>NC_059328.1:26947500-27572500 GCF_018350155.1 Leopardus geoffroyi
AAAAGGTTACAAGAGACAGGGACATCATATATTAATAAAAAGGGGAAGTACAGCAAGAAGATATAACAACTGTAAACACGTATGCACATAATGACAGAACATCAAAATATACGAAGCAAATATTTACAGAATTAAAGGAAGAAATGGTTCTACAATAACAGCTGGAAACCTCCTATTCTCCGTAACGGATAGAACAACCACATAGAAGTTATGTAAAGAAACAGAGGACGTGAACAACGCAATAAATCAAAACCAGATTTAACAGAAATGTACAGAACGCTTAACAACAAAATACACATTTTTCTCAAGCATATGTGGGACATTTTCTAGGGCAGACCATGTGTTAGGCCACAATTAAGACTCAGCTGATTTTAAAAGATAGGTATCTTCTCTGACCACAATGAGATGAAGTTAGAAATCAACAAGAGGGAAAACTAGAAAATACACAAAGCTACAATAATCAAAACAGTGTGATACTGGCATAAAGATAGGCATATAAAACAATGAGAGCAGACACTCCAAAAATAAACCAGATATATAATCAAATGATTTGCAACAAGAGTCCCAAGGCCATTCAAAGGGGAAAAGACTCTGGGCACCTGGGTGGCTCAGTCAGTTAAGCATCTGACTTTGGCTCAGGTCATGATCTTGAAACTCATGAGTTCGAGGCCCATGTCAGGCTCTGTGCTGACAGCTCAGAGCCTGGAGCCTGTTTCGGATTCTGTGTCTCCCTCTCTCTCTCTCTCTCTGTTCCTCCCCACTTGCAGTCTGTCTTTCTCTCTCAAAAATAATAAATAAACATAAAAAAGCAAGGGGGGGAGATAGTATTTTCTTTAAATTCTACTGGAAAAATTGAATATCCACATACAAAAGAATGAAGTTGGACTCTTATCTAACATTATAAACAAAAATTAACACAAAATGGATCATGACCTAGAGGTAAGACCTAAAACTATAAAACTCTTAGAATAAAGTATAGGGCACAGCTTTATGATACTGGATTTGGCAATGACTTCTTGGATATGATACCAAATGCGTAAGCAAAAAAAAAAAAAAAGAAATAGATAAATTTAATGAAAAATTATAAATCTTGTACATCAAAAGACATTATCAACAGGATAAAATGGCAACTCACAGAGAGAGAAAATATTTGCAATTAATCTAATAAGCAATTAATATAAGAATATAGAGAACTCCTAAATTTGACAATAGCAACAACAAAAATGAGATTCAAGAATGTTCAAAGATTTTGAATACACATTTCTCCAAAGAAGATAAACAAATATCCAATGAACACATGGAAAGATCCTCAATACCACCAATCATTAAGGAAATGAACATCAAAACTGCAATGAAAGGATGCTTGGCTGGCTCAGTTGGTAGAGCATGCAACTCTTGAACTTGAGGTCATGAATTTGAGCCCCACGTTGGATGTGGAGCCAACTAAAAAATAAAATGTTTAAGGGGTGCCTGGGAGGCTCAGTTGGTTAAGCTTTGAACTCTTAATTTTGGCTCAGGTCATCTCACAGTTCGTGGGATCAAGCCCCATGTTGGGCTCTGCACTGACAGTGTAGAGGTTTCTTGGGATTATCTCTCTCCCTCTCTCTGCCCCTCCCCTGATCTCTCTCTCTTTCAAAAATAAATAAACATTAGTTTTTAAAAAATGGTTAAGATAGCACATTTTATGTGTGTTTTACTACAATAAAAAAAATGGGAAAATTTGGGGGGAAAGAGGCAGGTTGAACAACAGAAAGCCTACAGCCAAGGAAAAATAATAACCTGATAAAGACATGAGGGTAAACAATTGTCCTGAAGCAACAGGAAGCATAAAGAAATGGAAGGAATGAAAAAAAGTTGAGATATGAAGAATAGAAGTAGAAATAACATCTGTATAAAATGAGTTCCAGAAAGAGGTGGGGAGGAGTAAATTATTTCCCGAAATAGCAACTACAACCAAATGGTTCCTTAAAAAAAAAAAAAAATTATTACATGTGTAATACACATCTGTATGCACAGAAAAACAGCACTCATGGTAAAGTAAATGGAGTAAAATGTTACCAATAGATGACACTGAGGGGCGCCTGAGTGGCTCAGTCAGTTCAGTGTCTGGCTTCAGCTCAGGTCACGATCTCACAGTTTGTAAGTTCCAGCCCCTGACACAGGGCTCGGAGCCTAGAGCCTGCTTTGGATTCTGTGTCTCCTTCTCTCTCTGCCCCTCCCCACTCGTGCTCCGTCTCTCTCTGTTTCTCAAAAAATGAATGAACGTTAAAAACAATTTTTTTAATTGTTTAAATAAATAAAATAAGTAGGTGACACTGAGCCAATGATGATACACGGATGTTCTTTGTACTATTCTTATTCTTACAACTTTTTGTAAGTTTGAAATTAAGTACAAAGGGTTTTGTTTTGTTTTGTTTTTGGTTTGTTTATTAGATTTTATTTTTAAGTAATCTCTACACCCAATGTGGAACTCAAATTTGCAACCCCGCGATCAAGAGTAGCATGCTCCACCAACTGAGCCAGCCAGATTAGTCCAAATTTTTTAAATTAATTCCAAAATTTTAAAAATGCTTTTAATTTCCCAGATTAGAGAAAGAGATATATAACTGCTAAAAAGGATTCAACAAAAATGCCTCACAAGATAGACTCTAAAATTCTTGGCCACATCTACTACAAGACTGAAGAACTATCATACTATCAACATTCCAGAAAGTGTCCACATTACTCTGAAAGTATGAAGTTATTGTGAAGGGCCCCAAAGGAATCCTGTGGAGGGAATTCAATCAGATCAATGCAGAACTCAGTCTCCTTCAAAAGAAAAAGAAGAAACTAAGTGTTGACAAATTCTGGGGAAATAGAAAGGAACTGGCTTCTGTTCCCATGACCTGTAGTCATTAACATGACCCAAGGATATTACACTGAACTTCCATTACAAAATCAGATTTGTGTATGCCTATTTCCCTATCAAGCTTGTTATTTGGGAGAATTGTGTAGAAATCTGAGATTTCCAGTCTTTTGTGGATATCTGAGATTTCTCGGGTAAAAAATACATCCACAAGTTTATGTGAGGCTAGGTGTTCCTTGTTCAGTACTTGAGCCCAGGAGGAGGATTAATTCTTGAAGGAAATGACATTGAACTTGTGTCAAATTTAACTGCTTTGGTTCAGCAAGCCACAACAGTTAAAAACAAGGATATCAGAAAAGGATTATGGTATCTACGTCTCTGGAAAAAAAAAAAAAAAACGTTCAGCAGGCTAATGAAGATCTAAGGCAGCTACAGAAACAAGATGGCAGATGATTCCTAAGACATATTTTAATAGATAAAAATTGGGACCTCCCACTACAAAACACTTAGATCCTACAATATACACATACTTTACATATACAAAAATCAACTCAAAATGGATTTAAGACTTGAAAGTAAGACCTAAAGCAATAAAGTCCTTGAAGAAAACATAGGTGGTAAGCTTCTTGACATTGGTCTTGGCAATTTTTTTTTTTTTAATTTCACAGCAAAAGCAAAGACAACAAAATACAACACAGACACAATGAGATGTGACAAAAATGAGAAGTGAAGGGTAGAATGAAAAGTAATAATAGTCTAACCAGAGTCTCAAGAGGGGAAAAATCAGAAAATGAAGAGAATGAGAGAACCAACACTAGAAGAGATAATGGCCAATAATTTATTGGATCTGTTAAAACTATAAATTAGGAGATACAAATATATATCAAGAAGGATGATAAAAAGAAACCTACATCTGAGCTATAGTGTCATACAGAATGAAAAGACAAAAAAAAAACAAAAAACAAAAAAACAAAAAAACAAAAAACCGTACAAAGGAATGACAAGTTGATAGCAGATTTGTCAATGGCAACAATGAACAGAGGACAAATGGAATACTATTTTAAGCACCAAGAAAAAATTATTATCAACTTAAAATTCTGTATCCAGAGAAACTTTTAAAAAATGTATTAAGTAGACTTCACACAGTGTGGAACCCAACACAGGGCTTCAACACATGACCCTGAGATCAAGACCTGAGCTAAGATCGAGTCAGACATTCAACCAACTGAGCCACCCAGGCGCCCCCAAATTTAGCTCTATATTCTGTTCAAAAGAGACCTGTCTAAAACAAAGATCCAGACAGGTTGAACTTAAAAGGTTGAAAAAGATGTAGCTAGCAAACGTAATCTAAAAGCTGCCATAGCTACATTAATACCCTAAAAATAGGCTTTATGACCAAAAAAAAAAAAAAAAAAAAAGAGAGATGGTGTTACTACATAATAATAATAAATTCAGTGTATCAGAAAGAAAAACAATTCTAAATATATACATTCCAAACAACATAGTCTTCAAATATTTGAAGCAAAAATACATATATTTACTGGAAGAAATGAACAAATCCACCACTATACTTAGAGAATTAAACACAAATCTCAATTACAGATAAGAAGAACAGACAAAAAAGCAAAGCTCTAGAAGATTTAAGGAATGCCAATAGGAGGTTTGAGTCAATAGATATAAATAGAACACTGCACCCCAATTTGGGGAATACATATTCTCAGGCACACATGGAACATTTACAAAAATTGATTATCAGGTCATAAATCAACTTTCATAAAATTTCAAAGAATTAGTATCATACAGACAATATTCTTTGATCACAATTCAATTGATGTATAACTCAGTAACAAAAAAATATTTTTTAAAGTAATACATTTAAAAAAACTTAAATGTGTCTATGACTTCAGCTTCTATTAATTGTGAACTTAGAAATTTGGACCATTACTCCATCTGATAACAACTAAAAAGACTACATATAATATTTTTGTTAAATCTTCCCTAAAAGAATCAAATTGCTAAAGAAATACCAGACCAAGATTGAACTCAGGGCAAAAATCTGGAGAGGATGAACCTAACATTTGATGTCACTCATGCCCCAGTGTACAAATGCTAAGCAAAAAGAAAATAAGAATTGGGGCGCCTAAGTGGTTCAGTTGGTTGAGCATCTGACTTCAGCTCAGGTCATGATTTTGCAAGTTCAAGCCCCGCGTCGGGCTCTGCACTGACAGTGTGGAGCTTGCTTGGGATTCTCTCTCTCCCACTCTCTCTCTCTCTCTCTCTCTCTCTGCCTCTCCCCACTTGCTTGTGTGAGCTCTCTCTCTCTCACAAAATAAGTAAGTAAGCTAAAAAAAAAAAAAAAAAAAAACAGGAGAGAAAATAAAAGACATAAAGTGACCATGTAGCATGGTGGATTGGGCAGTCCAGTTTATGCCTGGTGTCCTGAGGTTAATACTTTTAGTTATTATTAATAGCTTAATTATTATTGGAAGTGTTCCAAGATGGACAATAAATTAGTCATCCCAGTCATAGAGGATTTGATTTAAAAATTCTAACATTTGTTTAATTGGAGTCTTAGGAGCGATTGCAGCAGAATTAGTATTTGAAGAGGTAATTGCTGAGAATTTTTTGTGAGATTTTTTTTTTTCATGAAGGAAGACATTAATTCAGAGATTCAAGAAGTCAAACATTCCCAGCAGGAATAATAAAAAGTAGCCTACACCTAAATATATCATAGAGAAACAAACTACAGAAAGCCAAACATGAAGAGAAAAAAAATCAGTTGAGAGTGGGAAGAGTTTACTATAAAAGGAGCAATAGTTAGACTGATTACTGACCTCTAGAGAGAAATAGGGGCTAGATGATATAGCTTCAAAGAGCAGGAAGAAAATAGCTGATAATGTACAATTCTATATCCAGTGAAAAATACCCTTCAAAAATGAGGATGACATAAAGACACTTTAAAGACGATGAAAAGGGGCGCCTGGGCGGCGCAGTCGGTTAAGCGTCCGACTTCAGCCAGGTCGCGATCTCGCGGTCCGTGAGTTCGAGCCCCGCGTCAGGCTCTGGGCTGACGGCTCAGAGCCTGGAGCCTGTTTCTGATTCTGTGTCTCCCTCTCTCTCTGCCCCTCCCCCGTTTATGCTCTGTCTCTCTCTGTCCCAAAAAAAAATAAATAAACGTTGAAAAAAAAATTAAAAAAAAAAAAAAATAAAGACGATGAAGAAATGGGCAAAAGACATGAATAGACACTTCTCCAAAAAAGACATCCAGATGGCCAACCGACACATGAATGCTCAACATCACTCATCATCAGGGAAATACAAATCAAAACCACAATGAGATACCGCCTCACACGTGTCAGAATGGCTAACGTTAACAACTCAGGCAACAGCAGATGCTGGCGAGGATGCGGAGAAAGAGGATCTCTTTTGCATTGTTGGTGGGAATGCAAGCTGGTGCAGCCACTCTGGAAAACAGTATGGAGGTTCCTGACAAAACTAAAAATAGAACTACCCTATGACCCAGCAATTACACTACTAGGCATTTATCCACATGATACAGATGTGCTGTTTCGAAGGGACACATGCAACCCCATGTTTATAGCAGCACTATCAACAATAGCCAAAGTATGGAAAGAGCCCAAATGTCCATCGATGGATGAATGGATAAAGAAGAGTACTGGATATTTTTGTATTTTTATAAACCTTCTTGATCTTTGTTCTGATTCAGTTACTTGTAAATAGCTTGATCCTTTTTGTTCTTGTTTTCATAATTTGTTTGGTAGTGTGAAGCAGTACTCAGTCTAGGGCTAATTAGACTGAGGCAAGACCTTCCTGAGTATCATCCCAGTGAGAATTAGGAGATTTTCTAGTCTGGCTGGTGGGACCAGGCACTATTTTCAGCCCTACGTGAGTGCCAGGCACTGTTCTCTAATCTATTCTAATGGTTTTATCTTGGCCTCAGAAAGATTCTTCACACACATGAGCTGATTAGTACTCCGCTGAATATTTGAGGGAAACCCTCTACAAATGTCCGGAGTTTCCAGACTAACACACAAAGAGTCTGGAAGTCAATGCTCATGTCCTCACAACAAGAAAAGCTAAATGTACTGAAAATCCATAGCTCTTCTTAGATTCACCAGAAAGTTGAAGTCACAGGGCAAACTGCTGTCCCCAAACTGGAGAGACAGACAGGCAGATAAAGAAAATCACAGCCGACTGGGCGAGGAAGCCCAGAAGGAAAAGCCTGCCGCGGAAACTAGCCAGCACCAGAAGAACGCTTCAAACTGTAATGCACAGGTTGCCAGACCCTCAGTGTGGACAATTTTGAGAGTTCAGATCTCCAGGCACCCACTCTCCTACTCTTAGGGGGAGCTTCCATACTTGTGTTAGTTCTACCTCCAGGATCCCAACTGGTTCTCAAAGAAAACTAGAAAAATCCTCCTTGTGCTTCCAGCAGAAGGAAAGGGAAAGTAACCATTGTGAAATACTTCCAAGTCTCTCTGTTCTCACTCACAAGGCCTGCTGTCAAAGGAAACCATTTTGCCAGAGCCTAATTGACTAGGGTTTTACCAAGGCCTAACAGACCTGGGGGAAGGAAAATACCCAACTCGGGCTCACTGACTGAGACCGAATCATAGGACTACAGAATGCTTCCTCTTCCTCCATACCTCATAACCACGTCAGTAGGGTTCCCGTATGATAGCAGAGGATGACAGCTAAAAGGACTTCAAGCCTCAGGCCGTATTTAAGGAGTCTCTAGGGATGCCCAAGGCAACAAGGGAGAAAAACAGGGACACAAAGCCTAGCCTCTAACACCACAGCTATAGGAAACAGTAAACACAGCCTAACTCCTAGCCAAGTAAGCATAATACTTCACACTAAAGGACTATCTGCTTCAGGTTCTTTTATCCAGTATCTGGGGTTGTCTCTCTGGGTAAGGCTGTCTTTCCTATGAACTGCAGCCACCCAGGATACTCAGCAGCATCTCCTTTAACTCAGTTCACTGACCTCTGCCTGGTTCCTCTTCCTGCACCATAGCCCAGAAGCTCTCCCAAGGCAGTGTGCTGGGACAACTAGGAGTCTCTCCTCATTTATTTCTCATCTCTCAACAACCACCGTCTGCTCTCTGACGTCCAGTGCTTTGAAAACCATTACATCATGTATGTTGCCTAGGTTTTTGTTTATTTGTTTTGTTTTAGGCAATAGGGTAGATCTGGTTTCTGATGCTCCATCTAGAGTATAAAAGGAAGTCTCCTTTACTTTGTTTTTTAAAGATTTGTTTAAATGCTTATTTATTTGAGAGAGAGAGAGCACATGTGTACAAGTTGGGGAGGGGCAGAGAGAAAGGTGGACAGAGGATCCAAAGCGTGCTTTGTGCGGACAGTAGAGAACCCGATGCAGGGCTCCAGCTCACAAAGTGTCAGATCATGACCTGCGCCGAAGTCAGACACCCAACCGACTGAGCCACCCAGATGCCCTGTCTTTTTAAATTTTTATATCTGGAACGAGTTCTTTAAAAGTGTGCTAGAGGAGCACCTGGGTGTTTCAGTCGGTTGGGTGATAAATAAGCATTTGGAGAAGGTACCAAAAAATGGTGACACTTGAGGCAAACCTCTAAGAGCCAAAAGAAGTTACTTTAGTAGGAAAGAAGAAATCGTCTTCAGAGAAAGCAGCCTCTTGGCATTAAGCAAACACATGGCAGGCACTCTTCACTATCAGCATGCTAAATCAAAGCAGCCCTTTTTCTTTCCTTGTTTTTTAAGGTTTGTTTTGTTGTTGTTGTTGCTTTGTTTTGTGTGTGTGTTTGTGTGTGTTTTAATAATCTCTACACCCGGGGGCACCCGAGTGGCTTAGTCGCTTAAGCGCCCAACTTCAACTCAGGTCATAATCTCACGGGTCCGTCAGTTTGAGCCCCGTGTCAGGCTCTGCTGACAGCTCAGAGCCTGGAGCCCACTTCTGTCTGTGTCTCCCACTCTCTGCCCCTCCCCCCACTCATGCTCTGTCTCTCCCACTCTCAAAAATGAATAAATGTTAAAAAAAAATTAAAAAAAAAAATCTCTACAGCCAACATGGGGCTTGAGCTCATGACCCTGAGGTCAAGAGTGGCATGCTTTCTCTGAGCCGGTCAGTTGCCCCAAAGCAGCCTTTTTTTCTGATTTGCTGTAGGCTTACAAAACAACTAACAAGCTTGCTAAAACTACCTTAAATTATTATTAAAGAGCTCAGAGGGCAAGACTTAGGGGCTTTTCTTATGAAATAATTAAATGCAAGAGTTTTAATACATGACCAAATAAATTGTTTCAGAATTAACTGATTAGTTCCTTGGATTTTGAGTATCTTCAAATTGAGAGAAGTATGATTGTGTATCAGATTTCATTTTCACAAAAGACACTATTTGATGGGGTGCCTGGGTGGCTCAGGCAGTTGAGTGTCCGACTTTGGGTCAGGTCATGATCTCGCGGTCTGTGGGTTCGAGCCACAGCTGCGGACTGTGCTGACAGCTCAGAGCCCGGAGCCTGCTTTGGGTTTTATGTCTCCCTCTCTCTCTGCCCCTCCCCTGCTCATGCTCTCTCTCTCAAAAATAAATAAAAACATTTAAAGAAAAAACATTTTTAAAGACACTATTTGAGTTCATTATCTGAAAAACAAATCATACTTTTAGAGCAGATTTTACATGGGTGTGTGTGTGTGTGTGTGTGTGTGTGTGTGTGTGTGTCTATATATGGGGGTGGGAACATGTATATATATACACATGTAAAACATGTGTATAAACATGTTTTACACACACACACATTCCCACCCCACCCACCCCCAAAATCAACTGGCAGGGCATGTGGGCAGCACAGTCAGTTAAGAGTCTCTCTCTCTTTTTTTTTAATGTTTATTTATTTATTTTGAGAGAGAGAGAGAGAGAGCATGAGTGGAGGAGGAACAGAGAGAGAGAGAGACACAGGATCCAAAGCAGGCTCCAAGCTCTGAGTTATCAGTGCAGAGCCTAATGTGGAGCTTGAATACATGAACCGCGAGATCATGACCTGAGCCAAAGTCGGATGCTTAACCAACTGAGGCACCCAGGTGCCCCTGTAATCTATATATTTAAAGAACATAAACTTCATTATGTGTTACAGAATTTAAATACCACTATAAATGAGAAAGGAATACAGCTTAATGCCTACTAGTATATATTCAGAAGGATGAATCAAATTCTAACGGTTTCCAGATACAGGGTACAAAAGTTCTAGAAAAATTCCCAACAGTTAACTCTAGCCAGCTCTGGGTCATCTGCTTCTCCACTTGACTACTCTGTGAACCAAGGTGATATACTTCATCTTTTCAGATTTCTGTTTCCTTAAATGTAAAATGTGGATAATATGAGAATCTAACTCAATGTTGCGTTGAGGATTAAATGGACTGATGTGTGAAAAGTTGTTTGCTAAGTACACTACAAGGACTCAACAAATGTCACCTACTTTGTGTCACACCCTAAGTTGCCACTGTCTTGCTTGCCAAATTAGTTTAATTTTTTAGCAAAGAAAATTTTGCTCCAAAGGCAAGTAAACATTTTCTCACCTCTTCTTTTAGTGCCTTAGAACATCAGTTCCCAAATCTGGCAAGACATAAGCTATTCAGATAAAGTCCCATCTGTCCTACCTCTGGAGACTCTGATTCAGTAAGTCTGGGGAAAAGCTAATGAAGCTATTGTTTTAAAAGCTCCTCCGGGGGCGCCTGGGTGGCTCAGTCGGTTGAGCCTCCAACTTCGGCTCAGGTCATGATCTCTCCGTCTGTGGGTTTGAGCCCCGCGTCGGGCTCTGTGCTGACGGCTCAGAGCCTGGAGCCTGTTTCAGATTCTGTGCCTCCCTCTTTCTGACCCTTCCCCATTCATGCTCTGTCTCTCTCTCTGTTTCAAAAAAATAAATAAAAGTTAAAAATTAAAAAAAAAAAAATCTCCTCGGGTGATTGTAAGGCACAGTCAACTTTGGGAATCACTGTGTTAGAGGGCAACTATTTTTTTTAAGTTTGTTTACTTATGGGGGGGAGGGAGAGAGGGGGAGAGAGAGAGAGAGAGAGAGAGAGAGAGAGAGAGAGAAAGCATGAGCAGGGGAGGGGCAGAGAGAAAGGGAGACAGAATCTGAAGCAAGCTCCAGGCTCTCAGCTGTCAGCACACAGCCCGATGTGAAGCTCAAACCCATGAACCATGAGATCACAACCTGAGCTGAAGTCGGATGCTTAACTGACTGGGCCACCCAGGTGCCCCTAAGTTTACTTATTTTGAGAGAGAGTGAGAGAGAGAGAGAGAGAGAGAGAGAGAGAGAGAGAGCAAGCATGAGCAGGGGAAGGGCTGAGAGATGGAGAGAATCTCAAGCAGGCTCCACACCATCAGCACAGAGCCCGATGCATGGCTCAAACCCACAAACTGTGAGATCATGACCTGAGCCAAGATCAAGAGTCAGACACTTACAGACACTTAACTGACTGAGCCTGTGACTGAGCCACACAGGCGCCCCATTAGAAGAAAACTTTTAAATCAATTGTATCCTTTCAGTTCTAACCAGCTTGTCTGAACATGAGCTGAAGAAACATTCTGTGAAAAAACTGAACACAGCAAGGTTGGCACCTGCTATCTTTTCTGGGTCTGTTTCCTCATAACCAAAAGGAACTAGATGGACTAGATGATATTTTGTGGTTCTATAAGCCACATCTTAGAACACCTTTTTTTTTATTTTTTTATTTTTTTTTTTTTACATTTATTCATATTTGAGAGACAGAGAAAGACAGAGCACAAGCGGGGGAGGAGAAGAGAGAGAGGGAGACACAGAATCTGAAGCAGGCTCCAGGCTCCCAGCTATCAACACAGAGCCTGATGCGGGGCTTCAACCTGAGCAAAGTCAGATGCACAACCAATTGAGCCACCCAGGCGCCCCCACATCTTAGAACACCTTATAAAAAAAAGAAGGGGGCACCTGGGTGGCTCAGTCAGTTAAGTGTCAGACTTCACCTCAGGTCATGTTCTCACGATTTGTGAGTTCAAGGCCCACATCAGGCACTGTGCTGACAGGTCAGAGCCTGGAGCCTACTTCGGAATCTGTGTCTTCCTCTCTCTGCCCTCCCTCCCTTGCTCACACTCTATCTCTGTCTCTTTCTCTCTCTCTCAAAAATAAGTAAACATTAAAAAAATAAAAAAATAAAAAAAGTTCAAAAAAAACCCAAAAAACCAGGCTCAAGTAATGGCTGTACAAAACAAGACACACTAAGGAAAAAGAACAAAAAAGAAGGGGAGGAGGGAAGGAGAAGAAAGAGGATGAAAACCCACAAGAGAAAAGGGGGTTAGGAAATGACCATGGTGACTAATTTTTTTTAAGTGTATTTATTTTGAGAGAGAGAGAGAGAGAGCACGCACACGTGAGCAGGGGAGGGGCAGAAAGAGAGAGGCAGAGAGAATCCCAAGCAGGCTCCACGCTGTCAGCACAGAGCCTGACGTGGGGCTCGATCCCACAAACCGTGAGATCATGACCTGAGCTGAAATCAAGAGTCAGACACTTAACCGACTAAGCCACCCAGGAGCCCCCATGGTGGCTATTTTTTAAATGGATGAACACGTTTGTCCAGGGAAGGAAAAGAAAACAGTAGAAGAGGAAGAAGTGCAAGCAGCCTGTGGAAGGTAAGGCACCCTATGTGGATCCAGAGGAAATTCAGACTCAAAGGAGAAGGAAATAAAAGGGGTACTGAGAGGATGTAAAGAATGGTGAAGAGCCTGAATAGTCAGGAGGCCACAGATGGTAGGAAGCAACAGAGGACAGCAATCAGAAAGAAGCAAGAGCCCAGCAATGAAATACAAAAAAAGAATAAAAGAAAAAAGAATCAGATCAAGTATATAAGATTAATACACAGTGTTAAATTTATATAAAACTGTGCTATAGATTTAAAAACCTGCTAGGTTCACAGAATAGGAAGAATGTGTTGCAAAAAGATAAACTGGATGGAAAAGAAGACAATTTAAAAGTCTTGGGAACTTCTGGCTATTTTATAAAGAATGACTAAATCCAAGAAATAAAACTTTGATGATTATGCATTGTATAACAAAAAATGGAAAATAGTGACATTTCACAAAATGGTATGTACAAAAGAAAAAAGTATTATTAACCAAGGATTCCTTCATGATAACTATAAAAGAAAAACTTGCAATTTAATTTTTTAAAAATCTAATTTCAAAATATAACAATCTATAAAACTATTTAAATAAGGAGATATAGAAGGAGGGGTACGTGGGTGTCTGTCAGTTAAGTGACCAGCTCTTGGTTTCGGCTCAGGTCATGATCTCACAGTTCATGAGACCAAGTCCGGAGTCAGGCTCTGTGCTGACCAATGTAGAGCCTGCTTGGGATTCTTTCTGCCCCACCCCCTCCAACTCATGCTCTCTTGCTCTCTCAAAATAAATAAATAAACTTTATTTACTTAAAAAAATTTTAATATTTATTCTTGAGAGAGAGAGAGAGAGAGAGAGATGGAGGATGAGCGGGGGAGGGGTAGAGACAGGGAGACAGTATTTGAACTAGGCTCCAGGCTTTGAGCTGTCACCACAGAGCCCAACACGGGGTTTGAACCCACAAACTGGGAGATCGTGACCTGAGCCAAAGTTGGACACTTAACCGAGCCATCCAGATGCCCCAAATAAAAGAGACAGAGAGAGAGAGAGAGAGAGAGAGAGAGAGAGAGAGAGAGAGAGAGAGAGAAGGAAACCAGAATTACCAATTTGAATAAATGGAATTTCTTTTTTTTTATGTATATTTTTAAATTATTTATTTATTTTAAAGTTTATTTATTTTGAAAGAGAGACTGAGAGAGAGAGAGAACAAGTGGGGAAGGGGCAGAGAGAGAGGGTGACAGAGAATACAAAGTGGGCTCTGTGCTGACAGCAGAGAGACCCATGTGGGGCTCAAATCTCATGTGACATCATGACCTCAGCTGAAGTAGGATGCTTAACCGACTAAGCCAGCCAGGCACCCCTATTATTTTTGAGAGAGAGAGAGAGAGAGAGCGCGCACATGGGTGTGCCAGCAGTGGAGGGGCAGAGAGAGAAAGCTTATTGTAGATGTTATAACTTTAATACTTTAATAAAGCTGTTTTTTTTAATATTCATCATGTTTTCCAGTGTAAAATAGAGACTTGTATGAATATTTATAACTTTTTCCAACTTGTTCTGTCCTCTGGTAAAACAAATCTGTTGGATTCAGCTTCTAGCTCAGACAGAGGACTGGTACCAGATTTGTCCTTCCGTAAACAAACAGAAAATTTTAAAAAGCCTAAAAAACAAAACAAAAACAAAAAAACAACCAGAAAACTATGCAAAGTATATTGAATAACTGTTCACTGTACATTATGCATTTTTTTTTTTAATGTGTGTTTATTTATTTTTGAGAGGGGAAGGGCAGAGAGGAAGATAGAGAATCCCAAGCAGGCTCCATGCCATCAGCACAGAGCCCAACTCAGGGCTCAAACTCACAAACCATGAGGTCATGACCTGAGCCTCAATCAAGAATCAGAAGCTTAACCAACTGAGCCACCCAGGCACCCCACATTGTGCATTCGATTGCTAGGGCTGCCTTAATAAAAATCACAGACTGGATGGCTTAAATAATATAAATTAATTTTCTTATAAGTCTGGAGGCCAAAAGTCCAAGATCAGGGTATCAGGTTTGACTTTTTCTGAGGCCTTCCTTCTTGGCTTGCCCATTGACATTGTTTTACTGTGTTCTTGCATAGCCTTTGCATCTCTTCCCCTTCTTATAAGGACACCAGTCATATTGGTTTAGAGCCCAAACTTTTGACCTAATTTAATTACCTGTTTATTTTCTTTATTAAAATATATTTTTTTAATGTTTTTTTATTTTGAGAGGGAGAGATACAGAGCGAGCAGGAGAGGGGCACAGAGAGAGGGAGACAGAATCCCAAGCAGGCTCCACACTGTCAGCATGGAGCCTGATGCGGGGCTCGAATCCATGAACCATGAGATCATGACCTGTGCTGAAACCAAGAGCCAGACACTTAACCGACTGAGCCACCCAGGTGCCCCTAAATAGCTGTTTAAAGGCCCTATCTCCAAATACAGTCCCATTCTGATATGTACTAGATAAGACTTCAATATATGAATTTGGGAGGGATACAAGCCAGTTCATAACACACTGGAAAACAGGCTATGCAGTACTGTGATCCTGAAAAAAAAGTAACAAATGAGGTGAGGGCTTGTCATAGCTACCTGCCTGGAGGCATTATCCAATTAGCTGGATAGGAAAAGGGCTGCAAGCAGAGCTTGATAGTCTGCTGCACTGAGAAGAAATGGACGTTTGATGAGGCTGAAGCAGCTGGAATCTGTAGAGCACACCACTAGAATGGAGGGAGCTATGCAGAGAAAGAAATCGATATAAAGCCTCTTTTTTATTTTAAGTTTTAATTTTTTTTAAGTTTACTTATTTATTTTGAGAGAGACAGACAAAGAGGGAGAGGAGCAGACAAAGGGAGAGACAGAATCCCAAGCAGGCTCTGCACTGTCAGCACAGAGCCCATCGCAGGGCTCAAACCCATGAACCATGAGATCATGACCTGAGCCAAGATTGAGAGTCGGATGCTTAACTGACTGAGTCACCAGGTGCTCCATTTAAAACTTAATTTTTAAGTAATCTGTACACCCAATATGGCGCTCCAACTTACAACCCGGAGATCAAGATTGCATGCTCTACCTACTGAGCCAGCTGGGCACCCAGTGTATAAAGCTTCTTTAGAAATCTTTGGCATTTGAATCCTTGCACCAAACTGTGCACATATAGAATGAGACTCCACAAGATCAAAGTACAATTATTTAATATTTAATTAGTGACTTTATTTTGAGAGACACACATAGAGGAGGAGTACAGAGAGGAGGAGAGAGGGAATCCCAAGCAGGCTCCGCTATCAGTGCAGAGCCTGACATGGAGCTCGAACTCCCCAACCATGAGATCATGACCCGACCCGAAACCAAGAGTTGGATGCTTAACCAAATGGGCCACCCAGGTGACCCAATTGTTCTTTTTTTTAGTAATTGTTCTTTGTCTGCGGGGGCACCTGGGTGGCTCAGTCAGGTTAAGTGTCGGACTCTTGGTTTTGGCTCAGGTCATGATCTCATGGTTTTGTGAGTTCAAGTCCCACTCCGGGCTCTGTGCTGACAGCATGGAGCCTGCTTGGGTTTTTCTCTCTCTCCCTCTTTCTCTGCTCCTCTCTCACTCACACCATCTCTGTCTCAAAAATAAACTTAAAAAAACAAAAACAAAAACAAAGAATCAAGGAGTTGTAAGATGAACCTAGAGCTTACACAGGCCAGGGAAACATTCATGTTCTGTCTATCCAAAACAGAGGAAACTTGTTAAACAACTGTGGCATTAGCAGTAAAGACACTGGAATTAGTTCTTGAGAAAAGGCCATATATGCATATATATGACATTTTCCCTAATTTTCAAACTTGTTTAAAATATATTTGAGTGTTTAAGCAAAAATAATTTATTTCTAGGGGTTATAACACAAGCAAAAATAAAGTATGACAATAACACAAAGGATGGGGAAAAGATGTTTTAAGGTTCTATTTTTTTATTAAAAAAATTTTTTTAATGTTTATTTTTGAGAGAGAGAGAGAGCAAGTGAAGGAGGGGCAGAGAGAGAGGGAGGCACAGAATCCGAAACAGGCTCCAGGCTCTAGGCTGTCAGCACAAAGCATGACATGGGACCCGAATTTGGGAATAGCGAGATCATGCCTAGGCCGAAGTCAAGATGTTTAACCGACTAAGTCACCCAGGTGCCCCTTACGGTTCTTATTTCTATGCGAAGTGGCATATATTTGAAGGTAAAAATAAGTTAAAGAGGCAACCACTAAGACAGAGGAATAACTAATGAGTCAACAGAAAAAATAAAACGGAATACTAAAAATATTCAATTCATCCAAAAGACCAGGAAAAGAGGGGAAAGGAAACATAGAACAGATAGAACAAATAGAAAACACAGAATAAGGTAGGAGACTTAAATCCATATTGGTAATAATACTAAATATGTGGTCAAAAGCAGACTCCAAATAAAAAAAGAGATTGTCAAATTGGATGAAAAGGCAAGATTCAGGGGCGCCTGGGTGGCTCAGTCGGTTGAGCGTCAGGCTTCAGCTCAGGTCATGATCTCACGGTTCGTGAGTTCAAGCCCTGCCTCAGGCTCTGGGCTGACATTCAGAGCCTGGAGCCTACTTCAGATTCTGTGTCCCCCTCTCTCTTCACCCCACCCCTGCTTGTGCTCTCTTTCAAAAATGAACATTAAAAAAAAATTTTTTTAATGCAAGATTCAATATGTTGTCTATAAGAAATGAACTTTATATATGATCAAAAGACAACTCCAACCTCATAGAGGATGGCAAGGAGTAACAAGACTCCAAGGAAGATGACTAAGCAAGCAAGCTCACGAGCTTGACAGCATTTCCGTATGTGCTAAAAATGAAACTCAGTGGATCCGAGTAAGAAAAGTTCTTTCATTTTTTCAGGTAAGCTCTGCACCCAACGTGGGGCCTGAACTCACCACCCCACAATCAAGAGTTGCATGCTCTACCAACTGAGCCAGCCAGGCACCCCAAGACAGGTTCTTTTGACTCACAGCACAGCAAACAGTAGGATCATTAGCAGGGTTAACATCAGATGCCCTAATCCTCCCTCTGGTTTCAGAGAAATAAAAAATTCTCCTACCAAGGGTGAGCCATCTACTTGCACTCTAGACTCTAATACTTTTCTCTGCCTCTAAATCTTTGCTTTATAATTTATCTTCTCTCCTGTCCTGGAGCCCCTAAAATCACTTCTTGTATCCTCTCTCATCTCTCATGAACTCTTCTTACTCCCAAATCCTAGTATTCTCAGAAGTGCACCCTCAGGCTCTTTTTTTTTTTTTTTTAAGTTTATTTATTTATGAGCGAGAGCATTAGCAGGGAGGGCAGGAGGGGCAGAGAGAAAGAGTGAGAGAGAGAAAATGAATCCCAAACAGGTTCCACACTTACCTGCACAGACCCCAATTCAGGGTTCAAACCCACAAACTGTGAGATCATGACCTGAGCCAAAATCAAAAGTCTGATGCTCAACTGACTTGAGCCACCCAGGCGCCTCACTCCTCATCTTATATGTACTTCCTGGACAATTTTATTTACTCCCATGACTTCATCTGTTACCTAGATGCTAATGATTCTCATATATATACTGCAAGTCCAGTAGTCTTCCCTGAGCTTTAGGTAAATAAACATGTTTTGGACTCTGGTATGCCACCAGATAGCCCTTTTAGAATTAAGGCACTTGCTTCCCCAGCTGTCCTACAGGCTCAAAACTGCAGTCCCTCTCTGGGAGTTGTCCTCAGTTGAAGGAGATGCTTCGTCCAGGTGTATGCCCATCTTTCCCCAACTCCACTAGAGACAGACCATATCCGGCGGGACAAAAGGGCTCGACCCCCTTAACTCAATTTGGGACAACTCTAAAAGACTTCATGGATCGGCTGAGACCTCTGTTGCAACATCACATTTCAACTTTCCTCTAACCCTGCTTCCTTTTTATCCCTTCTGTGTATGATTGCTAAGTGCACTGCTTGTTAAATCTCCATCTAAAACAATAGTCCGGGGCATCTAGCTGCCTTTTGGTGCAGCGTGTGACTCCTGATCTTGGAGTCATGAGTTTGAGCCCCATGGTGGGCACAGAGCTTACTTAAAAATAAATAATATCCAACTGCCTACCACTATACAGATCATTCTCTTATTTTCATACTTCAGCATATGTCTAGGACTAGTAAATAGTTGTGAAGAATATATTAGAATAAACTTCTGTGACCTACGTAAAAGTGTAGGTTTCTCTTCCTTCTCAACTATGTAGACCTCCCCACCAGAAGAGCATCTTGAGGACAGGACATCTTTGTATCTCCACTTGTTTAAATATGTATATGCACAAGAGACAACAAAATCCACTGCTGGTTTGTGATCACTTTTTGGTCTTTTGGCTAAGATCAAATGTATTGCTGATAAATGAAAAAATAAACAGATAACTAATTAGCCTATGAATTTCAAGACAGTAGTGGTCTTAAAACATTATCTGTCTGGGTGGCTCAGTCGGTTGAGCATCTGACCCTTGGTTTTGGCTCAGATCATGATCTCATTGTTCATGGGTTCGAGCCCTATGTTGGGCTCTGCGATGACAGCGAGGATCCTTCTTGGGTTTTTCTCTTTGCCCCTCCTCCACTGTCTCTCAAAATAAGGAAACAAAAAAACATATCTGCACTTTAAAATTAAAGTCAAAACACAAAAACAAAAAACATACCTGCAAATTCTGACACTCCTCCCAATTAGAGGTGAGAGGTGGGGGGGACAGATCCCCTCCCCTTAAATCTGCTTGAGTTGTGACTGTTTAGACAGAGCATGGAGGAAGTGACAAAGCCATGTCACAAAGGTCATACAGCTTTCATGGGGGCTTCTTGGGATTCTTATTCTGAGGGAAGCCAGTTGCCATGTAAATCTGACTACTCTGAGATGGTCATGCTGAAGCCATAAATAGGCACTCCAGGCAACAGCCCAAGGTAAGCTGTTGGCCAAAAACCACCTTCTACCATGTCAACCAATAAGCCATCTTAAATGTGAAGCTGAAATTTTAGAGGACTACAGCCCATCAACTGACTGCACTTTCAGGAGATCCCAAACAAAAATGGCCAAGTCAAGTGCTTTCAAAACTCCTGACTCACAAAACTGATCGAAGTACCAAATTCCTTTGGATAAATTCATTATACAGCATTAGCAACCAGAATACCTGAGTTTAAGGGTAGTTTGCTCTAATTTTTGCACATGGTAGGAGGTAAACCTCCATATGAATCTTAGAATCAATCAGCTTATCGATTTCAAAGTTATCTGGGAGGGGCATCTGGGTGGCTTCAGCTCAGGTCATGGTCTCACAGGTTCATAGGTTCTAGCCCCAAGTGGGGCTCTGCACTGACAACGTGGAGCCTACTTGGGGTTCTCTATCTGCCCCTCTTGTGTTTCCTCTCTCAAAATAAACTTTAAAAACTCATCTGGGGGAGCCGCCTGGGTGGCTCAGTCTGTTAAGCGTCTGACTCTAGGTTTTAGCTCAGGGCATGATCTCACGAATGAACACCTTGAGTTCAAGTCCCACATCAGGTTCTCCGCTGACAATGCGGAGCCTGCTTTGGAATCTGTCTCCCCCTCTCTTTGCCCCTGCCCTGCTCATGTTCTTTCAAAAGTAAATTTAAAAAATAAGTTATCTGGGACCGCACTGCATCCATAAAATCAGTTTGGGGAATATCGGGTTCCTCTGACTTCAGTATATTTGAAACTCATTTTAGGCCAAGACACTACAACCTCACACATCATTTGCTACAGAATCATGTGGACTTTGTCACATTTTGAGCTCTAAGCTTTCTCAGGCTTATTTTCTCCCACCTTGTCTCCGCACTTAACATCTACTCAACATTGGGCCAAATACTAAAAATGCCAATTTACCCACATACAACTGGTAACATTAAGTAAGAATCTCTATTTAATGAAGTAACTTGCCCAAGTTAAAAGGCCTCTCCCAGACTTCCCAATCCCTTCAGCCTGAAGGATATATTCCTATTTTCTCCTCTTAGACTCTATGGTCTAAAAGCTTACCAAAAATGAATACATTCCTCTATTCTTTGCTATCAAGTTTAAAATTGCCGGTCATACCTAATTACACTGTATAAAGAGGGAGAAGAATTCTTAACTTGCTGCCTGTGAAGCCTGGTGACTAGTAAACACATTTTAAGATAACATGTGCAACTTTGGAGCCAGGACTGTGCTAAACACCACATCCATCAATTTCTATCCCAACTGCACAAAGAAAGTTATGTTCATTTTATTGATAAGCAAACTGCAAATTGGGTAACCTGGCAGATAACACAGCTGGGCAAATAGCTCAATACTTTGAACTTCAGTAGTTAAGATCCCGTTATGCCCCTAAACCATTGTACTAATTTTTGCCTAGAGATCCATTAGGTTCCTAACATAGCAATCAAAAAGGAGCAATAAAAACTTGAACCAAAAAAAGGACTGAGAAGATTCTGGATTTGGGATGGCTGGCCTCTAAAACATATGCCAACCACAGTGAAACAAGGACTAGGAGTAGGAGAAAAACAAGGTCTTGACCTCATCCCTGGTACTGACCACACGCGTTTTCAAAGCAAATCCCATGGGAGGGGTGACTGTTACACTTTCAACAATCCTTTGTGGCTTTCTTTTTCAAGTAACACTGAGCAAACTTCTGAATTCCAAGTTTCTTCTCTTCTGCTTACTTACAGCAAGCTAACAAACTAGCACTTTCTGAAATTCTGCACTATACAAATGAGGCCCACAGAGACCTAGCAACAGAATTACCTTTTAAACATAGGCCTCACACACCTTATCCCAAACAAATGCTTAAGCTAGTGCCAAAGAGTCCTTTGACTAACATCTTGTCAAGTTTCAAGAATGACTAGAGTGAAAGGAGAAAAGCAGATCTTACTTCCAAAGTTCTTTATTAAGCAGATTTTACAGCCAATTCCAGCAAGCTTTTCCCTACATCTATATTCAAAGACCCTGTCCATTTGCTACCGCATTATGAAATTCAACTTAGAGGAAACCTCGTCATTTGGCAAGCTGTAATTCTGTCTGTGCTTCTTTGTGAACTAACAGGAGTACCTTGTAATAACCAGCATCTGAGGATTCTTTTGTGAAATACAAAGTGGGACACAAAATGCTATAATGCCTGAAACCCAATGAAGGAGGGGCATGTAGTTAATTGCTATATTCATCATATGCTAATTTTAGGAATAAAACCTGTAAAGAATGAAGGCAATTTTAAACTAACGATGGCTAAATCAGGTTAGTTAGGACAGTGAGGAAGGGCCGTTAGGTTGATCAGTAATTAATGTTGAAGTAGCTCTGCCAAAAAGGTCCAAGAAAGAGTCCTGAATTATAACCAGTTCTATGCCCACAATATGGAGCATCTTTTTATATCACCTAGAAACAAGGTGATGACATATAAGGAAAATTCTAGGAAACAAAAGGTCCTAACTTAAAAACAAAAACCAAAACACATAAAAGCACAATCTGATTTTAAAATGTCTTTATTAACAACAATTAGGTTGCTCATTCCTCTTTGCCCTCTTCCTCACTGGTTTTCTGGACACAGTTCACCTGATCCTGCCAATTAAAAGAAACAATTACTCCAAAATATGTTAAGAATCAGAGTTCTCAAACATTTACCATTTCGCACCAAGTAAACTTCCTAACACCAAACAATACTAATCAAGGAGTGTGGTATTAAACAATATTTAATGACCTATAGAATTAAGGATTCTTTAAGAAGCAGATGATTTTAACACCAGACTTTGTCACCAGCTAGTTGATTCAAGTTTACTTCCATTCACTAGAACTTAAGTAGCAACCACTCTTGGAAGGAAGATATAAGATACTCCATTAATTGGCACCTTCCCTAGGTTTAAGATATAGTCAATTAATTATTGCTATTTCTACCTTATTCTCTTTTCAAACTACGATTATGACAGCCCTTTAAACCTGAGTGATTATCTAGTTATCTATTTATGCAATTTGTATTAGATGAGAAGACAGTAAGCTATTGTCCACCTACTACCTTTCTGTAAAATACTGGCACACAGTTATGTCCATTTGTTTACCTACTGTCTATGATGGCTTTCCCAGCTAGAATAGCAGAGTTGAGCTGAGTTTTCTTTAAAATTGCCAACCCGGGGGGTGTCTGGGTGGCTCAGTCCCTTAAGCATCTATCTGACTCTTGATTTCAGTTCAGGTCATGACTTCATGGTCATGAGATGGGAGTCCTCACTGGGCATGGAACATGCTTAAGATATTGTCTCTCTTTGCCCTTCCCCCGCTTACACTTGCTCTCAAAAAAAAAAAAAAAAAAAAAATCTCACAAAACCAAACAAACACAAACCCCAAAATTGCCAACCCTTCTAATACATCAACCAGATGAGATCAACTATAGGAGATCCCATCAAGTGACTATGTGGTTAAAAAACCGGGAACTCTGGGGCACCTGGGTGGCTCAGTTAAGCACCCAACTCTTGATTTTGGCTCAGGTCATGATCTCCTGGTTCATGAGATCAAGCCCGTGTCAGGCTCTGTGCTGACAATTCAAAGCCTGCCTGGGATTCTCTCTCTCCTCCCCCTACCCCTCCCTGGCTCACGCACACACCCTCTCAAAATAAACAAACATTAAAATAAAAATACAAAACCAACCAAGGAACTTTAAATTTTCCAAACTCTCCTCTGCATAGTTCAATGGACAAAGGTAGATATACATACATACTCTTAGAGAAAACTGAAGTCCCTGTTCTCCTGAGGCTTGAGCCAAACCAACAAACAAGGCCTACAACCTCAAGAAGGCTGTTAAAATGATTATAAATATGTACTATAAAAACATATTCCCTACAAGGAAGTTTTAACACAGAGTAAATTAAAATGAAATATTCACACGTAAATAATCATGTTTGGAACACCCAAGAGTTGTCCGGAAGGCAGTTTACAAAGTTAAGAATGATTCCACTTACCCAGACACTTCCTGAATCTAACAAGTTGTGGCTTTCCTTCTTGGCTCATGTTGTGGGATATCGTCTTGAGATTAATAGCTTATCCACCTATCATTAAAAATAGAATTTATATAGCATATTAAATTTTTTTAAATTAATTGTTAGTATGTACATTGTATTCTCACATCAACGAGAGGCACATTCTGGGGTACAGGTCTGGGTTCCAATCAGTGGTTTTTATTTTCTTTTGCTGTTTTTACTTAGGAAGGACCTGGCCCACACCAAGGTGACATTCTAAATTTTCTTCACATAACACTTCAGAATTTTTCCTCCTCTACCAATGACCCATTCTGAATGGGTCAAAAGTGGAATTTAGAGTACTAAAAAGATGGCAGTTCTCCACTAATTCAAGCCTTCTTTGTCCATTTTCTCTACATAACCATGTATCTTTTTCTATAGTTGTAAAAGTAACATACAATGTTAACATACAAAGTTAATAACATACAAAGTATAATTGACACACAAAGTTCTATTCGTTTCAGGTACAGATTCAACCATTTTTTTCAATTCTCCTACTGTTTGACACTTTTATAATAAAATACTCCCCACTTTCTCTTTCCCACTCACATTCACATGCAAACAACTATTTTCAGAAACAAAACACTCGGACATTATCTTAGGAGAGGTAAACATCTTAAAAATCAAACATGTTTCGTCCCACATAGCTAAACCAAATTATTTAACCTTTTTACAAATCAAACTCAAACTCTCCTACAGGTTAGGACTTCCAAAGAAACTTACTTGAAGTGAATGAGTACTCCAATATCAGCCAACATCAATCATTCTTACCTAAAGAATAATAAAAGAAAGTTAATATAAAAGACAAGGGTATAAAGGTTTTGAAAATGCTAGTTAACTTCAAAATTTAAAGAGTAAATTCCAGAGACAAAAGATTGGGGGCAAGTTACGGAATAAAAAAACAACAGGAAGAAACTTGATGGGGGGAAAAAAATCTAAAATTATTCTTATGTAAAGTAATAAAGTAGACAGCTGAATTCAAATAAAAATTGTATCTTAATTGAAATACAAAAGCCTAACTGCTATTTTCACCAGTCTGAGCACAATCCAGTTTGACTGCAACCCAAAATATACTATCCCTTATGTGAAGGTATGTGACAACGTTTACCTTACCAAATGAGTTTTAACATCAGCTCTCTTTTCATATAAAAGCACATACCCTGCCCCCCATTCAAGTATGTCTTCCATTCTCAGGTGGACTGACCACCTTCAGCAGGAGTCCTCCAAGAAGAGTGCCCTCCCCACTCCACAGTACACAACACTGCAGCTGTTATCCTGCAATCCTATGTATTTGCCTCGTTCTTTCCCTCCAAGTCCTCACTGAGTTTTAAGTTGGGGCAGGAAAGCTATGCTTATTCGGGACAGCAAGGAACCTGCGTTTTTCTGAGGGAGAAGACATTCACCTTCACTATATATATGCCTGGTAGGGCCGCAGTGCACAAAAACCAGAAAGATCAGCCTTAATTCAAGTTCCAGGTTTTTCTTCCTCCCTGATTATCAGTTACTGCCAAGGGTATAAAAAATAAGAGTTCCCTGTTGCACATGTACCATCCATAAGGGATACTATATCGTTTTGCATTCTCCCCCATTCTCCAGATTATCCTAGTACTCTGCATCCAGCCCCCTTCTCACCCTCCAAATAAAATCTTTTCAGCACTGGTGTTCAAAAGCAACATTTTTATGGTTGATGGTGTACAACTGTGAGAGTTCCACAGTTGAGTCTTAAAAATTGCCAATCATTATCTAGCAGCAATGACAGATGATTAGGAGCAGTCAAATCCTCGGAATTCTTTCCCTAATAGGCAGCCATTTGAGAACTGCACTAGCTGACAGACACTGAAACATTATCAGCTAAAGCCAAAACCAAATAAAGGCCCAGAACAAGCATCCTGGCTCTCTCAAACCTGTCCAAAATCATTAAGGGAAAGGCAATAAAAATGCAGGACTGTTGATCATGTCACTGCAGCTGACAATGATTAACAATAGGAGACATGCAACCCCCATTAAGGTTAAAAGTCCGAAACTAGTCACACGCATCTCTTTTCTTGGGGAAAAATGAGACTATTATACATTCTTGGTAGGTTTTGCAACCTTGTGTGAAGAGCACCCATTCCATTTCTTTCATCTTTCAGAAAGCACCGGTATCTGTTCCAAGGGCCTAACAGTACGAAAATGCATTCTGGCATCACACCTCTGAACTTTAGACCATTCTCATTAAAAAGAATAATTCTGGTTTGCAACAAGGAAACACTATGAAATACAATGCAAGCACCTCGGTATAGTGGTGTTACTGAAGCCCATTTATTCCCAGCTTTTTGAGTGAGTGATTTTAAGATCCTCTACACTAAGATTCACAAATTATAGCTACATACAAATCGAAACTAGTTTAGAATTGACTTAAGTCACAGGTTTCTCATTTCAAAGTGCAAAAACCTACTCATCTTGAAATAAGCAGAAATGAAGCAAAATTAACCCCCCACCCCAATGATGTTCCTCAAGTCCATATATTGTAACAAGTACGTTCTCTCAAAATTGTTATTGACTGTTAAGAAATGAACCTGAGCTTTTATTTCTAAACACTTGAATCACTAAATCACGGTAGCAAGTGTTGGCCACCGATTTAATGGATTATGCCACAGGAAAATCCCATCGGGGTTGTATGTCAATTTAGCGACACTATTGTCACTAATATTGAGCATTATGTTTGAACTGCATTGTATTATTAACAAAGAGCTAAACTAGTCACCATTTGCTTTTTCACCTAACAGGAGTCAAGGTATTTGTTTGAATAGACTACGTATTAAAGTACAAATTTGTCCCCACCTTGTGAATTGCTTGCCAAAGAGCAAGCCATTTTTCTCGATACAATGGAAGAAAATTCTCATAGTCACGAAGAGTTTTCACCGGCATTTATGCAAAGTAAACCAAACTTCCAGTTACAGAGCAGAAAGCATTATACGTGAAAGCTGTTTCCATGCATGCTAGCTAAAAACCAGCTCGGAGACCAAAGTTAAGTTGAATTGAGGTCTGGAACAACAGTCGATGCAAAGCTTACAAAGCTGAAGTCCTAAGCAACCAAAGCTGCTTTTGAAGACTTTTTATTTTTTTATTTTTGATAAGCATTTTGGATTATAACATCACATCCCTAAAGCTAAGGGAACCAAATTCAAAAATCTACTCTGAACATTTGCAGTCATCCTACAGAATACGACGAAGAAGTCTTAGGATTGGGAAATGATTCCCAACGTGTATTCAACTGCAGGCAAGTCAACATGCCACACCACTTTCCCCCAGGTTTAGAGCATAGACATATTTAGACAAGTCACATAACTTGGAACTATTCACATTAGATTCCCATCTAAGCCCACGTTAGTAACAAAGGTATTCCCATGAAGCCCATTAAAAAAAAAATTTAAGTCACATTACAAAAAAAAAAAAAAAAAAAAAAACCACTGTACTTTTTAGTCTTAATTCACTCCAACCTGCAGAATGATTACCAAGATTGCATTCTGAAATGGATATTGCTGACCTATGGGCAGGTCAGTTTGCTACAACAGAGACTCAGTATCACATGCTGTACAGTCCATGTCAAGATGCTAAAAGCACTCTACTTTCCAAGTATGGTTTGATTCCCTCTCCCCCACACCACTGACGTGTTCCACGTTCTCTTCAGTTACAATGCAACTAAAGGAAACCACACAACTGCATCAGATGTACCAAAGAATCAAGTTTGCACTTTTTATCTGAGAACTGCAACAGCACTGATTTCTGCCTGACAAATTACAGCTTGAAACCCAAACCCACGCAGTTTTGATAGCAGCTAGCTTTACCATCCAAGTGTTAGGTGCTGCACTGTAATTTCATGGTCAGAAGTGTGATGTCAGAATGCCCACGGAATAAAAGTACATAGCAAGTCACCAAGTTAGATTATATTGCTTGTTACCTACCTGTATGCAGTCGGCAATGAGAATCTTGGAGCAAGCAGGAATACTACATCCGGGTCCTAATGTCCATTGCCATTTGCGGTACTACGTTCCTCACAGTTACGCACTGCAGAAATGCTGGCTAAATGCAGTTATGTAGCAGGCCACTACTTTAATAGTGCACAATTGCAGTCCAAGAACACCAGAAAACATCCCGCCACAACGTAGTGGCTTGCCCGAGAAAAGCCAAGTATCTAAATTTTTGTCTGCCATAATATGCCACTTATAAAAATTGCACAGGCGTAACGTTACAATTTCCCAAATTATTATCTGTTTGTATTAGTGGTATAATACATCTATATAAAGAGTGGTGGGGTTTATAGGACTTCTTAGTTTTAATTAGTGTTCTAAGCAGAGGATTATGGTTTCACTAAATAATGTGAGCCATTCAGTTAATCTTATAAGGTACCTATTGAATACACTGGGATCTCATAGAGAATGCAGTTTAAAGATTAGGAGTAATAAGCTTAAAATGATCAGTGTTCCTCTTAAAATAAAATTACGAGAGAAAGTGGAGAAGAGGAAATGGGGGCAGCTGGTTTCTTTAAATAAGAAAAATGGCTGAAATACTTCAAAAGTACTACATTCCCTTTCCCACCCATTTCATATCAGCTTTTAGGAAACTCCTTTTTAAGAGGATTTAAATTCACATTAAGCTAAAAACTACCATATGCATTCCAAGACTTATTGAAAGTCTCTTTGAGTAGCTTACAACCCTTGGTACACTGCTGTTTCAGTGAGGAAAAGGCAAAACTTAGTGGAAACTAAGCAACATTATTTGCTAAACAACGCTTAGCAATTCTACAGCCCACAGTAAGGCTAGCAAAACCACAACTTTCAGGAGATTATCCATTAGCATCCTTCACCACTCTTCAAAGGTACAGTACTAACAAAAGCTTATTTTAGGGGTCTGTGCCAGCATCCCTTATAAAGAAAGGCATGTAATCTGAAAAATAAACTGAAACATTAATTTTATAGGCAGATTTTCCCACTTCCCCACCAGCCCCCGCCCACACACATTCACGTTCACCCTCTGTGGGTGTCCCATGAACACCCCTTAATTTATCATTAGTGGAGTCCCTACCATACAATTCAATCAAATTGTAATGGATTCCTTTCAAATCCAGACCCTTGTTTCCATACAGAAAACCTCATACATATCACCAATTAATGACTTGGGACAAAACTTCCTCATGGATAGAATTATGGTGGAACTACTACCCACTTCCAAGTGTCTTGGGGAAAAAATAATAAACATATTCTAAGGAGATTCTCTTCCTTAATTAGCACACCATGTACCTGTCAAGTCACACAACCAGAATTGAGTGACATGCCTTTATACTCCACTAGTGTTTTACTTTTAGTATTATCCAGTTTCCTATGCAGAAAGTGCTCAGAGTTTCAACAAGAGGTTTCCCTTTGTACTCAGGCACAATACTAAACTTCAGCATTTAACGAAGATTTGATTTAGAATTTTACTTTTGCCAATTAGCACCAAGAACAGAGGTGAAAAGGAGGAAGACACATTCCATAGTAAGAGTTCTGTAATGTACAAATTTGAATGGAACTAAGAACAAAGCCAAACCAATTCAATTACTTTACCTACTTTTAGGAAGCTGTTCCTCTGCTAACATACATACGCTGGGAAAACAGGTTCCCATCGTACTATCAGACAACAATAACAATCTAATGTTAAGTCAGAATGTCTTATCCTAATGGAAGGAGATTCAATGAAGTTGACAATCAGCTGACAACACCATCGAAACACTCCAAAACTTTATGGTGGGAGAAAGGGGTATTTGTACTGTGTAGCATGAGCAACTCTCTCCAGATTTAGTGCTACATCAAAAGTAAACTATAGAAAAGCAGGTTAACAAATAGTTTACAATAAGAATCGTGATCTACAACGCTACTGGTCATTAACAGTCACCACTAGTTCTTAGAAAAGAGAACAAGTTTTCATAGCCCTACAGATTTTGTCCACCAGAAGTAGCACAAGGAGATGTAAAAGTTACAGAGTACAAATGTATACGTAGCTAAACCTACTTCATGGTTACTACGCTTCTTACTTGCAAGTTGAATTTTTCACACTAAACCCCATCTTCATAAATCGCTTGAAGTAATACATGAAAAGACTTCATGTTTAACAATCTTTAATTCAAATATGAAAGTTCAATACAAGCCATTTGTAGGGCTTGGGACTTGTTCTTTTAAAAACAAGAATGGAGGAATGCAACAAAATGATCTTTCCACTTTTTTCTTCAGAAACTTTCAAGGAAAGGATAGATCATAGGGCCATAAAGATCCATTTAGTCAAACCCACTTTCTCCCCCTACCAAGTCTTTCACCCATTCCATAATCTTAATACACAATCCTGAAGGAAGAGTTACAGTTCAGCTTGCTTACATAACCATTTAAAAATACTTAGCACCAGCTTGCTTCCTATAATGCCAAACAAATCATGAAACTACTTCAATATGCATTTCTTCTTTTTAAAACAAGGAGGGGGGGGTGGTACTTATTTGTAGAAAGCAATGCTTAGCCTACAGATACATTTCCCAGAAATGGCATATGCCATTCAAAGGCCTAGACACGCTCATGCTTTCGAAGTGGAATACCTAGCCTAATGTGCATAGAAGCATGAATGGCAAAGTTGAAGATCAATATTATAACTATTTTTTCTATTTATTTGAAGCACAGTAAAAAAAAAATTGGTACACTTTGGAAATTCAGTGGCACAAGGTACACTGCCATAACTTGAGGGACATTATACAGTTAAAAAAAAAAAAAAAAGGAAATAAAAAGGAAAAAGAATTCCCCTGTTTGAAACACTGCATTACATAATTTTACCTGCCCAAACAGACCATTTACAAATATTAGGTCAATAAACTGCTAACATCCATAAAAAGGTAGCTTTCTTACTAAAATGCAAGAATTTAAAAGATTGGTATCTAAACAAGAAAAGACAAAAACAAACTGGAATGAAAACCTAGATATCACATCTAAAATCGGGGCTTTTTGTTTGGGCCTTCATACTCTTCTCTCCCTCTACCATATCCTGCTGGAGTTCCAGGCCCCATTCCTCTAGGACCCTGTCCACCCACAGGTCCCGCACCTCCCTGCCCAAAGCGCTCAGTACGCTATTGGAACAGTAATTAACAGTTCATTATATGTAGTTGATGTCCATGTGTGTTAAGTAAATATTTTAGAAGGTTCCGTAGTCAACGTTCGTCGATACAATCACCAATGAGTCGATCCACAGGTACCGGGAACATAGAAAGGAAAAAAGGGTAATTTGAAAATTAGTTTACGATAATACATGCCTTGTGGTATGTTCCCACTTGAGCCATTCTCATACACCTGTTTCAAAGAATAGGTCTTCCCTGTAGTGCTAAAAAATTTAAGAATTAGTGCAGATGTGAAAACCCATTCCAAAATGAGTTTTAAGAAATTTCACATCAGATTAACCCACTGCAAAAGCTTGCAAACTTCTCACTTTCAAGGTCTGAACAGGAAATTTAATTTCCAAGTAAGCCTAACAAGCCCAACCAGACAGATTCAATTCACTCAATGAAGTGACAAAGACCTACTCACCAGTTAGTGGCATGAGCTGCATAAGAAACCTTGTGCTTTTCAAGATCTTAAGACACATCTGCTAAGTTGCAGAATCTTAAAACGTTCAAAGTTTTAATAAAATGCTACCAGACTACAAAAAGAAAAAGCATAAAAGACTAACAGATTTAGTCACTTAACCGGCACAGTAACTTCATTAAAAGTGTTGCCATATTCTCACAGGTATACCACCTTCAGAACCATCACTAAATAAGCAGAGACAATTATGTTCAACAGTAGTATAGTTGCAAATTGACTAAATATACAGCCCACCCCCACACCAGCCCAGCTTTTCCTTCGGGTCTTTGAAAGTCTACGGACACTTAGCTATGATTCCATGTTTTGGGGATCTCCCAAGCAGCTTAACACCAAGCTTAAGTGACTGCAGTAAAGCAGGACTTCGTTATTCCATCTAGTTTTAAGTACTTTAATCTTAGAAACCTATGTTCCCAAACAGAGAAATCCTATTGATATGCAAAGCACAAAAGCCTTACAAATTCTATTCAAAATAAATCAGTTACAGAAAACATCACTCCAAAAGGGAGGGAAAAAAGCAGTGTTTAACTTCCTATACATAGTTCAAACGTGTTTTCTACTATATACTACAGGGCTACTGAAACTAAATCTCAATTCTTTAAACTATTTCTCAAAAACCTAAAAATGTCAGGGTTTTAACACATTGTACGGTGTTTCCCAAAAGCTATGAGAAAATTTGGGGGTTTCACGGTTATGTTATTACATCTCAGAACCCTACCTGTTATAGGAGACAGAAAAAATCTCAATTGTGGGAACATCATGCCAAATTATATTTTACAAATTTGATACAGACCTACAATCTGCCTTTTAGGAAGCGTATAAACCAAAATGTTACCCACGTTATGTTTTAAATTCATTTTGAAGAAAACAACACTACGTTTACCCAACCAGCTATTTATGATTCTAATTCTCAAAAAACCTCAAGTAGGCTTTAAGTGGATTAGACCCCATAATAAATCCTTACATTCCTATTTGTAAAATAAACCTAATGAGCTATGTGTTGCAGCTTCCCTCTCCTTTGCCAAAAGCCTGTAGGTGAACCAATCATATTCAACTCAGTTATGAAAATGCACACTTCTCTAAACCCACCTCTAAATCCAATACTCAAATTTCCTATGGATTTGTAAAGCCCTAACACAGCCACTCAGACCAATTCACTTGGTTGTTTCTAAAGCATCCTGACAGACTACCTGTACAGTTAAAATATGAAAGCATCAAGAAGGTTCAGATCAAATGCACACAACTAGTATGCTTAAAATGGTCATGGATTGTTGCTATCCTGTAGCATATAGAGATGTCAGTGTTTTAGAAGGTGCACCTATTGACAGGCCCAACAAGTGGGAAACGACGAGTCAAAACAGTAAACAACTCCCTTCTCATGGGTAGAAACCACACCAAATATAGGTCAAAGTCCTACACATCACTAAAACATGCCTAAAACTATAAACTGCAAGTCTGATTCATACTTATGGCAAATATCAGCTTAATGAATGACAGTTTGCCATTTGATTACTCTCACGTGGATGTAGAATAATCAGGTACATCATCTAACATTTAGAATTTGGATTTGCCATGTGCTAGAGTGCAAAAGTACACAAGCAATATAATGGAAAGCACCTATGTCTACTTATTGCCGAAGAGAACTCCAACATACTACTGACAGCATTGACTTCTTGTTGGCAACCGTTTCTGTTTAGGTTACCGCATACTGAGTTCTTCTATGTTGCCAAAGTTTTCCTCAATATTATGATTTACATGATACGGGAACTAAAAAGAGGTTCAGTTACCTACTTAAAAAAAACAAAACAAAAGAAAAAAAAAACAGAAAACAAAACACACACACGTAAGTTGTGAAAAATGAGAATTTCCTTTGTACTACGTCACACAGGATACATTACCATGTCGCTTCCCATCATGGAACCACTCATGGTTGCTGGTGGAACTCCAGGATTAGCTTCATAACCTATGCCACCACCACCACCTAGAGGTGGAAATTTCTGGCCTCCTGAACCATAGGGATCTAGGAAACAAAAATGCTGGTTACAACTCAACCAGAATACAGCTCTTGAATGGTACTGCTAATATTATTTTCATGCTTACCTCCCATGTTCATTGCTCCTCCTCCACCCATTCTCATGTCTCTTTCTCTCTGAAAAGAAAAAAATCCCTTTCATATGTCCAAACCAAGAATTCTTAGACAAAAAAAAACTCCAAAACTCAAAGATGAAGACTATTTTTAAAATCAGTATTCTGAAACCACTTGTTGAAATTCGATTATCCAAAAACCGATAAAGCTTCTTCCTAACCAATGAAATCTTTAGGCCCAGCCAAGAAGATAAAACTCAAAGCGTATCATAATACACTTGTAAAAACAAAAACTATAAAGTGAAATGTTATATTTAACTTAGTAAGACTTCATATTTTTGGTACCTACAAGTTTTGTAGACAACTCCAACTAGACTGCAATAGAATTTTACTTACTGGATCCATGTAGCCCATCCGGCTATAACTTTCCTCTCTTTGGCGCCTCATTTGTTCTTCCATTTCACGTTGACGAATCATCATCTCTTCTTCCCTTCTACGTCGTTCTTCTTCTTGCCTGGAAATATTCATCAAGCACATGAACGGTCACCCACATCTTTTAAAAGTTAATTTGAAGGGGTGCCTGGGTGGCTCTGTCAGTTGGGCATGTGACTTCGGCTCAGGTCATGATCTCAGTTTGAGTTAGAGCCTGCTTGAGATTCTCTCTGCCCCTCCCTACCTGTGCTCTCCCATGCTATGCTATCTCAAAATTAATGAACTTTAAAATAAATAAGTCAACTTGGAAAAAGCTAGGGGTCTGCCTCAGAGCTTTACAAAGTCTAGGTTAGAGGAACACCTGGGTGGCTTAGCCGATTAGTCACCTGACTTCGGCTTCTCCAAGTTCATGGCAGTTCATGGGTTTGAGCCAGGCACTCTTCTGAGTAGAAAGCCCACTCTGGATTCTGTCTCCCTCCCTCTCTGCCGCCTCCCTGGCTCGCTCACCCTCTCTCTCAAAAATAAACATTAAAAAAAAAAATTACAAAGTCTAGATTAGAGCAAACACACAGGAAAGCCTGAAGAAAGTCTAGAACAGACCTAGAAGCATTCTGGCAAAGAAAACTGGTGTCCTAAATGAAAACCTTACACTCTACTCTAATTTAGTGTCAAACCAACACTGACATATGTCAGTATTTAACCTCTGTATGCCAACACACTCACCTGCAAGACTTAGATGTATCTTTTCCTCTAAATGTTTATGCAGAAGGCTTAATTTAGTTTAACAAAATTTTACCTTAGCTGCATTTCTTTACGTTTCTGCATTTCTTGATTATGAAGTTCTTCCATGCGTCTTAATTCTTCCTGGCGTCTCATCAGATCTAAACATTAGAAAATTTTGTTGTGAATTCACATTAACGGGGTTCTAAAAAGTTCAAAAAGCAATTCAGCCTATCAGTGAAATTTAATTCAAAAAGCAATTCAGCCTATCAGTGAAATTTACACAACAGGATCTTTTTTTTTACCTTGACGCAAAAGATTTGCCTGATGTTCGTGATAAGCATCTTCCATTTCACTTTCCAATTTGTCCTTTGCATCTTTCATGTTTTTTTCAACTTGCTCCCTTTGCTGTTTCTCCATTTCATCCAGGGACTTCCATCGCTGAGAATATTCATACTCAAATGTGCCATGCTGGGCAAAACGAGGAGGGGTTTCTCTCTCCCTGACAATATTTCAACATGAACCGATTTGTGGATGCACATAAGAAAGACTACTCAATTACCCTAAAAACACTGATTTTGCCCCTGGCCTATCGACTCTAAGAAATACCTAAAGGCAGGGGATGGCAGGGGCGCCAGGGTGGCTCAGCCAGTTAATCGTCCAACTTCTGGTTTTGGCTCAGGTCATCTCAGTGTCATGAGATCAAGCCCTGAGTTGGGCTCTGCGCATCATGACAACATGGAGTCTGCTTGAGTTCTCTCTTTCTGCTCCTCCCCACTCACATTCTTTCTCAAAATAAATTTTAAAAAATAGCTTTACATCAAAAATAATACATGTCCCAAGATGCCTGGCTGGCTCAGTCAGAAGCACATGACTCTTGATTTTGCGGTTGTGCATTTGAGCCTTATGAATTTGAGCCCCGTACTGGGTGTAGAGATTACTTAAAAATAAAATCTTTGGGTCGCCTGAGTGGCTCAGTCAGTTAAGCGCCCAACTTCACTTCAGGTTGTTATCTTGCAGTTTGTGCTGACAGCTCAGAGCCTGGAGCCTGCTTCAGATCCCATGTCTCCCTCTCTCTCTGCCCCTCCCCACTCTCTCAAAAATGAATAAACATTTAAAAATTTTTAAACCTTTATGTAAAAAAGTAATACATGTCCCAGAATTCTATGTTAACAGAAAATAATGGGCACTGAAAAGCAATCCTACCTTCCTCATTTCCTAATTGTTTCCTCTAACCAAATGCCTAATCAAGGAGTATTTTTTTTTCCATTCTTAAAAAGGAAGATACCTATTCATCACACAACTGTTCTAAAGACAAAACAAAATTGCATGTAAACTACACCTATCTCAACAATGAATACTAGGCATTTTGAAGATCTCTGCTTCAAAACCTCTAAACTTCCTGAGCCTTAGATTTCTATCAAGCATATATGCATTTGAAGAATTTTGCATTTTCTAGGCAAAAGTGAAAAATTACTGCAAATTGTTTGGACTTAAATAAGAAAAATGCTTAAAATTTAAATCAATCTTACTTTTGATACATTGGATTCTTCTGTGCAAGTTTTTCAGGAAGGCCATCTTCATCATCTAATTGTTCAAGTGGTTCCACAATGACTGGACGAGGAGTTCTAATAACAAAAATGGTTCCATCTTAACTTCGTTTCAGTTTTGTTTCAACTTCCTCATCCAAGTTAATAAATAAAAATTAGGATAAGCACAAGAACTTACGTTGTTAGTAAGAAAACACCTTCACTGCATCTTTCAAATGCTTTCCTTGCTGCTGGTTTGGAAGCAAACTCAACAATGCCTTTCCCTGTAGATCTCCCGCGATCATCCACAATTACAACAGCCCTTTCAATAGGACCAAACTGGCTAAAAGCTTCTTCCAACAGTTCATTGGAAACATAAGGTGAAAGGTTTCGAACAGAAAGGGCGGCAGCATGTGTGGCAAAGCGAACCCGAAGCTGTCTACCTCTCATCGGTGTATCATCAAGTTCAGCTTTGGCAATTTCAGCCAGTGCTCTAGATTCCTGAAAGTTATCAGACATGCTCATGTTAATAACCTATTGGCTAATGTCCACTCTGAAACTGTTAAAAGCTTAACACCCACTCCTATTCTTCCTCAGGCTCAGTTCAAGCAACCCTCCCAGACACCACTCAGGGTAGGTAGTTAAATGTCTTATCCACCCACTCTCCCCTTTTCTTAGGTACCAACAATTATTCGCTATATAAGTGGCATCTTGTTTGTAAAAAAGGTGAAAAATTTAAAAACCAACTTATTGCTGTTGGTTTGAACGCTAGCGTCTGCAGTAGCAAAAAATGAAAACACTCTACTAAATCCACATTAAATTAAAAAAAAACTCACAAGTTTAATAAATCCAAATCCTTTGCCTTTGTTGATAAAAACTTCTCCTGGTTCTCCATATTTAGCAAATAGTCTTTTGAATTCATCCTCTGTGATATCAGCAGGTAGATTCCCAACAAATAACCGACAACGCTGAGTGTAAGTTTTCTCTCCAGGCCTCCTCAAGAGAGACAAGTTGGCTTTAAACCCCTAATGAAAAAGAAAGGAAATTTTTCAGACACCAGTCACCTCATCAAGTAGGAAAATTCAGTAACAATGTTCGCTTTTCCCAGCCTGGGTAACACCACCAACGGAGTTATTCTTCAATGCCGTTTAAAATCAAAACAAAATTTTACTTATTTGCGGATTTCCAATGCAGTTAACTATCCGAACATCAAACAGCCCAAACCATCCACAACACTCGAGAATAGACCTACAGACCTCTCTAGACTCGACTCTACATGAGCAACCTCGTCAGCTGTATATGCTTAGTGTCGCTAACAAATCTACATCGTAGCAGACGTTAAGTCAAATCAAGTATTACATGAAAAAGAATGACCAAAACCCTGCTGTCACCCACATGACTTGTGCCTGCTCCTGTAAGGCCGGAAGTTCCCAGATCTCTCCAACCCTACACAGCACGCTCTAGTCTGGTTCCCAGGACCCGCTAGCTTTAACATGGCCCAGGGCAGCTTGTCATCGCCTGCCTCCCCAGGCCAGCCTCCCTCGGGCCTCTTAGACGCCCCACGCCGTCCGCCCCCTACTCCGGCAGCGGCCCCGCCCTCGGCCGCCCGCGCGCACGCGCTCTTTCCGGTCTCCGACAAAATGGAGGCCGGGAAAGGAAGGAGGAGGGGGCCGCCGCCATCTTAGGGAAATCGACGCGTAGCTCCGGGAGATACTCACCTCCGAGTCGGAGATCTTCTCCTCGCTGCGGCCACCAGGCCCGCCGGGTGGGGGCCCCTGGTGGTGCTGCTGGTGGTAGGGTGGGTGGTGCTGCCGGCCTCCTCGGGGCTCCCCGCCGCCTCGGTGTGGCGGCTTGGGGTGGCCGCCAGGAGTACTTAGGCCCGGGCCGCCGCCGGGCTTCGGCCCGCCTGGCATTTTGCCGCCTTTCGGGCCTCCGGGTCCTGGGCCCTGCTTAGGACCGGGCCCCGGGCCCCCTGCGGGTGGAGGCGGGGGGCCCCCGGCCTGAGGTGGGGTGGTGGGGACACCGCTGCTCGGCGGCGCGGGCGGGGGCGCCCCGGGGGGCGCCGAGGTGACAGCGGGCGGCGGGGTCGGGGTGGGGCCTGGGCCCGTGGGGGCCCCAGAGGTCGGGGGAGTGGCGGGCGGTGCCGAGCCGGAGGCCGGCGGAGCGCTGCCCACTCCGGGAGCCGGGCCGGGTCCCTGAGGAACGACGGGCTTGGACGAGTCCTGTGGCGGCGGCGGCGGCTGCTGATGCGGCGGCTGATGCGGCGGTGGCTGAAGTGGCGGCGGCTGCTGTGGTGGCGGCTGCTGCGGTGGTGGCTGCTGCTGTTGCTGGTGCGGAGGCGGTGGTGGGATTGGGGGCTTGGGGCCACCCTGGCCCGGGCCGGGCCCCATGGGTCCGCGGTTCTGATTGAGGCCCATGCCGGGCGGCGGGGAGCGGAAGTCGTGGAGGCCGCCGCGGCCGCCGCCTCCTCCGCGCCGGTGGAAGCCGCCACCGCCACCGCCACGGCTCCGGAACCGATCCCGAGACATGTCTGTAATCAAGGGGCGGTCGAGGCAGAAGCGGAGAAGACGCTCTGGGAACGTGGAGGCCACCTTGCTTCGCACAAGATGGCGGATGACACAGGCGGCGCGCCGCCTTTGTCCTCCTCTTATATAGGCCAGCTGGCTTGGCCCCGCCTACTTCTCGATCTGTAGCTCCAATAGCCAATTGCAAGTACGGTACTTGATGACACAAAGTTACGGAACGCTAATCTTTCCGATTGGCTTCCGGATTAGAGGAGGGAGGCTTGGAGGGGCTGAAGTTTCCAGTTGGCCAATGAGCAGAAAAGGAGTTGGCTGCAGGCCACTGTGATTTGCTGTGAGAAATTTGAATGGGTTCGCCAGAGCAGTTTTCCCTGATAAGCCACGGCCCTATCAGCTCCTGGGGAGAGATGTTAGAGGACCCTTTTCTTTGTTGATTACTCCCAAGAGCTGCCTCCGGGTATCCTTGCCCTGAAAGAACAGCTGTTCTCCGTTCTCGGGTTCAAAAGCATAAATTACGTGTGTCTACTATCTACTCTACCGTGTTCTGGGCCAATTAAACTTGAGAACTAAAATCTTACCGATTTCACACACCCAAGCTTACTGATTTCATTTTGGAACCTCAGCGGAGTACAGGTTTGTTCTAGCAGTATAAATTTGGGAATAGGCTTAAATTAGTGAACTCTTTGTTAAAAAAGGAAGTTTTGACTGTGTGTGAGCGTGTGTGTAGACTAGTAATTTACAAGCACAAGTCACAGGAGGAATATAACATTTTCCTTAATTCCTAGCACTCAATACTTTGTGGACAGATTAAGATACTTCTAAATTACAACGTTAAAATATCTGTATGGAATCAACCAATGGGCACCATCCTTCTTCCTTCGTACAGCATCTTCTAACAGTATCCCTTAACACCCTTCCTAGTTACTGTCATCTGTGGACCTTTTGATGGATCGATCATTCCTCCCTCAATTAATACTAGGCCATGGCTCATTGTCCTCCTCTCCATCTCTATTTCTGCTCATCATTCAACATCTAGGTGGATGAATACCCAATACTCTGTCAATTCTTTACCTCCAACAATCTTCTATCCTATAGTAGCTACCCAACCCCCATCATAGTCGCCCTGTGTTTGTTATTGCCAGTAACTACACCATCTCTAAAATCTCCTTTTCAAGAATCTCAATTGTCTGATCAGTAACTGTAACTGTCCAATCAGTACCTCTTGATTCTTTGACTTCCTCAAAACCTCCAAATCATTAAATGTACTGCTTTTTCACTATCTCTCACGTTCTTATGGTCATAACTTGTGTCACCAGGTTTAGATGTCATGATTGTCTTGTTTTCCTCTTTCTCCATTACACTAATCCCAATCCTCACCTTCTTAATGAGAGCTGAGGCTTTCAATTTAAGTTCTTGACCACAAACCTCAAAAGGGCATTAGACTTTTTCTGGCATCTTACTGAATTTCACTAGTAAATTTACTTTCTCACTTCCCTTCTTTCAGAGATAGAGTATTTCATGCTTTCTCTCTTCAAACTCCTACACATTCTTCTCTCACTCCACCATAATGAATTCTCCTATTTTTGGGGGAAAATAAAAATCATCAGAGAGCAACATTCTCATCCAGCTGGAAAGCCTCAAGCCTACTTGCATTTCTTTTTTTTAATGTTTATTTATTTTTAAGAGAGCGAGAGACAGAGCATGAGCAGGGGAGGGGCAGAGAGAGTGGGAGACACAATCTGAAGCAGGCTCCAGGTTCCAAGCTGACACCAGCAAGCCCAACTCGGGGCTCAAACTCACAAACCATGAGATAATGACCTGATCTGAAGTCAGACACTTAACCAACCGAGCCACCCAAGGCCTACTTGCATTTATACCCATCTTTTCTGTCTTCCTTCCTGATACCATGAAAGATGTGTCTTTGCCCCTATCAAAGGGCAGACTCCCCCTTCTAGTATATGGATCCCACCCCCTCATGCCTTCTCAATGATTTTTCCTTGCTGTATTATTACTTCTATTGGAATGTTACCACCTTTAAATTTTTTTTAATTAATTTTTTATTTTTTGAGAGAGAGAGCTAGAGCATGAGTGAGGGAGGGGCAGAGGGAGAGAGAGACAATCTTCAGCAGGCTCCACTCCCAGCACAGAGCCCGGTGCCAGGCTCAATGTCACCACTAGGAGATCATGACCTGAGCCAAAATCAACTCAGACATTTAACCAACTGAGCCACCCAAGCGCCCCTGGAACATTGCCATTTTCAAAATAAACAAAACCTTCCTTTTAGTCTATCATCTCATTACTTCATTCCTCTTTACAACAAAACTAAAACAAATCTACACTAGAGGTCTCCAGTTCCTCACCTCAGTTTCCTCTTAAATCCACCCCAATCGGCCCACTCTTCTCCTTTAAGGATTCCTTGCCAAGGATGCCAGTGATCCACATGTCGCAAAATCCAATAAACACTTCTCTATACTAATCTCGGGGCACCTGGGTGGCTCAGTCGATTGGACATCTGACTTTTGATTTTGGCTCAGGTCATGATCTCGTGGTTCATGGGTTCAAGCCCTGAGTTGGGTTCTCCGCTGGCAGCACAGAGCCTACTTGGGATTCTCTCTCTCTCTTTCCCTCTCTGTCTTTCCCCTGCTCGCTCGCTCTCTCAAAACAAATAAATAAACATTTTTAAAAATCTATACTGGGGCACCTGGGCGGCTCTGTCGGTTGAGTGTCTGACTCCTGACTTCGGCTCAGGTCATGATCTTATGGTTTGTGGGTTCAAGCCCCACGTCAGACTCTGCATTGACAGCACAGAGCCTGTTTAGGATTCTCTCTCTCTCTCTCTCTCTCTCTCTCTCTCTCTCTGTCTCTCTCTCTCTCTGCCCCTCCCTCCCTCCTCTATAAATAAATAAATACATAAATAAATAAACTTTAATTTAAAAAAAATCTAGGGGCGCCTGGGTGGCTCAGTTGGTTAAGCATCCAACTTTGGTTCAGGTCATGATCTCACAGCTTGTGAGTTCAAGCCCCATGACGAGCTCTGTGCTGACAGCTCAGAGCCTGGAGTCTGCTGTGGATTCTTTGTCTCCCTCTCTGTCCCCCTCCCCTGCCCACACTCTGTCTCTCTCTTTCAAAAATAAACATTAAAAATTTTTTAAATAAAAATTTAAAAAATCTATACTCATCTCTTCTTACCTATTAGCAACCTTCCACATAGATGGCCCTCTGTCTTTTGTGAAACACCTCTCACTGGCCTCTGTGACACCACACTCATGATTTTTCTCCTGCTTCAGTGATCCCTCTCTGTTGCTGACTCCTCACTCATAGGACTTCTAAATGCTGAGATATTTTGGCGTTCATTTCTGGGTACTCTTTAACAACTGTTCTCTACTTATGTAGATAACCTTTTCAAGACCAAATACCATCTAAATTTATATTTCCATAGTAGAGTAGATCTGTCCTCTGAGTTCCCAAGTCAGATAGTCAACTTGGAGGTGTTGCTGGCATGTCTGATTTAGTATATGTAAGCTGGAGCTCTTGATTTTATCAACCTAACCAGTTCCTCACCACAATCTTCCCCAGCATAGTAATTAGCATCGCCTAGTTGTTAAAAAACAACAAGTATTCATCCTCTTCATAAAACCCCCAAATCTGTTCTACCTACAAAGTATATCTTGAATCCATTTACCTCTCTCCATCTCTACCACTACAACCTAATTTTTTTCACCTCCATCTCATACCTAAAATTAACTCAACCACTTTTCAACTTGTCTTCTTCCTCTCTTTCTGGGTGCTCTCTGATCCATTTTCTTCTTCTTCTTTTTTATAATGTTTATTTTATTTTGAGAGAGAGAGAAAGTGGGGAAGGGGCAGAGAGAAAGAGGGAGAGAATCCCAAGTAGGCTTTGTGCTGTCAGCACAGAGCCTGACTTGGGGCTCTATCTTACACATAAAATCATGACCTGAGTTGAAATCAAGAGCTGAATGCTTAACTGACTGAGCCACCTAGGCGCCCCCTCTAATCCATTTTCCATGTGGCAGCTAGGGTGATCTTTTAAAAAACATAATTCAGATGTCATTTTCCTCCCTTAAAGGCCCTCCAGTGGTTTCCATTGCTCTTAGAATAAAATCTAAACACCTTACCAAGATTACAAGGCCTGACTTGGTCTGACCCCTGTTTGCTTTCCCAGTTGTTTTTTTTTTTTTTTTTTTTTAGTATTTTTTAAAATTAAATTCTACCCCCAACATTGGTAGGGATCAAGAACTCACAACCCTGAGATCAAGAGTTGCATGCTGTACTCACTGAGCCAGCCAGTGACTGCCCCAACCCAGTCTTATCTCTCTAGTTCTCTGACTCCTTTCACTTGTTGTTCTTAGGATTTATCAAGTTACTTCGTCTTTATGCTTTTTGCCCCAGGGTATTTGGACTTGCTGCTTACTCAGCCTGAAGCACTGTTCCCCCACAACTTTCTGCAGTTATAGCTTTCTTCATTCTTCTATCTCAGCTTGAACGTCACCTCAAAAAGCCTTCACTGCCAATCACCACATCTGAAATAAGCCTCTGTTATGCCATCCTGTACATTGGTGTAATGTATAGAATAGCTCTCTTCACACATTGTACTTGTGTATTTCTTCACTTGTTTACTGTCGATCTCCTGTTAAACTGGGATTCTGAGTATGAGTTCTTTAAGACTGTACCACTGGTAGCTAACACAGACACTAACACAGAAATGCTTCATAAATATATGTTGAATGAATGAATGAAAGCATAACTCTGAAGAATGGGCTTTGGTTCCATCTCAAGGGCTGCATACCAAGGTCCTTTACTTTTCTAACACACTCCCTAAAGTGTACATACTCCTTAGGGAACTTGTGAGGATTATGCAAAGTGCTTTGTAGTTTCCAAGTGCTCAGTAAACACTAGCTATTGTTATGAGAAAATCAAAAACCCCTAAAGGCGCTTGAGTATTGACGACAAATATTTGGAGTTCAGTACAAAAAAGTCTGGTTAGTGTATTATTTAAAAAGGCAAGGAAATTTGTAATACATTTTTATTTGAACTGTATTTATTTACTCATTCATTCATTTTAAAGCAAGCTGTACACACCCGAAATGGGGCTTGAGCTCATGACCCCGAGGTCAAGAGTTGCATGCTCTACTGACTGAGACAGCCAGGACCCCTGTAATATATTTTTGAAGAAAGTCTATTCCTGAGTTTAAGAGTAGATTAAAAGAATGATCCACTACAACTAAGTAGTTTTTCTTAGGAATAGTGGGATGTCTTAACATTAAGGTATTAGAAGAAAAGTACTGGGGTGCCTGGGTGGCTCAGTCGGTTAAGCGTCTGACTTTGGGTCAGGTCATGATCTCATGGCTCATGAGTTTGAGCCCTGTGCCGGGCCCTGTGCTGACAGGTCAGAGCCTGGAGCCTGCTTCACATTCTGTGTCTCCCTCTCTCTCTCTGCCCCTCCCGTGCTCATGCTCTGTGTCTCTCTGTCTCTCTCTCAAAAATAAACATTAAAAAAAAATTTTAATGAAGTATTAAGTATTAAGCTAATATATCTCATCAATAAATGAAAAGTGCATGGATGCTGAAAGGCAGTTAATAAAATTCCACACTCTGAGTTTTACATTTTTTTTTAAATTTTGAAACAGGAGGATGATTATTCCAAAAAAATCTTTATTATATTGGATGAAAAAATTTTCAGATTATACCAAACACATTAGGAAATGGAAAAGTGGTCATTTTCTCCATTCCATATAATGGGAATAGCTGCCACTTAGTGACCATTAGCTTTACACTGGGCATTCTATTATCTCCATTAATCTTAACAACAATGCTATGATCTTGATGCTAGGATTATTTCCATTTTACAGATGAGGAGACTGGGGCTTACAGAAGTTTAGTAACTTTCCCAGCATTACACAGCTAATACATGAGCTGGGATTTGAATCCAGCTCTCTCTAATTAAACATTTCAAACTCTTCGCCTTCTGCTAGACATCCTCCTTTCATTCCAGATGTTGATGCTTAGGTTCGATTATAGCCTTAGTTATCAGTTTTTTAAAATTACACGAATAGTACACTACACATGTGTTAACCGTAAAAGATTCAGGTAATGAATACACTTCTAGAATAAATTCTGACCCTCATTCACTCACTCCCACTCTAATGTCAAAAGTTTTATTTTCCCAGAGGAAAATCTTTTATTCTTTTCTTTTTAAGGAAAATACTTTAATATAATAGGAAAGAGCTGCCTCAAATAATAGCCAATATCATAACAATAGCCAAACTTAATTGATCATTTTATATGCCAGACACTGTCATAAATCCTTAATATTAAATTTTCATTACAACTATGAGATTGATGGTATTGTTTCCTTCATTTTACAGATTAAAACACCACCACCACCACCACTGTAACCTCAACGAATACACTAACCTGATTTCTCACCTAGACCTTTGCAAAAGCTTCTTAAATGGTGCCACAGTTGCCCTCCTTCCTATTTTCCAGGCAGCAGCCAAAATTTATCTTTAAAAAAAACAAATCTGATACTTCTTACGGTCCTCTTTAAAACTCCTTATTGTCTTCACATCGCCCTTAGGAGAAACACACAAATCCAAAATTCCTGAGGTGGCCCTCCGTCCCCCAGCCATCTCATTCTTTTTCCCTTATCTCTCCCTCTTCTGTTCTTTGCTGTAGTCACCCTGACCACTTTTGAGTTCTTTAATTTATCATGTTCTCACCTGAAATAGTCTCCCTCTGGCCACTCTCTTCCCCCTTTTTGAGTAGCTCCCACCTGTCTTTCAGGACTTAAACTAATACCTGCCCTTCTCTGAAGGCTTTCTGTGACCCCAGAGACCAAGTTGCATCACTTAATTGTCACCCTGTACTTTATTCTCCTCACATCATTTCACTGATTGTGGAGACTTTCTGAATTGTACCCTCTAGGTTGTAAGATCATGAGGGCAATGACCTAGATTCTCTTTTAATCATCATAGCCCCAGAGCCTAGTGCTGGGACACTCAATATGTATTTGAATGAATTAAGAGATGAGTGAATGAATCAATCCATTAATCGTTCCTTTTCAGAATCATTGAAGAATGCCCCCAGTCATAAATGACTAATTTCAGATATTAGGCACAATTCCATAGTTCAAATGTAAATTATCCTGGATGGCATGTGGAACAATTGTCACCTTGTAATACTCTGGATGTGGGTGAACTTACAATTCAAAATTATAACTATAATAAATAACAAGTATAATTATCCTCTGGTTCAACTTTTTGTGAGCCTAGAAGGGTAGGAGATGGAGATAATATGCTTGCTGAAACGCATTGCTGCTCCCTAATGAATATTAATTGAATTGACTAAATTTACATCTTAAACTGTATCCCAGGGTCTGAGAAGCCATGTTGGTCAGCTTAATTTGGGTTAATTAGCTTGATGGTTTCAACCTTGCAGAGGCTATTCAGTTTCTGGATCTTTTGGGACTTGTCTCTATAGCTTCATGCATGCAACAGAGGCCTCAAATTATGTTGTTGGGGAGGAGAAAAGAGGGCACCTAAGCTCCTCAAGTGCACACTCCCCTGGAATAAGTGGCTTCTAGATGGGTCCAACTGGCAAACTCTAACGGTGCAGTAAAGATCCTCACCACTAGGTGTCTCAGTGGCCGTGCCACTTCCTCCATCTCCTTGGAAAGCAGCTAGCTGCACACACTCCATTACTCTATTGTTATTGAGCCTCCAAGCAAAGAAATTTCCGAAGGGTTGATTTCAATACTTGGTAAAATTTCCAGCAGATCTCATAAGCAACTAGATCGCCTCTCTCAATAATAGAAATACTGGATTAATCGCAGTGCCTCACTCTTCTTTCTTTCCTTTGTTTAGGGGTGACAAGCTGTGTTGGTAGTACATTTATTTATTTAATTATTTTTCTATTTATTTATTTATTTATTTATTTGGAGAAGAGTCTTAGCCTGAAATGATTATTATGTTCTACCTGATCTTGATCACCTCTCACTCCCATAGTGAGCTAAACGTCCTTCCAGGCTTCCTCCACATAGGTACTATATATAGCCTCGAAGACATTTGTCACTCTTTGCGGCTAAATTGACCACGTGGACTGATTTTAAAAATGAAAAAAGAATTTAAAGAATCACTAAATGGAGGAAGATAACATAGAGACAGAGCCCATGTATATGAATATTTACCATAAGATGACATCAGAAATTGATGAAAAACGAAAGAAATATTCAACAAATGGTATTGGAACAACTTGTGCATAAAAAAATAAATAAAATTACCAAACTAGCTAACCAAACTATTTTATAAGCCAAGATTCCAATAAACAGCCAAAATAAATGAACAAACATATGGAAAATATTTAACTTCACTGATAATTACAGAAATGCAAATTAAATTGGGATACCGTTTTTCATCTAGGTTAACACAAATTGAAACAGCCGCTACTGATACAGCACTTTTGGAAACTAATTTAGCATTCCTTTCAGCAAATTCATTCTCTCTGTCTCCTCCCTCCCCCTCAGTCTCTGTCTCCTTCCAGCTGCCTCCCCCATCCCCCCCCCTTCATTCATTCATTTTTATTCAACAAATACCCTCTGTATGCCTGCTTGCTAGGTGCTGGAACCTAGCCTAAATTCTAAATACAGGAAAAACTTTATATACAAATTTATTTGTCTCAACATTATCAGTAATAGCCTCAAATCGAAAACATCCTACATTGTCATCTACAGACGAGGTGACAAAATGTCTTATTTTGCTCAGGACAATCTTGGTTCATGCCTGATGTCTCCGTGTAATGCATAAATGGTGCCCCCTATTAAGACAACTTCCTGATTTGATAGCAGTCAAGTATCTTGAGGCAGGGTCAACATTTCTAATTTGTATAAAATCGCTACTGAGATTAGCTGCTGCTCATCAAGTTACTGAGGTTGGGTGATTTCTGGTTTTATATCTATTTTTCTATAATTTCCAGATTTTCTAAAATAGACTTTATATGCATATGGGCTTTACATGCATTAATTCATTTCATTTTCACAACCCTATGTTCTTTTTTCTAATGTCACTGTTTTTTTTTTTTAATTGGGAAATTGGAATACAGAGAGATTAAGTTACATAACTAGAGTCACAGTTATTAGGTGGTGGAACCAGGAATTATATGCAGTCTATCTCCATACCTTTATTTTTAAGTTTACTTATTATTTTTAGAGACAGAGCGTGCACAAGCAGGGGAGGGGTGGAGACCAGGAGAGACAGAAGCCCAAGCAGGCACTGGGCCATCAGCACAGAGCCCAATGCGGTGCTTGAACTCATGAACTGAGATTATACTCTAAGCCCAGATCAAGAGTCAGATGCTTACCTGACTGAGCCGCCCAGGTGCCTTATCTTCATACATTTAAACACCAAGGTATCCTGCCCATAGTGATAACTATATCCAATTGTGCTTGTAATTCATTCATGGGGGAATAAAGACAACCTATGCTCATAAATGTTATTTGAAAAGTGCTTACAAATGATACCTAAAAAGGTCTCTCTTTATCTCATAGAAACAAAATATTTTAAATCCACCAATTAGAAACACATTATAAAGAATTGATTTTTAAGAAACATGAGGCAAAAATGTTCATAAGGAATTAAGTAAACTGTAGGAATCCCAAGCACCACATTATGAATGTCTCTTTTTGATATATGTTTATATTTATGTTTAAATTTCAACATACATTAAATACACATGATAAAAATATCTGTTTTGGGGTGCTTGGCTGGCTCAGTCAGAAAAGCATGTAACTCTTGACCTCTGGGGTGTGAGTTTAAGACCCACATTGGGTGTAGAGATTACTTAAATAAATAAACTTAAAAAAAAAATTAAAGGGCCACCTGGCTGGTTCAGTTGGTGGGGCATGCGACTCTTGATCTCAGGGTGGTGAGTTCGAGCCCCACATTGGGCTTGGAGCTTACTTGGAAAAGTATATTAAAAATAGCTGTTTTAAGGGTGCCTGAGTGGCTCAGTCAGTTGAATGTCTGACTCGATTTCAGCCAGGGTCATGATCCTAGTGTTGTGGGATCCAGCTCCAAGTCGGGCTCCATGGTGAGTGTGGGGTCTGCTTGGGATTCTCTCTCTCTCTCTCTCTCTCTCTCTTTCTCTCTCTCCCTCTGCCTCTCTCCCCAACATGTGCTCTCTCTCTTACTCTCTGTAAAATTAAAAAAAAAAAAAAGCTGTTTTAGGCATGCCTGGCTGGCATGTTGGTGGAGCATGCAGCTCTTGATCTTGGGATTGTAGGTTTGAGTCCCACGTTGGGTGTAGTGATTACTTAAAAACAAAAATCTTTAAAAAAATATTATAAATGTATTGGTATAACATTTTTCTTATATCATTCATTTAAAGTGAAGTAATATGCATTACTATTTAAGTAAGGAAGTGTAAAAAATGTATATTTTATGAGTGTTATTAAAGATTTATAAGAATAACTGTAGGGGCACCTGGGTGACTTAGTCGGTTGAGCGTCCAACTTCAGCTCAGGTCATGATCTCGCGGTTTGTGAGTTTGAGCCCTGTATCAAGCTCACTGTATCAAGCACAGAGCCTGCTTCTGATCATCTGTCCCCCTCTCTCTCTGCCCCTCCCCTGCTCATACTCTCTCTCAAAAATAAAACATTAAGGGGCACCTGGGTGGCTCAGTCGGTTAAGCGTCTGACTTCGACTCAGGTCATGATCTCACCGTCTGTGAGTTCGAGCCCCACGTGGGGCTCTGTGCTGACAGCTCGGAGCCTGGAGCCTGTTTCCGATTCTGTGTCTCCCTCTCTCTCTGACCCTCCGCTGTTCATGCTCTGTCTCTCTCTGTCTCAAAAATAAATAAAAATTAAAAAAAATTAAAAAAAATAAAACATTAAAAAAAGAATAACTGTATAAGGCTATTTTTAGTTATATGTCAATCTAAAATACATTATTTAACTTAAAAATCTTTTTTTAAATCATGCATTACAGAAGGGCAAAATTTAAATTATTTCCCTAAAAGAGATCCTGGTATATTTCAGTATCCCCTTACCTATCTGAATCATACTATGCTGGTACCAATCAATCAAATTCCCTTTCATGGGTTTCATAAGCCTCCTTGGTTATAGATTCACAGATCATGTTGAAGGTTGGCTATAAATGTCTCATCCATTACATGTTGACATCTCTGAGTTTCAGTCTCAGAAACAGCATAGGTTGGCTATTGGAATGAAACAGATTCAGGTTCCCATCCTAGCTCCATCTCAGACTGTCCTTGGGCAAGTTTCTGAACCTCTCTGAGCTTCAACTTTCTCATTTGTAAAATGATAAGGCTAATAATATCTCCTGGTGTTGGCTTGAGGATTAAGTGAAATGGGTTGGTTATACTAAGTACCTAACATAGGGTGTGGCTTCTAGTAAGTTCTCAGTTAACGTTAGTTATTATTGTCATTATGACAGTCAAGTTCTGGGAACCCAACTAGGGCTCTTATGTGGTGACTCTGGTTGGATGGGATCAGGTTTGAAAATAACTTCACTGGCTTCAGCAAGGAAGGACACATGGAAATACAGTTTGAGTGACATTTCCCAAGAGAACATAGGGAACAAACTAGAAGGGTAGGGCAAAACAGGCAAGATCATCAAGGCTGGTTGGTTTTTGGCAGGCATGCTAGGCACTGTAGTGGGAGTATCTGGGGCAAGCTGGGTTGAATTTAAATTTTTTTTTTAATGTTTTATTTATTTTTGAGAGAGAGAGAGAGAGACAGAGTATGAGCGGGGGGGAGGCAAAGAGAAAGGGAGACACAGAATCCACGAAGCAGGTTCCAGGTCTGAACTGTCAGCACAGAGCCCAACGTGGGGCTCAAACCTGTGAACCACAAGATCATGACCTGAGCCAAAGTCAGACGTTTAACTGACTGAGCCACCCAGGCACCCCGAGCTGGGTTGAATTTTAATATCCTTTGGACCACAAAGGGGATAGGCTTCCTGTCCTCCTGACACTGCAGTGAAAACCAGTTTGGGTGCTGTCCTCCCTCCTAGTTAGTGGGACTGTAGCAAAACAGCAAAGAGCCTTTGTCACATCTACCTCTCCTCAGACATGCCCAGCATGGGGTCTTAGCTCCAGATTAAGTGCTAGCACTCAAGGTTCTCATGATCATTGCACAACATGGCTAGAGACTCCATGAACACAGTACCACACACCGGTGGGGGAACAGGAACAACACAGGAGGCAGCATGCCTGGAAACTCCTTTTCCATCTTTTCAAAGTCCAACTTAGGATCAAGGTTGTAAGGATTGAATGGGATAAGGCATATTTAGTACAGCACCCGCCACACAATGTGGGCTGTTAGTCCTCTTTACCTTCATGCTCCACACGACCTGGAATGCAGTGGGCAGAGTTGATTAACGATCATCCTCACAGATGATCTTCCCTCCTTACACAAGTCCTGCCACTACCTTGTCTGAGCTTCAAAACACCCTCTTCTTGGTCTGTCATCGTACTTACCACCGTGCATTTCATTTCTATTGTCTCCTGACTTGCATGTCTCCTCCACAAGGCTGGGAATTCTTCGAAGGCATACACCACAGCCTTCATCTATGAATTCATACCTTCGTTGCTTGGGGAATGTTCAATGACTGTTAAATAAAGCAAAATATATTGAAAGCAGTATGCATTTTGGAATTTTTATACCCAACTTGAATCCCAACCTCATCATTAAAGCTGCATGTCCCTAGTAGGTTACTTCAGAGTCTTTGTTTCCTCACTGAAAACAGGGATGATAAGAACTCCCCCCTAACATTGCTGTGAGAAATGTTAAATAGGATAATGTAGGAAAGCATGACCCCCCACCCCCCCATCAGTTTTAGGTGCTCAGTAAATTAGTTCCCTTCCTCCTCTCAGAACTTCTAATAAGCTAAAAAAATGAAAATACAAATCTCCTGGACTCTGACTTTTCTTCATTTATGAAATTCTCATGGAGTAAGAATACATGAGGTAAATGTCAAGTACTCAGATGTCTTTGGCTAAGCAATGGGTTATCTTAGCTGAAGGAAAAGTTTAATGTGTTATTATTACTGGGTGTAATTATTTTAAATAATTTCTTTTTAATGTTTATTTTTGAGAGAGAGAAAGAGAGCAAGTGGGGAGGTGCAGAGAGAGAGGGAGAAAGAATCCGAAGCAATGCCTAGGCTCTGAGGTGTCAGCACAGAAACTGACTTGGAGCTTGAACTCACAAACTGTGAAATCATGGCCTGAGCTGAAGTTGGACGCTTAAACGACTCAGCCACCCAGGTGCCCCTATTCTAGGTTTGTTTTTGCTGTCTGATATGAAATAAGCAATTGTGGTTTATGATGCTGTATGTGGATGTAGGTGCCTCCTTGGGCGCCCCTGTATATAATTTTCATTTAGATGTTTACCTACCTATTTTTTTTTAAATTTTTTTTAACGTTTATTTATTTTTGAGACAGAGAGAGACAGAGCATGAACAGGGGAGGGTCAGAGAGAGGGAGACACAGAATCGGAAACAGGCTCCAGGCTCTGAGCTGTCAGCACAGAGCCCGACGCGGGGCTCGAACTCACGGACTGCGAGATCATGACTGGAGCTGAAGTCGGACGCTCAACCGACTGAGCCACCCAGGCGCCCCTACCTACCTATTTTTGAGAGAGATAGAATATGTATGCTAGCGGGGGAGGGGCAGAGAGAGAGGGAGAGAGAATCCCAAGGAGGCTTCACACTATTAGCGCATAACCCTACTCGGAGCTCAAACTCCCGATCTGTGAGACCATGACCTGAGCCGAATTCAAGAGTTGAATGTTTAACCCACTGAGCCACCCAGGTGCCCCATTCCTGGGTATAAATTAAGTCTTCCTTGACATTCTACCATAATGGAAGAAAACACATTGTCCTTGGGGTTAATTCAAGGAACACTACTCACAGGAGGGAAAGTCTGGGGTAGGAGGGTGCAGGAGTCATCAGGGGCCCCGGCTCCACACCCCCACCTCAGTCAGAAGCATTTCTTCTGGAGCCTCTTCACAGACACTGATGACAGAGGCCCTGGTAAGTGAGTCCTCCTGCTCCTCTGGGGCCGCTTTGTAAATCACCCAAGGCCTCAGGATTCATCAGACCTCATGGATGACTGACGGGGTGGGGGAGGGAGGGCTGAGTCTGACAGAGAGGGTAGGATTTTAAAAAACACAAATCTGACTGGAACATGGTAAGAGATGATGACAGGGGGAGGTAAACCAAAGGGGTAAATGAAGAGATTTTCCAGGAATGCCCACAGAAGCCAGATTCCAAGGTTGTACTGTAGTAGCTCCTCCTCCAGGTCCTGCATTACCCACCCACCCCACCCCTCCCGCACTGCCTTTTTGCCGCTGGCTGAATTTAGACCACAAACCACGGGCCTGCTGCCTCTTCAGAGCCTTCCTGGGAGTGAGAATCTGATGCTTGTGAAGCAGCCCAGTGATCCAGGGCACTAAGTCAAACAGCCCGCTCCTTCTGTTTTCCACAGTTGGCCCCAGTTATTTGGGAGGAAACACAATAGATGACTCTAGGAGTCAATGGCCTAAAATTCCGAACAGCATATTCACAAAACTGAATGAAAACCATCATCTGTCCACAGCCCTTTTGAGTTACCATTTTACCATCCACCCACCACTGTTCACTGCCTCCTATCGTTCCAACGTTGCCTTCCGGCTTTGGCCTATTCAGTGCACAATGGCCTCTTCTGCCCCCACTTCTTCCCTGAGTTAAAAACTTTTTCAGTAGGGGCAGCTGGGTGGCTCAGTCAGTTGAGGGTCCGATTTCAGCTCAGGTCATGATCTCACAGTTGGTGGTTTGAGCCCCAAGTCGGGGTCTGTGCTGACAGCACAGAGCATAGAACCTGCTTTAGAATCTGTGTCTCCTTCTTGCTCTACCTCTCCCCAGCTTGTGCTCTCCCTCTCTCAAAAATAAATTAAAAAAACTAAAAAAATGGTTTTGAAAAATTACCTCAGGCTCACAAGCCTGAAACAATGATTTTGAAAAAAACTCAAAACCCTTACTTCTGGGGGCTCCCGGGTGGCTCAGTGGGTTAAGCGTCCGACTTCGGCTCAGGTCATAATCTCATGGTTCCTGAGTTTAACCCTGGCATCAGGCTCTGTGCTGATAGCTCAGAGCATAGAGTCTGCTTTGGATTCTGTGTCTCCCTCTTTCTCTGCTCCTCCTCCGCACATGCTTTGTTTCTCTCTCTCAAAAATAAATAAACATTAAAAAATTTTTTTTTAATTTTTTTTAAATTTTTTAAATGTTTATTTATTTTTGAGACAGAGAGAGACACAGCATGAGCAGGGAAGGGGCAGAGAGAGAGGGAGACACAGAATGTGAAGCAGGCTCCAGGCTCTGAGCTGTCAGCACAGAGCCCGATGCAGGGCTCAAACTCACAAACTGTGAGATCATGACCTGAGCCGAAGTTGGACGCTTAACCGACTGAGCCACCCAGGCGCCCCCCCAAAAAAAAAATTTTTTTTTTAAAAGCCCCTTACTTCTGAAACATTAACACCTCCAACCTCTTTTCTTGGTATATTTTATCCAATTCCATAAGAAAATTGCCCTATGCTATGTTTCCCATCCTTTCAAAATTCTCAAGGAGTTGTCTACCCCTAAATGTCTTGAATTAGTTTCTTTTTTATAAAATAAAACAACAAAAGCAAAAATGTTTCACAAAGTAGAAACAAACTCATTCCTGAGAGGTAGCGTGCATAGTTTTTAAAAAGTCCACTGTCTAGGTTTGAATCCTGGGTCTGCTACTTACTAGTTATATGGCTTTGTCAATTCTGGTAACATCTCTGGGCCTTCAGAGAGGTTTCCTCACCCTTAATATGGGGATGATACTAATAGTACTTACTTGTAGCATTAGGAAGATTAAATGACTAAAGCACATGTAGGGGCAACTGGTTTACTCAGTCAGTTAAGCATCTCTTGATTTCAGCTCAGCTTTTGACATCACTGTTCATGAGATGGAGCCCCACATCAGGCTCTGTGCTGACATCGTGGAATCTGCTTCTGATTCTCTTTCTCTCTCCCTCTCTCTCTCTCTGCCCCTACCCCGCTCATGCATGCTAGAGCGCATGCTCTCTCTCTCTCTCTCTCAAAATAAATAAACTTAAAAAAATTAAGCATATATAACAACATTCAGCACATGAGACATGCTATAAAAATATATACTTTTGGGGTGTTCCTGGCTGGCTCAATCATTAGAACATGAGACTCTTGATCTTGGGATTGTGGATTTGAGCCCCATGTTGAGTAGAGATTACTAAAAAAATAAACTTAAAAAATGAACTATTTATATAAATAACATATAATAGTAATAATACAATAGCAATAATATAATAATAATAATTTATGATGTTAAAAATTAATATATATACTATTAAATTACTAGAATGAGATTTGAATGCCACTATGTAGATAGCAACTAGAACTTATATCCTAGGTCTTTATTTTATTTATTTTTTTAACCGTTATTTATTTATTTAGTTAGTTAATTTTTTTTAACATTTTATTTATTTTTGAGACAGGGAGAGACAGAGCATGAACAGGGGAGGGTCAGAGAGAGGGAGACACAGAATCTGAAACAGGCTCCAGGCTCTGAGCTGTCAGCACAGAGCCCAACGCGGGGCTCGAACTCACGGACCGCAAGATCATGACCTGAGCCGAAGTCGGCCGCTTAACCAACTGAGCCACCCAGGCGCCCCAACCGTTATTTATTTTTGACAGACAGAACACAAGCGGGGGGTGGGGCAGGAGGGTTCAGAGAGAGAGGGAGACACAGAATCTGAAGCAGGCTCCAGGCCCTGAGCTGTCAGCACAGAGCCCAACGTGAGGCTTGAACTCACGAACTATGGTATCGTGGCCTGAGCTGAAGTTGGACGCTTAACCGACTGAGTCACCAAGGCACCCCTATCCTAGGTCTTTAATAGCTTGGCTACTCTGGTACATGTTGACAAACCACCATTCCCAGTCCATTTAAACCCTGCTCCAACCTTCTACCATTCTCCTACTTGGCCCTCTGAATGCTTGTTCTGACAAGGATAAAATAACTCCTATCCTTAAGAGAATGAACCCACCTGGTCAGAAGTTCTGCTTTGGTGAAGCTGTAGTGGCTCAATTTCTAGGTTGAAGAGATTTCAACTCATGAAAACAAGGCTGCAGAGTTGAGTGGAAGAAGAGCAGCCCCCAAAAGGAGACCCAGGACTGCACGAGTTAAAAGGATCAGCCCAGTCCATAATCATAGACAATAAAAGATGAATTTCAATGCCTTGAATGCAGCTCCTGTCACAACCACAGGACTACAGCTGTACTCTGAAAGGTCACTGATGTCTCTTTTGAGCCAGTCCAGGTCTTTCTTCAGTTCTCATCCTTCCTGAGTCTTTATAATTCCTTCTTGGCTCTGCACCAAAGCCTTCATGTTCCTAGAGGAATGCACATCGGAACAGTGGCAAGGACACTGTCAAAAGATTACAATTCCCATCACAAGTAAAAAGATTGTCACTGTGTGGTTGATGATCACTTCACATTTTACACAAAAATACAATTGTTATGTTGTACATCAGAAACAATATAAACGGTGCCTGGGTGGCCCAGTGGGTTAAGCCTGCAACTCTTGATTTCAGCTCAGATCATGATCTCATGGTTCATGAGTTCCAGCCCCGTGTCAGGCTCTGCACTGCTTGGGATTCTCTCTCTCTCCCTCTCTCTCTGCCCCTCCCCTTTTCTTTCTCTCTCTCTCTCTCTCTCTCTCTCAAATAATAAACAAAAAAAGTTAAAAAAATTAATATTATACATAAATTTTATCTCTGTGAAAAATTACCAGAAAAAAGTTTATGAGGAAACTGCACTAAAACAGAATGGTGCAAATACATAGGCCAGAAAAGATGGAAAGATGGAGGTTATGGGATGCAGCAGCACCAAAAGCTGTACTACCTTCTTCCTTTTTTTTTTTTTTTTTGTTTATTTACTTCTGAGACAGAGAGAGACAAAGCATGAGCAGGGGAGGGGCAGAGAGAGAGAGGGAGACACAGAATCCAAAGCAGGCTCCAGGCTCCAGGCTCTGAGCTGTCAGCACAGAGCCGGATGCCGGGCTTGAGCTCACAGACTGTGAGATCATGACCTGAGCTGAAGTCAGATGCTTAACCAACTGAACCATCCAGGTGTCCCTCTACTTGCTTTCCTAATGCTAAGTATAAAGTACATTACAATAGGAGAGGAGAGACTTTTCTTGGGAGGAGGTACCAGGATATAAATATGTGAATAGTTAATAATGGTTTTCTTTCTTTCATCGTACTTACCTAATTTATCTTTTTATTAATTGGTTTCTTGTTTTTTTCTCTTATCCCACTACAATGTAAGTTCCACGAGGGCAAGGAACAGGCCCACAGTCTTGCTGATCCTTGTATCCCCAGCAACCAACACAATGCCCAGCATATTGTCACAGGTTCTAAGATAGAAAACAAGCGATAAAAATATTAGAAGATCTTGGAAAACATTTATTGTTATGTTCTTGGGGACATAAAACCTTCCTAAACCAGAGAGAAGAACAAGAAGCCATGAAGAAAAAAATTAGTAGATCTAACTACATAAAATAAAAATTCTGGGGGTGCCTGGGTGGCTCACTTAAGTGTCCAACTCTTGACTTTGGCTCAGGTCACGATTTCAAGGTTTGTGAGTTCAAGCCCCACATCGGGCTCTGTGCTGACAGCATGGGGCCTGCTGGGGATTCTCTGTCTCCCTCGCTCCCTGCCTCTTTCCTGCTCATGTTCTTTCTCTCTCTCTTCCTCAAAAATAAACTTAAAAAAAAAAAAGAAATTTAAATTAAAAAATTCTGCCTGAAGAATAATAACTACCAACTGTTTGTCCCTTTATATAGACCAGTTTCTGTTCTAAGCATTTTATACATCTTAACTCATTTAAGCATCCTAATAATCTTATTACCATCGCCCTTTTACAGATAAGGGAACTGAGACCCAAAAAGATTAAATACTTTGCTTAAGATCGGCTACTAAATGGTGGAATGCAGATTTGAACTCATGCAATCCAGTTCCAGGGTCCTTGCTCTCAGCCATTACATTGCAGTTGCTCCTGGAAGAAACGATAGCAAAATTTTAAAAACAAGCAAAAGATAGGGAGAAAATTTTTACAAAATATATCGTAGACAAGGACTTAGTAGTCATAGTATGTGAGTTTCTGAAACTCAATGAGAAAAATACAGATAATCCAGTTGAAATATTGGCAGAGAATATGAATAAAAAATACACTAAAGAACATCCCAAAGCAACAGAATATACTTTCTTCTCGAGTGCACATGGAACATTCTCCAAGATAGATCATATACTGGGTCACAAAACAGCCCTTCATAAGTTTACCAGAATTGAAATTATACCATGCATACTTTCAGACCACAATGCTATGAAGCTTGAAATCAACCACAGAAAAAAGTCTGGAAAACCTCCAAAAGCATGGAGGTTAAAGAACACCCTACTAACGAATGAGTGGGTCAACCAGGCAATTAGAGAAGAAATTAAAAAATATATGGAAACAAACAAAAATGAAAATACAACAATCCAAACGCTTTGGGATGCAGCGAAGGCAGTCCTGAGAGGAAAATACATTGCAATCCAGGCCTATCTCAAGAAACAAGAAAAATCCCAAATACAAAATCTAACAGCACACCTAAAGGAAATAGAAGCAGAACAGCAAAGACACCCCAAACCCAGCAGAAGAAGAGAAATAATAAAGATCAGAGCAGAAATAAACAATATAGAGTCTAAAAAAACTGTAGAGCAGATCAACGAAACCAAGAGTTGGTTTTTTGAAAAAATAAAAAATACACTAAAGAAATAAATACAAATGGTCAGTAAATATTCCTCAACAGTACATAGTGGTTTGTAAAACTATAACAATAGGAGCTTCTACTTTTTACTCTTCAGGTGGACAAAAAGTAAAATATTGCAAGTATCCAGGACTAGCAAGGGTGGGAGGAAATAGAAAGAGTAAACCAGTTAAACTACTTTCCTGTTTTTGTTGTTTTAATTTTTAAATGTTTATTTATTTTTGAGAGCGACAGAGACAGAGTGCGAATGGGGGAGGAACATAGAGAGAGGGAGACACAGAATCCAAAGGAGGCTCCAGGCTTTGAGCTGTCTGCACAAAGCCCGATGCGGGGCTCAAACTCGTTAACCCTAAGAACATGATCTGAGCCAAAGTCAGAAGCTCAACCAAATGAGCCACCCAGGCTACCCTCCTGTTTTATTTAATAGGTTATTTGTCATTACTCTCATGAATAATTGGCTAATCAATACTGATTGGCCAATCAATGAGTGTTTATTATTTTTTTAATATTTATTTATTTTTGAGAGAGAGAGACAGCACAAGTGGGAGAGGGGCAGAGAGAGAGGGAGACACAGAATCTGAAGCAGGCTCCAGGATCTGAGCTGTTAGCACAAAGCCCATTAGGGGGCTCAAACTCACAAACCGTGAGATCATGACTTCAGTTGAAGTCGGATGCTTAATCCACTGAGCCACCCAGGCGCCCCAATCTGGGACAATTTAAAAATTAATACTCATGGGGGTAACTGGGTGGCTCAGTCCATTAAGCGTCCAACTCTTGATTTTGACTCAGGTCATGATCTCACAGTTTGTGAGACCGAGCCCAGCATTGGACTCTGCACTGACAGTGCAGAGCCTGCTTGGGATGCTTTCTTTCCCTCTTTCTGCCCCTCCCCCCCCTTTCTATCTCAAAATAAAAATAAACATTAAAATTTTTTTTTAATTGTCCCAGATTTGACCAGAGGACACTCCTTCAAACTGGGACATGTGTCCTTTTGACATGTTCCATCGTTCTTTGAGCACTGCTTACTTTCTGGCACAACAAAATATCTTCAGGTTCATTCTATCCCAGCCCTGTAATCAGTCGTTTCTCTAAGGGGCCCTGGCTCCTTATAGAAAACAAGTGTATTCAATGTTATTATACATGTATATAATATGTCACTTACTAATTATTTAATCATTAATATATCTATATATTACAATAAGTGTCATTTATTTTAGGTTCTCTTGAAGGGCTAGAAAATGTATGTAAAAATGCTTAATGATAAATGTTAAGTAAAATAATCAAGACAAAATTTACATATAGTATGGCAGTTTTCATTAAAAACACACAGACAGGGGCGCCTGGGTGGCTCAGTCAGTTAAGCATCTGACTTCAGCTCAGGGCATGATCTCACAGTCTGTGAGTTCGAACCCCGCATCAGGCTCTGTACTGACAGCTCAGAGCCTGGAGCCTCAGATTCTGTGTCTCCCTCTCTCTCTGCCCCTCCCCTTCTCATGCTCTGTCTCTCTCTGTCTCAAAAATAAATAAAAACATAAATAAATAAATAAATAAATAAATAAATAAATAAATAAAACTACACAGACAATTTGCAACAACATGAATGGAACTAGAGGGTATTATACTAGGCAAAATTAATCAGAGAAAGACAAATATCATATGACTTCACTCATATGAGGACTTTAAGACACAGAACAGAAGAACATAAGGAAGGGAAGCAAAAATAATATAAAAACAGGGAGGGGGACAAAACATAAGAGACTCTCAAATATGGAGAACCAACAGAGGGTTACTGGAGGGAGTGTGGAAGGGGGGATGGGCTAAATGGGTAAGGGGCACTAAGGAATCTACTCCTGAAATCATTGTTGCACCATATGCTAACTAATTTGGATGTAAATTAAACACACACACACACACACACACACACGCACGCACGCACATGCACACACACACACACACACACAGATACAGCAAAAGGTTGAATTATGACATTTGGGGTGATTTTTTTTTAAATTTTTTTTCAACGTTTATTTATTTTTGGGACAGAGAGAGACAGAGCATGAACGGGGGAGGGGCAGAGAGAGAGGGAGACACAGAATCGGAAACAGGCTCCAGGCTCTGAGGCATCAGCCCAGAGCCCGACGCGGGGCTCGAACTCACGGACCGCGAGATCGTGACCTGGCTGAAGTCGGACGCTTAACCGACTGCGCCACCCAGGCGCCCCTGGGGTGATTTTTAAAATTTCAATTTGTATTTCAAATTTTCTGAAATGATTATTTCTTATTACCTTTTAGGCAAACTTTTATTTTCGATTTTAGAAAAGTTGTAAACAAAGAACAGAGAGCTTCCTTATTCCCCACACTTGGTTTCTTCTATTATTAGCATCTCTTATCACAATTAATGAATCAATATCAGTCATTATTATGAATGAAAGTCTGTACTTATTCAGATTTCCCTAATTTTTGCCTAATGTCCTTTTTCTGTGACAGGATCCCATCCAAAATACTGCATACATTTAGTCGTTAGTCTCCTTAGGTTCTTCCTCTTGGTTGTGAAAGTTTCTCAGGCTTTCCTTACTTTTAATGGCTTTGATTGTTTGGGGGAGCACTGGTCAGGTATTTTGTAGGATACCCTTCAAGTGATTTGTCTGATGTCTTTCTCGTGATTGAACTGGAGTTACAGGTTTTTGGTATGAAGACCACAGAAATAGAGTACCATTCTTATCACATCATATCAAGAGTACTCATTTCACTTGTTGGCATTTTAATTTTAAAATGAAAAAATAAATGTGTTTTTTAAAGTTTTTTTTTTAAGTTTATTTTGAGGAAGAGTGCATGTATCCGAGTGGGGGAGGGGCAGAGAGACAGGGAGAGAGAGAGAGAATCCCAGGCAGGCTCCTCACTGTCAGCACAGAGCCTGATGAACCATGAGATCATGACCTGAGCTAGAGTTGGATGCTTAACTGACTGGCCACCCAGGCGCCCCTTCAAGTTCTGACTAAGAACAAGTGTAATGTATTTTCTTATACGTTAGTTTAGGATGTAAGTTAGGCTGCTATAACAGAAAGAAACAAAAATATTAAAACATGATAGAAATTAATTTCTTTCTCTCAAAAGATCTAGACAAAGCAATCCAGAGCTACTAGGGCAATATGTTTAATAAGGTTGGTAAAAGACACAGTTTCCTTCTTTTTTTTTAAATGTTCATTTATTTTCGAGACAGAGAGAGACAGAGCATAAACGGGGGAGGAGCAGAGAGAGAGAAGGAGACACAGAATCCGAAGCAGGCTCCAGGCTCTGAACTGTCAGCACAGAGCCCGACACGGGGCTCGAACTCATGGACCATGAGATCGTGACCTGAGCCGAAGTCAGACGCTTAACCGACTGAGCCACCCAGGGCCCTGACACAGTTTCCTTCTATCTCATGGTTCTGTCTTCCTTAACAAATAGATTCAAGGGCTACAATGGAAGCTTCCCTGGTTGCATAGCTATGGTGGGTGCTCTAGAGCCTGCCATCACATCAACATCATGTGGGAAGGGGACAATATACTGTTTTATTTATTAACTATTATTATTCTTAAATGTTTTATTTTTAAGTTATTTCTATACCCAACGTGGGGCTTGAACTCACAATCCTAAGATCAAGAGTTGCACGTTCCACAGACTGAGCCAGCCAGGTGCCTCTGCGCTCTTTTCAAGATGCACCTGGAAGTTGCACATTTCATTATTTTGCTCATATTCCATTGGCCAGAACATAGTCACATGGCCATACCCAGCTGCAAGGGGGACTGGGAAGTGTAGTCTTTTAGTGGGCAGCTCTGTACTCAGCCAGAACTTCTATAATGATTAAAGAAAGGGAGGCTGGTTTTGGGGGGAAGCAATCAGCAGTCTCTGTCAAAGCTGGAAAGCAAGCATACTAAGGGCAAAAGATGGGTATGGAAAATCCAACACTTTATTAGCTATTATTCATTACCTTTGTTACATTGCCACCAAAAATTTCAATGTGAACACAAGACATTTTTTTCCAATGTCATTTAGCTATTGTCACTCCACATGGTACCCAAGCTCATGCTACCTCCACAATTCTCTGTCCCATGCCATTCTCCATTCCTCTCCCTCTCAGAAGCAAAACCAAACTCTTCAGTTGAAATTGTTTATCCAGCCACAGTGATGACCATATGGTTTCTCCTTCCACTTCAAGAGGATTTGCAAGATATTTTCCCAGGGTGCCTGGGTGGCTCAGTCAGTTGAGTCTCTGACTTTTGATTTCGGCTCAGGTCATGGTTTCACAGTTCATGAGATTGAGCCCTGCATCAAGTTCCATGCTGAGTATGGAGCTTGCTTGGGAGTGTCTCTCTCTCTCTCTCTCTCTCTCTCTCTCTCTCTCAAAATAAATACATAAACTTAAAAAAAAAAAAACATGTTTTCCCAAGACCTACTCTTCGAAAAAAATTAAAACTTCAGCACCTTTATGCTAAGACATCTTTCCCACCTATAGGTGAGGTAAAATTCCCTTATGTCTGGCTCTACCTGAACATTTCTTCATATGGCAACCAGGACTATAACCTGAAAATCACTGTTCACAGCAAACTCCCTGGCCCCATGTAGGACTATAATGCTGAAAAATTTTGCTCTCCAGTGACTTCAGTCTTTCCCTATACTCTTCCCCTTTCCCTTAGTTTCTCCTCTCCTTCCTTTCCCTTCACAGCTCTCTCAAGCCTTCCTCCTGCCTTTGGTTTTTCAAAAAAATTCATGAACCACATTTGACTAAGGTATAAATAACAGTGAGGTATCTAATTACTAATTTCAGGGCCGTTTACATTTTAACAGAAACTAAAAGCTGAAGCCTAAGCAGCAAATGTGTAAATGATAGAATTTCAAGTATCTCATAGTGTACAAGGGAAACTCTTTATCCTTGATATCATTCAGGCAAAAGAATGAGATAAAAACAAACTTTTATTATTTTTTTTAATGTTTATTTTTGAGAGACAGAGAGACAGAGTGCAAGCAGGGTAGGGGCAGAGAGAGAGGGAGACACAGAATCCGAAGCAGGCTCCCGGATCCGAGCTGTCGGCACAGAGCCCGACGCGGGGCTCAAACCCACAGACCGTGAGATCGTGCATGACCTGAGCCGAAGTCGGACACTCAACCGACTGAGGCACCCAGGTGCTCCAAAACAAACTTTTATGGAACAGCTAGTTTGTACTAGGCATTGTATACAACTCTTCCACATAAGTCAGTGTGTTTAATCCACACAGTAATCATGAGCGGCATTATTATCCATATTTCACAGATAAATTGAGGTTCAGAGAGATGTAACCATTTGAACCCAGATCTGTCCGATTTCCCAAATCTATGTGGTCTCTAATATAGCAGTTGTGACTATTTTCCTGAAGAAGACAAATGGAGGATTGCTCAATCTCAAGGGGCCAAAATCTTCTCTGGAATTACCCCCAAACAGATCTTGGACCAGAATCAGCAACATAGGGAGTGGTTGTAAAAGATGAGTAAATTGTATACCCAGCCAGACCAAGTCCCTTTTGTGGTGTTTCTCAAGGACTGGCTTGCATTGGAATCACCAAAGGCCCTTATAAAAATGTGGCCTTCTGAATCCCTTCCTAAATTACTGATTCTAATCTCTAGGGACATAGCTTTGGAATCGGCATTTTAAATAAGATTCTCCAAAGTGCACTAAGGTTGCAAATCACTGGTTTAGTGAATAAACAGAAAAGAAGAGCTGTCGTCCTCCTTCCAAGACTGCCCATATTTTTGTAAATTTATAGCTTGTTAGCATTCTTGAGAGGCTGGGAACCAGAAAGTCTAGAATTCATTCTTCTAAATTATTCATTTAACAATTATTTATTGCATGCTTTTAAATATGCCAGGCATAGGAAAGCAAACACATTGCCTTTGAAATGTTTTAGAAACGTGGGCAAAACACTAGGGTGAGGGGTGAGGGAGGGGTGTGAGAACAATGGTCAAGAAGAAAGTGCGAAATTATTTGAATGGTTGATCACTCACACAGACTTTTGGTGTCCCCAAAGAGGTGGCTGCAATAATCGGGGACTATTATACAGGAGTTGGTGGTTACCTGTGTGTTCTCATGTTACAGGACTGAAGCATGCCTGTCCAGATATGCTGGTCAAACAGTCTCCACCGTTTCTAGTGGAGAAGCCAGATGGTTAGCTTTTATCTAGCTGGGAAGGCATTCATTTCCATATATGCAGCAGATTCAGATTTTGTAGGACCCGAGCTTTTAAATTCTGGAGGCCCTCTCCAAGAAAAAGAATGATGAGTGCAATATTAAGTATGAACATAAACATTTGTTTAGAATGAGAAAAGAAATCAAGACAGATTATAAAACGCTAAGATTCTGATCCGTGTTTTCTGAGACCTTTAGGCAATTTTATAGAAATGCTTCTTGATTGCAAACTGCTTCCTCTCAACTACCAGACTACAACTCCCAGCAGCCCCTAGCTCTCCCAAGGGCCCCTGCGAATGAGGGGCCCTGAAATTTAATCCTCACCGACTTCACAATAAATTCTTCTTCCTTCCTTCTTTCCTTATAAGGCAAAGTGCTAATCTTCACTCCAGTGGCCTTTGCTGTAGGCTAACTCCAGCAAATATGCACAAGGCCAGTTAAACTGATTTAGCTGGGAGTAATCTTCACAGAATAAATTCTGATATGGTGAAGGTACAGGTAGAAAAAATGGATTATTGGATCTGAGTTATACCCTCTTCATTCTTCCTAGGGAATCTGAAAACAGCAAAGGGGACCTGCGGACATCCCAACATAGTTTAGGTATTTACCTCAGCCAGGCTGTGCAAGCTGGTTAATAAAATCCTTTGGACTTGAATTTATTAATTCACTTAGGTTGCAAGAGGTATTTCTTCCCCACTATTTAGAAATCCTCACTGACTCTCCCCTGGTATGGGTAATACACACCAGGAAAGAGAATCAATAATTTCTTAGCAAATGCAATTTGTTTGATGGATAAATACATGGTGTTCAAAGGAAGGGCTTTAATGATAAAAATGAGGAGTACCATTCTGCTCCAAATCCTCCCTTTACAGATGCTAAAACTGAGTCCAGAAAGTGGAAGAGATGTATTAAAAACCATAGTCAGGCAGTAGCAGAGCCAGAATAGAATTTCCGGTCTGGGCTTCTCTTTGACTGAAATCTGTTTCTAACAGAAGGCAGAGGAATGACCCAGAAGGCAAATAACATGAACCTGTTAAATTGGGTTTGGAGCTGCTGACAACCTGGTGAGGAGATGGTGGGCCAGGCTGGCTCTCTGATGGGAGGTGTACAAACCAGCCTGGGACAGCTGCAGGGTTATTTGGCAGACAGTGTCAAGAGCCTTGAATATATACATGCCCCAGTCCCTGCTCCTGGAATTCTACCTCTCAGAATTAATTACAAGGGTATAATCAGAAGTAAGTGCAAATATATATATATACACACACACACACACACACACACATATATATATATATATATATACACACATATATACACTTACTGCAGCATCATTTATAACTTAAGAAATTAACATAGGGGCGCCTGGGTGTCTCCGTTAAGTGTCTGACTTCAATCTGAGTGGTGATCTCACCTTTCATGGGTTTGAGCCCTGCTGGTGCTCTGTGATGACAGCTCAGAGCCTGGAGACTTCTTCGGATTCTAGGTCTCCCTCACTCTCTCTGCCCCTCCCCCACTTGTGTGCTCTCTCGCTCTCTCTCTCTCTCAAAAATAAATAAATAAACATTAAAAAAAGAAATTAATATAAAATTTGATACATACACATAATTAAAATTTCAGTAGGAACAGTCTTATCATGAAACATAATGATCCCTTTCCTATCATTCCCTCTACTCGCTATTTCCACTGGCCAGACTGTGGCCTACGTTGCCTGTATTTTTTTCCTAGTATCTACCTTCATGTCTCAACCATATGCTCATACTGCTATTTCTTGACTTTTCAATTTCAGACATTATTCATTGATTCCTTATTATGGTAAGTGAGGATTTAGCTCTTCACACTCTCCTTTCCCACTTGTTCTCTTCATTTTTCCAGTATCACAATTGTTTGTTCCATCAATAATCCATTCTTGTGATTTTACAAGAGTTACTCACTTCTGTACTGTGTGGAACACTCTGATTGCAATTGAGTTTCTATCCTTCTGTTGTTGTTATTGTTGTTTTTCCTGTGGCTCTTGCCTCATTTTTCCATTTGCTTAGTTTTCAGTATTCATAAAATTAGCTTTCCTTGTGTGTTCTGTGGGGTCTGCTACATGTCTATTATTTTTCTGCTTCCTTTTTTTAAATTAAAATATGTTGATTTTCTTTTTCTCAGGAATAGAATTTTGTGATTCATCACTTACATATAACACCAAGCACTCATCCTAACCAGTGTCCTCCTTACCCCTTTAGCTCTTGCCCCCACTCAACACCCTGCCAGCAGCCCTGCTTGTTCTCTGTATTTAAGAGTCTCTTATGGTATCTCTCCCTCTCTAGGTTTTTATATTATTTTGCTTCCCTTCCCTTATGTTCATTTGTTTTATATCTTAAATTCCACATACGAGTGAAGCCATATGATATTTGTCTTTCTCTAACTAATTTTGCTTGGCATAATACACTCTAGTTCCATCCATGTTGTTGCTATTGGCAAGATTTCATTCTTTGTGATCATTGAGTAATATTCCATTGAATATATATACCACATTTTTTTATTCATTCATCTGTCAATGGACATTTGGGCTCTTTCCATACTTTGGCTATTGTTGACAGTGTTGCTATAAACATTGAGGTGCATGTGTCCCTTCGAAACAGCACACCTGTATCCCTTGGATAAATACCTAGTAGTACAATTGCTGGGTCATAGGGTAGTTCTATTTTTAATTTTTTGAGGAATCTCCATACTGTTTTCCAGAGTGGCTGCACCACTTTGCATTCCACCAGCAGTGCAAAAGAGATCCTCTCCCTGCATCCTCCCCAACTTCTGTTGTTGCCAGAGTTGTTAATTGTAGCCTTTCTGAGAGGTGTGAGGTGGTATCTCATAGTGGTTTTGATCTGTATTCCCCTGATGACAGGTAATATTGAGCATTTTTTCCTGTGTCTGATAGCCATCTGGATGTCTTCTTTGGAAAAGTGTCTATTGATATCTTTTGCCTGTGCATTCATTTCTTCACTGGATTATTTGGGGGTTTTTTGGTGTTGAATTTGATAAGTTCTTATAGATTTTGGATACTAACCCTTTATCTGATATGTCATTTGCCAATATCTTCTCCCATTCCATTGGTTGCCTTTTAGTTTTGCTGAGTGCTTCCTTTGCTGTGAAGAAGATTTTATCTTGATGAAGTCCCAATAGTTCATTTTTGTTTTTGTTTACCTTGTCTCTGGAGACATGTCAAGTAAGAATTGCTGCAGCTGAGGTCAAAGAGGTTGTTGCTTGTTTCCTCCTCTAGGATCTTGATGCTTTCTGTCTTGTGGTTAGGTCTTTCATCCATTTTATTTTTGTGTATGGTGTAAGAAAGTGGTCCAGGTTCATTCTTCTGCATGTCGCTGTCCAGTTTTCCCAACATCATTTGCTGAAGAGACTGTCTTTTTTCCATTGGATACTCTTTCCTGCTTTGTCAAAGATTAGTTGGCTATACATTTGTGGGTCCATTTCTGGGTTCTTTATTCTGTCCCATTGATCTATGTGTCTGTTTTTGTGCCAGTACCATACTGTCTTGATGGTTACAGCTTTGTAAGACAGCTTGAAGTCCAGAATTGTGATGCCTCCAACTTTGGTTTTCTTTTTCAAGATTTCTTTGGCTATTCAGGGTCTTTTCTTATTCCATACAAATTTTAGAATTGTTTGTTCTAGCTCTGTGAAGAATGCTTGTGTTATTTTGATAGGGATTGCTTGTTTTTATTTATTTATTTATTATTATTATTTTTAGAGGCTCCATGCCCAATGTGGGGCTTGAACGCATGGCACTGAGATTAAGAGTCACATGCTGTACTGACTGAGCCAGTCAGATGCCCCTATCAATATTGTTTTTCAAATGGCCAGATATAGCAGATGTTCTATCAATTTGATTAAAATTTTTTTAAATAAAAAATTTTTTTAATGTTTATATTTTTGAGACAGAGAGAGAGAGTGCAAGTGGGAGAGGAGCAGAGAGAGAGGGAGACACAGGATCTGAAGCAGGCTGCAGACTCTGAGCTGTCAGGGCAAAGCCTGATGCAGGGCCCGAACTCATGAACCAAGGGATCATGACATGAGCTGAGGTCGGACGCTTAACCAGGTGCCCCCTATCAATTTCATTTTTTTTCCCCAGACATCTCTGTTCCAGAGCCTTTTGTTTCTCCATTTTGGAGTGTCAGCTAGATTTCTGGATCTGCCACAAGCTAATACCATCTAATGTCTTTTCACCATTTTCCTGTGTTGTGTCTTCTGTCTCCTTCATCTTATTTCTTTCTCTTTCTAGGCTTATTCCCTTATTTTACTGGAGAACATCCTCCAGAAGTTTCTCTATTAAGGGGGCCTGTTAGGTAAATCTACTGAATCTTTGAGGCGCCTGGGTGGCTTAGTTGGTTAAGCATCTGACGTCGGCTCAGGTCATGATCTAACAATCCATGAGTTCAAGCCCTACATTGGGTTCACTGCTGTTAGCATGGAGCCTGCTTTAGATCCTCTGTCTCCCTCTCTCTCTCTGCCCCTCCCATGCTAACTTTCTCTCTCTTAAAAATAAATAAACATTTTTTAAAAAACTAATGAATCCTTGTGAATCAGAAACATCTTAATTCTACCCTTACATGTGATATTGTGTTGAAGTGAACAAAACTAGGTTGATATCCCATTTTTCTCCCCTCAGAATTTAAAAAGTCTTACTTAGTTGTTCTAGCTTCTAGTGTTACATTCTGATTTCGGAATGTCATCAGTTTTTCCCTTCTCTGGAAACTTCCAAGAATTTCTTTTTATAGCTTGTAATCTGAAATTTTAAGATAATTTTATTCTTTTTATTCATCGTGCTGGGCATGTTGGTAGGCTTTTTCCATCTGGAGACAATTTCTCTTAATATAAAAGTATGTCAAATATCAATTGTGCATGGATTCCTTCTTAAAATACAAACAGTAATAATATAGTTTGATTCTCTTGAATTTTTCTGTATTAAATTCTCAAACTCCCCAGAGTTATAAGATGCAGACCAGAAAGGGAGACATTTACTGAGATTATGAATGGCCACAGACATACTGAACCCTCTTTAAACTTATTATATCAATGACTCATTAACTTCAAGTGGAGGATGAAAATCCAGCCCATGTTAAATATACACACTTCCTTTTTTTCTTAAGATTAAAAAAAATTTTTTTTTAATGTTTATTTATTATTGAGAGACAGAGTGACAGAGCATGAGCAGGGGAGGGGGGCAGAGAGAGGAGGAGACACAGAATCCGAAGCAGGCTCCAGGCTCCGAGCTGTCAGCACAGAGCCCGATGCAGGGCTCGAACCCACAGACCGTGAGATCATGACCTGAGCTGAAGTTGGACGCTCAACTGACTGAGCCACCTAGGTGCCCCTTAAGATTTTATTTTTAAGTAATCTCTATGCCCAATGTGGGGCTCAAATTCACAACCCTGAAATTAAGAGTCGCACGCTCTTCCGACTGGACAATCCAGGTGCCCCATTTATACACATTACCTAACTTTTCCTTCTCGCATTCTACTCAATTTGGGTTGATAGAATTTTGCATTTCTTTGGTTCTTGAGATATGTATATGTCATTGATTCCTAATTCTTTTTTTTAATTTATTTTTTTAAGCAATCTCCGCACCAAACATGGGGTATGAATCCTGAGATTGAACCTTGAGATTGAGTCCCATGTTCTCCCAACTGAGCCAGCCAGGCACCTCCATTTCTTCCTAATTCCTAAAACCACTGAATTAAAAAAAAAAAATGTTTTAATGTTTATTTATTTTTGAGACAATGTGAGAGACGGAGTGCAAGTGGTGGAGGGGCAGACAGAGGCAGACACAGAATCTGAAGTGGGATCCAGGCTCTGAGCTGTCAGCACAGAGCCTGAAGTGGGGCTTGAACTCGTGAACCGTGAGATCATGACCTGAGCCGAAGATGGATGCTTAACTGACTGAGCCACCCAGGCGCCGCAAAATTTTATTTTTAAGTAATCTCTGCACCTGATATGGGGTTCAAACTCACAACCCCAAGATCAAGAGTCCCATGTTCTATCGACTGAGCCAGCCAGGTCCCCCAGGTGTCTTTCTTTCTTTCTTTCTTCCTGTTTAAAACATTTTTTTAAAACATTTATTCATTCTTGAGAGACAGAGAGAGACACAGTGTGAGTGGGGGAGGGGCAGAGACAGGGAGGCACAGAATCTGAAGCAGGCCTCAGGCTCTGAGCTGCCAGCACAGAGCCTGACATGGGCCTCGAACCCACAAACCGTGAGATCATGATCTGAGCTGAAGTCGGACGCTCAACCGACTGAGACACTCAGGTGCCCCTGGGTGTCATAATTTCTATTTTACCGATAAGGAAACTGAAGTTAGGAGGACAGGTAACTTGCCCAGGTTCACCCAAGAAGGCTCTGTGCTGAATATGTTGTGAGGGAAACAAATTCTTACTCTGGAAGTTTTACAGTCTAATGGCAAAACAGAAACACAAATGACTATGGGGGGCGCCTGGGTGGCTCAGTCGGTTAAGTGGCCGACTTCGGCTCAGGTCATGATCTCGCGGTCCGTGAGTTCGAGCCCCGCGTCGGGCTCTGTGCTGACAGCTCGGAGCCTGGAGCCTGTTTCGGATTCTGTGTCTCCCTCTCTCTGACCCTCCCCTGTTCATGCTCTGTGTCTCCCTGTCTCAAAAATAAATAAAAAACGTTAAAAAAAATTAAAAAAAAAAAAAAAAAAAAGAAACCAAATGACTATGATATAGAATAATGCAAATAAATGGGAATGTAATGGGTGCCTCGGTGGCTCAGTCAGTTAAGTGTCTTACTTAGGCTCAGGCCATGATCTTACAGTTCATGAGTTTGAACCCCACGTTGGGCTCTCTTCTGTCAGCACACAGCCTGCTTGGGATTCTCTGTCCCCCCTTCTCTCTGTCCCTCCCCCATTCTTGCTCTCTCCCTCTCTCAATAATAAATAAACATGCAAACAAAAAAGGTGGGGCACCAGGGTAGCCCAGTTGGTTAACTTCTGCTCAGATCATGATCTCACGGTTTGTGAGTTCGAGCCCTGCATCAGGTTCAGGGCTGACAGCTTAGAGCCTGGAGCCTGGTTAAGATTCTGTGTCTCCCTCTCTCTCTCTCTGCCCCTTCCCCACTCGCACTCTCTCTCTCTCTCAAAAATAAACATTAAAAAATTATTTTAAAAAAAGTTGCAAGTAAAATGTTCAGAGAGCACATAAGAAGGAGAATTTTGTTCTAATCTGGCAGTGAGTGACAGGTGTTTGGGCTAGGCCCTGAAAGATAATTAGGATTTTTTTTTTATTTTTTTAAGTAAGCTCTACTGCTGTATGAGGGGCTTGAACTCACCGCCCAACCCCCCAACCCCACGGAGATAAAAAGTTGCACACTCAACTGACTGAGCCAGCCAGGCATCATAATAGGATTTTTTTAAAGTTAATTTATTTATTTTGAGAGAGAGAGAGAGAGAGAGAGTGTGAGTGTGTGTCATTGGGAGAGGGGCAGAGAGAGAGGGAAAAAGAGGGAATTCCAAGCAGACTGTGCACTGTCAGCCAGGAGCCCAAAACGGGGCTCCAGCTCACTAACCTTGAGATCATGACCTGAGCTGAAGTGGATGCTTAACCTACTGAGCCACCCAGGCACCACCCCACCCCCACCCCCAGGAGTCACATGGTCTTCTGACCGAGCCAGCCTGGTGTCCTAGCTGTCCTTCTTTTTTTTTTTAAGTGTTTATTTATTTTTGAGATAGAACGCGCGCGCCTGCGGGCGTGCAAGTGGGGGAGGGGCAGAGAGGTAGACGAGGAATCCAAGGAAAGCTCCAGGCTCTGAGCTGTCAGCACAGTGCTGGCCACGGGCCTCAAACCCAGGAACGGTGAGATTGTGACCTGAGCCAAAGACAGACACTTAACCGACTGAACCACCCAGGCTCCCCAGGTGCCCTAGCTGTTTTAACCATTTTTTTTTTTTTTTTCTGAGAGAGAGAGAGGGCATATGTGAGCGAGGGGCACAGAGAGAGAATCCCACAAGAGGCAGAGTGAGAGAAAAGAGAGAGAGAATCCCATGTTGGTTTTGCAGTGTCAGCATGGGGCCTCAAGTGGGGAGGGGCAGAGAGAGAGAGAAAGAGGGAATCCCAAGCAGACTCTGCACTGTCAGCGAGGAGCCCAAAGCGGGGCTCCAGCTCACTAACCTTGAGATCATGACCTGAGCTGAAGTTGGATGCTTAACCTTCTGAGACATTCAGGTGCCCCATGTCTTAACCATTTTTAAGTGTACAGTTCAATAGTGCTAAGCACATTCACATTATTGTGCTGCCATCATCGTGATCCATTTCCAGAACTTTTTCATCATGCAAAACTGAAACCATATACCAATTAAACAATAGCTCGCCTACTCACCCTTCCAATAGCCCCTGACAACCACTATTCCACTTCGTGTTGCTATGAATTGGACAACTTTAGACACCTCACATAAATGGAAACATATAGCCTTTGTCTTTCTGTGACTGGCCTGTTTCACTTAGCATCATTCTTCATAGTTGATCCATGTCACAGTGTGTGTCAGAATTCCCTTCCTTTTTTAATGTTTAATAATATTCCATTGTATATATGGGCCACACTTTGTTTATCCATTCATCCATTGATGGACACTTGGGTTGCTTCTACCTCTTAGCTATTGTGAATAATGCTACGAACATGGGTGTGCAAATATCTCTTTGAGAGCCTGCTTTTGATTCTTTCAGATATATACCCAAAAGTGGTGTTGCTAGATCATATTGTAATTCTATTCATTTTTTTATGAACTGTCATTACTGTTTTGCATGATGGCGGTACCATTCATTGTACATTCTGTTATTTGCCTTTCTAACTGTGTTGATATTTGCACTGATGTCACAAATCCCTGGTAGGTTGATCTGCTATCCCCATAGCACAGTGGCCCCAAATCGCAAATGTATTCTTTACTGCCACACAATCACAGTAAAACAAATGTTCTTGAAGCAGTAAAAATTATTAGTTTTAATTTTACGAAATCTCAATCTTGAGTACATATCTTTTTAATATTCTGTGTGACGAAATGTGGTGAAATCATAAAGCCTTTAAACTGCACATCAAAGTATGAGGTTTATTCCAAGGGAAGGCACCTGTGCAGTCATTTAAGTTTGGAGCAAATCTAGCTGCTTTTATTAGGGGATGTCATTTTTACTTGAAAGAATGAATGACAAATGATGGTTATACAGACTTGGGTATTTGGCAGGCATTTTCTCAAAAGTGAATGAAATGAGACTATTCAAGGAAAACAACGGACGGTATTTGTTGCCAATAATAAAATTCAAGCTTTCACATGAAACTAGAATTTTGGAAAACTTGCATCTGTCATCAGGACCTTGACAGTTTTGAAATACTTCAAATCTTTTATGATGAGATGGGTGGTGACATTCATGAATGAGATTTTTGATGTTTTATAATGAAACATGTGAGTATTTGGAAGATCAGCATAATGTAGTGAATCAATATTTTCCAAACAACCAATGCATGGTGTCCTAAAATTATTTATGAGTTAGGGTCCTGGCTGGCTCAGTCAGTGGAGTGTGTGACTCTTAATCTTGGGGTTGTGAGTTGAAGCCCCATGTTGGATATAGAGATTAATTAAAAAAAAAAAAGTTTTAACACTTCATGCGTAGAACATCTATTTAAGATACAAGATAGACCAATGGATTTTAATGTAACAGAATAAAAAATTCACTGAAACTAACCTTTAATAAACTCCACACTGAAACTAAACTTTAATAAACTCCTATGTGTTGATTATTAATATAATACCAAAGAATATCCACATCCAGAAAGGCTTTTAAAATACTTAGGGTGTCTGAGTGGCTCAGTTCATTGAGCATCCAACTCTTGATTTCAGCTCAGGTCATGATCTTGCAGTTTGTGAGTTTGAATCCCACATTGGGCTCTGTGCTGACAGTGTGGAACCTGCTTGGAATTCTCTCTCCTTCTCTCTGTCACTCCCCCACTCATGCACTCTCTCTCTCAAAATAAATAAATAAGCTTAAAAAGTTAACTAATTAATTAAAAATAGTTGTAACAAATATTCTTTAATCTCAATGCAAAAGATGTAACAAAAGTACAGACAAGAGGTTTCAATACAGTGGAGATTTTAAGGATACTTAAAACCAGGGGCGCCTGGGTGACTCAGTTGGTTAAGTGTCCAACTTCGGCTCAGGTCATGATCTCACAGTTCATGAGTTTGAGCCGTGAATCAGGCCTTCTGCTGTTATGCAGAGACTGCTTCAAATACCCTGTCGCCCCTCTCTCTCTGGCCCTCCCCTACTCGTGCTCGCTCTCTCTCTCAAAAAAATAAATATACATTAAAAAAAAAAAAAAGAGTGCTTAAAACTACAAGCTACTAGGGCGCCTGGGTGGCTCCTTGGGGAAAGGATCAGTGGAGAGGGGCAGAGAAAGAGGAAGAGTGAGGGAGAAGGAGGGAGAGGGAGGTAGAGAGAGAGAATCCCAAGTAGCCTCTGCAATGTCAGCTCAGGGCTCAAACCCAAGAACCATGCAATTGTGAACTGAACTGAAATCAAGTGTCAGACACTCGGGGCACCTAAGTGATTCAATTGGTTAAACGTGGGACTTCAGCTCAGGTTATGATCTCACAGTTCACGGTTCCAGCCCTGCATCGAGCTCTGTGCATGCAAAGCCTGCCTGGGATTCTCTCTCTCTTTCTCTGCTGCCCCCCTGCCCTGCCCAAAATAAATAAATAAATAAACTTTAAAAAAAGGAAAAAGCACTACAAGGTACCATTTTTCATGTAATTAATCTGCAATGCTTAAGAAGTCTAGTAAAGATGCTTAGTTGGTACAGAGAAAAGGTACAAAGAAACAGTCACTTTGACACATAGCTTCTGAAGGAACAGACTTTTATAAAACATTAATATCTATTAATATTTAAAATATATGTGTATGGGGCACCTGGCTGGCTCAGTTGGTAGAGTATGCAACTCTTGATCTTGAGGTTGTGAGTTTAAGTGCCATGTTGGGTGTAGAGATACATAGAAGGAAGGAAGGGAGAAATGAAGAAAGGGAGAGAAGAAGGAAGAAAGAAAGAAAGTTGGTTAAAATAAAATAAAATAAAATAAAATAAAATATATGTGTATGTTGACCCAGAAATTCCACTTTTAGGAATTTATACTACAAACATATGCACATTTGTTTAAAATTACATATACAGGGAATGGAAAGACTCTAAGTGCCCATAGAGGATGGTTAACTAAATTAAGCTATCCATATAATGGCATAGTACGAAGCCATTGAAAAGAATTGATCAGTTTTATGGGCTTAGTACGTAATTATCTCTAAAATATGTTGTTAATGAAAAAACAAGGTTGAGAACAATATACCCAGTTTGCTGTCATCTATGAAAAATGTGTGTGTGTTTGGGGGGGGGGGGGCTTGTGGATGTGCAGCCTCTGAAAACGTATACAAGAAACTTATATAAACTTGTTGGATCACTATGTTGTACACCTGAAACTAATGTCACATTGAGTGTCAACTGTACTCAAATATATATATATATATATATATATATATATATATATATATATATATAAAATAAAGTAGAGTAAGTGAAGTTTGAACAAACAATTTTGTTTAAATAATAAAAATTTAAAAATAAAGAAAGGGGTGCCTGGGTGACTCAGTTGGTTAAGCATCTGTCTGCTGATTTCAGCTCAGGTGATGGTCTCACGTTTTTGTGAGTTTGAGCCTTGCATGGGCTCTGTACTGGTGGTACAAAGCTCCTTGAGATTCTCCCTCTTTCTCTGCCCCTCCCCTGCTCATGCTCTCCCTGTTTCTCTCAAAATAAATAAATTAGCTTTAAAAAAAAAATTTTTTTTTAACGTTTATTTATCTTTGAAACAGAGCGAGACAGAGCATGAACAGGGGAGGGTCAGAGAGAGGGAGACACAGAATCTGAAATAGGCTCCAGGCCCCAAGCTGTCAGCACAGAGCCCGACGCGGGGCTCGAACTCATGGACCGCGAGATCATGACCCGATCCGAACTCGGCCGCCCAACCAACTGAGCCACCCAGGCGCCCCTAAATTAGCTTTAAAAAAATAAAGAAAAAAAAAAAAAGAAACTTGTAATAGTGGCTGCCTCTGAGGTGGAGAATTAGGTTGCTGGAAGACAATCATGGAAGGGAGACTTACTTTTCACTATATGACCTTTTATGTCCTTTTTTTCTTTTTACTTTATGTCTTTGAAAAAATTCACATCAGCCTGGGTGGCTTAGTGGGTTAAGCATTAGACTTTGGCTCAGGTCGTGATCTCGCAGTTTGTGAATTCAAGCCTTGCGTCAGGTTCTGCACTGACAGCTCAGAGCCTGGAGACTGCTTTGGATTCTGAGTCTCCCTCTCTCTCTGACCCTACCCCACTCATACTCTGTCTGTCTCTCTCCCTCAAAAATAAAATAAGCATTAAAAAAAATTTTTTTAATAAAAAATTCACATTAGGATTAGGTTTTATTGTTCACAATTTTTACATAAGTAATTAAAAAAGTAAAATAGTTCCAACAACAATTGGTGAGGATCTTATAGCAAAATGGACGAATATGGTAAATATTGCCAAAGTGGAATCAATTGGTCTTGATAACTGATTTGGTTTTGAGGGTTTGGATGGTGATAGGGCTAAAAGGAAAGACAAAGAAGAATTAAAGACGATATAGGGGCACCTGGGTGGCTCAGTCAATTGTGTCCCACTCTTGATTTCCACCAGGGTCATGGTCCCAGGGTCATGGTTTGAACCCAAGGTCGGGCTCTATGCTGAGCGTGGAACCTGCTTGAGATTCTCTTTCTTTCCCTCTGGCCCTGTCCCCTGCTTGCTCACTCTCTCTATCTTAAATAAAATTTGAAAATTAAGAAAAAAATTTTTTAAAAGATTTGGTTTCCCAGACAGAATGATTGATGGTGCCATAACCCTGAAGAAAAGCAAAAGGAGAGGTTTATGGGTGGCGGTGGGGAGAGGGGTAAGAGACAGTGAGTGTTAGGCTAGATGCTCCTATCATTTATGGGAGATGCACTTATAATTTACTAAAAGCTGCTAAATATATTCTCACAAACATAGTCTCTTGAATTCAAACAAACAACAAACAAACAAAACTATAAGAGGTAGGAATTACTATCCCTATTTTATAGTAATAAAATAGCCTTATTGATGTGATGAATCTTGCATAACCCTGAACAGCTCTGAAGTGGCAGAGGCTGGACTTGAATGAAAGCTGGTCTTGTACTCCAAGAACGTTTTTCCCCTCATACACCAAATGCCAGGCTTTGACTGACAGAGGAAGCAGCTAAGAGAACAGGCTTTGGACTTGAACAAACTTGGATTCAAATACCAACTCTGTTAATTCCTAGCTGTATGACCTTGAGCAAGTTACTTCACCTTTCAAACATCACTTTCTCCCTCAGTATCTAGTAATGAGATTTAAATTGGATGATATATCTACAGCCTTCGGCAGACACACAGTTGTTTACACTAGGGCAGCTCAACTGTCATATTGATTGGACATGAGACACATCAGTCAGCAAATTGCCAATAAGAACTTTAGCTCTGGAGTTAAGGAAGGAGTATGGATTTACCTCGCGTAATGATCATTCACTTAGTGAGCTTTTGCCATAAAAACTGTTCTACTTTTTCTTCAGTATGACAAGTTTTTCACTTAAAAATAGTAAAAATATAATCTATTTTTATACCATAATTTTTCAATGCTGTAGTTTTGGGCAAAGACACCACTTTACTTGGCACAATAGATTTACTCAGAGAATATCATTTGAAAAAATTTGAATTGTGCTCCAGATTTAGATGAACACAAATTTTTTTTTCTTTTGCATATGGATACCAAGTGAGAAAAATGAGATATCTTTTAGGATCCTGCAGTTAGTTGTTTGTATATGTCATCTACATTTTTCTTTTTTTTCCCCAGTATGTATGTATGTATGTATTTACTTATTTTTTTTTTCTTAAAGCATATTTATTTACTTTGAAAGATCATGGGGGGAGGAGAGAGAGAGAGAGAGAGAGAAAGAGAGAGAGAGAAAGAGAGAGAACCCCAAGCAGGCTCTGCACTGTCAGCACAGAGCTCAAATGCAGGGCTCGAACTTATCAACTGCAAGATCATGACCTGAGCTGAAATCAAGAGTCTAACACTCAACCTACTGAGCCACCCAGGCACTCCATATTTAAATTTTGTTTTTTAAGTTTATTTATTTATTTTGAGGGTGGGAAAGGCAGAGACAGAATGAGAGAGAGAATCCCAAGCAGGCTCCGCACCTGCAGTGTAGAGCCCAATGCCAGGCTCAAACTCACAAATGGTGAGGTCATGACCTGAGATGAAACCAAGAGTCAGACACTTAACCCACTGAGCTACCCAGGCACTTTTCAAGTTTTTATTTAAATTCCAATTAGTTAACATATAATGTAATATTAGTTTCAGGAATAGAATTTAGTAATTCAACACTTAACATATAACACCTAGTGCTTATCACAAGAAGTGCCCTCCTAATCCCCATCACCCATTTAACCCATCCGCCTGTCCTCCTCCCTCCTGCAGCCCTCTGTGTGTTCTCTATTGTTAAGTCATTTTCATTTTTCAAAGCACTTTTGTATGTAGCCTTTATTTTACTCTAGGAGTGTTTTTCCATGTTATAAATTTATTTTTAAGCTCAATTTAAGTGCAAGATAACCATGAGCCTGAAAAGATGGAAAAACTGGTGAAAATGGTCAACAAGAGAATGTACCTCCTAAAAAGTAACTTCCTTGCTCCCTTACTCCACTAACCACATCTCATAATCAAGTCTTCTTTCTTTGATGAGTTGAATATAATTACTTGAATATTGAATATAATTAATTATATTTTATGGACAAAGATATTAACCTTCTAAGAGCTGTTTATTTGAAGGTTAGTATAGTATATTACATAGTACACATTATATACACAAACCATTATATATAATGGTATATATTATATGCTCTTATATATTATAATATATAAGACATATAACGTAATATACCATATAATGGTATATATTTATATTATATTATGGCATATAAATCTCCTTACTGCTGCTGTATAAAATAACTTAAAAATTTTTTTTTGAAGTTTTTATTTATTTTTGAGAGACAGAGCACAAGCGGGGGAGGAGCAGAGAGAGAGGGAGACACAGAATCCGAAACAGGCTCCAGGCTCTGAGCTGACAGCACAGAGCCTGATGTGGGGCTTGAACTCATGAACCACGAGATCACGACCTGAGCTGAAGTCAGATGCTTAACGGACTGAGCCACCCAGGCGCCCCTGCTGTATAAAATAACTTAATTACAAAACTATATCCCATCATATTTATGGGTCCCACCTATAACTTAATTGATACTATAGAGTGTGTAAACAGGAGGATGGAAAACTTGAGAGCCAACTTAGACCTCAAGTATACAAATAATTTTTAAAGGTAAAGAAATCTATTTATTAAGCAATGAAAATAAATGTTAAACAATGAAACAGATTTGTATATTCACATATATAATATACTATATATTATAATGTATAACATTATATGATATATAATTACAATTATACAATATGATCTATAACATTATGATTATAATATATACCATATTATGATTTTATTTTTACTATATACCTTTATATAATGATATATGTTATATATTATAATCTCTTATTATATATTATAACCTATTATAAATTATAAATTATTGGGGTGCCTGGATGCCTCCATCAGAGGAGCATGCAACTCCTGATCTCAGGGTCATGAGTTTGAGCTCCGCTTTCAGTGTAGAGATTACTTAAATAAATAAACTTAAGAAAATAATAACTTATAAATTATTATGTAAATTATACCATTATATAATACATGAATCTATTTCATTGCTTAATATTTATTTTAATTGCTTAATAAATAGATTTCTTTACCTTTAAAAATTATTTATATATCTTGGGTTCTAAATTGGCTCACAAGATTGCCATCCCCTGGTGTACACACTCTATAAGATCCCATCCCCTTAAGTTATAGGTGGGACCTGTAATATGATAGGATATAGTTTTGTGATTAAGTTATTTTATACAGCAGCAGTAAGGACATTTTAGAGATATAATGAGGTCCCTAATCAGTTGACTTCAAGGTAATCAAAAGGGAGATAGCCTTGGGTGGGCCTGATTAATCAGCTTGACTTTTTATGAAGGGGCCTAGATGTCACAGATAGAAGAAGTCACAGAGATTTGAAACATCAGATGCTCATCTGTTGACCTTGAAGAAGAAAACTGCCAGGTCTTAGAGAGAGCCATGTGGTAGGAAATGGTGGATGGCCTCTACAAACCAAGGGCCTCAGTCCTATGACAAAGGAATTGAATTCAGCCAATAACCAATGTGCTTGGAAGAAGATTCCAAGCCAAAGATGAGATCGAAGTTCTAGATGATACCTTGATTTCAGCTTGATAAGAACAGAACAGAGGACCCAGCTAACCCATGCCCAGATTTCTGACCTACAGAAACTGAGATATTAAATTTGTGTTTAGTGCACACAATTTATTATGCAGCAGTAGAAAACTGGTACAAATGTGTGTCAATTAGCTATTACCACAAGAATTCTATTTAATAAACCTTGCCAAAACTCAGTGGTTTAAAGGAACCACCGTTTATTTGTTATGACTCTGTTGGTCACCTGGGCAGTTCTTTCGACCTGGGCTGGGCAAGGCTAATCTCACCTGAACTTGTTCGTGAATCCATAAATACTTGCTGGGTTTGCTGGGGGTTGGTTAGTCTAGAATGGACTTGGCTCCACTCCACATGGTCTCTCATCTCCCAGCAGGCTAGGTGTGTTTGTTGTCATGGTAGTGTCAATGTTAAAGAGAAGAAGAGAAACCACATAAGCAATTGTTCAATTGCTTGAATGAAGTTTTTTACTGTCTCATTGACTGAAGTAAGTCACATGAGATGAGAAATGAAAATATGCCCACACAAAGACGTGTGAAAAAGTGTTCATAGTAGTTTTATTTGTAAGAGTCAACAACTGGAAACAATTGAAATGTTCATCAGTAATAGAAAGAATAAACAAATTGTGGCATTCTCACAAAATGGAATGTAATTCAGCAATAGAAGAGTGAATTACTGACGTAAGCAACAGTGTAGATGAACATCAAAACCATTGTGTTGAGGGGTGCCTGGGTGGCTCAGTCATTTGAGTGTCTGCCTTTGGTTCAGGTCATGATCTCACAGTTTGTCAATTTGAGCCCCGCATCAGGCTCTCTGCTGTCAGCACAGAGCCTGCTTCAGATCCTCTGTCCCCTTCTCTTTCTCTTCCTCCCCTGCCCTTACTCTCTGTCTCTCTCAAAAAATAAACATAAAAAAAAAAACAAACCATTGTGTTGAGTCAAAGGGTGAGACACAAAAGAGTCTATCTGAATAATTCCATTTATAAGACATTGAAAAACAAAGATAAAGCTAATCCATGGTGATAGAAATCAAAATAATGGTTGTCTAAAGGGGATAGGAGTTGAGTGGAAGGGGGCATGAGGGCACTCTCTAGGGGAAATGTGCTTTATCTTGATTGGGGTGGTGGTTACACAGGTATATGAATTTATCAAAATTCATTAAATTGGGGCATCTGGGTGGCTCAGTTGGTTAAGCTGCGGACTTCGGCTCAGGTCATGATCTCAGAGTTCGTGAGTTTGAGCCCTGCATTGGGCTCTGTGCTAACAGCTCAGAGCCTTGAACCTGCTCCAGATTCTCTGTGTGTGTGTGTCTCTCTCTGCCCCTCCTCAGCTTGCTCGCTCTCTGTCTCTCAAAAAAATGAATAAACGTTAAAAAAAAATTAAAAAAAACCAGAATTTGTTAAATTGTACGCTTTAGATCTATGCGTTTATTCCTAAATTTATTATATTTATTATATTTAATATACCTATATTTATTATACCTAAATTTTACCTTAAAAACAAAACAAACAAAGATTTAGTGGAAAGAATATAAGTGTTGATGTTAAAAAGTCTTGAATTAATTAATTAATTTATTTATTTATTTTAGAGAGAGAGCAAGCAGGGGAGAGGGGCAGAGGGGGAGAGAGAGAGAGAGAGATGCTTGAGCAGGCTTCACATGTGCAGAGCCTGACGCAGGGCTCAATCCCAGGACTCTGGGATCAGGACCTGAGCTGAAATCAAGAGTCAGATGGTCAAGCAACTGAGCTACCCCAGATGCCCAATCTTCGAATTTAAATACCATTTTTACTTCCCAGCTGTGTAAAGTCACTTACTTTTGATAGAGCTTAATTTTTTTCATGTACAAAATGCAAAAGTTGTATACCTTGTTGTTGTGGTGGTGGTGGTGGTAAAATATACATAACATAAATTTATCATTTTACAGATTTTTTAAAAAGATTGTATTTTTTAGTAATCTCTACACCCAATGTGGGGCTTGAGCTCACAACTCCAAGTTCAACAGTTGCAATGGTACACTGACTGAGCCAGCCAGGAGCTCCTCATTTTAAAATTTTTATTTATTGGGGTGCCTGGGTGGCTCAGTCGGTTAAGCGTCCAACTTTGGCTCAGGTCATGATCTCGCGGTTCGTGAGTTCAAGCCCCGCGTCGGGCTCTGTGCTGACAGCTCAGAAGCTGGAGCCTGTTTCAGATTCTGTGTCTCCCTCTCTCTCTCTGACCCTCCCCCATTCATGCTCTGTCTCTCTCTGTCTCAAAAATAAATAAACGTTAAAAAAAATTATTTATTTATTTATTAAGTGCATTTATTTTTTGAGAGAAAGAGAGCATGAGCAGGGGAGGGGCAGAGAGAGAGGGAGAGAAAAAGAATCCCAAGCAAGCTCCCCACCATCATCAAGGAGCCCAATGCAGGGCTCGAACTCACAAATTGTGAAATCATGACCTGAGTTGAAATCAAGAGTTGCACGCTTAACTGACTGAGACACTCAGGCTCAGCTTAATGATTTTATTTATTTATTTATTTATTTTTTAAAGGGAATTTGTTTTTTTTTTAATTTTTTTTTTTAAAGTTTATTTATTTTTGAGACAGAGACAGAGCATGAACGGGGGAGGAGCAGAGAGAGAGGGAGACACAGAATCGGAAGCAGGCTCCAGGCTCTGGGCCATCAGCCCGGCTCGAACTCACGGACTGTGAGATCGTGACCTGAGCTGAAGTCAGACGCTTAACCGACTGAACCACCCAGGCGTCCCTCAGCTTAATGATTTTAAAGTGTACAGTTTTATAGCATTAAATACATCTAATACTGTTCTGCAACCATCACCATCATCCAGCTCCATAACTTTTTTTATCTTTCCCAACCAAAGCATTGTACCCATTAAATACTAAGTGTTGGTTCTCTTCTCCCCTAGCCTCTGGCATCTACACTTCTATTTCCTGTTTGTATGAATGGGACTATTCTTGATATCTTATATAGGTAGAATCATACAATATTTGTCCTTCGGTGAATGGCTTTTTTTCACATAGTATTGTTCTTCAAGATTCATCCATGTTGTGATGTGTGTCAAAATTTCCTTCCTTTTAAAGGCTGATGACTATTCCATTATGTGGATGTACTACATGTTTTTTATCCATTCATCTGTTGATGGACACTTAGGTTGCTTTCACTTTTTTGCTATTATAAATAATGTTCTGAACGCAGGTATACAAATATCTGTTTAAGCCCCTGCTTTCACTTCTTTTGGGTATATATCCAGAAGCATATATGCTGGATCATATGGTAATTCTATGTTTAGTTTTTTGAGGAATTACCTGCCAAACACTTTTCCACAATGGCTGCATCATTTACATTCTCACCAGCAATGTACATGTGTTCCATTTTCTCCATATCCTCACCAATATTCATTTTCTGTCTTGTTTTGTTTTGTTTTTATAATAGCCATCTTATGTGGGTAAAGTGGTATTTTATTGTGTTTTTGATTTACATATTCCAATGACTAGTGATGCTGAGCACCTGTTCTTAAGCTTATTGGCCATTTATCTTCTTTGGAGAATTGTCTGTTCTAGACCTTTGCTCATTTTTTAATTGGTTGTGTTTTTTTTGTTGTTGTTGAGTTGTAAGAGTTCTTTATATATTCTGGATATCCATCACTTATCAGATATATGATTTGCAAATATTTTATCCCATTCTGTGGGTTGCCTTTTCAGTCTGTTGATAGCCTTTGATGCACAAGGTTTTTTGTTTGTTTGATTTTGATTTTGATTTTGTTTTTAAAAAATTTTTAAGTTTTATTATTTATTTATTTTTATTTACTTAAAAAATGTTTTTAAAGTTTATTTTTGAGATAGAGAGAGAGAGAGAGATCACATGTGAATGGAGGAGGGGCAGAAAGAGAGGGGGACAGAGGATCCTAAGTGGGCTCCATGCTGACAACAGGGAACCTGATGTGGTGCTTAAATTCACCAAATTCAGATCATAACCTGAGCCAAAGCTGGACACTTAACTGATTGAACCACCCAGGTGTCCCACGTTTTATTTTTTTATTTTTTCAGAGAAAGAGAGAATGTGAGAGAGAAAGGGGCAGAGAGAAAGAGAGAGAGAGAGAATCACAAGCAGACTCCATGCTGCCAGTGCTGAGCCCATCTCAGGGCTTGATCTCATGAATAGTGATATCATGACCTGAGCTGAGATCTAGAGTTGGACTCTTAACTAACTGAAACACCCAGGCTCCCCCACAAGTCTTAATTTTGATGAACTCCAACTTAGCTATATTTTTCTTTTGTTGGCTATCCTTTTGGTGTCATATCTAAAAAATGATTCCAAATCTATTGTCATGAAAAATTTCCCTTATGTTTTATTCTAAGAGTTTTATAGTTTTAGTTCTTGCATTTAGATCTTTGGCCCATTTTGATCCAAATTTGTGTATATGGTTATAAGGTAAGTGTCCAGCTTCATTCCTCTGTGTGTAGTTATACAGGTTTCTCAACACCATTTGTCAAAAAGACTGTCCTTTTCCCATTGAACGGTCTTGGCACACCCTTAACCATATATGGAGGTTTCTTTCTGAGCTCTCCAATCTATTTCATTGTTCTGTAGGTCTGATTTGTCCCAGTACCCCACTATTTCAATTATTGTAGCTTCATAATAAGTTTTAAAATCAGACAGTATGAGTCCACCAGGTTTGATTTACTTTTTAAGTCTCTTTTGGCTATTTGGGGTCCCTTGAAGATGCTATATGAATTTTAGGTTGGATTATACTAGTTCTGCATACTAACTATGTATGAAACTTTTGATAGGGATTGCACTGAATCTGTACATCACTTTGGATAATATTGACATCTTAACAATATTAAGACATTAAATCCATGAATGTGGGATGTGTGTCCATTTATTTGTGTCTTATTTAATTTCTTTCAGAAATGTTTCGTAGTTTTCATTGTACAAGTCTTTTACTTCCTTGGTTAAATTGATTTTTAGGTATTATATTCTTTTTTGATGCTATTATAAATGGAATTATATGTATAATGTAATTTCCTTTTCATATTGTCCAGTATTAGTATATAGAAATGCAACTTATTTTTGCATGTTGACTTTGTATCCTGTTACTTTGCTAAATTGACTCATTTGTTCTAACAATTATTTGTGGAATCTTTAGGGTTTTCTACAAATAAGATCATATCATCTGTGAACAAAGAACTTCCTTTCCAATTTGGATGCTTTTGATTTTTTTTCTTGCCTAATTGCTCTATGATTTCCATCACTACATTGTATATAAGTAGTAAAAGTGGGGATGCTTGCTATGTTTCTGATCTTTGAGGAAAATGTTTTAGTCTTTTACCATTGAGTATGATGTTTGCTGTGGGTTTTCATATGCAGCCTTTGTTATGTTGGGATAGTGTCCTTCTATTCTTAGTTTGTTGAGTGTTTTTATCATGAAAGGGTATTTTATTTGTCAAATGCTTTTTCTGTATCAGTTGATATGATCACATGGTTCTTTTTCCTTCATTCTATTAATGTGATCTATTACATTGATTGATTTCATACGTTGAACCATCGCTGCATTTCAGAAATAAATCTCACTTGGTCATACACATAATCCTGTTAACATGCAGTTGAATTCAGTTTATTTGTATTTTTGTTGAGGATTTTTGCTTCAGTGTTCATAAGGGATGATGATCTATAGCTTTTTTTTTTTTGTAGTGTCTTTGGCTTGGGAATCAGGGCAATGGTAACCTAATACAATGAGTTAGGAAGTAGTCTTTCCTTTTCAATTTTTTGGAAGAATTTGAACAGAACAGATATTAGTTCTTAAATGTTTGGTGGAATTCACCAGTGATGACATCAGGTCCTGGGCCTTTCTTTGTTTCTATTTTTTTTAAGTTTATTTATTTGTTTTGAGAGACAGAGAGAGCACAAGCAGGGGGAGGGAGGGGTCAAGAAAGAGAGGGAGAGAGAGAATCTTGTACTGTCAGCACAGAGCCTGACTTGGGGCTTGATCTCACAGACTGTGAAATAATGACCTGAGCCAAAATCAAGAGTTGGACGCCAAACTGACTGAGCCACTCAGGTGCCCGTATTTCATTTACTTATTTTTAAAAACTGTTTATTTCTTTATTTCAAGAGAGAGCTTGTGAGCAGGCGAGGGGCAGAAAGAGAGGGAGAGAGCTAATCCCAAGTGGGCTCCATGATGTCAGCCCAGAGCCCTACATGGGGCTTAAACTCATGAACCATGAGATCATGACCTGGGCTGAAACCAAGAATCCGACTTTTAACCAACTGAGCCATCCAGGCACCCCTAAATATTTTATTTTTAAGTAATGTCCACACCCAACACAGGGCTTGAACCCATACTTGAGATCAAGAGTCACACGCTCTACTGACTGAGTCAGCCAGGCATTCTATCAGATTTTCTATTCATTATTTAGTCTTGGTAGCAATTTGTCCATTTCAGCTAGATTATCCAATTTGTTGGCAGATAATTGTTCACTCTTTTATGATCCTTTTTATTCCTGTAGAATTGGTAGTTATGTCTCCACATTCATTTCTGATTTTAGTTGTTTGAGCCTAATCTTGTTTTTCTTGGTCAATCTAGCTAAAGGTTTGTCAATTTTGTTGATCTTTTCCAAGAACTAACTCTTGGCTTTGTTGATTTTATCTCACCAGGTTTTTGTGAGGATTAAATAAGATGATGTGATACCAATTCCTAAAGAAGAAATACAACTGGTCAAGAGTCATATTTTAAAGAGTTCAGCTTCTTCAAATAATTCAAAAAAATTAAGTTAACAGTAAGACACCATTTTATCAAATCGTCATAGTTAGAAACAGAACCCAGCCAGAAGTCAACACCTTGTGTGTGGGTTTAGTTACTAAAAGGAGACACTTAGGGGGGCTTCAGGGACGTTGGTAATATTTTATTTATTGACCTTGGAGCTGGTTTGATGTTTTAAAAATTCATCAAGCAATGAGGAGTTATTGTTTATAGGGTATAGCATCTTCTGTACCCAATAAAGAATTTCCTATACTCAATAAATTCCTGAATTGGATGGTGTTGATGGTTTCAGAACTATTTGAATGTCCTTAATGTCAATGAATTGTACACTTAAAAATGGTAAGATGGGGGTGACTGGGTGGCTCAGAAGGTTAAGCATTTGACTTGCAATATCAGCTCAGGTCTTGCTCTCAGAGTCATGAGTTCAAGCCCCACATTGGGCTCTGCGCTGGGCATGAAGCCTACTTAAAAAAATGATAAGATGATAAATTTTAGGCATGCCTGGGTGGCTTGGTCAGTTAAGCGTCGGACTCTGGATTTCAGCTCAGGTCATGATCTCACGATTTGTGAGTTCAAGCCCCACATTTGGCTATGTGCTGGGAGTGTGGACCCTGCTTGTGATTCTCTCTCACTCCCTCTCTCTCTCTGCCCCTACCCTGCTCACTCTCTCTCTCTCTCAAGATAAATAAACTTTTAAAAAAAGATGAAAAATTTTATACTGTGTGTATTTCACTACAATTTTAAAAGTTTATTCAACTATATATTTATAATTTGTGCACTTTTATGTATATTACTTATATTTTAATTAATAAAAAATATAGTAATAGGATGGGAGTCTGCAGTAAGCAATCACTGCTGGTGAAAGTGTAACTGATAATTTCTGGAAGACAATCTAGCTACATGGCTATAAAGCTATAACCTTTGTCTCAGGAATTCTACATCTAGGAACTTATCCTGGGGAACCTGTGTGGCTCAGTCAGTTTAGTGTCCGACTTTGGCTCAGGTCGTGATCTTGGGGTCCATGAGTTCAAGCCCTGCATCAGACTCTGTGCTGACAGCTTAGAGTCTGGAGCCTGCTTCAGATTCTGTGTCTCCTTTTCTCTCTCACCATTTCTACTCTGTCTTTCTCTCTCAAAAATAAAAATAAACATTAAAAAAAATTAAAAAAGACAGTGAAATTAAATTGGGATAGTTCTCAATAGCAGTCATAAAAGATGACAGAAGCAAATAAATCTAGAATTGGACATAATAGATTTAGCCAAGGGATGGCATGATGCGTGATATAGCTTCTACACCTCATCTGTGTTAGATATCACTAATAAGTTATTGAACCTACATGTGATTCAATAGATGTTTTCTACACAATGCCCCCAGCAGCCATTACCAGGTAATTGGAGCTGCCAATGAGGCCCTACCTAAGGTATTCTAATCATTTAACATTGTGAGAACACTGAGGACCATAAATGTAAGGGGACTGGCCAAAGGTCATTCAGTGGCTGACAGAGAACACCTATTCTGTATAATGTGAAATCTGTTTTCTTTTGAGATTTGAATCAGTTAACAATGCCCCTGAAACCAGCAAGGGCACATGAAAATCTATATAGGGTGGATCATTTCTATCTAGGAAGACAGTTTCCTATGGCATTAAGAAATCCAAGGGGGCAGCAAGGGACAGAGAGCAGAACATTGATGTTCCTCCTCCTACCCCAGGGAGAAGGCAGAGGTTAATGAGGAGGAAAATGAAGATCCTTCCATAAGCCTCATAATTGTGTAATTCTTGAAAGTATCCCACCAGGTAGTAGGGAAAGAAGGATGATGTTCTTCTACAAGCAGCATCCCACAAGAGGGGACACTCAACTCTATTTGTTCTATTTGTTCAGGTTCTCACAACCAGAGTTTAAGAGTTCTTCAGAAACTAACCAGCCAACTAACTAACTAACCAACCAACTAAAGTAGTCCTCCTCCACTTTTTGTCCCAACTCCCTGTCTTACTTTCTTCTGAACATCCTCAGATTTTACCTAATAGATATAAATGTCTGATTTTCATTAAAACATATTTGAATCTAATGGATAGAATTCCTCTAGGTAATAACTTCTTTGGGGAAGAAACTCCAAGTCTTTTATAGCTGCTCTCTGCACATATCCCTAAGATGGCATCCACATGTATGAAGTGTTAATGTGTTGAGGAAGCCTGAAACCTTGGATCTATTTGGTGTCCTTGTGCTATACTTTGACTTGTCTAGATGTTCAGCAACCTATTGGTCAGAGAGTGGTGTATCTTGTAGCCTGGCCTCTCTAAGCTTGCTAATTGTCTGGAGGAACCACAACTCTTTCTGAAGTCTGGTTGTTACTACTTTTTGTTCTAGGTCCAGTGAGCTCTACAGAGCTACTTCCCCCTAGAGTTGTCAGTTAGTCTCTTGGCTATCTTCCCTATGTCTCCACAGGATATGTGGGAACTTCTAGATACATTCTATACCTCAGTGGGGATAAGGGCCACTCACTTGTAGAACTTCTTCCAAGATTCTGTGTCTAATTTTGTATATGGAAGAAGTTGTGTTCTAGTTCTTTAAAAATTTCCTCCCTGTCCTCATCACATAAGCTTTAATACCCACAAAATATGGATTCACCCCTAACTAAAAGGCACTCTGAGGGGCTAAATGCAGGCTTTCTTTCTCTTCCCAACTACACAAGGCCATTACTTTTACTAAAGTAATGTAGCTGCTTGCCTGTGGGTGTGGATATAGTCTGCAAATCATCTTTACCTGGAATTCCAAACAGAAGCAAAGCAAAAATGCTTTCTATTCAGAAAAGCTAGAGTAGACAGAGGTGCATGTCTTTCAATCACTGCCTCTCTTTTCCTTCTTATTCCTTCTGCCATTTAACTAAGAGCCAGGATTTTCTTTTACTTTCCTATGTCACATTTTCATGGCTTAGCTGTCCTAGATGAAAGGAGCATCTCCTCTGGAGTCTGGGGAGAAATGAGATTCTTACTATGTACCAAATTTTATAAGTTAAATGGAATTAAGGAAATTTAGCAAATTCTTTTTCTCTCCACTAAGCCTATTCTACTCTCTCCTGATTATGGAAATAAGTCTCAGAGCTCTACTTCAGGCCAGAGTCTAGGATAGAACATGATTTAAAGAAAAAAATTAAAATGAATCAGCTTGATATTTGTTAAAGTATTATACTATTATATTTTACTTTTTTTTTTGAGAAGTCAGAAGATTGGATTTGTACATGACATAATCCCATTTTAAATGTTGGCAAATAATTAAAAAATTTAAAAATGTAGAATGTATAAAATAATATACTCTTCTAGTGCTAGGAACCAAAGGGTTCTAAGAGATTTAAAGATATTAACTAATTCTCCCAACAATGCATTTTACAGAGGAGGATACTGAGGCATAGAGCAAGTTACTTGACCAAGATCACATAGTTATATGTGATGCAAACCAAATACATGTCTATGGGGAAGATTTGTCTGCAAGGCAACCAATATGCAACCTCTAGTTCATGATATATTGGAATAAGCTAGAAAGAAAAAACCTTTGGATTCTGGCTTGGCTTCTCTGCTGAATGACCATGTAGTGGTCACTTAACCTCTGTAAATCCTTCTGTAAAATAAGCGTAATATGATTAACTTTGCAGTGTTGGTTTTCTCTTTTCTCCTCCTATATGGATGCTAGCACTGAACATTCATGATATGCTTGTATATTATCTGCAATGCACAAATCTTGTCTATTGTTCAAGACCCAATATATTCCCAATACTTCCAGAAATAATCTGATATGATAGACAGTGCTAGACTTGAGGTCAAGATGCTTGTTTCAGTCCTGATGCTGTTAGGAATCGTTTGTGTGATCTCACACAAGTTTTTGAACCTCAGTGACTCCGTCTTTAAAATGTGGTGTTGGACTGAACCAAATGGCCTTCAGATGTGTCTTGAGAAATGCCACATTTCTCTAATGGTGGTAAGTGTCATGAAAGAAGAGAGAGGGCAAGGGGAAGGATGGGTGAGCGGTTTATGGGTTCCCCATCTCCACTTCAAATTTAGCAACTCCATTTTAAGCTCAGATTTTATTAGAAGGGAATATTCTGCCAATTAAACAGGTGGAAACCAGTAGACCTTTCATGTACCCATATTCTCTAAAACAATCTCTTTGTTTTTTGGTTTCTCTTTTGGTTTCCTTTTTGTTCTAAACATGGAACTAAAAGATCTGACATGTTTTAAAAATTCCATCCTAAATATACATTCTTTTGTCCTTTCCTATTTCCTACGCAGAAGTGAAGAGGCCTAAGCAAGGACAAACATGGATACTTCCAGTGATTCCACAGTTTTCAGCAAAATGTGACAGATTAAGAAACTTCTCAGTTTCAAAACAGCTACCAAGTGACATGCAAAAGTCACAAATGGTCTCTTTTTATCCTATGACTTTAGGAATTGCTCATTTGCATTTCAATGTTTCTTGCTGGGTGGGAATGACCTTCAGGAGGCAACTTCTTTGTATTTACCTGATTGTCTCTCAGCTATCATGAACTCCATTAGAGCAATTTTTCTCCACCTGAGGCTAGGAAACTGTATGAAGGGGACTAAATCAAGCCTCCATTCTCTTCAGCATTCCTCAGTTTCTGTTTTAGGGCAAGATAGACCCAAATCTACTTCCCAGTTTTCTGCTTGGAAATAAGATGAGCATCCTTTAAGTCAGATCCTCAAAGCTCCTTCAATGGAGGTGAATGAGGACATACAATACCTGCAAATCATCACCCATCTTCAGAGTAGAATTACAGTATTCTTGAAACATCATGGAACTTTCATTTCTGATCTTCTAGATGAAAGCTGATTTATCTTTTGCTTTGAAAACTGTTTGGTGCATTGAAAAGCCTGGGAGGCTGTCACTCAAATCTTGATTCTAATTTCACACCAGCATTTAGGTGCCTTGGGGCAAATTACTTTCTGGACTAGGCTGCTATTTTACTATTGGGAGTATTGGAGTAGATGCTTTCTGAGATCCTTCTCGATTTAGATATTCTAAGGACAAATTACTATAGAGGAAATTATCTCCAGTTGTTGGTTCGGTCTTCAAAATCACTAAAGGATCTAATTTTGAGGTTAGGCTGTCAGAGTTGGCCCTTAATAGTCTATGCTCTGGGCTTCAGATCTGGCTGTCTAAAGGAAGGAAAGCTGGGTCTCTTTGGGATGACTGGCTTGTTTCCTCATTGGTTGGGATTCTTCATGTTCAGAGGTCCACTGGGAACTTCAGTTCACCATCATTTCCCCTATACAATGGTATCTCCGCAGTCAGGTGTAAGATGGTGATCTGGACCCCTCACTGACATTTCACCCAACTCTCCAGACAGTCCTTTCATTAATTTCTTTCATTCCTCCTTCATCACTGCATCATGGTCCCTTTAAGGCAGCAGCCATAGTTGAGTGGTGGGAGCAGCTGCTGGCAGCAAAGAGACTTGCAGGATTTGGCCTACCCTTGGCCACTCACAGCGCACGCTCAGGACCGGGGGCTTGGTGGGAAAGGAAGGAGGGGCTTAAGGTGCGCCTGCGCAACTGGGGCGCGCGCAAGGGGCTGGTTTGGTGATCCCTTTAAGAAACCGCAGGCGGAGGAATTTCTCTGAGAGAAAATAATCCTACTCACGGGGCCCCTTGGAGGCCATTAACCCCCCGAGTCCCGGCCCCCCCTTTTCCCGGGCAGGCCCTACCGCCCACGCGCGCACCCGTGGGATCTCAGGATCTCAGACCCGGCGCGCGGCATCCGCCCCCTCCCCACTCTCAGCGCCGGGCCCGGTTGGGTCCGGGGAAGCTGCCGCGAGGCGGCCGTGCCTGCAGTGTGGGCGGGGGCCGGGGGCCCGAGAGGTTCCGCCGCCACCGCGCCGGGAGCCGCAGCGGTTCCGAGCGGGGCCCAACATGGCGGAGAGAGAGGTGGAGTCCGGCCCCCGAAAGAGGGTAGGTGAGGTGAGGCAGAACTCGGGCGGCGGGCGGCGGGCGGCGGGGGGCGGGGCGGGAGCCGCGTCCCGGGGCCGGGAATGGGCCAAGCGCAGGCTCGTGGAGGGGTCGCGGAGGCCCCGTTGGAGAGAGGCTGCGGGCAGGACTGAGGCAACCTTGGGTCTGGAGCGTGCTGGAGAGTGGTCCTTCGGCAGGTGGGACAAAGATTTGCTGCTGGTTAGGAGGGGGAGGGGCGGGGGGTTGTTTGCTTTTTTTATTTTTCCTGCATTGGGGGTGGCTTATCTGGGCCAGGGGAGGGAAGGTGTCAGATTGTTAAGTGCATCTTTAGTAAATCAGAGTCTAGAAGTTTAACTGGGGAGAGGTCAGGTGGGGGTGGTGGTGGCGGGAATAAGTCGTGGACGGGTCTCAAGAGGAATAACCTGGAGGGTTCTTCAGTAACACCGTCGCGAATTCATGCTCCTGCCTCCTTTCCCCTCCCCCCCCCCCCATAACCGTTATCAAGACTAAGGTGGAGGTGGTGCTCTTACCTGTGAAGAAGTGGGGTCGTTGGCATGTCCTGATTTAGGAGAAAGATTTTGGCAACTCTAAATGTCATGTTCTAGTCTAGCCTCTTTACCAACAATTAGGAACGTGGAAGAGTATGACAAGTTTTGTCATAACAGGAATGCACCCAACCAACCTGCAGAGGTGAAGCCAGTTCTGCATAGGAGTTGTTGAGTGCTTTTAAAGTTTGTCTTGAAACTTTTATTTAATTCTGAATGTTTTTTTTTCAGACGGAGAACGATACTGTACTATCGATTGAGCAATATTTTTCAGATTTTTTTTTTTTTTTTTTTTTTTTTACTTCCTACCCCCGCCCCTTAGCATGTTGAGCAGTAAGTTTCTTATCAGGAATCTTGCTTTTGGGAATGATCACAAAATGATCAAATTAGTGTTAAGTCAATTACGTAAAAAATTACTAGATTTTTACTGATAGTGCCTTTTTTGATTTAGCAGAGTTAGCAATCTCTTGATGATATTAGGGATAGTCATTTGAGTGCTTACTATGTGTCTGGCATTGTGCTTTTTAGGAAGAATTTACCTTTCCATTAGCTGTGTAAAACCCGTTTTGCAGGTGAGGAAATATAGGCTTATAGAGAAATATAGAGAGGTTAAGTAATTAAGATCAGATAGCTATTTAAGAGGTTGAGTTTGGATTTGAATTCAGGTTTGTCCCAACTACAGTACTTGTGTAGGTTGCCAATCTATGTTTCTTTCCTTAAAAGCTTAAATTATAAATAGGCAAAGAAGTGTCGAATAGTTTTTTTCCAACAATTTATTAGGAAATATTTTCAACTACACAGCAAAATTGAAAAATTTTACAGGTGGTGTTCATATACCCACTACTTAGATTGTTCTATTGACATTTTACTGGTTTTATTACATATTTATTCATCTATTTAGTCCTTTATCCTTATATCAGCTATTTTAATGCATTTCATTGTCGTATTTGGAGTAATTACAATTTAATGTTGACAGTCTTAGGTTTATAAAAGTTTAGCTCTTCATGCAATAATTAGTCATAGCTAGAGAACAAGTTAAGCTGTATAATGATAGTGTACCAAGTAGTACATTTAATATAAATATTGGGTATAGAATGCATGTCTTGAAATCTTAAATTACTCTTCCAGTTGTGAGTCAGTTTTAAAGTCGATCCTCATATTTGAGTGAAGGCAGATGGCATGTGATCCACCATTAAAATATATAGGGTAAATTACTTTAGTTGTGTAATGTTCTTTCAAGGAGATTGCTGAATCCAGTTGCTATTATTGCTGTTGTCATTCACCTTATAAGATAGAATGTTCTAGAAAAACATCTGCGTGCTTTGGTAACAATTTCAACTGGATTTTAAATACTTCTTGCTCTTCTAATATGCTTAAACGGTGCTGCATTGGTGGTAATCTAAATTATTATTTTTTAATATGTAATATATGTAGCGCTTCCACAGGTTTTACCATTATTTTACCAATTTCATTGTGGAGGAAGGTTACATTCATTATTTTTTAGATTCCATAATCCATTTTAAAGTTGTTATTTAATTTTTTTTTTTTTTTTTTTTTTTAAGTAATCTCTACACCCAATGTGGGGCTCAAAATCACGGCCCTTGAGATCAAGAGTCACATGCTCTACCGACTGAGCCGGCCAGGTGCCCATCCATTTTGTTTTGATATCAAAACAAAATGTTCAGTAGGGTTATCCCGAACTGTACACATGGTATATGCACTTTTTTTTTTTTCACTCACTTTTTGGTGTATGCTAAACTCCATATGGATTCCATATGTATAGTCTAAACAGGTTAGTGAGGACTATGTGCAAAAGTACAAGATCTTTTTAAATAATTTGGTTGTTTGCTTTGAGGTAGCTAAAAGAAATTGCACAGGCCTAAGTAATAAATTTAGGTTATTTCATCTCAAATTGCATTGATATGACATGGTATTATATTTATGATACTGCTTTGACTTTTATAATCCTGAGTCACAAGTTGTTGAGCACCTATGTTAGTTGATGTACCTCATGCTATGCATTATGCTATGGTATTTATGATCAGCTAGAATAATACATTCTGGCTCTCCTGCTAAATTGCCAACTCCTTTAGAGGAGAGACCATTGTACATCATTTTGCATCTCCAACACCTAAGACTTCCACATAATAGAACTCAAAAGACTTGGTTTTTGGTAAGAAAGTTCAGTTGTTATAGTAGAGTGTGTATGGCATGGGTACCAAGTTATCTGTTTTGTAATTTTGGAAGCTTTTGTAAATGTTTCATACCATCTTTATACTCAGTAATTCTCTCCTATGGATCCAGATTTAGGGATCTTCTGATTGTTCGGGATTTTGGTTAGATGGAAGAGTGTAAACAACCTTAAGTTTTGTGTAGGCCTGCCTGGTGTCTTTTATGCTTGTGGGCAATTAGAACAATAGGTATTCATTAGATAAGGTTGATTCGATTGTATTCTGACTATATTGGAATGCCAGTCTCTCAATTTGTGAACTTGGGGAAGCTGAGTATGTGGGTGTGTCGGCACTATATCCATCTATCATCTGTGCTAAGAACAAGTTCACATGATGGCCAGTATTACATGCACACTCTTTCTCATTTTAAAGTTAGGATATTTTTGAGATAATGTTTATGAATTTTTTTTAAGATGGCAAAATTTTTATTTTCTTAAATAAGTTTTAAAATTCATTAGGTAGGTTTGTTGTAAATAGTGGAATTATTTTATATGTCGCTATTATAGTAAACCTATGAAGCAGGCAATCTAAATCTGGTGGCCATATTTTTTTTGTGAAATCCCTGTATATATTTTTTTTATGTTTATCTTTGAAGGAGAGAGAGATGGAGTGTGAGTGGGGGAGGGGCAGAGAGAGAGGGAGACAGAATCAGAAGCAGGCTCCAGGCTCTGAGCTGTCAGCACAGAGCCCGTCGCAGGGGTTGCGGGGCTTGAACTCACAAGCCGCGATCATGACCTGAGCTGAAGTCGGATGTTCAACTGACTGAGCCACCCAGGTGCCCCCCTGTATCTTTTCAGAGTTTACATACAGAATGATGATTTTTGTAAACGTATATGTTATTAAGTGGTCTAGTAAGTTGTATCCGTTCTTAAACTTCTCTGTATATTAAATTTGGGACATATATGTTTGGTATACTTAAAGATAAACATATGTAGAAGTAGTGTGCTTCAATTTTTGTAAAAACTGACCATTTTCCCCTCCCTACATACATGTGTATATATGTATGAGCTTGGAGAAAGTTGTGGAGGATACATTTCAGGCTACATGTTACCGTTGATTATCTTCAAGGGTTTGAGATAAGGGAAAGGGAGAATAGGGGAAGATTTTTGCAAAATGGAAAATACTCATGGTATAATATTAAGTGAAAATGTAGACTGTAAAATGTTATCCATATTATTATTGTAAATATGTAAACACTGAACATGCGTATAGACAAGGAATAGAAAATAATATGAACAAATGAAAACATTGATTTTATCACGTGATGGGATTATGGAGTTTTGTTTTGGATTTCTGTTACTTTAATATTTTATTAAATATTTGCAATAATTGCAAAAGGTTGATCCTTCTTAGTTCCTTGATGAACTTTTTATCTTTTGTCTTTTTGCTAAATGTTTTACTTAAAAGCACAAAAGCATGATGTCACAGGAGAGCCTGGTGGCTCAGTCAGTTACGCGTCTGACTTTGGTTCAAGTCATGAACTCCCAGTTTGTGGGTTTGAGCCCCATGTTGGGCTCTTTGCTCTCAGGACGGCGCATGCTTTGGATTCTCTGTTTCCTTCCATCTCTGCCCCTTTTCCCGCTTGCACTTGCTTGCTTGCTCTCTTTGTCAAAGATAAATAAACATTAAAAGAAAAAAATCACAGCGGTACGTATTATTAAAAATATTTGCAGTTCACGTGTCTAGAATGTAAAGCATCTGCTTGAAGAATGCATTGGTTCTGTATAGAGAGCATTTGAAAAGCCCAATCTAGTGAATTGTTTTCACAGTGCCCATGTTATAAGTAGCAGAGGTTTCTAGAAATAACACTTGATATTTATAGACGTTTAAGTTCTAGTCATTATTCTGATTATTTTATATGTAATATATCCTCCAGTCCTTATCAATTCCAATTCCATAAACAGTGGTCACTGTTACTGTCCCATTTTATAAATGAAGAAACTGGGGCAAAGAGGAGTTTTTTGTTTTCTGGGGTTTTTTTTGCTCAGGGTCCTAATATAATAAGTTAAACCAGTATCAAGTACTATGTGAAAAATTATACTGTTTGATAAAGTTTAGGTTAGAATTTATTATAACAACATGTAAGAGTTAATATGTCTACTAATTAAATGTAATATATGTAACATAGAATACATGTATATAATAATATGTGTAAAATGGTCTAGGTCCCGAATTCATTATGTGGAATTTTTGATGATTAAAATCAATTGAATTATATTTAAATTGATGTATAAACTACTTCTCAGGAAGCATCGAAATACATTCCAGTTTGAGGTAACCTTAAAACATATCTTCACAACTCACAAGTTTATTTTTAATAAAGTAGACGCTAAATATTTTAAAACTATGATATATTTTAAAGTTTGTGCTTCCTTTGAATATGGACTTATTTTCTTATTTGTTAAAGACAGTATAAGGAGATAAATGTAAAATTGCAATTTCTATGGTATTTAGTGGATATTTTTGAATTCTACATTAGATCAACCACTCTTTAAAGAAGAATAACATTTCCTTTAAATATTCTGATCATTTTACTGTGCATTAACTGTGTAATTATTTTAGTAAAGGAAAGAGAAAGAGCATTATAGTATTAGGTTGAACTATATGAAATTGCTAATATTTGACCATTTGACTTACAAAAACACATTTTTTTTTTTTTCAAACAACGAATAATCACTTTATTAAAAAGGTTGATTTAAGCATCTACAATGGTGACTTCAACCTCACCGCCTGGCTTAATACTGATGGAAGTAATCTTAATCTGCTTTAATAATCTCAGAAGCACTGTGTGCAAATCAGTGAGTCGCTTGTGGATCCTCATCTGAAAACAGACACAAGTCTTTTTTTTTTTTTTTTTTTTTTTTTAATGTTTATTTATTTTTGAGAGAGACAGAGACAGAATGTGAGTGGGTTAGGGGCAGAGAAAGAGGGAGACACAGAAGCAGAAGCAGGCTCCAGGCTCTGAGCTGTCAGCACAGAGCCCGACATGGGGCTCGAACTCATGAACTGTGAGATCATGACCTGAGCCGAAGTTGGATGCTCAACTGACTGAGCCACCCAGGCGCCTCCAGACACAAGTCTTAGAACCTTTACTACAAAGAGTTTTTCTTGTAGTGATTCTCAGGGTCTTGGTAGGCATCCGAACTTGTCCTTTCTCTTTTAGATTCTTTTCCTTTGCACCTCTAATCAAGTCAGCACATACCTTCTCCAAAGATTTTACATTGCAGCTGGTTAGAGTGATTCTGATTCAGTGAATTGCCACTTCTGGTTCCACGTGTCTTCCTGGTGTCTTGAAAAGCCATGGCTGTGGCGTGGCTTCCTGACTGACTTGTTCTTGGGCAGAAGTGAGCAGTGGTGAGTCAGGAACAGGAGCTGGGTGCCTGGAGCTCTGTTGTAGCTGTGACCATGTCTTTCTCAAAGAGCCAAAAATGCATTTTCATATGCCTCAATCTAATAGAGCATGGGCTTCTCAAAGTCACGTTATGGTACAATCTCTGGTGTTGAGCAATATTGGGATAATAACACCCACACACATTTATACTTAGGGAATATGCATAGTGGTATTTTAATTTCATTGTTATTATTTTTCTGGCCTCCTGGAAGCTTAAGTTATCTACCTTCCTTGACCAAAGATAGTACCTGAGCAACCCTTTTCTATCGAACATGGACTACCCAATACTCTTGGAGGCCAAGGATCATATGTGTTTATCTTTCTTTACATCTCCCAACGTGTTGGTTTAAGATGTTTTAAGTTACATATATATACACACACACATACATATATATGCATATATGTATACACACATATATGTATATATACACACATATATATATGCCGTCACATGCATACTGCACATTTACAGGCAAAAAAAAAACCAAAACAAAAAACCAAACAAAAAACAAAAACAAAACCCTTTTATTCTGTTTCATAATTTGATATTAATATAGAATATAAAATATAGATTGGTACAATGAAACCCCATATTCCTATTACTCAGCTTTGACAACTGAACAGTTATCAACATTTTGCTATTCCTGTGTCATCCAACTTTTTTTTTTAATGTGTATTTTTGAGAGAGAGAAAGCATAAATGGGGGAAGAGCAGAGAGGGGGACAGAGGGTCTCATGAACCGTGAGATCATGACCTGAGCTGAAGTTGGTTGCTAAACTGACTGAGCCACCCATGTGCCCCTGCCTCTTTTTTTATTGAGATAATTTTATTTAATTTTTATTAAATTTTAAAAAATTATTTATTTTTAATATTTTAATTTTTCAAGTTTATTCATTTTGAGAGAGAGCAGGGTAGGGGCAGAGAAAGAGGGGAGAGAGAGAATCCCAAGCAGGCTCTACACTGTCAGTGCAGAGCCCTGTGTTGGGCTTAAACCCATGAACTGTGAGATCATGACCTGAGCTGAAATCAAGAGTCAGATGCTTAACTGACTGAGCCACCCAGGTGCCCTAGTTGAAATATTTTTAAAGAAATCTCGAGAATCACATCATTTAATCTATACATACTTACGTATGCATATTTAATAAGTAAGAATTAAAAAAAAATGAAACAACTCCAATACTACCATACCTAGTAAAGTTAAGAGTTCCTTAATCCAGTCTGTTCAGATTTCTTTGATTCTCTAAATGTTTTCTTCTAGTTGGTTTGTTTTTAAATCACTATCCATATAAGATTTACCATTTGATTTGGTTTATCTGCCTCTTAAATTTCTCTTAACTTCAACCATCTTCCTCCCTACTGTATACACCCTGAACTTTTCCCCATGCTATTTCTTTGTTGTAAAAACTAGGTCATTTGTTCAGGAGAATTTCCCACATTCTGGATTTGGCTGCTTGAATTCTTGTGGTGTCTTAACATGTTCAATTACCCTTCATATTTCCCACAAATTAGTAGTTACATATGGAGCAGTAGTTCTCAACTTTGGCTGAAACTTGAGAATTACCTGGAGAGCTTTTAAATATCCTGATTCTCAGGTTACATCTCAGATGAATTAAATCAGAATTCATGGGTGGATTCTAGGCATCAATATTTTTAAAAATTTTCCCAAGTGATTCAGTCTGTAGCCAGAATTGAGAACTTGAATTGGTAGAGCTTTATTAGATTTAGATTCAGTTTTTTTGGAAAGAAAAATTCATAGAGTAATTATATAATTTATTTCCAATAAGTTTTAGAAATAAAGGGTGTGCTGTTTTATAATTATAGTGGGACAATAGCCATAAACAGGGAGTATCCTGGACAAATTAGGATATATAATCACCCTGTTAGATGGTTACATCATTCTAGGAGGCATCTAAATGGTTGTCACACTTTAGTGATACTAATATTGATCCGTTTACATTCTTTCTGTCAGTGGAGTCCAAACATGACAACTTCTTAACCTTTCACCTAATGAATTTATCAGCCATAGATGATTGTTGTCTAGATCCATGATTTCCTTTGAGGAATGATTTTTTTTTTAAATCATTTCTTCTGTATTTATTCACTGGAATTTTTCCATAAAGAATTCCTTCATTGGTTGAATTCCTTCAACCAACAATTTGATTATTACTCACCAAATAACCATTATTTGGTTACCTTATAATATTTATACAGGAAAAGCACAGAGTAAATGCTTATTTTTTTTCCCCTTTATTTGCCAACTTTCAGAAGAATGAATTGATGTCCCTACAAATCCTAAAGGTGAGACTTGGGAGGTGATATCATTATGAACACATGGATTTTTAATATATTTGATATATTTAAATTTACTGTGGTCAGTATTCTTTTTGATGTTTAAATTTGGTATATATTTTATTAATGGCTATTTGTAACAGTATCCTAAGGCTGCCATAACAAATTATTACCAACTTGGTGGCTTAAAATGGCAGAAATTTTATTCTCTCTCAGTTCTGGAGGCTAGATGTCTGAAGTCAGAGTGTCAGCAAGGCCATGTTCTCTTTGAAGACTCTAGGGAAGAATCCTTTCTCACTTCCAGCTTTTGGAAGAATTCTGGAAGCTTCTGGTGGATTGATTTGTGTTCCTTGATTTGTGGCAGTATAACTCCAGTCCACCTCCCTCTTCACCTGTCATTCTCTCTGTGTGTTCTGTCTTTTCTAAGGATACTCTTTATTGGATTTAGGGTCCATCCTAACCCAGGATGATCTCATTTCAAGATCTTTACCTTAATTACATATGCAAAAACCTGTTCTGCTCACTATCTGAGGTTCTGGGTGCACATATATTTTAGGGGTCACAATTCAAGTCACTACAGTCCCCCCCTTGTCCTTCAAGACCATCCCATATGCAACTTAACCATCCAATATGCAAAATACATTCATCCCTATCTCAACATTCCCCAAAGTTTCAACCCATTACAACATGAATTCTTAAGACTTAATAAATCTCTTCTAAATATCGTTAGCTCAGACCAGCCAAATCTCAGCATCTAAATCATCTGCATGAGGTATGAGTGTGATTCCATCTGGGGTAAAATTCCTCTTTGTCTGTGGCCCTGCGAAACCAGAAAACAAATGTTTTGCTTCTAACATACAATTGTGAGACAGACATAGGGTAGATATTCCCATTCCAAAAGGAAGGAAATGGAAGGAATAAAGGGATCACTTGCCCCAGTCAAGTTCAAAACCCAGCAGGACCAGTTTTCTTAGATTTCAAGGCCTGAGAATAATTCTCTGTGGCTTGATCCCCTGCCCTCTGGGTTTATGGAGACACTGTAGACTCTTGCTTTGAGCCTACTTCTCTGGTTTCCACTTCTGTGTACCTTTCTTTTTCTTGAAGGGTAGCACAAGTTCACACATGAGTAGCTTTACTAGCTTTTTCTTGACCATAGAATTCCAGAAGTCAGACAGCTTTTTAAAATTTTTGTCTAGTTTCTGTTCTTTGAAGTATAGGCTGGCAGTGTTTTTGTTGGTATAATATGTTCACAAGCCTTGTGAGTCTTCTCTGTGTGTAAAGGGGATCCACACAATTAGACAAGAAGGTTCTTCATAAATCTTTGATAACCCCATTTGTATTCCTGACTTAAATTGAGGTGATAGATTGGACCCATGAGTCATATATCTGATATCTTCAGCTAGTGGTTGTCCAGCCATACCCTTGGCCCTTTCTTTAGAGAGCACATTTTTATAATAGTGAATTCCCTAATTTTAGTATCCTCTGCCATCTGGATGGGCTGAGAATCTCCCAGACCATCAAGAGTTACTTCCTTTTTGCTTAATATTTTCTCAGTTTATCTCTTTTCCCTCATTTTTTACTCTTAGCAACAAGAAGAAACCAGGTTGCGCTTTCAGTGCTTTGCTTAGAGATCTCCTTAGTAAATAAATAAGTTCATCACTTCCAAGTTGTGCCTTCTATCCAATAGTAGAACACAATTCAGTCAAGTTTTCTCCTATTTTATAACAAAGATCACTTTCTAGTTCCCAATAACATATTCTTCATTTCCTTTTGAGATCTCACCAGAAGCACCTTTAACATTCATATTTTCCCCAACATTTTGTTTATGGTGTACCTATTCTTTAAGATGTTATAAGCTTTTTCTTCTCTGTTCCTCACTTTCTTCTGAACCTTCACCAGAACTGCCTTTATTTTATTTTTTTATTTTTATTTTTTATAATTTATTGTTTAATTTACATCCAAGTTAGTTACCATATGGTGCAACAATGATTTCAGGAGTAGGTGCCTTTTTGCCCCTTACTCATTTAGACCATCCCCCCTCCCACAACCACTCCAGCAACCCTCTGTCCTCTGTATTTAAGAGTCTTTTATATTTTGTCCCCCTCTGTGTTTTTATATTATTTTGCTTTCCTTCCCTTATGTTCATCTGTTTTGTCTCTTAAATTACTCATATGAGTGAAGTCATATGGTATTTGTCTTTCTCTAATTTCTCTTACCATAATACCCTACAGTTCCATCCACGTAGTTGCAAATGGCAAGATTTCATTCTTTTTGATTGCTGAGTAATACTCCATTGTGTGTATATATGTTCTCCACATCTTTATCCATTCATCAGTTGATGGACATTTGGGCTCTTTTCATACTTTGGCTGTTGTCGATAGTGCTCCTATAAACATTGGAGTGCATGTGCCCCTTTGAAACAGCACACCTGTATCCCTTGAATACACCTGGTAGTGCAATTGCTGGGTCATAGAGTAGTTCTATTTTTAATTTTTTGAGGAACCTCCATACTGTTTTCTAGAGTGACTGCACCAATTGCATTCCCACCAGCAGTGCAAAAGAGATAGTCTTTGTCTGCATCCTCGCCAGCACCTGTTGTTGCCTGAGTTGTTGACGTTAGCCATTCTGAAAGGTATGAGGTGGTGTCTCGTGGTTTTGATAGAAAAAACTTTTGTATCCATGTTTGTACCAACCATCTCTTGAAGGTAATCTAGATTTTTTTTTCTATCATGCTTCTTAAAATTCATCCAGCATCTGTCCGTTATCCAATTCCAAAACTGTTTGCACGTATTTAAATATTTATTACAGCAACATACCACTTTGCTATACTAAAATATATAGAAGTTTCCTAGGTTTGCCGTAAGAAATCACCACAAACTTGGTGGCTTAAAACAACAAATTTAGGGGCGCCTGGGTGGCGCAGTCGGTTAAGCGTCCGACTTCAGCTCAGGTCACGATCTCGTGGTCCGTGAGTTCGAGCCCCGCGTCAGGCTCTGGGCTGATGGCTCAGAGCCTGGAGCCTGTTTCCGATTCTGTGTCTCCCCCTCTCTTTCTGCCCCTTCCCCGTTCATGCTCTGTCTCTCTCTGTCCCAAAAATAAATAAACGTTAAAAAAAAAATTAAAAAAAAACCAAAAACAACAAATTTATTCTCTTATACTTCTGGAGGCTAGAAGTCCAAAATCAAGGGGTCAGCAGGGCCATCCTCTCTCTGAAGGCTCTAGAGAAGAACCTTCTCTTTGTCTCTTCCTGCTTCTGGTGGCCTTAGGTATTCCTTAATTTGTGGCAGCATTAACTCCTCTCTTTACCTCTGCCTTCACATGGCCTTCTTTCTGTGTTTCTGTCTCTTTTAAGGACAGTCTTCATTGGATTTACGGCCCATCCTAATTCAGGGTCATTTCATTTCAAGATCCTTATACTAATTACATCTGCAAAGGTTATTCCAGAAAGCTCACATTCTGAATATCTGGGAGGACATATCTTTGGGGGCCACAGTTCAGCCTGCAGCAAGGTCTTTAAGGTTTGCATCTCAATGCTTTTAAAAAAATTATTATATTAAAAGTTACCTTAAATTTTTATTAGAAGTGTATATTTGAATGGCATTAAGTACATTTTAATAGTGTTGTGCAACTATTACCATTGTCTTTTTCATGCCAGACAGAAGACTGTACACATTAAGGAATAACTCCCCATTGCAGTTCCTTCCAGTCTTTGTTATGCTTTAATTTACTTTATGTCTCAATGAATTTGCCTATCCTGAATATTTCTTGTAAGCAGAATCATACAGTATTTGACCTTTGATGTCTGGCTTATTTCATTCAGCATAATATATCAGAGCTTCATTCTATTTTATGGCTGAATAATAATCTTATTTGTATGTATATAACACATTTGTCCATTCATCTGTTGATGGACACAAATTTTTGTCTTTTGGCTGTTGTGAAAAATGCTGTTATAAATAGTGCTGTACAATATCTGTTTGAGTCTGTGTTTTCACTTCTTTGGGGTATATGCCTAGAAATGGATTTGTTGGGACAAATAGAAATTTTATGTTTTATCTTTTTTGAGGAATCACCAAACTTTTCCACAGAGGTGCACTAGCAATGCAAGAGGATTCTGATTTCTCCTGTCCTCTCCAACATTTGTTCTGTTCTCCTCCTCCTCCTTTTTCTTCTTCTTCTTCTTCTTTTTTTTTTTTTTTTTGATAAAGCTGTCCTAGTGGATGTGAAGCAGTATCTTGTGGTTTGGATTTGAGTTCTTTTTTTTATAAATTAATTTTTAATGTTTATTTGTTTTTGAGAGAGAGAGAGACAGAGTGTGAGCTGGGGAAGGGGCAGAGAGAGGGAGACACAGAATCTGAAGCAGGCTCCAGGCTCTGAGCTGTCTGCACATAGCCCAACGCGGGGCTCGAACCCATGAACCTTGAGATCATGATCTGAGCCAAAGTCGGACACTTAATCGACTGAGCCACCCAGGCGCCCCTTGAATTCTTTTGAGAGGGCGAGAGCACGCGTGAGAGCAGGGGAGGGGTAGAGGAAGAGGGAGAGAGAGAATCTTAAGCAGGCTTGATGCCCAGTACAGAGCCTGACATGACTTGGGGCTCCATCTCTCCTGAGCTGAAATCAAGAGTCAGATGCTTAACCGACTGAGCAACCCAGGTGCCCCTTGATTGATATTTTTTTTAATGACTAATGATGTTGAGTATCTGTTCTTGTGTTTTTTGGCCATTTGTCGATCTTCCTTGGAGAAATGTGTGTTTAAATCCTTAGCCCATTTTTAATTGGGTAGTTTGTCTTTTTGTTGTTGAGTTGTAGGAGTTCTGCATACTGGATGTTAAACTGATCAGATACGTGATTTGGAAATATATTCTCTCATTCTGGGGGTTTTCTTCTCATTCTTGATAGTGTCCCTTGATCCACAAAAGTTGTCAGTTTTGATGAGGTCTAATTTATGTTTTCCTTTTGTAGCTTGTGCTTTTGTTGTCATATTTAAGAAATCATTGCCAAATCTAAGATCATATAGTTTTTCCCATATGTTTTCTTCTAAGAGTTTTGTAGTTTATCTCTTTTTTTAAATAAAGTCCGTTGTTTTTTTTAACGTTTATTTATTTTTGAGAGAGATGGAGAGAGAGAGAGGGAGGGAGAGAGGGAGAGAGGGAGAGAGAGAATCCAAGCAGGCTCCTTGCTCCACGCAGAGACTGATAGAGGGCCTCTATCTCATAACAGCGAGGATAGGACCTGAGCCAAAATCAAGAGTCAGATGCTTAGTCGACTAAGCCACCCAGGCACTCCTAGTTTACCTCTTTAAATTAGGTCTTTAATTAATTTTAAGTTAGTTTTTGTTTGTGGCATAAGGTATGTGTACAATTTTGTTCTTTTGCATGTGGATATCTAGTTTTTTCCAGCACCATATTTGAAGTCTGTTCTTTTCCCATTGAATGATCTTGGCACCCTTGTCCAAAATCATTTGGCCTTTGTATTAATCAGTTTGGGCTGCTGTAACAAAATACCATAGTTTGGATGATTTACACCACAGAAATTTATTTCTCACAGTTCTGGAGGCTGGAAAGTCTAAGATCAAAGAGCTGGCAAGGTAGATTTCATTCTGAGGCCTCTTCACTTGGCTTGTTGGCAGCTGCCATCTTTGCTTTGTGTCCCCATGATCTCTTTGTGTGTTCTGAGACAGAGTGAGCAAGCTCCCTGGTCTCTTTTTAGAAGGGCACTAATCTCATCATGAGAGCCCTACCCTCATGACCTCCTCTAATCCTAGTTACCTACCAAGGGTCCCATCTTTAAATATCATAACATTGGTGTTTCAGTCTTCAAAATGTATATTTTGGGGACACACCTACTCAGTATATAAACATATATGTAAGGGCTTATTTCTGGATTCTCAATTTTGTTCCATTGGTCTATGTATCGCCTTGTGATGGTACTACACTTTTGATTACTGTAGCTTTGTAGAAGTTTGAAGTTGGAAAGTGTGAGTCCTCTAACTTTGTTTTTACTTTCCTTTTTTTTTTTTTTTTTTTTTAACGTTTTTTATTTATTTTTGAGACAGGGGGAGACAGAGCATGAACAGGGGAGGGTCAGAGAGAGGGAGACACAGAATCCGAAGCGGGCTCCAGGCTCTGAGCTGTCAGCACAAAGCCCAACGCGGGGCTCAAACTCACAGACTGCGAGATCATGACCTGAGCCGAAGTCGGCCGCTCAACCGACTGAGCCACCCAGGCACCCCTGTTTTTACTTTTCAAGATTGTTTTGGGGCACCTGGGTGGCTCAGTTGGTTAAGTGTCCAATTCTTGATTTTGGCTCAGATAATGATCTTGTGGTTTATGAGTTCAGGCCCCATGTTGGGTTCTGTGCTGACAGCTTGGAGTCTGCTTGGGATTCTCTCCCTCTCTCTCTGCATCCCACCCTCCCCCTCCCGCCCAGGTAAACAAACAAACAAACAAACAAACAAAAGATTGTTTTTGGCTATTTGGCATCCCTTAAAATTCCATATGAAATTTAGGAGTCTTTTCCTATTTCTTAATTTTTTTTTTAATGTTTATTTTTGAAAGAGAGAAACAGAGTACAAGCATGGGAGGGGCAGAGAGAGAGGGAGACACAGAATCCAAAGCAGGCTCCAGGCTCTGAGCTGTCAACACAGAACCCGACACGGTGCTCAAACCCGCCAACTATGAGATTGTGACCTGAGCCGAAGTTGGATGCTCATCTGACTGAGCCACCCAGGCACCCCTCTTTCTTAAATTTTTTTAAATGTTTATTTCTTTTTGAGAGAGAGACCAAGTGTGAGTGGGGGAGGGGGGGAGAGAAGAGAGAGAGAGAGAGAGAGAGAGAGAGACTCAGAATCCAAAGCAGACTCCAGGCTCTGTCAGCACAGAGCCCAACGCAGGGCTTGAACTCACAGACTGTGAGATCATGACCTGAGCTGAAGTCGGATGCTTAACTGATTGAGCCACCCAGGTGCTCCGAATTTTTTACCATTTCTACAAAAAATGCCACTGGGATTTGGGTAGGGATTGAATTGAATTTGTAAATCTCTAGGGTAGTATTGTCATCCTACTATTAAGTCTTCCAATCAGTGAATGCAATGTTTTTCCTTTTATCTTTGTCCTTTAAAAACTTTTTTTTATTAAGTAAACTCTATCCCCAATGTGGGGCTCTAACTCAACAGCTCCAAGATCAAGAGTTGTATGTTCTATTGACTGAGCCAACCAGGTGCCCCCATCCTTTAAAATTTCTTTCAACAGCGTTTTGTGCAAGTCTCCTCAGTGTACAAGTCTTGTACTTCCTTGGTTAAATTTTTTCTAAGTCTCAGTGTAATACACCATATTAATAGAATGAAAGAAAAAACTTACATATCATCTCAGTTGGTGGAGAAAAAAAATTTGAAAAACTCCATCATACTTTCATTATAAAAGCACTTAATAAATTAGGAATAGAAGGGAACTTCCTCAATACAATAAAAGCTATATATGAAAAACCATAGCTAACATCATATTTGATGGTGAAAGACTGTAAGGCTTTCTCCTAAGATCAGGAATAAGATAAGGATGCCCTCTTTGGTACTTCTAATCAGTGTATTTGAAGTTCTAGCCAGAGCAGTCAGACAAGAAAGAAAAGGCGTCCAAATTGGAAAGAAAGGTAAAACTATCTCTTACTTACAGATGATACGATTGTTCATATAGGAAACCCTTACAAATCCACCAAAAAAATCCCAAACCCTGTGAGAGGTAATAACAAGTTCAGCAGAGTTCAGAATAAAAAAATCACCCAAAAATCAGTTGTGTTTCTTCACACTGTCAGTGAATAATCCTGAAAGGAAATCAAGGATATTATTTCACTTATATTAGCATTGAAAAGAATAAAAATAAAATACTTAGACATGTGTGTGTGTGTGTGTGTGTGTGTGTGTGTGTGTGTGTGTGTTTTAATGTATTTGTTTTGAGAGAGAGAGTGTGAGTGGGCAGGGGCAGAGAGAGAGGGAGACAGAGAAACCCAAGCAGGCTCCACAGTGACAGCGTGGAGCCCAACGTGGGGCTTGAACTCACGGACTGTGAGAATCATGATCTGAGCTGAAGGGCCGACGCTTAACCTACTGAGCCACCCAGGTGCCCCTTATCTGCATCCTTATAACTTAACATCAGTAGTTCTTGAAAGTTTCTTCCCTTTTTGGCCAAAAAGATCTACCTAGGCTCATGCTGTACGTTACTATCTCATATTTGGAATTAACTCCCAGGAAGCCCTGGTACCTTTTCAGTAGGAAATGGTAATTTCAGACTATAGTCTGAACTGAGATAAGCTTTTTGAAGTTAGAGTCTTTTTGAGACACTGTTGCTTGTGTTTTTCACATTTACTCCTCAACCCATATCTGGCTTTCCATCTGTTTCTCCACTGAAATTCTCTTTAAGATCACTGAAATAACCTAAGAATTACCACGTCTAATGGATGCTTTTCTTTTTTTTTTTTTAATTTTTTTTTTCAACGTTTTTATTTATTTTTGGGACAGAGAGAGACAGAGCATGAACGGGGGAGGGGCAGAGAGAGAGGGAGACACAGAATCGGAAACAGGCTCCAGGCTCTGAGCCATCAGCCCAGAGCCCGACGCGGGGCTCGAACTCCCGGACCGCGAGATCGTGACCTGGCTGAAGTTGGACGCTTAACTGACTGCGCCACCCAGGCGCCCCTAATGGATGCTTTTCAGAGCTTTTCTTACTTGATCTCTTACACATCTTACTCTGTTGTCCATTTCCGCCTTGAAACTTTTCCCTTACTTATAAGGTGGCATTCTCATGGTTGTTTTCTTGAATTGTTTCTTTTCAGTCATCTTTGACTCTTTCTGCATGCCCAATAAATGTTTCCTTGGTCTCTGTTTTTCTTGGGTAATCACCTACAGTAGTTTTAACCACTACCCATTAAATACATATGTGATTTTCCCTTGTACTTCTTTGCTTCTTTTGCATGTGTGTGTCTAAAACTCAAAATCTGTGTTTTCAGATGTATGCTTTGACTTGTGCTAACAAATACTGCTAATTTAGTGTGCCTACAATGGACTCTTTATTCCCCTTGTAAGTACTTGCTCTCACAAATAGTGCCCCATTCCTTCCCTACCTGTTGTTCTTTCTGTATTCTCTTAGTTACCCTCTTCTAGTCACCCTGGTTAGAAACTGCTCAGTCATTTTTTTCCTCTTTACCTTATCAATCCAGTTTTAACTGGTGAGTCTTATTGAGGTAACTTCACACATGATTTGTAAAACTTTATTTCTATTGCCAGCAGCCTGGTTATGGTACTCATTTTGCTTGCTTTGTCTTCTTACTTTCCTTGCCTTTAAACACTCTTCTTTTCCCTCCCTTTTCTAGTGTTCCTTTCCCCCATTCATTTTATTCAGTGGAGACTGATTTATCTTCTGAAATGAAAATCTCTTCATCTATATGGTAACAATTTGGCTCCCTTAATAATATTTCAATTCACCAAGGTAGGTACTGTTCACATTCTCTTCCTGTGGCGAGAGGCAGGTTGCCTCACAGTTCTGACTCTCTCTCCTAGAAATGTACTTTTCCTTCACGGGAAAGTTTTTTTTCTGATTTTTCTCTGCTACTGTCATGCTAGTCTTGGTAGGGGTCCTGCTTGGCCCTATAAGCCTGATGTAGAGATAGAATCTTCGCTTAATTCCACCCAGCACAGCTGAGATCAGGTTGTGACTTTTAAAGACTTTTTTTTAAGCAATCTCTACACCCAGCATGGGGCTCAGATTTATAACCCTGAGTTTAAGAGTTACATACTCTACTGAATCAGCCAGCCAGGTGCCCCTCAGGTTATGACTTTTAAAGAAGACTATCAAAAGTTGAGTATAGTAGGAGGGAATTATAAACCAATACAGTATTCTCTCCATCTTCCCCCTGTCCCCCCCCCCCCCAAAAAAAAAAAAAATCTGTGGTTTTTTTCCTGTGGTTTCAGTTACCCACAGTCAACCACGGTCCTTCCGGAAGTAGATGATCCTCCTGTTGCATTGTCGGAAGGTCAGTGGTATAACGCTAAGTTACAGTGCCTAGATTCACCTTTCATCTCATCACATAGGCATTTTATCATCTCATGTCAACACAAGAAGGGTGAATACAGTACTGTGAGATATTTTGAGAGACCACATTAACTTTTATTGCAGTATAGTGCTATAATCGTTTTATTGTTGTTAGTCTCTTACTCTAATTTATAAGCTCAGCATTACCATATGTGTGTATGGTTGGCCCTTGAACAACATGGGGGTTAAGGGCACTGTCCCCCAACCCCCTGGTCATATCTGCCTATAACTTTTTAAAAATTTTAGAGACACCTGGGTGATTCAGTCGGTTAAGCTTCCGATTTAGGCTCAGGTCATGATCTCGTGGTTTGTGAGTTTGAGCCCCGCGTCGTGCTCTATGCTGACAGCCCAGAGCCTGGAGCCTGCTTCGGATTCTGTGTCTCCCTCGCTCTCTGCCCCTCCCCTGCTCACACTCCAGTCTCTCTCAAAAATAAGTAAACATTAAAAAAATTTTTTTAATTTTATCTAGTATTAAATAATATCTTTACCCAAAATGGGGCTCAAACTCCCAGCCCCAAGATCAAGAATCATGTGCTTTGCTGACTGAACCAGTCAAGCACCTCTGCCTATAACTTTTGACTCCCCCAGAACTTAATTAACTTAATACCCAATTTTAACTGGAAGCCTTATTGATAACATAAACAGTTGATTAACATATTTTTTATGTTATATGCATTATGTACTATACACTTAACAATAAAGTAAGCTAGAGAAAAGAAAAAAAAATTTTTTTTTAATGTTTACTTACTCTTTTTTTTTTTTTTAATTTTTTTTTTTCAACGTTTATTATTTATTTTTGGGACAGAGAGAGACAGAGCATGAATGGGGGAGGGGCAGAGAGAGAGGGAGACACAGAATCGGAAACAGGCTCCAGGCTCTGAGCCATCAGCCCAGAGCCCGACGCGGGGCTCGAACTCACGGACCGCGAGATCGTGACCTGGCTGAAGTCCGACGCTTAACCGACTGCACCACCCAGGCGCCCCATTGTTTACTTATTCTTGAGACAGAGACAGAGCGTGAACGGGAGGGGCAGAGAGAGAGGGAGACACAGAATCTGAAACAGGCTCCAGGCTCTGAGCTGTCAGCACAGAGCCCGACGTGGGGTTGGAACCCACGAACTGTGAGATGATGACCTGAGCCGAAGTCGGATGCTCAACCAGCCACCCAGGCGCCCCAAGAAAAGAAAATGTTTTTAAAAATATCATAAGGTTGAGAGGGGTGCCTGGGTGGCTCAGTTGGTTAAATGTTCAATTCTTGATCTCAACTCAGGTCTTGATCTCAGGGTTGTGAGTTCAAGCTCTGTGTTGGATTCCATGCTGGGCTTGGGCTCCATGGTGGGCATGGAACCTACTTAAAGAAAAATAAATCAAAATCATATGGTAGAGAAGATACATCCACAGTATTGTACCATATTTATTGATAAAAGTGGATAAGTGGATCTGTGCAGTTCAAACCTATGTTGTTCAAAGGTCAGCTGCACTACTTGTAATAATTTACTATTTCCAAAATTTTAAAACAGCACATACAAAAGGAAAATAAAAGGGGTACCTGGCTGGCTCAGTTGGAAGAGCATGCTACTCTTGATCTCAGGGTTGTGAATTTGAGCCTCACGTGGGAAATAGAGATTACTTAAATAAATAAAAACTTTAAACCCCCCAAAAAGGAAAAAAAAACCCCTTCATTTCCAAGAAGGATTAATAGAAGGAGAAAGCTTATTATGTTGGTTACAATTTCTTTATGTGTATTTGTCCAGATTTAGCTGTTTCCACAAAGAATTTGGGGTAGTTTTACAAAAAGATATACAAAAGAAGATTAAAAGAATTAAGGACCATGGTAAAGGAAAATATAGATATGATAATTCTAATGTTGTGATTGATCAGAGTTAGTTAAATATGTCCCATATCACATAGAGCAAATATTACTGTACTGTGAAGAAACAGCATTTTCTAGCACTGATTCTAAAAGTAGTTACAGATGTGAATCTTTAGTAGGAGACACTGAGTAATGAACAATGTCTTCAGTAACATTTTCTTTCTAACAGAAGAAAGTAGTCTCAATTTCTCGTGTCTAGGTTTTTGTGTAAACGTGTCTTTATATCCTTTGGGTAAATAATTAGGAGTGGGATTGCTGGGTGATATAAGTTTTCTCATATTGTGTTTTGAGTTATTTATGTATTTTGGATACAAATCCTTAGATATGTGTTTTGCAAATATTTTCTCCTGGACTATGACTCATCTTCATTTTCTTAACATTGTTTTCTTCAAACAGCAGAAATTGAGATTGAGGCTGATGAATATACCCATATACAGAGACACAAACTTAATTTTGTAGAAATCAGATAGATAACAGCAGAGTACCCAGGAGAAAACATATCATGGTGTATTTGTTTTTAATTAGCAATATGCTTCAGAATCCCCTGGGGGAATTCCATCCCTGCTCCTGTGTAATACACAAATGTGTAGTCCTTATCTATCCCAGACCTTCTGAAATAGATTAGGTGGAGGATTGCAGAGTAGGAGCCACCGTCACAGAATTTGACCTTGGTCCTTAACAGTAACATGGTTTTTGTTTCCTTAAGGATAAAATAGAAAGAGATAAATCTAACTCTTAGTGGGTTTCAGTGGCTTAGTGCACAGGAAATACTAGCATATACTAGGTGGTAATTTCTAGAAGCAAAGGGGGAAGGACCTGGAGCCAAGGATAATGTCATGGAAACCTTCGAAGTCATTGCCTAGAAGTGAGAGTGAACATTACTTTTTTCTTGCTTTCCTTTCTATGTAACACTTGAATTATTTAAGAAGTAAACGGGGGTGCCTGGGTGGCTCAGTCGGTTAAGTGGCCGACTTCGGCTCAGGTCATGATCTCTCGGTCTGTGAGTTCGAGCCCCGCGTTGGGCTCTGTGCTGACAGCTCAGAGCCTGGAGCCTGTTTCACATTCTGTGTCTCCTCTCTCTGACCCTCCCCCGTTCATGCTTTGTCTCTCTCTGTCTCAAAAATAAATAAATGTTAAAAAAAAAAAGAAAAAAAAAAAAAAGAAGTAAACGTTGGCTCCAATTTTTCTTTTCATTCAACCTTTTTGTTCCCCTGAAATTGAATGTGATGTTTTCTGATCTTGAATTCCGTTATATCATAGTAACTTCCTTGCTTTTTAATATGATCGTCATAGGATTGTTCATAGAATTTATGTCAGTTGAAGTATTTCTCTCAAGATAGTTACAGAAAATATGCATACTTACTGTCCTTCGGTTTTTCTTCATGTTTGATGTTTTTTTATTTATTTAATTTAATTTTATTTATTTTATTATTTTTAAAATTTTTACTTTTTATTTTTTTAAATTTACCTCCAAATTAGTATATAGTGCAACAGTGATTTCAGGAGTAGATTTCTTTTTTTTTTTTTTTTTTTTTATATATATATTTTTTCAACGTTTATTTATTTTTGGGACAGAGAGAGACAGAGCATGAACGGGGGAGGGGCAGAGAGAGAGGGAGACACAGAATCAGAAACAGGCTCCAGGCTCTGAGCCATCAGCCCAGAGCCCGACGCGGGGCTCGAACTCACGGACCGCGAGATCGTGACCTGGCTGAAGTCAGACGCTTAACCGACTGCGCCACCCAGGCGCCCCAGGAGTAGATTTCTTAATGCCCCTCACCCATTTAGCCCATTCCCCCATCCCACACCCCCTCCAGTAACCCTCAGTTTGTTCTCCAGTTTTGAGTCTCTTGTGTTTCCCCCCCTCCCTGTTTTTATATTATTTTTGTTTCCCTTCCCTTATGTTCATCTGTTTTGTCTCTTAAAGTCCTCATATGAGTGAAGTCATATCATTTTTGTCTTTCTCTGAATGACTAATTTCACTTAGCATAATACCTTCCAGTTCCATCCACGTAGTTGCAAATGGCAAGAATTCATTCTTTTTGATTGCCGAGTAATACTTCATTGTGTGTGTGTGTGTGTGTGTGTGTGTGTGTGTGTGTGTGTGTGTGTGTATATATTGTGTATATATATATATATATATATATATATTTTTTTTTTTTTTTTATACACCACATCTTCTTTATCCATTTATCCATCGATGGACATTTGGGCTGTTTCCATACTTTTGCTTGTTGATAGTGCTGCTATAAACATTGGGGTGCATGTGTCCCTTTGAAACAGCACACCTGTATCCCTTGGATAAATACCTAGTAGTGCAATTGCTGGGTCGTAGGGTAGTTCTATTTTTAATTTAATATTATTTTAAATTTAAAATATAATTTTAATTATTATTATTATTATTTTTTAATTTTTTTTTCAACGTTTATTTATTTTTGGGACAGAGAGAGACGGAGCATGAACGGGGGAGGGGCAGAGAGAGAGGGAGACACAGAATCAGAAACAGGCTCCAGTCTCTGAGCCATCAGCCCAGAGCCCGACGCGGGGCTCAAACTCCCGGACCGCGAGATCGTGACCTGGCTGAAGTCGGACGCTTAACCGACTGCGCCACCCAGGCGCCCCTAATTTTAATTATTTTTAATTGAGGAACCTCCATACTGTTTTCCAAAGTGGTTGCACCAGCTTGCATTCCCATTGATGTCTTAACATAAAAGAGAAGTAAATATTTTCCTGTGTTTTTGTATATGGAAAATTAATTTTTTGGGGCGCCTGGGTGGCGCAGTCAGTTAAGCATCCGACTTCAGCCAGGTCACGATCTCGCGGTCCGGGAGTTTGAGCCCCGCGTCGGGCTCTGGGCTGATGGCTCAGAGACTGGAGCCTGTTTCTGATTCTGTGTCTCCCCCTCTCTCTGCCCCTACCCCGTTCATGCTCTGTCTCTCTCTGTCCCAAAAATAAATAAACGTTGAAAAAAAAATTAAAAAAAAAATTAATTTTTTTACATCTTTTTAAAAAAGTTAATGTATTTTGAGAGAGAGAGAGCATGTGTGCACACATGCACATGCACAAAGTGGGGGAGGGGCAGAGAGGAGAGACAGAATCCCAAGCAAGCCCTGTGCCTGATTCAGGGCTTGAACCCACAAACTGTGAAATTATGACCTGACCTAAGATCAAGAGTTGGACAGTTAACTGATTGTGCCTCCCAGGTGCCCGAAAAATTAATTTAAAAAAAATGTTTTTTAACATTTATTTTTGAGAGACAGAGGAGACAGCACAAGCAGGGGCAGAGCAGAGAGAGAGGCAGACACAGAGTCCAAAGCAGGCTCCGGGCTCTGAACTGTCAGCATAGAGCCCCAGGTGGGGCTTGAATCCACGAACTGTGAGATAATGACCTGAGCCGAAGTCAGACACTCAACCGACTGAGCCACCCAGGCGCTCCATCTAAAATTAATTTTAATGAAGCAGTATTCAATAATTATGAACAAGAAAAAAAAGTGCTGCATCTAGCATCAAAGAAGGATTTACTTTGTTTGTTTAGTTGTCATTTGTTGGAAGAAAGTAACACAGGCCCCAAAATAATGAGTTATTTTCAGGGTCGTTAAATAATAAATTATATTAGGAAAAAAGCTTCTTGTTTAGTGTGAGGAATACAACTCTGTATTTAAGATGTTTCTAGTTGATCACTACTTTTTTAAAACCTTTGATAATGGACATTTTAAAACATAAATGTTGAGCAAATAGTTCGACTAATGGTCATGTATTTGTCATTCATCTTCTTTAAACAGTAATCAACTTTCTGCCTGTTTTATTCGTTCCTCTCACGTCTTTCCCTATAACATTTTATTTTTATTTTATTTTATTTTTTCTTTTTTTTATGTCTCTTTTTTTCATTTACATTCAAGTTAGTTAGCATATAATGCAACAGTGATTTCAGGAGTAGATGCCTTAATGCCCCTTACCCTTTTGGACCATCCCGCCTCTTACAACCCCTCCAGTAACCCTCTATTTGTTCTCCATATTTAAGAGTCTCTTATGTTTTGTCACCCCCCCCCCCCCGTTTTTTATATTATTTTTGTTTCCCTTCCTTTCTGTTCATCTGTTCTGTGTCTTAAAGTCCTTATATGAGTGTCATATGATACTTGTCTTTGTCTAATTTCGCTTAGCATAATACCATCCACGTAGTTGCAAATGGCAAGATTTCATTCTTTTTGATTGCTGAGTAATACTCTGTTGTGTGTGTGTGTGTGTATATATATGTATATATATATGTATATATACCACATCTTCTTTAACCAGTCATCATCCATCGATGGACATTTGGGCTGTTTCCATACTTTGGTTATTGTTGATAGTGCTGCTATGAACATAAGTGTGCATGTACCCCTTCGAAACAGCAAGCCTGTATCTCTTAGATAAATACCTAGTAGTGCAATTGCTGGGTCGTAGGGTAGTTCTATTTTTAATTTTTTGAGGAAACACAGTACCATTTTCCAGAATGGCCGCACCAGCTTGCATTCCCACCAGCAGTGCAAAAGAGATCCTCTCTCTCCGCATCCTCGCCAACATCTGTTGTTGCCTGAGTTGTTAATGTTAGCCTTTCTGACAGGCGTGAGGTAGTATCTCATTGTGGTTTTGATTTGTATTTCCCTGATGATGAGTGATGTTGAGCATTTTTTCATGTGTCGGCCATCTGGATGTCTTCTTTGGAGAAGTGTCTGTTCATGTATTTTGCCCGTTTCTTCACTGGATTATTTGTTTTTTGGGTGTTGAGTTTGAGAAGTTCTTTATAGATTTTGGATACTAACCCTTTATCTGATATGTCATTTGCAAATATCTTCTCCCATTCTGTTGGTTGCCTTTTAGTTTTGCTGATTGTTGCCTTTACTTTGTAGAAGCTTTTTATTTTGATGAGGTAGGTCCCAATAGTTCATTTTTGCTTTTGTTTCCCTTGCCTCTGGCGACGTGTTGAGTAAGAAGTTGCTGCGGCCAAGGGCAAAGAGGTTTTTGCCTGCTTTCTCCTCGAGGATTTTGATGGCTTCCTGTCTTACATTTAGGTCTTTTATCCATTTTGAGTTTATTTTTGTGTATGGTGTAAGAAAGTGGTCCAGGTTCATTTTTCTGCGTGCCGCTTTCCAGTTTTCCCAGCCCACTTGCTGAAGAGACTGTCTTTATTCCATTGGATATTCTTTCCTGCTTTGTCAAAGATTAGTTGGCCATATGTTTGTGGGTCCATTTCTGGGTTCTCTATTCTGTTCCATTGATCTGAGTGTCTGTTTTTGTGCCAGTCTCTATAGCATTTTAATGCTAATTGTAGACATATTTCATTTCACTTTTTTTTTTTAAGTTTGTTTATTTTGAGAGAGAGAGAGAAAGTGTGAGCCAGGAGAGGTGCAGAGAGAGAGAGAATCCCAAGCAGGCTCTGTGCTGTCCATGCAGAGCCCCAACACAGGGCTTGATCTTAAGAGCCATGAGATCATGACCTGAGCTGGAACCAGGAGTCAGGCGCTTAACTGACTGAGCCACTCAGGTGGCCCTTGTTTTACTTCTTGATACACAAGTGTACATTTCTAACATACACAGTCTCTTTTTTTAAAAAAAAAATCAAAATAACATCACATGGAACAAAATCAACAGGCTTCCTTAATGTCACCTGATATTTGTACAACTTTCTTATTTGTTTCACAAAGTCAGTAGCTAAAACAAGGTTTGTGGGGACGCCTGGGTGGCTCAGTCGGTTAAGAATCTGACTTCGGCTCAGGTCATAATCTCATGGTTCATGGGTTCAAGCCCTGCATCTAGCTCTGTGTTGACTTGACAGTTCAGAGCCTGGAGCCTATTTGTATTCTGTGTCTCCCTCTCTTTCTGTCCCTCCCCTGCTCATGATCTGTCTCTCAAAAATAAATAAACATTAAAAAAATTAAAATAAAATAAAATAAGGTTGTGCGTTGTCTATCTGCAGCCTCTTTTAATCAGTAAATCTCCCATTTTAAAAACTTTATTTTTAGAAGACACTAGCTGATTTGTTCTGCAGCATTTCACACATTCTGGGCTTTGTTGATTATATCCTGGTGTCATTGGACATATTACTCTGTTCTTCATGTTTCCTGTAACTGGTAGAAGTGTGATTAGATTTAGGTTCAAAATTTTTTTTTCTTGTCTTAAATTTTTTTTTTTTTTTTTTTAGTTTAAGTAGTTTCTGCACCCAGTGTGGGGCTTGAACTCACAACCCCAAAATCAAGAGTTGCACACTTCACTGACTAAGCCAGCCATGCACTCTAAATTTTTCGTCTTTTTTGGAAAGAATTCTTTATTGGTATGACACCGCTAGTGGAACCATCGCATTCATCTTAGTTCAGGGGATGTCAGCGTAAACCATATATTTAAAAGTTCCCCTTCAGTTTTTACCTGAATGGTTTTAACATTCATTAACTAATTCTTTTTTTAAAAGATTTTATTCCATAAGTAATCTTTATACCCAGTGCAGGGCTTGAACCCACAACTATGAGATCAAGAGTCACACACTCCACTGAGTGAGCCAACCGGGCGCCCAATAATTATTTCTTGATTCACCGTTTCATTAGGGGTTATAAAATGATGATTTCCTAAATCTTTTATTTCTCCAGTGTCTATTAGCTATGATTATTTTATAGAGAAGAACTTTTACTTATCAACTAACATTTGGTTTCTTTGTAACCGTAAAATATCATTAATATAAGACAAAGACAAGACAAGATATTTAAAAAAAGCCCCAAAACAAGAAGAAAAGATAAATGCTGGATTCTTTTTTTGTTTTTAAGAATGAGTTGATGAAGTGATACAGCCTTCACAAATGACCAGTGAGAGTTATTTTTTGAAGTAAGGGGAATAAAGGCAGTATCATGGTAAATTACTATATATAGATTTATTTATTATGCCATCTTTGGTAGATAAAAGCCTCTTCAGATTAGCTCTTCTGTCATTTTGTCATGACTGCCATAGTCTTTGATAATTTCCTTGCTTTCTGGTGCAAGATGAATCAAACTCATCTGTATAATCCCTACTCCAGACCTGAAATCAGCCATATCTTCCAGGAGGCCTGGTTCCTTTTAGTGGGAAATGGTATTAAGAGACTGTAACACTTGACCACTTAAAAAAAAAAAAAGATTTTTTTTTTAATGTTTATTTTTGAGAGAGAGAGAGCACGTGAGTGTTTACGTAATCAAGGGAGCAGCAGAGAGAGAGGGAGACACAGGATCCGAAGCAGGCTCCAGGCTCTAAGCTGTCAGTCAGCTCCAGCTCAGAGCCCAGCCCTGGGGTTCAAACTTGTGAACCATGAGATCATGACCTGAGCCGAAGTCGGACACTTAACCGACTGAGCCACCCAGGCCCCCTGACACTTGACAACTTTTTAAAGTTGTACCATCTTAAGTTTCTGTCCATGTAGGAAGTGTCCTAAGTATTTAGGTAGGGACTTAAGTATTTTTCATGTTCATAATTAGATTCATTTGAGGACCATTTAAAAAGGTTAAACGACAAAGATTCTTATATTGAATATGATATTTAGGTTATTTATAAGAAAAATCTAAAATGAAATAAAACTAATAAAAGTTAAAAATAAAAGTATGCCAATGTGTCAAAGTTGCAAATACAGCAAAAATTCGAATTTTAATATTAAAATTATTCATGGCAAAAGTAATTAACTATCAGTACTTTCTGACTTTGTAGAAGCTGTAATTCACACTGAAGATATAACTGCCATGAATCATTATGTATCGAAAACCTTTGTATTGGCATATATAAATCAAAAGTTTTAATAGTTTAGAGGAACTGAAGTTCAACTGAACTTAGTACACTTTGAGAAAAACATGACCATCTTTACATTTTCATGCAAACATTTTCATGGAACATTTATAAAATTTAATCATAATTGACACATAATTCACACAGCCCTACCACTTGGAAATTTTAGAACTTCTAAGCATTTCTTGGGTTAAACAAGTTGAAGCTAACTTCAGTTACAGACAGTTGAGAATATGACGAGTATGTCAGTTATACCTGAATAATAACAGCAAAATAATGTAACAATGAGAGCAAACCATATCTTGGGATACAAGCAGAGCTATACTCCAAAGAGAATATTTTGCATTAAATGCTTTTAGTTAAAAAAAAAAAAAGTGTGTATTAGCTGTATATGTTTGAACAATGAAATAAACCTGAGGAAAGCACAAGGGAAGAATTAATAAAGTCAAAAATATGTGACAAAAAAAAATAATACGTGAGAAAAAATGAATTAAGTAGAAAATGTATAGACTGAAAAAGGATCAGATTCTTTGTGAAGTGACCAATAAACAAGTTACTGACAAGTCTAATTGAAGAAAAGAAAATAAATAGTGTTGAAATAAAGGCTGTAACCATAAATAGTTTGGGGATAATATGTTGAAATTTTTTTTTTAAGTTTATTTTTTGAGAGAGAGAGGGAGAGAGAGAGAGAGAGAGAGAGAGAGAGAGAGCATGTGGGACGGGCAGAGACAGAGAATCCCAAGCAGGCTCTGCACTGTTAGTGCAGAGTCCACTGTGGGGCTCAAACTCATGAACTGTGAGATCATGACCTGAGCTGAAATCAAGAGCCGGTTCCTTAACTGACTGAGCCACCCAGGTGCCCTAAACTTTTTAAGATATAATTAACACGATCCTTTAGATGAAATGGAAGTTTTTCTGAAATAAGTTGCCAAAACTGATTCAAAAGATAGAACACCTGAATAGGCCAGTAACCATTTAAGAAATGGCAGTTAATGTCAGAGAACAGCCATTCCCTGCCCCCCTCCCCCCCCAGTTTCTAATCTTTCTTTGTACCATTGAGGAATAGTCCATTTGCATGTTTTTAATAATATATACCAAAATAGAAAAGGTCTCATACCAAGATGCTAATAAAGATCTTGATATAGGGGTGCATGGGTTGGTTCAGTTGGTTAAGCATCTGGCTCTTGATTTTGGCTCAGGTCATGGTCTAATGCTTTATGAGATTGAGCCCTGCGTTGGGCTCTGCACTGACAGTGTGGAGCCTGCTTGGGATTCTTACCTACCCCCCACTCCCTCTGCCCCTCCCCTGCTTGAGCACACATGCGCTCTCTCTCAAGATAAATAAACAAAAAAGAGACCTTTTTAGGGGTGCCTTGGTGCCTCAGTTGGTTAAGCAGTCGGTGCCTCAGTTGGTGCTGACAGCTCAGAGCCTGGAGCCTGCTTCAGATTCTGTCTCCCTCTCTTTCTGTCCTTCTGCTGCTCGTGCTCTGTCTCTCTCTCTCTCTCTCTCTCAAAAATAAACAAACATTAAAAAGGTTTTTTTTTTTAAAGATCTTTTTATATTTAGTATTCATTTCCTAGCAATAAAGTCTCTTTATAAAACTAAAAATAGAGGGTTCTTTCCTTTACATAACAAAACATATGTGTTAGAATCCAGCAGTCATTCCTTGAGATTTAGGAAGGATGCCTGCTATTATCATGGCTATGACTGTTCTGGAAGTTCTAGGGCAATATAGTTAGATGAGGGAAAAAAGGCATAAATCTTGGAAAGTTGGAGAACAAAATTACGATTAGTTTCTGATGACACACTTATTTGCCTGGAATTCTCAAGAGTATCAGTAGAAAATATTTTAGGGCTAAGAAGTAAAAATTCAAAAGTGAAAGCAATCTGGAGGAAAAGAGAAAGTGTATTAGAGTTGTAACAGGGAATTGTAAAATGTCTAGTTACAACATTAAAATATTTTTAAAAATCCCATGAAACTTAGTAACTTTGACTGTAAGTAGTTGGAAAATATTTTTAAAAAGTGATTCAAAAAGCAATAAAAAATTAAATTCCTTGGGATAAACCTAAAAAGTATGAGACTTAAAATGACAAGAGTTTACCTAAGGACATGGTAATAAAAAAATAATAATAGTCACAACACAAGTAATCTTTATGAACATTGTTTTAAACACTTAATTCATTTAATTCTCAAAGTGACCTTATAATACAGTGTTATGTTTGAGGGTAACAGAGAGGTAAAATGCCTTGTCAGGGTAATTTAGATGCTAGGATAAGGAATGATGGGATTGGAACCCATTCAGGCTGTGTCACTCCAAACTCCAGAGAATCTGTAACCATTATGCTTTGATGGCACTTGAAAAAAATAAGTGATATACCATATTCCTGGATGGGAAAATCCAATATAATCAAAATATGTCTCATAAAATTAATATTATTATATCGGTGTCCCAACAGGATTTTGTTTTTCTTTTTCATGGTAAGGAGGGTAGAATTTGAGAAAACAGTGATGAACTTCACTAGGAATTATAAGTAGGTGAAAGATAGCCAAAACAGTTTTGAATTAGAAGAGTATTGCGGGAGTGGAGGAGTAGAGGAAGTGGGTACCTTGTTTTATAGGATTTTGAATATAATACTGACATAGGTATGCTCAAATTATTACCAATAAAGAGGTTCATTTCTGTGTATAAGAATGTAGTTGTAAGTTATTCTTTAAATTGTGTTTGGATAGTTTTCTGGTCATTTGGGCAAAAGATAAAGTTAGCTCTTTTCCTCCAGATACCAAAACAAATTCTAGAGGGATTGAATATATGGATATAAGAAAATAAAGGTATTCCCCAAAGAAAATATAGGTAAATACAACATCTTGATACGGGGAATGCCTTTTTAAGCATAAACCAAAAAAAGGTAATTCAAAGAATAATTGATTTGACTACATTGAAAAAATTGTCACATTTTTAAAAAGGAAAAAGTGTTCAAAATATCTGACAATCAGAAGTGACTGTTTTCAGAAGAATGGGGTACTCAGCAGATAAAAGCAGATAACCACTTTAGGAGTCATCTTAGAATTCCTCAGTGCTCCACATCCCTAATTTCCATCCAGTCACCATTCATGCTTCCATTCAACAAATGTTTGAGTGTCTGTTACACACAAGGAACCATTGTAGGAATGAGGATACAGTAGTGAATAAAATGGAGAAAATCTCTGCTCTTACGTAGTTTATATTCTGTTGATGGGAGAGAGAACTATTAGTCAATTAATGCAGAACATTTAAAATGGGACACTTCTATAGAGAATCATAAAGCAGAAAAAGGGTATACATTGTGCTGTTGTGGAAGTGGCATTGCAGTTTTAGATAGAGGCATTTAAGCAAAATCTGAAGGAAATGAGAAAGCCAGCCACAGGGGTATCTTAAGAGGAAGAACATTCCAGGTAGAGGGAACAAGAAAGCCAAAGTTTGTGACGCAGGAGAATGCTGTGTATATTTTATGAACAGCAAAGTGGTGGTAGCTGAAGGTAGGTGAGTAAGGTAGTGAGTAGTAGGAGATGAGATCAGGGAGGTAACTAAATCTTGGAGAGGTTTTTAAGACCAGGTAATTCTTTGTTGTAGGCGTTATAGTATACATTGCTGGATGGTTCACAGCATCCCTGGCCTATACCCACTAGATGTCAGTAGAGCTCCCTAGTTGTAATAACCAAAAATGCCTCCAGATTTCACCAAATTTTCTAGATTTGGGAAGCAACATTGCCCTTGCTTAAAAACCACTGCTCTACTAAATGGCTGTAGTCCCTTTGAGGAAGGCTTTGGAGGAATATTTATGGTGTGTCCTTGCTGTAATGGTGCAGAGCTTTTCCTCAGGTGGACCCAGTCTCTCCTCAGTTACAAAAGGCTGTGGGTCTGTGAATTGACCAGGTCTGGAAAGTGGGCAAATGCCCATGACTTCCACTATGATGATTCAAGTCGGTTTTTGGCCACCAGATTTAGGCATTTTTCTGTTATATAGATTAAACTGCCCATCTATTTCATTCCTAGGAACATCGTGATCAATTAGCCACTGCCAAAGATCCCTGCGGGCCAAAGCGTTCTGATTACCGGTACGTCCTCGCTGCCCTTATCTTTGGAGTTAAGTACTGCCACTTGGCCTCTGCTACTTTGGGATCCCATCATCCTCAGTGAGATCAGGGAGCTCATCTCAGTGGTGACATTCCCTGAAGTCGTACCTGACTTAAAAGAGAGCAGCCACACAGCCTTTTCAAGTATGTGGTGCTTCCCTCACTAATTATAGTGTCTTCTGGGCCTTCTCAGGGTATGTAGTTGGGTAGTAGGTTGCAGAGGATAAATCCACTTCAATATTCCTGTCTCCTTAAACCTTTGGATTTTCTCTTCCACATAATGCCAGTGGAACTCTAGTATTTCAGCCTCATTAAACCTCATTTAATATTCATTGGCAGTGTTAGAATAATTTTGATTTACATTTCCTTAATGATTACAGCTATATTGTTGAGTGTAAGTTTCAGTCAACAAGTAGGCTATTAGAGCCATCTCCAACTGCACAAGTTATCATAGAATCTGTGGTAAGCTCACTCATATTGATGAATTCTAATCTCCTTGGTCTAATACCCTTAGCATCGATTTTCACACATATTCCTCAGGTTTTTTCCTTTATATATTAACAGAATTTTGGCATTTTTTTAGTGCTTAAGCTATTTTCTCTTGACTCATGCATACGTGTATCTGTTCCTCTAGAACGTGCTGAGATTTGAACCTAGTTATGGGTGTAGTGTCAACAGGGTTGGTTGTAGTTGGTCTTGAGGAGAATGAGCATCCTCTTCCAAGTCATTTGCAGAACGTAACAATATCACAGGATTTTCAGCAAAGGAAAGCTGCTCTCTATATACAGAAGAGTAAGTTAGTGCCACTGGAGGTGTGAAGTTGTTTTTTTCATTCTGATTCGACCACATGTCTAAGTTTCAGGGTTCCATTTTTTTTTTTCCCTAGTCATTGCTCTTACTTTCACATGAGAAACTTAGACTATGAATTCACCTGTTATAATTCAGCTACTTGCAGAATCAAATTTTGCATTTGATTTTTAGCAACATGAATCTGAGGTTATAAGAATAAAGAGGTGTTGAGATTTTTTAAACGTATATATTTTTTTTTTTTTTTTTAATTTTTTTTTCAACGTTTATTTATTTTTGGGACAGAGAGAGACAGAGCATGAACGGGGGAGGGTCAGAGAGAGGGAGACACAGAATCGGAAACAGGCTCCAGGCTCTGAGCCATCAGCCCAGAGCCCGACACGGGGCTCGAACTCACGGACCGCGAGATCGTGACCTGGCTGAAGTCGGACGCTTAACCGACTGCGCCACCCAGGCGCCCCTTAAACGTATATTTTTGAGAGAGAGAGCGTGCACATGCGTGTGAGCAGGGGAGGAGCAGAGAGAGAAGGAGACAGACGATCCAAAGCAGGCTCAGTGTTGATAGTAGAGGGCCTGATGTGGGGCTCAAAGTCACTAATCTCGAGATCATGACCTGAGTCAAAGTCAGATGCTCAAACGACTGAGCCAATTAGGCGCCCCTGAGATTTCTTTAATACTGTCATGACAGTACTGTTTTTCAGACTGTGATTTAATCTGACAGTTAACAGACTTGAACTTATTTTTTGTGTACCTGTTCAAGAGCATTTAGAGAATCCCTCTCATATAGCAGACCTTGTAGTCCTCTGTACTGCCTTAACAGTTCAGTACAATAGCCATTTGGGGTCCTAAGGCACTTGCTTCTGTTGGCACCTCATCACAGTCAACCACAGTTGATAGCTTGATTATCTGTGATGCCACTGCATGCTGGGGGTTATTAGCATCCTATTTCCTGTTTGAGGCAGAGGGCACAACCAAGCCAATCTTCAAATCCCATCTTTGTAGGTATGTTTACTGTGACCATTGCAGTACCAACTCAGAAACCACACATTAATTTGAACAGGGAAGTTTAATATAAAGAATTACTAACCAAAAAAAAAAAAAATTAACCAGTAACAGAGAGTTAACCCTAGAGGGCAAAGAGAACTGTGAAGTATACACAATAGAATGAGCAACCACTACCTCTAGGGCTGGGGCATGGTAGCAAAGATGGATGGAACAAATCTGGAAGATGCCGAATTTTCCAGTTTGAAGGCTGAGACTTTCAGATCTTGTTGGAAAGGGTGTGTTACACTGGATGCTGGAGAAGTGTGAAGTGCTGCAAATTTTCATTATCAAGCAAGAAACCCCCTTTTGGGGGACTGAGAAAAGTTACTAGGAAACCCCTTTCTCAATCTAAGAAGCCAGCTGGAACATGGCATAATTCTTTGGGAAGTGTTTGGCCCATAAGAGTGCTGCAGAAACTTGCTGCACAGCTGTCAGCGCAGGGTGCTGACAAAACTTGCCGGGAAACTACCCATGGGGTTGTATATGTGTCGCTGAGACTTGATGGGAAGTTGGAGCTTGGGGAGACGGCTGTTGGGTGTTTTGCATACCATTGTTCTCCACTGGAACCAGCAGGTTAGAGCACACTAATTGGAAGAGAACCTACTTCTGTCTGGAGTCTTCCTCGAGTGCCATCTGCTGAGAAGGTTAACATTTTGCCAGCTGGCAGAGAAGAAATGTTTACAGGTACCAGCTTCATTATTGCAAAGCAGGGCAGAGAGGAGTGGATTTGGAGTTGAGAGGCAATATATTTATAATTGGTAATGTCAGATATTTACATTTCTAGTACCCTTCATTTCTTTAGGTAGTCCCTGATTTTCATGTGGTGTCATTTTTTTTCCTTCAGATACCTTTAATCACTTCTTATTAGGCCGATATGCTGGTGATGAATTCTTCCAGCTTTTGTACATCTGGAAAATTCTTTATTTTGCCTTTTTAAAAAATAAAATAGTGGTAGAGTACACATAACATAAAATTTACCATCTTACCTGTTTTTTTTTTTTTAAGTTCAAGTAAATAAGTGCCACCCAACATGGGGCTTGAACTCATGACCCTGAGATCAAGAGTTGTATGCAACTGAGCTAGCCAGGTGCTCCATTTTACCCCTTTTTAAGTGTACATTATTTATCTGTTTTTGAGTGAGAGAGCACACCTGTGTGCACATGAGCAGCGGAGGGGACCGAGGGGGAGAGAGAAAATTGTTGTTGTTTTTTTTTTGAGAGAGAGAAAATTTTAATCAGGCTCCACATTCAGTGCAGAATCCTACATGGGGCTGGATCTCACAACTGTGAACCAAAATCAAGAGTCAGACACTTAACCAACTGTGAGCTACTCACATGCCCCTGTTGATTGGTTTTCATATGTTGAACCAGCCTTGCATTTTATTTATTTTTGAGACAGAGAGAGACAGAGTATGAACGGGGGAAGGTCAGAGAGAGAGGGAGACACTGAATCTGAAACAGGCTCCAGGCTCTGAGCTGTCAGCACAGAGCCCAACGAGGGACTTGAACTCACAAACTGTGAGATCATGACCTGAGCCGAAGTCTGATGCTTACCGACTGAGCCACCAGGCGCCCCTATTTTATTTATTTTTTGAAATGTTTATTTATTTTGGGGAGATGGAGTGGGGGAAGGGCAGAGAGAGAGAGAGACACACACACAGAATCTCAAGCAGTCTCCAGGCTCTGAGCCTGTCAGCACAGAGCCCGATGCGGGACTCGAACCCACAAAGCGCAGTATCATGACCTGGGCCAAAGTCAGAGACTCAACCGACTGAGCATCCTTGCATTTTAGAAAGAAATTTTACTTGGTCATGGTATATAATTTTTTTAATATGTTGCTGAATTTGATTTGCTAGTACTTTGTGGTGCCTTTGTCTGGCTTTGGTATCAGAGTACTCCTGCCCTCAGAGAATGTATTAGGAAGTTGTTCCCTAATTTTTGTTTTTTTTGGGAAAAGTTTGAGAAGGATTGGTATTTTTCTTTAAATGTTTTTTGGAATTCACCAATGAAGTCATCAAGTCCAGGACTTTTTTTTTTTTTTAACGTTTATTTATTTTTTGAGAGACATAGAGAGACAGAGCACAAGTTGGGGAGGGGCATAGAGAGAAGGAGACACAGAATCTGAAGCAGGCTCCAGGCTCCAAGCTGTCAGCACAGAGCCTGATGTGGGGCTCGAACTCACAAACTGTGAGATCATGACCTGAGCCGAAGTCTGACACTTAACCGACTGAGCCACCCAGGTGCCCCGGACTTTTCTTTTTTAGGAGAGTTTTGTTTACTGATTCAATCTTTTTACTAGTTATAGGTCTATTCAGACTTTGTATTTCTTTATAAGTTAGTCTTGGTAGGTTTTGTATTTCTAGGAAATTGTCTATTTTATCTAGATTATCCAATTTGTTGATGTAAAATTATTCATAGTACTCTGTTATAGTCCTTTTCATTTCTGTAAAACCAGTAATGTCTCCACTTTCACTTTTTATTTTAGTAATTTGAGTGTTTTTTCTTTTTTCTTAGTCCATGTAGCTAAAGTTTTTTCAATTTTGCTGGTATTTTAAAGTATCAACTTTTGGTTCCATTAATTTTTCTTTGTTTTCTATTCTCTATTTTTAAAAATTCTCTAATTTTTAAAATTTCCTTCCTGCTTGCTTTGGGTTTAGTTTGTTCTTTTTCTAGTTCTACAAGGTGTAACATTACATTATTTTTTTTTTTTAATTTTTTTTTTTTTAATGTTTATTCTTCAACGTTTATTTATTTTTGGGACAGAGAGAGACAGAGCATGAACGGGGGAGGGGCAGAGAGAGAGGGAGACACAGAATCGGAAACAGGCTCCAGGCTCTGAGCCATCAGCCCAGAGCCTGACGCGGGGCTCGAACTCACGGACCGCGAGATCGTGACCTGGCTGAAGTCGGACGCTTAACCGACTGCGCCACCCAGGCGCCCCATTAATGTTTATTCTTGAGAGAGACAGTGTGTGATCAGGGAGGGGAGGGGCAGAGAGAGAGGGAGACACAGAATCCGAAGCAGGCTCCAGGCTCTGAGTTGCCAGCACAGAGCCTGATGCAGGGCTTGAACTCACGAACTGCAAGATCATGACCTGAGCTGAAGTCGGACGCTTAACTGACTGAGCCACCCAGGTGCCCCAACATTATGTTGTTGATAGGAGATCTTCCTTATTGTATAAGTGATTATAGCTATAAATTTCTCCCAGCACTGCTTTTGCTGCATCCCATTTTTTTGTTTTTATGGGCATGTTCTTTTTAAAAAAATTTTTTTAAATGTTCATTTATTTTTGAGGGAGAGAGTGTGGGGGAGGGGCAGAGAGAGAGAGGGAGACACAGGGTCTGAAGCTGTCTCTGTATTGATAGCAGAGAGCCTCAGGTGGGGCTTGAACTCACATGACCTGATCATAACCTGAGCCACCCAGGCACCCATGAATTGTTTTCTATGTTTTGTAGCTTTTTGTTCTTCATTTTGTGCATTATTTTTTTGTGTTTAGTTGATATTTTTTGTAGTGAAATGTTTAAAGACCTTTCTCATTTCATACTGTGTATATTCTAGAGCTAATTTCTTTGTGGTTACCCTGGGGATTGCATTTAACATCCTAAAGTTATAACATTCAAATTTGAATTTATAGCACCTTTACTTTTGTAATGTAGAATAACCGCTTTTTAACAGCTCCAACCCCATCCCTTTGGTTATTGGTAACATCTTTATACATTGTGTACTCAAAAACATAAAGTAAGCAACATTCTTTAAGTTGCATTTAGTCTCTTAAATCCTGTAGAAAACAGCATTTAGAATTATAAAACAGTGTTGGAATAATACTAGCTTTTATAATTGCTGCCTTTATTGAGATCCTTATTTCTTCAGTATGGCTTTGAATTGCTGTTTACTGTCCTTTCATTTCACACTCCTGTACACCCTTGAGCATTCTTGTTTATCTGAGAGGGTCTTAATTTCTCCCTAACTTTTGAAGGACAGTTTTGCCAGATACAGGAACCTTGCTTGATTGTTTCTTTTTAGGACTTTGAGTACATTAGCTCACTGGCTTCTGGCTTCCAACATTTGTGATGAGAAATCTGCTCATATACTTATTGAAGATCCATGGTATGTGAATCACTTCTCACTACTTTCAAGAATCTTTGTGGCTGTCCAAAGTGTCTCTGAATTTCTTCAAGTTCTTATATGGGGTTTATTGAGCTTCTTGGATGTTAATATTCATGTCTTTCATTATTTTTTCAAATATACTCCCTGCCCCTTTCTCTTCTCCTTCTGGGACTTCCATGTTAGTCTGCTTATTGGTGTCCCTTGGGTATCTTACTCTGTTCATTTTGCTTCTGTCATTTTTCTTTTTGTCCTACAGACTTGGTAATTTTTATCGTCCTATCTTCAAGCTTGCTCATTATTTCTTCTCCCTGCCCCTTTCTGCCTTTGAATCTCTATACTGAATTTTTCATTTCAGTTCTTCTACTTTTCATCTGTAGAATTTCTTTTTGGTTTCCTTACAGGTTTTCTATCTGTTGATGTTTCTGTTTTGTTTCTATATTGTTTTCTTGACTTTATCCATATCTTCCTTTGCTTTCTTGACATTTATTTATTATGTTTTTTAGAGAGAGAGCATGTAGGCCCAAGTGGAATAAGAGCAAAGGGATAGGAAGAGGGAGAGAGAGAATCTCAAGCAGGCTCTACACCCAGTGCTCTACACCCAATGCGGGGCTCAGTCTCATGACCGTGAGATCATGACCTGAACTAAAATCAAGATTTGGACACATAACCAACTGAGCCGCTCAGGCACTCCTTTAAGACGGTTATTTTAGGGACGCCTGGGTGGCTCAGTCGGCTAAGGGTCCAGCTCTTGATTTTGGCTCAGATCATGATCTCACAGTGAATTCAAGCCCCTGCGTCTGGCTCTGCGCTGACAGTGTGGAGCCTGCTTGGGGTTCTCTCTCTCCCTCTATCTCTGCCCGTCCTCTACTGGTGCTCTAAATCTCTCTCAAAATGAATAAGTAAACATTAAAACAAATTCTTTTAATGTCTCGTTTAGTATGTCTACCATCAGGTCTTTTTCAGGGAATAGTTCCTGTTTTTTTCCTTTGTGTAGGCTATGTTTTCTGTTTTCTGTGATTTTTTTCTTGCTGAAAATTGGACATTTCAGTATAATATGGTAATTCTGAAAATCAGATTCTTCCTTCCCCACAATATTTTGTTTTTTTGACTTTTGTAGCCTATCTTTGTGATTAGGATCAACCTGAGGTGTCAGTTTAAGTTCTCAGGTCTTTTCTCAGTTACTGCTTTTCCCTGGATATGTATGGTGAGTTTCTGATTTCTGATTTCTTCTGTATGGGCAGTTGCTTTTGAATGTCCTAGTCTTTAATGTCTGGCTCCCAAAGGGGAAAATTGAGAAAAATGAAGGGGAACGGAAGAGTACAAGCAAAAAGGGAGAACTGTAGCAGTGGGAGTTGGTGCAACAAAAATGGCCTTAAAAAAAAATGGCCTTATGCCTCTTTGTCTTCATTTCTGTGATCAGAAGCAGCAATGAGGAATTAGGGCACAGATATCCAATACATGGAGGACACAGTCATTTTTGCCCACCCTAAGCTCTCACAAACTGCTTATAGAAGATATGTACAACTAACTGCCATGTAGTTGGAGGTGGAGGATGTGTAGCTGCTCCCCTGCTAAAAGCTTAACCAACTGATGAAAAATTTCCCTTCCAAACCTACTCCCTGGAAATTGTAAGCTTTCAGTGGACACTTGAGTTCCAAAAACCAGTTATATCAGACAGATTATGCTTGTGTCATTATTCTCTAGGTGGAGGGACAGAATCCTGGGGCTTCCTTACTCTTCCATCTTCTCAGAATCTCAGCAAAGTTGACCTTTGAACAATGTGGGTTTGTACTTCATGGGTCCACTTATACTCAGAATTTATCTGATAAATAGAGTGTAATTCTGTAAATGTAATTTCCCTTCCTTGTATTTTCTTAATAATGTTTTCTTTTATCTACATTACTTTATTGTAAGAATACAGTATATAGTGCATATATACAATATGTGTTAATGGAATGATAATGTTATTGACAAGGCTTCTAGTATAGTAGGCATTAGTTAAGTTTTTGGGGAGTCAAAAATTATATGTGGGTTTTGACTTTTGGGACAGTCGATACCCCAACCCTCACGTTGTTCAAGGATCAGCCATATCTGTTAGTAAAATTTTTTTTTTTTTTTTAATCTTTAACGTTTATTTATTTTTGAGATAGAGAGAGACAGAGCATGAACAGGGGAGGGGCAGAGAGAGAGGGAGACACAGAATCTGAAACAGGCTCCAGGCTCTGAGCTATCAGCACAGAGCCCGACGCGGGGCTCGAACTCACGGACCGTGAGATCATGACCTGAGCCGAAGTCGGATGCTTAACCCACCAAGCCACCCAGGCGCCCCACTGTTAGTAAATTTTGAGAGAGATTGGGTGTGAGAGAGAGTCAAGGAAGGGGATTGCAGCTGCCTGCTATTATGATTATGTAATCCAAGTGATTACACTTGGAGATCTCAGAATACTTTGCAAAGTTCTCATTTATCGTTTCCAAATAGTAGTATTAGGAAACTGTATTGAAGTGGCATATTTTTAGCTTAATTAAGTATATTGTAGTTATTTTTGAATATCTTATTTTTATTCTAAAGGCAGCATTTAGACATTACAGATGATTTGAAAGATTTTAAAAAGTATAAAGGAAAGATAAAAATCTCTTGTAATACCACTACTTAGTGTATTTATTTATAATTATGTGTACATTTATCTTGCATGCATATATGTATTTAAAAATTTGTTTTTACTATTTGTTTATTTTTAAGAGAGAGAGTGCGAGCGTGTGTGCAAGTTGGGGAGGGGCAGAGAGAGAGAGGGAGACAGAGAATCTGAAGCAGGCTCCAGGCTCCCAAGTTGTCAGCACAGAGCCCAACGTTGGGTTCAAACTCACAAACCGTGAAATCCTGACTGAATTTGAAGTGGGACGCTTAACCAACTGAGTCACCTGGGCACCCCTATACGTATTTTATTTTAGAAATGAACATACGCTAGCTAACATTCCTTTTTTTATAATTTGGTACATAGTTGTATAATATTAAGCACAATTATAGATTCCTGTAAGCACCATCACAAACAGGATTAATAACAATTCTGTCACCCCAGGAAACTCCTACATGCTATCTTTTTTGTCATATTCTTCATTTCCTCTTAACCACTGGCCACCACAGTTTTGTTTTCTGTCACTGTAGTTTTGTCTTTTTCAGAATGTCATAAATGGATTAATAAAGTATTTAACATTTTGAGACTAGCTTCTTAGAATCAGTGTTTTATCATTTCATGGAAATTTGGATCCCACCATATAGGTTATTTTACCCTTTACCTTTATGTTGGTATTGTCATCATATATACATAACAAATTCGTCTCATAATGTTATAATTTTTACATTTAGCTGTCAAACGTATGTAAAAGAACTCAAGTGTAGAAGAATGGACTGTATTTAATAAATCGTTACATTTATTCAGATTGTTACCAATTTTGTTCTTTCTTCCTTTCTAATATTCTAAATTTTCTTTTGTTATTTCACTTTTGTATAGAAAATCTTTCTTAACGGTTCTTTTAGAGGAGGTTTGCAGACAGTGAATGCTTCATCAGAGAATATCTTTATTTCTAAAGAGTATGTTCATTGTATGTAGCTTTGTGGGTTGACATTTCTTTCAGCCCTTTAAAAGTGTTTTCTTTTGATAGCCAAGATTCCTGATGAGAAATTTGCAGTGATAAGTAATATGTCATTTTTCTCTGGCTGTTTTAAAGATTTTTTTCTTTGTTTTTAGTTTTCAGCAGTTTCATTGTGAGTGTCTTGGTGTGGATATCTTTAGATTTATCCTATTTGGGATTTGCAGATAGCTTGAATTTGCAGATATATATCATTTTCCAAACTTGGAAAGTTTTCAGCTATTGTTTCTTTAGGTACTCTTTATGCACTATAGTTTTTCTCTCCTTTTGGGACTCTGATGACATGAACACTATTCCTTTTGATATTGTCATATGGGTTTCTGAGGCTCTTTTTTTTTTTTTTTTAATCTTTTTTTTTTCTCTCTTGTTCTGATTAGTTTCTTTTCCTTTTTTTTTTTTTTAAGTTTATTTATTTTGAGAGAGCACACATGTGTGAGAGAAAGCACGAGTGGGGGAGGGGCAGAGAGAAGGAGAGACAGAATCCTAAGCAGCTCATGTATGGCTCAAACTCATGAACTACAATATCATGACGTGAGCTGAAGTCAGATGCTCAACTGACAAACCATCCAGGCGCCCTGCCAATTTACATTTCTACTGACAGTGTACAAGGGTTCCCTTTTCTCTGTGTCCTTGCCAGCACTTGTTATTTTCTGTATTTTTGATAATAACCAATCTGACAGATGTGAGGTGATAGCACTTTTTAGTTTTGATTTGCACTTCCCTGGTGATTAGTGTTGTTCACTATGTTTTCATGTGCCTGTTGGCCATCTGCATGTCTTCTTTTGAAAAATGTCTGTTTAAGTCTTCTATTATTTAAATTGGTTTTTTAAAATATTGGGTGTATAGTGTAATATAAGTATAAGACATATATGTTTTAGAGATTAACCCTTTTTCAGATGTATAATTTGCAAATATCTACTCCCGTTTAGTAGGTTGCCTTTTTGTTTCGTTGATGGTTTCCTTTGCTTTGCAAAAGCTTTTTAGTTTGATGTATAGCCATTTGTTTATTTTATGTGTTTGTTGCCCCTGCCTGAGGATACTGATCCAGAAAAATACCACAAAGACTGATGTCAAGGGCTTACTGTCTATTTTTCTTCCAATAGTTTCATGGTTTCAGGTCTTACATGCAAGTCTTTAATGCATTTTGAATTTATTTTTCTGTATGGTGTAAGATAGTGGTCCATTTTAGTTATTTTGCATGCAGTTGTCCACTTTTCCCAACACCATTTATTGGTAAGTGTGAGTCTTAATAATACATTTCTTTTTTTAAAAATTTTCTTAAAGCTTTTGTTATTTATTTATTTTAAATTTTAACTTTAATTTTTTTTAAGTAAGCTCTGTACCCAACATGGGACTTGAACTCATGACCCTAATATCATGAGTTGCATGCTTTACTGACTGAGCCAGCAGGACACCCCTAATAATACAGGTTTTTTTTTTAATGTTTTACTTATTTTTGAGAGAGAGAGCAGGTGGGGTGCTGCAGAGAGGGAGAGGACAGAGGATCTTAGCACTGAGAGCACAGAGCCCAACGTGGGGCTCAAACTCATAAACCGTGACATCATGACCTGAGCCAAAGTCAGACGCTCAGCTGACTGAGCCATCAAGGTGCCCCCCTAATAATACATTTCTTTTTAAAAAATTTTTTTTTTCAACTTTTTTTTATTTATTTTTGGGACAGAGAGAGACAGAGCATGAACGGGGGAGGGGCAGAGAGAGAGGGAGACACAGAATCGGAAACAGGCTCCAGGCTCTGAGCCATCAGCCCAGAGCCCGACACGGGGCTCGAACTCACGGACCGCGAGATCGTGACCTGGCTGAAGTCGGACGCTTAACTGACTGCGCCACCCAGGCGCCCCCCTAATAATACATTTCTAATGGCTGAGTTGTTCAGTGTATTTCTGAACTTGAAATTCATTCAGTTGCTTCATTTTATGGAATTATAAATTTGTAAAATCCAACTTACCTCAACTGCTTCTACTTAGAACTTTGGTTTTTATTGTACATAACATTAAAAAAATTTTTTTTAACGATTTTATTCATTTTTGAAAGAGTGCTAGTGGGGAAGGGGCAGAGAAAGAGGGAGACACAGAATCTGAAGCAGGCTCCAGGCTCTGAGCTGTCAGCAAAGAGCTGGATGTGAGTCTCGAACCCATGAACTGTGAGATCATGACCTAAGCTGAAGTTGGATGCTTAACTGACTGAGCCACTCAGGCGCCCCAATTCTGTATAGCATTTAAGAAACACTACTAATAAAGCATGCTGGTAGCACATGAAATATGAGTCACAAATGCTAAGTATGTCTACACTAGATTGAGAGTCTTATTTTTATGGAGAAGTCAAGTCTATTTAATTTTTAGTTTATGTCAAAGCAATTTTATTGGAAATAATTATTTTGTTTAATTTACATTTTTCAATGAATAACAATGTGAAAAGAAGATAGATTTGATTCCATTTTAGTTTTTATTATTTTAAAATGTTTATTTATTTTGGGAGAGAGAGCATACAAGAAGAGGAGAGGGGCAGAAGGAGAGAGAGAGAGAATCCCAAGCATACTCTGTGCTGTCAGCACAGAGCCTGCCACAGGGCTCGATCTCACAAGCCATGAGATCATGACCTGAGCCAAAATCAAGTGTCAGATCTTAACTGACTAAGCCACCTAGGTGCCCCGATATGATTCTATTTTATAGGAAGGAGTTGTTATTGTATTAAAAAAATTATTTAGTTAGGAAATGCACTTATAGAGAGAGAATGAAATCTACTTTTATTGTGTTCTTAAGACGTTTTCAATCTCCATTATACCAATTTGAGTTCTTCTTTGTGCCTTACTTGAAGTGAATTGCTAGCATTAAGTTTCAAAGTTTGGAGAGAACTTTTAGGATTTTATAGACCCATTTCATTAATTATATGGTTTGAAGAATTTGAGACCCAAAGGAGTTACATTTCTTGTTTGAAGTCTGTTATGAATTCTTAGCATATCAGTGACTAGAATGGAACGTACCGATGTTTACAGCCTTTCTTGAGACCTATCATGTATTTGACATCAGTTTTTCCCACATGTAGCTACTTAAATTTTTTTCTTTGTTTAGTCATCACTTTGCTTGGATTTCTGTTGCCATGGTTTTGTTAAATAATACCAATCTGCTAACAGCACATTTCAGATGTCAGTTCGCATGGTATGTGAACTCTCAGTCTGTGCTAGCTCTTGAGTTACAAATCAGTATGTAATTAACAGACGTCAGTCATGATCAGTGACCAGTCACATTACTTCTCTCAGAGTCTGTTGGAGATTGGTTACTCTGTGTCTGTTAATTCAATTCTTGCACAGACAGCATAGTATGCAGTCGTGTTACTTCCTTGTCGTCCAGTGGTAAATCTGTGTGACATTTTGCAAAGGACATAATCATAATTGCCATTTTACAAAGATGACAAATGCTTTTGTCATTTTACAAAGACATAATCTGCATAATCAAAGAACAGAATTGACTAACAAAGATGGAAGTGCAGCAAAGAAATGAAAAGTGGTAGCACTAAATCTGAATAATTGGATGTCGTGAAGATTTGAAAATAGTGTCAGGCAAGTGAAGATAGGATAAGAGCTAGGCCTGCATGAAGGTACGTATGAATTTGGAAAAAGGAACACCTGGGTGTCTCAGTTGGTTAAGCATCCAAACTTTTGAATTTGGCTCAGGTCATGATCTCGCAGTTTGTGGGATCGATCCTTGTGTTGGGCTCTGTGCTGACAGTGAGGAGCCTGCTTGGGATTCTTTCTCCCTCTCTCTCTGCTCCTCTCCTGCTCATATGTGCACTGTCTATGAATAAATAAATAAATAAATAAATGGGAAGAATAGAAAAACAAGGTAAAATTGCTTTAACATTAATTTTATTTAGTAAAAAAATTTTTTTTAAGTTTATTTATTTTGAGAGAGAGCATGGGGGAGGAGCAGAGAGAGATGGAGAGACAGAATCCCAAGTAGGCTCTGTGCTGTCAATGCAGAGCCCAACATGGGGTTTGAACCCACAAACCTGTGAGATCGTGACTAAGCCAAAATCAAGAGTCTGACGCTCAACCAGCTTGAGCCACCCAGGTGCCCCTAACATCATCAATTTTACATTATAACAGGAACAGAACTCAAATCAGTTTGGGTAGCATTCATAAGTGTTGAAGTGAATTGCCACATAAAAACAAATTAAGTACAAAGAGAATGAAGAACTTTTTATTGCTAGTGAAGGTTGGTTTCTCTTCAGAATCAGCTGCCAGGATTAAGCTGCTAGAGAGAGCAGGTAGGGATAATGCTATGAATGTTGTGCCCAGATTCCAAAGATTAATTGAGCAAGTAGTTATGGTAACCAACAATTTAATGTGAGATAGGTCTGTTTTTTAATGCAATCCCATCAATAACTTAATGTGATGAAAGACATAGGATTGTGAAGCGGTCATAAAGGGAATGGTATACGTATGAAGCCCTAGGAAGTTAGTGAAGGTGAATTTATCAACAAATGAGGAAGGTTGTGACAGAAAGGATCAAGTTATCTCAAAGGAAGTGACTCCAGCAAAATTTTGCATTAAAGAAACTCTTGGAAATATTTGATAAGATGGATAGGGCAAAGGGTATAAAAATGTTGGAACCTGAACCAAACTTTGAAAGGATTGAGACAGTTTGCCAAGGCATAGAAAATATGCTTATTCTGTGTCGTAAATTATATGAGGAAAATGAGAAGGCAAGAACTGTTTACTCTTGGTAAGTATTTTTTGAAAGAAACAGAACATTCTGATTCTCAAGGTTTCTTATGTTTTATGTCCGTATGTTCTTACTATTCCAAAATAGTAAATACTAGTCACACAGTATTTTTCATTTTCTTGTGCTATAATTGACAGTAAATGGGTCTTAAATGTTTTTAAACATTACGTAAAAATTTAAAGTTTACAGAACAATTGTGATTTTTTTTTCCCTTTGATTAATAAGATTGCTCAGCTATCAAGGTCTTTTTCATGGTTCTGTGCTACAGTTCAAAGTGAGTACTGCCTGTATAAATAATATGTTTTTTCCATAACAAGTTTGTTATATTTTCTCACTTGATAAAATGATTATAAAGATTGTCAGTATGAATAAATTTGAAAGTTAAAGTACAAGATATTCATTGGAATAGCAATAGGGAGAGACAGACATTACCATTTCAGGTTGAAGGGAGAGGATTGGACATTTAATTTGGAGAGGTCTGGGGCCAGCATAAAAAAATATTTGAAGCTTCTGTTTAATCTTTAAGAGTCTTGTAATTTTTAAAGTATACTCTTAGGGTGTATAAGTTTTTATTGTAATAAAGATAATTCTGTTATTCAGCAAACATTTATTGAGCTTCTGTTATATAGTAGGAAGTCGGCTTACAGCGGTATGGAACAGACAAAAAAAATCTCTCTGAACTATGATATACTTTAACCTGCTCCCTGCTTTGAGAAATGTGGAATCTCTAATTCTTTAGAATCTGGATTTCATTTAGGTTGAAAGAAACTAGATTATTCTTAATTTTTGTATAATTCTAAAGGATTTTGTATAAAAGCAGTGTTTACTTTTAGTGAATTGTTTGAGATAGTCTCCAAAATGGGGTAAAAACTCCAGGTTTGTATTTGTATATAACCCCTGTTATTTGTCAGTAGGTCTACGGAAAGAATGGGACATTTCATGGTATAGCTTCAGAAAGGTGTATGGTTACTTCATTCCTTATAGCATCCCCAACTTTAGAGTAAATTTTTTATAGTTGCTATCATAGATACATCTACTGTGGTAGTGCTAGGAAAGAAAGTTGTGAATTCTTCTTGTTTAGAAAGTTGGGTGTATGTGCATTGTGTGAGATTATGACATCATTAAAGATTTGTAACTTTAGCTCAGTCATGAAAGCTGAATAGGTGTTTACTATTGAAATATGACTGGAAAAGCTGAAGCACTGTGTATAATGGTTCAGAGGCATGAAAGTACCTGAAAGGTTGGGTGAGCTGCTGGTCATTTAGTTATGGTCATCTAGTAATACTGGTAATACAGTAATACATCTAGTAATTACTGGTCATCTAGTAATAACTAGAGCATTTGCTTTGGGGATGAAGATGCAGTGAGAACATGCAGGTAGGAAAAGGTGAAGCAGTAGAGGAAGGTAGGGCCAGATTTTGCAGAGTCAGAAGTTTGGACATTTTTCTAGGGAGACTTTTTCAGAGCTCTTTTTGTATGTATATGTATGTATATCATTACCTGAGCCGAGATAGAGAGTCAGACATTTAACTGACCCAGCCACCCTGGCACCCTGGTGGAGAAGTTCTTAAGAAACAGGAACCCGGGCACAGGTAGGTCAGTCAATTGTGTGTCTGACTTCAGCTCAGGTCATGATATCATGGTTTGTGAGTTTGAGCCCCACATTGGGGTGGCTGCTGTCATCGCAGAGCCCACTTTGGATCCTTTGTCCCTCCCTCTCTCTGCCCGTACCCCGCTTGCACTCTCTCTCAAGAATAAAGAAACCTTTGGGGGCACCTGGTTGGCTCAGTCAGTTACGCGTCCAACTTTGGCCCAGGTGATGATCTCGTGGTTTGTGAGCTCGAGCCCCATGTCAGGCTCTGTGCAGACAGCTTGGAGCCTGGAGCCTGCTTCAGATTCTGTGTCTCCCTCTCTCTGCTCCTCCCCCTCTTGCACTCTGTCTCTTTCTCAAATATAAATAAACATTTTAAAAATAAATAAACAAACCTTAAAAAAAAAAAAAAAGAAACAGGGACTCACCCTATTGGTATTTGTATATATTGGTGGAATGCTTTAGTGTGCAATTGAGTAACATCTATCAAAAATTTACCATATTCACCTATGCCCTTTAATCTCATTCCACTTTTAGGAACTGATTATATACACACACACACACACACACACACACACACACAAGCCAGTTTATATGTATAAAGATGACAGCTATAATACTGCATTTGAAAAAGAGGCTCAAAGCAACCTAAATGTCCATTACTATAATGTAGTGACTAAAAAGTGAATTAAGTCTCTGCTTAATGAGAAATTTCCTAGATATATTTAGGTTTAAAAAAAATTGGAGGGGAATTTCTATTTGTCCTTTTGTTTGTATTTTTGCTGATCTGAGAGAAAATGGGATTTTATTTTAGTTTTGACTTCAGGTGAGATTGAACGTTTTGTGCTTATTTCTGGTCTTCAGTCATTTTTTATTAGGATGCTGCTCTTTAATAGAGTCTAAGACTGCTTTATAAGTAGGATATTAACATTGTAATATTATTAATACATCTCCCCAGATTGTCTTTAAGTTTTTCCAGTTTTTTTTTTTTTTTTAACGTTTATTCATTTTTGAGAGAGAGAGAGAGAGAGAGCGAGTGCACCAGCGGGGGAGGGGCACAGAGAGAAAGGGAGACAGGAGATCTGAAGCAGGTTCCAGGCTCTGAGCTGTCAGCATGGAGCTGGATACTGGGCTCGAACTCCCGAACCGAGAGATCATGACCTGAGTCGAAGTCAGACTCTGAACCCACTGAGCCACCTGGGCATCTCTCCAATTTCTGTTTTTAGTGTCATCAAGGTCACGTAAGGATTTGTTTCTTTTTCTGGTTAAAAGATTTTCGTGTCTTCTATTGTTTTCATTTTTTCCAATTTGTCTGTAATCTATCTGGAATTTATTTTGCCAATTTGTCTATAATCTATCTGGAATTTATTTTGGTGTAAAGTATGAGGTAGTGATCCAAGATTTCTCCTCCAAAGTGGTTACTGGTCATAGTCTAATTCTTAAGTATACTTGGGACTTTGTGTTTTCTATTATTTCATTAAGCTATTAATTGCCATGCCAGTACCCCATATTTTTTTTTTAAATTTTTTTTTTCAACGTTTATTTATTTTTGGGACAGAGAGAGACAGAGCATGAACGGGGGAGGGGCAGAGAGAGAGGGAGACACAGAATCGGAAACAGGCTCCAGGCTCTGAGCCATCAGCCCAGAGCCTGACGCGGGGCTCGAACTCACGGACCGCGAGATCGTGACCTGGCTGAAGTCAGACGCTTAACCGACTGCGCCACCCAGGCGCCCCATGATTTTATACATTTCTTAAAGTTTATTCTTATGATATTTTATATGTCATTATTGTAAATTGGATCCTTTTTTTTTCTGTTATATTTTAACTAATTGTTGTTGTTTCTCAGGAATGCCACTGATTTCTTGAATGTTCAGTCTTGTAAAGAGTTACTCTATTGACCTGTATTCTGATTCCTAAAACGTTTTCTGCTATCTTGTACTTTTCTTTTTTTTTTTTTTTTTCAACGCTTATTTATTTTTGGGACAGAGAGAGACAGAGCATGAACGGGGGAGGGGCAGAGAGAGAGGGAGACACAGAATCGGAAACAGGCTCCAGGCTCTGAGCCATCAGCCCAGAGCCTGACGTGGGGCTCGAACTCACGGACCGCGAGATCGTGACCTGGCTGAAGTCGGACGCTTAACCGACTGCGCCACCCAGGCGCCCCATGATTTTATACATTTCTTAAAGTTTATTCTTATGATATTTTATATGTCATTATTGTAAATTGGATCCTTTTTTTTTCTGTTATATTTTAACTAATTGTTGTTGTTTCTCAGGAATGCCACTGATTTCTTGAATGTTCAGTCTTGTAAAGAGTTACTCTATTGACCTGTATTCTGATTCCTAAAACGTTTTCTGCTATCTTGTACTTTTCTTTCTTTTTTTTTTTTAATTTTTTTTTTTTTTTTTCAACGCTTATTTATTTTTGGGACAGAGAGAGACAGAGCATGAACGGGGGAGGGGCAGAGAGAGAGGGAGACACAGAATCGGAAACAGGCTCCAGGCTCTGAGCCATCAGCCCAGAGCCCGACGCGGGGCTCGAACTCACGGGCCGCGAGATCATGACCTGGCTGAAGTTGGACGCTTAACCGACTGCGCCACCCAGGCGCCCCTATCTTGTACTTTTCAAGTAGACAAGCGAATTACTTGTAAATAACTTTGTTTGCTTTTTACTATTTTATACTTTACATTTTTTTTTCTGATTGCATTGACTAGTACTTCTAGAGCAAGGTATGATATTGGTAATATTACCACTTTAATGGTAATTAAGTAGTAAATGTTGATCTTGCCTGCCAATTTCAGTTGACTATTAAGGACACCTGAATTTTGAATTGAGAACAATTCTGATAACATGTTTATATTTTATGGAAAGATTGCTGTGATTGATTAGTGGTAGAAGGAGATGTTTAGAAGGAAGAGAGTATTAGGAATGGAGTATTAACTGTCTTTAACATTTCTTTATTAAATTTAGCTGATAATTTGAGAGAAATATTCTTTAGCACGTTAAATAATTACATTCTGTTTTATGTATTTGTTAAACTATGAAGTGGAAAAGTCCTCATACAATAGGTGTGAAAACTGCGGATGGTCAAATGGCAAGATTAAAGAAAAAACGTAAAAACTGTTATTTTGGAGTGTATTACTTAATTAAAAAATGATCTTGTATTAAAGTGCATAGAAATATACAAACTTCTAATGCTAGCAGCAGTTAGTCTCATTTCCCACAGTTGTGCTGTAATATGTTAGTGTTATCCTTCAAAAGGGTTCTGTGGTCAAAGTACATTTGGAAAACGATGGGCGAAACAAAGCAGTACAGGTTTCTTTAGTTAGAAATTAAAGGGCATGGGGTAGCTCAGTTAAGCATCTGACTCTTGGTGCTTAACTCAGGTCATGATTTCACGGTTTGTGAGATGGAGCCCCGCATCGTGCTCCATGCTGACAGCGCTGAGCCTGCTTGGGATTCTCTCCCTCTTTCTCTGCTCCTCCCTTGCTTGCATGTGCCCTCTCTCTCTCAAAAAATAAATAAACTTAAAAAAAAAAGAAATTAGTAAATTAACAAGTATTGTTACACTGAAAAGAGATGTGTATTTGCTATATTTATTTGGTCAGTGAAGTCTTTTTATCTTAGTTCATCTTTCAGGTTTTGCATAACAGATATTGAGAAGTGGAAAATTATGGCATTCAGTTAATAAAAAAGAGCTAATACATTACAATAAGTCCATACAATATGGTAGGGTCTGTTGGTATCCCAGGATGAAAAAAGATTTATCTAGAAGGTAATACTGACATATACATATGTTAACTGTGCCACAAGTGACTGTAAATGAAATTAAATCTAAGTGCTACAGAGGAGTCCTGAATTCTAAATGGGTTGTCAGAAAAGTACTCCCTGAAGAGCTACACTTTGAAGAAGCAGTGGCATTTCATCAGGTAGACGTCTATTCCCAGTAGGGAGAAAACTATAGGAGAGTGGTATGATTAGAACTTTGGGTGGGAGTGAGAAATGACTTTTATTCTATAGCCACAGGAATTGTTTCCTGCCATCTATCTTCAGTGGTTTTTCTTAGGATAAAGTTAGTATCTAAACATGACTAATACTTAGGGGTGACAAAACTGAGAAGCTGAGACAGTTTTGAGAGCAAAGGGGAGCACATTAACAATTACATGGATATGATAGGTGTAAATAGAGGTGCTTTCAGCTAACTGGAATATGTGGTCACCCTGTGTATTAAGAATGTCCTGCAGTGTTTGGCCTATGATTTGTCATTAGCTTTATTATTATTATTTTTAAATTTTATTTTTATTTTATTTAAGCATATAGTGCAACAATGATTTCAGCAGTGGATGCCTTAATGCCCCTTACCCATTTAGCCCATCCCCCCTCCCACAACCCCTCCAGTAACCCTCTGTTTGTTCTCCATATTTAAGAGTCTCTTATGTTTTGTCCCCATCCCTGTTTTTATATTATTTTTGCTTCCCTTCCCTTATGTTCATCTGTTTTGTCTCAAAGTCCTCATATGAGTGAAGTCATAATGATAATTTGTCTTTCTCTGACCGACTAATTTCACTTAGCATAATACCCTCCAGTTCCATGCACGTAGTTGCAAATGGCAAGATTTCATTCTTTTTGATTGCCGAGTAATACTCCATACACACACACACACACGCGCGCGCGCACACACACACACACACACACACACACACACACCACATCTTTATCCATTCATCCATTGATGGACATTCGGGCTCTTTCCATACTTTGGCTATTGTTGATACTGCTGCTATATAAACATTGGGGTGCCTCTGCCCCTTTGAAACAGGATACCTGTATCCCTTGGATAAATACCTAGTAGAGCAATTGTAGAGTAGTTCTATTTTTAATTTTTTGAGGAACTTACATACTGTTTTCTAGAGTGGCTGTATCAGTTTGCATTCCCACCAGCAGTGCAAAAGAGATCCTCTCTTTCCACATCCTCGCCAACATCTGTTGTTGCCTGAGTTGTTAATGTTAGCCTTTCTGAAGGGCATGAGGTGGTATCTCACTGTGGTTTTGATTTGTATTTACTTCCCTGATGATAAGTGATGTTGAGCGTTTTTTCATGTGTCGGTTGGCCATCTGGATGTCTTTGGAGAAGTGTCTATTCACGTCTTTTGCCCATCTGTTCACTGGATTATTTGTTTTTTGGGTGTTGAGTTTGATAAATTCTTTGTAGATTTTGGATACTAACCCTTTATCTGATATGTCGTTTGCAAATATCTTCTCCCATTCTGCTGGTTGCCTTTTAGCTTTGCTGATTGTTTCCTTTGCTGTGCAGAAGCTTTTTATTTTGATGAGGTAGGTCCCAATAGTTCATTTTTGCTTTTGTTTCCCTTGCCTCCGGAGACGTGTTGAGTAAGAAGTTGCTGCCGCCAAGGGCAAAGAGGTTTTTGCCTGCTTTCTCCTCGAGGATTTTGATGGCTTCCTGTCTTACATTTAGGTCTTTTATCCATTTTGAGTTTATTTTTGTGTATGGTGTAAGAAAGTGGTCCAGGTTCATTTTTCTGCATGCCACTGTCCAGTTTTCCCAGGCCCACTTGCTGAAGAGACTGTCTTTATTCCATTGGATATTCTTTCTTGCTTTGTCAGAGATTAGTTGGCCATATGTTTGTGGGTCCATTTCTGGATTCTCTATTCTGTTCCATTGATCTGAGTGTCTGTTTTTGTGCCAGTACCATACTGTCTTGATGATTACAGCTTTGTAATACAGCCGGAAGTATGGGATTGTGTTGCCTCCTACTTTGGTTTTCTTTTTCAAGATTTCTTTGGCTAGTTGGGGTCTTTTCTGGTTCCATACATGTCATGAGCTTTATCTTACAGTCTGGCCTGCTTTACTCACAGAATTCTATTAATTCACCTAGCCTTTCTATTTCTTGGATTCTTTCTTCTTGTTCCTGCTAAGAACCTTGAACATTAGTTGTTCTTTTCTTGAATCTTCCCTTCCACTTTTACCTATTTTAAAGTTAACTTATTTTTGTTTTTTAGTAGTCTATACACCGAACACAGGGCTCGGACTTAAAATACAATCCCAAGATCGAGTCACATGCTCTTCCAGCTGAGCCACCTGAGCACCCCCCTTTTCACCTGTTTTGATTCTTAGTCATCCTTCAGATCTTAAATTAAGGAGCAGTTCCTTTGCTTTTCCTGACCTCTTATATCGGATAGCTCATCATGGTAGAGATTTATCTCAAACACTAAGATGTTTTAGAAATAGAAATGAAGGTTCTTACTATTGACCAGTTGAAAGAAATGGGGGAAAACCTCTAATTTTGGGAGTTCTCATTTGACTTTTAGGGTGTTGGGGCTCTGTTCTCTCAGAACAGAGACCGACATGGGGCTCGAACCCATAAACCACGAGATCATGACCTGAGCTGAAGTCAGACGCCCAACCGATTGAGCCACTCAGGCGCCCCAGTCTCTACTTAATTATTGAAAACCTTGCCTCAGTTCCCTAAACAGTTTTAGAGCTCTTGGTTTGTTACTTAGTTGTCATTGAATAAGTTTATCATATAAACTCTCAAATTATTAAAGTTATCACATAAACTCTCAAATATTAAAATCAGTTGGAGAATGTTTATGGTATTAGTCATCCTGTCCTCATGTACGTTATGGTATTATGTTTATCCTATCAGTTATGTCATTATGTATGAAGGATAGAAAATTGGACATTAACTTTTTTTTTTTTTTTTTAACGTTTACTTATTTTTGAGACAGAGACAGAGCATGAATGGGGGAGGGTCAGAGAGAGAGGGAGACACAGAATCCGAAACATGCTCCAGGCTCTGAGCGGTCAGCACAGAGCCCGACGCGGGGCTCAAACTCACGGACTGCGAGATCATGACCTGAGCTGAAGTCAGAGGCTCAACCGACTGAGCCACCCAGGTGCCCCAAGGACATTAACTTTTTAAAAATTAAATTTATTGATTCGGCTATTGTGATTTTTTTTTTTTTTTTTTTTTTTTGCAGGTGGGTGTGGGTGGTATGCTTGCCAATTCACAGTATATTTGGAATTTTTTTCTCTTTCCAGGGTTAGGGAATGTGAGTATTTTGTTTTATAAGTAAAAATGTACTTTATCCCCAGTGCTTAATTTTTGGAATACAGGGGGCTGAGTCATTTGCCCAGAGATTTTCTTTTATTTATTTATTTTTATTAAAAAAAATTATTTTTTAGTTTTACATTTATTTTTGAGAGACAGAGAGAGACAGAGCACAAGTGGGGCTGGGGCAGAGTGAGAAGGAGACACAGAATCCGAAGCAGGCTCCAGGCTCCGAGCTGACAGCACAGAGCCTGATACAGGGTTTGAACCCTTAGACCATGAGATCATGACCTGAGCCGAAGTTGGACGCTTGATGGACTGAGCTACCCATGCGCCCCTGATGGTTACATGTTTTAAAGTTAATGGGCAGAACCCACAAGACTATTTTAACAACTAAAAAGGAACTGGTATTTTTTTTTGTCAGTACCACGCATGTTAATTTATTTTTTTGATTTTTCGTTTCATTGGTTTCATTTGGTTTAATTTTGGTTTCATAGTATTGAGAAAATCCTTGCATATATATAATAGTTATTACAGACTCTTAAAAATAAAATTGGCTTGGCTTTTGAATTCAGTTAAATCTTTCATGAAACCTGAGGGCTGACTAGTAGGTCATTAATTTCAAAGGTAAATTTGTGACTGATTAGATTTAATTTCATATTTGTAAATATACTGATTGGACAAGAAGCACTGAAAACACGTTTATGAAACCATTATATTATCACAAAACTAAGTGTTTTGTCTAAATTTTTTGTTAACCAGTTGGTGAGATTATAGGCCAGATAGGTGTTTTGGAGTCCTGCCTGTCATTTAATTGAAAGCAGTGTTAATGTTACCTGCCTGCACATTGTAGAGTAGTCACACAATTCAGTGGTTTTTAATATTTTCATAATTGTGCAGCCAGAATCAATTTTAGAACATTTTCATCACCTGGAAAAGGAAGCCCTGTACCCAGATCTACTACAAAGCTTTAGTAAAACAGTATGCTATTGGCACAAAAATAGACCCATAGGTCAGTGGAACAAAATAGAGAGTCCAGAAACCAGTCTACACTTAGGTGAGTTAACCTATGACAAAGCAAGCAACAATATACAATGGGGGAAAAAAGTTTCTTAGATTAATGGTGCCGGGAAAACTGGACAGCTACATGCAAAAAGATGAAACTGTACCACTTTCTTTCACCATACACAAAAATAAACTCAAAATGAATTAAGGACCTAAACGTGAGACCTGAAACCATAAAACTCCTAGAAGAAAGTATAAGCAGTAATCTCTGACTTAAACCCTAGCAACATTTTTCTAGATGTGTCTCTTCAGAAAAGGGAAACAAAAATAAAACACACCAAAATAAGAAGCTTTTTGCACAGTGAAGGAAACAAACAAAATGAAAAGACACCAGTGAATGGGAGAAGATATTATAAATGATATACCTGACAAGGATTAATACCTCTGATATATAATGAACTTATATAACAACATGAAAAAACAAAAACAAATATTTCGATTAAAAAATGGACAGAGGACCTGAACATTTTTCTAAAGACATACAAATAGCCAACCAGACCCATGAAAAGATACACAATATCACTAATCACAAGGGAAATACAAATCAAAATTACAATGAGATATTACGTCACACCTGTCAGAATGGCTGCAATAAAACACACAAGAAACAAGCATTGGTGAGGATGTGGAGGAAAAGGAACCCTTGTGCACTGTTTTTGGGGATGTAAATTGGTGCAGCCACTCTGGAAAACAATATAGAGGTTCCTCAGAAAACTAAAAATAGAAGTACCATGGGATCTAGTAATTCCACTACTGGGTCTTCACCCAAAGAAAATGAAAACACTACTTTGAGAAGATATATGTACCTTATGTCTATTGCAGCATATTTACAGTAGCCAAGATATGGAAGCAACCTTAATGTCCGTTGATAGTTGAGTGGATAAAGAAGATGTATACATACACAATGGAATATTACTCAGCTGTAGGAAAGAATGAGATCTTGCCATTTTGTGACAACATGGAAGGACCTAGAGAGTATTCTAAGTGAAATATGTCTGAGAAAGACAAATACCGTATGATTTCACCTACATGTGGAATCTTTTTTTTAAAGTTTATATATTTTGACAGAAAGCACGTGTGTACACAAGTTTGGGAGAGGTAGAGAGAATGCCAAGTAGCTGATGGCACAGAGCCCAATACAGGGTTCCATCTCACAAACTGTGAGATCATGACCTGAGCCGAAATCCAGATTCAGACACTTAACCGACTGAGCCACCCAGGCACCCCACTTAATGTGTGGAATCTGGTAAAACAAATGAACAAACAAAAAGAAACAGACCCATAAACACAGAGTACAGACTGGTGATTGTCAGAGGGGGTGGAGTTGGGAAAAAGCAGTGAAGGGGAGCGGGAGGTACAGGCTTCCAGTTGTGGAATGAGTAAGTAATGGAGATGAAAGGTACAGCCAACAGAATACAGTTAGTAGGTATTTTAATAGTATCATATTATTGACTTCAATAGCTACACTTAATGCTGAGAATAGCATAATGTATAACTTAGAGTTGTTGAATCACTGTGTTGTACACCTGAAGCTAATAATAGCATCATGTGTCAGCTATACTTCATTATTAAAAAAAAAAGCAATCCTTTACTCATTAGCAGTATTCTCAGATCTTTCTCCTTAGTCTTAGGTGGGCACTAATCCATTTTGTCCTATGGTTTTGAAATGTGTGCCCATTGTCAACAAAGGACTTGCTGACCGATACTGTATCTGTTGTAAACAAACCTATAAATTGTTTGGCATCAGTGGCAATATCTTTAGTCTTTGTTTTTGTTTTCTGTTTGAGAGGGAGGGAGAGGGGGAAGTAAGAAAACAAAGGTTTTGTTCTGAGCCATAGAGAAGATCACTGAATCCTAGAATTTTTGCCTTGCAAAAGAGTGTCTTCTGAAGAGTGTCTTCTTATGTTCTTTCCATTGTTTTCATTTCTTTGGCGTCATAATCCGTTGGCTCCTGTTTCTCATGTCCAATATAATTTTAATTAGTGTACTTAATTTCCATTTTGTTATATATTTTTCATAATAAAATTTGAGTGGTCTAAATTCCAAGGTTTTTTTTTTTTTCCTTTTAGAATGTGAAAATCATTTATCTTTTGTGTTCAGCTTGCAGAGAAGTGTGGTATCAGCTTGATTCTTGTTTCTTATAGAACACAGTCTTATCTTAGTTAGGAGACTAAATTATAATATTGTATTATCCCTTCTTGGGTTTTATAATCAGCTCACAAAATGAAATGGTACATAATCCAAATTACCTTAGAAAATCTCTTTAAGTCACCCATAAAGTATAGGTATGTCACCCTTGGTAATGTCACTACTATATTTTTATTTTCTATCATTGAGTAAGGTTATAGTTTCTTTGGCTGTGCATGCAAAGTGTCCAGGGTGATATTGTACAAAATGTACATTATCTTTAAACACTTGGGATCCCCTCAGTGCAGGCAAGTACTATTTCAATCTTTGGCTTGCCAAGTCACATGTCCCAATTTCTCTTTTATTCTGGAGCATAACTTGTTGGGTGGTTGGTTGGCCTTTACTGTTTTGCTTTCTTTTTCATTTTTATATGGTTGAAGTCAGTATGTTTAATGTGTTTTATGAATCGCGTAGGCTATAATTCTTTTTATTCCTCATCAGTTTTTGTTTGAAATTCTGAAATTTCACCAGGATGTATCTTTTTTCCATATCCTCTTGGAGATGGTGGGCCCTTTCAGTCTCAAAATTTTTTTAGGAAAATTTTCTTCTATCATTTCACCTTTCCATTGTTCTCTCCTTTGGGATGCCTTTGAGATTGCTCTTTGACCTGCTGGTTCAGTCTTTTAAAAAAAAAAAATTTTTTTTTAATGTTTATTTAGTTTTGAGAGAGAGTGCGAGCCAGGGAGGGGTAGAGAGAGAGAGAGAGAGAGAGAAAGAGAGAGAATCTGAAACAGGCTCCAGGCTCTGAGCTGTCAGCACAGAGCCCGATGCAGGGCTCAAACTCATGAACCGTGAGATCATGGCCTGAGCCAAAGTCAAAAAAGCTTAACCGACCGAGCCATCCAGGTGCCTCCCTGCTAGTTCAGTCTTAACAGGGCATCATATAGAATATCTTTTCTAGCTTTTTGACTTTGTTGTATTTATTTTTGTTTGTTTTTCCACCTGAGAATTTTATCACTACCCTTTCCAATAAAATTTTAATTTTTGTAGTCATTTTCCTGTCTCTTGTCTCCTTTTCTTGGTTTTTAGTGTTTTTTTTTCTTTTTTTGCATCTCTATCCTCTCATATCTCAGATACCACTTAAAATACTTTTTAGAAGTTTTCTTTCTGTAAATTGTTGCCTTCTGAGTGGTTCTGTTTATTCACCTTGAACTTTCTCCTTCACACGGTTTATTTCAGAAACCTGGGGGTCATTGGTTGTCTCTTCACATTTATACATATCAGATACTATCTTTTTTTTTTTTTTTTTTTTTTTTTTGAGAGAGAGAGAGAGAGGGTGCAAGTGAGCGGAGAGAGAGAGAGGAGAGATGTGAGACTCACTCGAAGTGGGACTTGAACTCAAGAAATGTGAGATCATGACCTGAGCCTAAGTCAGATGCTCAATGACTGAGCCACCCAGGCATCCTCAGATACTGTTAATTACTATAGCCAGCTGTTGTGTTTCCTCTGTAGTTACATAGGTATCTAGGTGGTTGTTTTTTCCTTAAAAGTTTCTCCTTGAATGGGGAGACATACTCTGGCTTTTAGTGGGTAAGGTTTATCAAGAAGCAGCCTTCCTTGTGTTCTTGTCTCATTGATGAGAAGTAGGTGGGAAAGCATGAGGCTGGAATGCTCACACTTTCAAAAAAATGAGGAGCTCTTTCCATACTAGGGGTGGAGCATGTGAGTGTTTCTAGCTCCTGGATAGAGTTGCTTTTGCTGTACTCCATCCCCCCCTTCCCCCCCATTTCTGTCTTATTTATTTATTTATTTATATTTTATTTTTAAAGAATATTTATTTATTTTTGAGAGAGAAAGAGAGAGCAGGGGAGGGCCGAGAGGGAGACAGAATCCCAAGCAGGCTCCACTCTTGTCAGTGTAGAGCTTGGCGTGGGGCTTGAACTCATGAACTGTGAGATCATGACCTGAGTTGAAACCAAGGGTTGGGGGCTTAACCATCTGAGCCTGAGCCACCCAGGTGCCCCTATTTATTTTTTTATTTATACATACACATATACATATGTGTGTGTGTGTGTGTGTGTGTGTGTGTGTGTGTGTGTACATTTTTTTAAACTAATCTCTACACCCGTCGTAGGGTTCAAACTCATGACCTGGAGATTGCATTCTCTACTAACTGAGCCAGTTACCATTCCCCCTGCACCTGTGTTTTAAAGATCCAAAATTACCTCAGACTTGGCTCTGCTTCTGTCCTAGGCCCTAACATACTGAAATAGGAACCATTTCTATAACAGGACTAACTTTCTTTTGAAGGACAGCTAAAAACCTATTTGATGCTGATTGTTCTGTTTAATTTTGATTAGAAGTTTTATATAGTTATCAGTGTTAGTAAGTTCTCAGTAGGTGTTGGCTGTCTTTATTATTATTATTATAAATATATAGGACTATATTTTACGCTGCAAAAGTGATTTAAAAATAAGTTTATATTAGGGCATGTCTTTGTCTCTTTGTTTTTGGTTTGGGGGTTTTCACGTGAGAGTTTATTTTATTCATTATAAATTATATTCTAGTCTACTTGGCAGTATTTTGTTTATCTTGTGATTTTGTATACTTTGGGTTGAAAATTACAGCTTTTGGGGGAGTGAGGAGGGATATCAGAAAGTATGATAGAATGTGACAATAATGTTACTTTTCTCTTTGCTTTTTTGCTTTTTCAGTTTGAGCAGAAAACTGGTGCAGTTTTTGATGAAATTGTAGAGAACTGTAAGTACCACTTTAGAAAAAAACCAGTCATGTCTTTATATAGATAAGAATTGAGTCTAGATAGAGCATTTATCAGTGCTTAACATTTAACAGGGTTTAGTTTGGGCTGATTAATGCGATGGTCCAATTTGATATAGTTTAGAAATCATCACTCTGTTAGTATTTTCAGCAAGTTAATCTTAATTTTAAGAGTTTTTCCTTTTTTTAGTAAATATTTTATTCTCACAGATATTAATGTTGAAATATAGCTAAGCTTTGTGTATGTATTAACCATATAGAAGTTTAGACTTAACCGTTCAGTAAAGATTTCTACTTTGTTTACAGGGCTTCTTAATTTTCTGTTTATATTCTTTCTATGTTACATGATTCTCTGAAAATTTTTTTTTGTTTCTTATGATTATAAAAGTAATACATTCAATTTTACAATACAAAAATGAAAAAAGCAGAAAATGAAAGCCTTTGTGTTTTTTATTCTCTAAAGATAACCACTTCTAAAAGTTTAATATATATCTTTCCAGACTTTTTTTCTGTGGATGTAATGTATATAGATCTATGTATGACAGGTGGGGATTTATATATGTTTGTAGGGATCCTGTGGATACTGTTCTTGCTTTTTTCATTCAACTGCCTTAACATCTCTGTATGTCAATGGATTTTGACCTTTTGCATCATTTCTGATGGCTACTCGGTATTTTATTGTATGGGTGTATTATAATTTAGCCATCTTCCTCTTTTATATATGTATGTATTCTTTTCAGTTTTTCAGTATTACAAACAATATTTATTATGTATTCCTGTACACATTTTTGTCTACTTCTATTGAAATAGACAAAGGGACTGTATCCTTTTCTGTAGAATAAGTTCTAAGAATAGAACTGCTGAATCATCAAAGGATGTTTGTGTGCTTGTTCATGAAGAATAAATTTTGTCATCTAGAGCTAGTAAGTCAAGGAAAATATGCATTTCTTTTTTAATTTTTTTTTAAGTCCCAGTAGTAGGATCTGTGAGTACCTTCTTTGGAATTAGTTTGTTAACGTTTTTTGAGAGAGAACAGGTTTTTATAGAGTACATATTGAGAGGTAGCTAGCTCTCTTGATCTTTAATGGTCTTGGAATAATCTGGAGTTCATTCATTTCTAGGCTGGGCTATTGAGAGCACAAAGACAGGAACTGCTGACTTGAGCCCCTGTACATGTTCTCCCTGTTGCCTTGCCGTCCTTATAGCATGGCGGCCTCCAGGTAGACTTCTCTCATGGTGGCTCAGGCTCCAAGCAAAAGAGTAATTCAGTGAAGAAAGCAGAATCAGCATCTTTTCTGAGCTACCTTCAGAAGTCACACAGTGTCCTTTCTACTACATCCTTTGGGTATGAGGGAGTCACAAGCCTGCTCAGATTTAGGAGAAGAGGATATTCAGACCTCACCTTTTTTTTTTTTTTTTTTTTTTAATTAAATTGTTTTGTTTATTTATTTTTGAGAGAGAAACAGAGTGCAAGTGGGGGAAGGGAGATAGAGAAGGAGACACAGAATCTGAAGCAGGCTCCAGGCCCTGAGATGTCAGCACAGAACCCAGTGCAGGGCTTGAACTCAGGGACCGTGAAATCATGACCTGAGCTGAAGTCAGACACTTAACCAACTGAGGCACCCCTAGACCTTACTTCTTGATAGAAGGGTCAAGGTCACATTGTAGAAAACAATGTAGATGGGAGATATTATTGCAGCCGTATTTGGAAAATCCAGTCTGCATTCACAGCATATAATGCTGTCACATGATATTTTATTCACATGATATTTTATTCTAAACTAGAAAATGGCTTAAAAAAGAAATTCATTCTTGGGGCGCCTGGGTGGCGCAGTCGGTTGAGCGTCCGACTTCAGCCAGGTCACGATCTCGCGGTCCGTGATTTCGAGCCCCGCGTCGGGCTCTGGGCTGATGGCTCGGAGCCTGGAGCCTGTTTCTGATTCTGTGTCTCCCTCTCTCTCTGCCCCTCCCCGGTTCATGCTGTGTCTCTCTCTGTCCCAAAAATAAATAAACGTAAAAAAAAAAAAAAAAAAAAAAAAAAAAAGAAATTCATTCTTTAGGTCTGTATGTGGATATTCATAACATTAACCACTCCTGTAATACAGAAACAGAAACTGATGAATCTGATCATGCATGGTATTTTATGAGTAACATTTTGTCTTTTTTTTTGACTTAGTCATTCCTTTCCATATCATCATTGTCCCTATTGCCCCCTACCCTATACCTTTGTAGGTAGCCTTTCACGTTTTTCTCCAGTGTTCCTAAAATCATTATCATATATATACATATATAGACACATAATATATACACATGTATATACAACATATACATGTATAAATATATATATAATATATGCAAATATACATATGTATATGTGTATATGTAAGGGTTTTGAAGATTTTTATTTTTTGTTTAACAGGTGAGATCATCATATACATAGATTTCTCTACCTAGCTTCTTTCATTCAGGAGTACTTTATGATCTCCTTCCATCTTGACTGGGATAGCTTCAACATCATAGGGTTTTGGGGCGCCTGTGGGTGGCGCAGTCGGTTAAGCGTCCGACTTCAGCCAGGTCACCATCTCGCGGTCCGTGAGTTTGAGCCCCGCGTCAGGCTCTGGGCTGATGGCTCCGAGCCTGGAGCCTGTTTCCGATTCTGTGTCTCCCTCTCTCTCTGCCCCTCCCCCGTTCATGCTCTGTCTCTCTCTGTCCCAAAAATAAATAAAAACGTTGAAAAAAAAAAATTAAAAAAAAACAACAACAAAAAAAAACATCATAGGGTTTACATGTGCAAGTCAACTTTTCCCCTTTCCCCTTTCCCCTTTCAGACACTGATGTTATTTTAGTTGTTTTTTTTTTTTTTTTTTACCATGATAATCAATGAAGTATGAAAAATCCTTTAAGAATATCCTTATTTATTAGTTTTATATGTGTGCCTAGATTACAGAGAGTGGGTATTGTTTGGTAAAGGGTATGTGTAATTTTAATAGATGTTTCTGTCCTGCTTTTCAAAACTTGACTGTCTTACATTTCCATCAGAAATGTATAAGAATACCTCCTCACCCCATTAATGTCCATTATAGCTCTTCTTCATGTTTAGCAATATGATGGATGTGAAATAGCACAGTGTTAACTTTATTCTGCATTTTCTTAACTCCTATTGAATTTGAATTTAAGCAGTTTTTAATAATTTCAACATTTGGACTGGCTCCTCTGTATTGTCGAATTGTAAATATTTGTTAAATAAATGAATACCCTTTGCCCATTTCTTAAAGTTTTTTTTCATGACACGTTACAGGCTTTTTGTAGTATCATAATCATAGTTGTTAAGGGGAGTGATAGTAGGCATGGTAAAGGATAAAACTGAAAGAAGGTTCAGGTATACTTTTAAAAAGATAGACATTCACTCAGGAGATTTAACTTTTAGAAAAGATAACTTAAAGTTCTTTTAATAATGAAGTAGAGGGGGTTGATTTCCTTTGTTTTGTTTCTTTTTGCTTGTGTCATCTTTTCCTAAACAAATGTGTTTTTTTTTTTTATTTTTTTTTTTAACATTTATTTATTTTTGAGACAGAGAGAGACAGAGCATGAACGGGGGAGGGTCAGAGAGAGAGGGAGACACAGAATCAGAAACAGGCTCCAGGCTCTGAGCGGTCAGCACAGAGCCCTATGCGGGGCTTGAACTCACGGACCGGACCGTGAGATCATGACCTGAGCTGAAGTCGGACGCTCAACCGACAGCCACCCAGGCGCCCCTAAACAAATGTTTTTAATATAAAAAATTTTGTTTTTTTGTTTTGTTTTTTTTTTCAACGTTTATTTATTTTTGGGACAGAGAGAGACAGAGCATGAACGGGGGAGGGGCAGAGAGAGAGGGAGACACAGAATCAGAAACAGGCTCCAGGCTCTGAGCCATCAGCCCAGAGCCTGACGCGGGGCTCGAACTCACGGACCGCGAGATCGTGACCTGGCTGAAGTCGGACACTTAACCGACTGCGCCACCCAGGCGCCCCAACATCATGGTTTTCAGTTTTGGTTTAAGAAAGTTTTCCTCACCCTTTGAATATATGTTATCCTGGAGTTTATTGGAGTATTTAGAAAAATATTTTTAAAAAGTGTTAAACACAAAAAAATATTTAAAACATGTGAGATATATTAAAAATAAAAACCTCTGACTTCACCACCACCCAGCTGTAGAAAAATGTGCACGATCATGCCTTTCGTGCCAATCCCTTGGTCCCATTCTGTTCTTCTCTTTACACAGCCATTATCCTCAATTTTGCTTAATTCCTTGCATTTCTTAATAGTTTTTACCACATTTACATTATTAATCAAGAGATTATTTAGTTTTGCTTATTAATAGATTTTGTATTGTTTTTGAATTACACTGTATATGTTATCACTTTCTTTTTTTTAACCGTATATTCCTGAGATTTGAATGTAGTGTTGCATGTAGCTCTCATTCATTCATCACTGATGTGTATTTATTCATTAAATACATTACAATTTATTTATTTATTTATTTATTTATTTATTTATTTAAAAAAATTTTTTTTTTTCAACGTTTATTTATTTTTGGGACAGAGAGAGACAGAGCATGAACGCGGGAGGGGCAGAGAGAGAGGGAGACACAGAATCGGAAACGGGCTCCAGGCTCTGAGCCATCAGCCCAGAGCCTGACGCGGGGCTCGAACTCACGGACCGCGAGATGGTGACCTGGCTGAAGTCGGACGTTTAACCGACTGCGCCACCCAGGCGCCCCACAATTTATTTATTTTTAAAAATGGTAGTAAAAAGTATATAATGTAAAATTTACCACTTTAATTATTTTTAAGTGTATAATTCAGTATTTTAAGTACATTCACATTGTTGTGCAACAGATCTCTAGAACTTTTTATCTTGCAAAACAAATTTTTAATAGCTCTTGAATAAAAATTCTGTTTCCCCCTTAAGGTTTATCTGTGTTGTAACATGTCAGAATGTCATGTCAGAATGTCCTTCCTTTTTAAGGCCGAATAATATTCCATTGTATGGGTAGACCATTTTGTTTATCCATTCTTGTGTTGATGCAGTGAGTATGAGTGTGTAAATATCTCTTCAAGATCTTGCTTTTGTTTTTCTTGGCTGTATACCCAGAAAAGGAGATTGCTGGTTTATATAATACTGTTTTCAAGTTTTTGAGGAACTGCCATACTATTTTCATTTGTGATTTGTACCATTTTAAATTTGCACCAGCAGTGCACAGGGTTACAATTTCTTTACATCTTTGCCAACACTGCTACTTTTCTGTGTTTTTGATAGTAGCCACCCTAGAGGTTGTGAGGTGATGATAACCTCATTGTAGTTTTGGTTTTCATTTCTCTAATGATTAGTGATGTTGAGCATCTTTTCATAGGCTTGTTGAAAGTCCTTTGCCTGTTTTTGACTTGGGTTATTTGATTCTTTTGTTCGTGTTGATTTCTAGTTCTTTATATATTCTGGATATTAACTCCTTATCGGATATATGATTTACGAAAGTTTTTTTCCCATTCTGTACATTGCCTTTTCACTCTGTTGATGGTTCCTTTTGATGCACAGACGTTTTTCAAATTTGGTGGCCAATTTGTTTAGTTTTGCTTTTGTTGCATGTGCTTTTGGTGGTGTCATATCCAAGAAATTGTTGCCAAATTCAGTGACATGAAGCTGTGGTGTGTGTGTGTGTGTGTGTGTGTGTGTGTGTGTTCAGGAGTTTTTAGGTCTTCTGCTTAAAATATATCAGAACTTTAAAATCATTCTACTGTCTATATACTTCTCGTTGTTCCTCATTCTTCTGTTTTTTCTTTATGAACATTATTTTATATATTTCAGGATATATACAAGAAAGTGCCATGTATGGAATTCAATGTAAAATGTATTTATTATGGTGGGTCTCTGTCAAAAATTAGCTTATTATTTTTTTAAAAATGTTTATTTATTCAGAGACAAAGCATAAGTAGGGGAGGGACAGAGAGATTAGGAGAGAGAATGAGTCCCAGCAGGCTCCACACTGTCAGTGCCGAGCCTGACATGGGGGCTTGATCCCATGAAATGTAAGACCATGCATGACCTGAGCAAACTCAAGAGTGGGACCTTTCACCGACCTAGCCACCCAGGTGCCCCTGTTAGAAACAAGTTTAAAATCTGTTTCTTTCTTTCTTTTTTTTTTTTTTTTTTAAATATTTGTTTATTTTTTGGGAGAGCACAAGTCGGGGAGGGACTGAGAGAGGGGAACAGAGGATCTGAAGCAGGCTCTGCACTGACAGGTTGACAGCAATTAAGCCTGATGTGGGGGTTCAGCTTACAAACTATGAGATCGTAACCTGAGCTGAAGGTGGATGCTCAACCAAATGAGCCACCCAGGTGCCCCCAGAATCTATTTCTTAAGTCAGGGTTGGCAAACGGTTTTCTCTGACAGGTCAGACAGAAAATATTTTAGGCTTTATAGGTCATGCTGTTTTGTTTTGTTTTCAAATTTATTTAAAGTCGGTATTTTTATTTTATTTTGTTGTATTTTATTTTCTTTCTTTTGAGAGAGTGTGAGTGGGGGAGGGGCAAAGAGAGAGGGAGACAGATAATCTCAAGCAGGCTCTGTGCTGTCAGCACAGAGCCCAGTGTGGGGCTCGAACTCATGAACCATGAGATCATGACCTGAGCCAAAATCAAGAGTTGGATGCTTAACCAACTGAGCCACCTAGACGCCCCAATAAATTTTTATTTAAGGAATTTTACATATGATTCCTTCCCCTGCCAGTCATTGTAGTTCTCCAAAGTCAGAATCATAATCTTCAAAATAACCGGGTTGTTTTTTTTTTTTTAAATGTTTATTTACTTTTGATAGAGAGTGCATCAGTAGGGGAGGGGACAGAGAGAGACAGGGACAGAGGATCCAAAGCGGGCTCCAGGCTGACAGCAATGAAACCGGTGCAGGTGCTCGAACTCAGTGAACCATGAGATCATGACCTGAGCCAAAGTTGGATGTTCAACCGACTGAGGCATCCATGTGCCCCTCAAAATAGCCCTTTTACAAGAACTTCTGTTGAGTCCACAATTGTCACTGTCAGTCTAGTTCTTTCAATTGGGCTTCTTTGATCTCCACTTGAATATGAACATACTTCAAAAATTCCATACCTGTAATTGTTGGGATCCAGTTTCTTTATTTTAGGGCCCTAGAAGTCAAATTGTAGAAAGTACATTGATTGTTATTTTGGAAAATGATCTAAAATTGTTATTCATTAATTGTTTATAATATTGAAAAGTCTGTTACTTCCACTTTACTCCACGAGCCTAGTAGAAAATGTTACAGGTCTCTTTGTCAACACTGCGATAAATTTGCTGTGATGGAGGGGCGCCTGGGTGGCGCAGTTGGTTAAGCGTCCGACTTCAGCCAGGTCACGATCTCGCGGTCCGTGAGTTCGAGCCCTGCGTCAGGCCCTGGGCTGATGGCTCAGAGCCTGGAGCCTGTTTCCGATTCTGTGTCTCCCTGTCTCTCTGCCCCTCCCCCGTTCATGCTCTGTCTCTCTCTGTCCCAAAAATAAATAAACGTTGAAAAAAAAAATTAAAAAAAAAAATTTGCTGTGATGGAAACATAACTTGTGTCTTAATGTAGTCACAGATCATACTGTTTATGTTGCAACAACTCAACTTTGCGTTTGTAGCATGTATGTAAAGGAATTAATGTGTTTGCAATAAAACCATGGACACTGAATTTTGAATTCAGCATAATTTTCCATGTATAAAGAAATGCTTTTCTTTTGATGGCTTTTTCCTACAATTTAAAGATGTGGAAACTATTCTTAGCTCATGGGTTGTATAAGCCCTCCTCCCCAGTGCCCCCACAAAAAACAGGTGGCTTCTGCATTTGGCATGCAGGCATAGTTTACCTATTCTTGTAAGGTATATATGGGAAGGTTATTGCTCAGGCCTAGGCTATGTACATTCTCAACTTTATCAGAATTCCAAAACTTATTTTCCTAAGTTTTATCTATATACATTGACACATTGTGGTTAGAGTTTTGGTCACTATCTAGTGTCACTAACTAGAGTTTTGGCATCTGACCAACACTTGACATTATCAGACTTTTAAATTTTGTCAGTTTGGTAGGTATAACATGGACTTAATACTTAATTTTTTTATTTCCTTCGTTAATAATTTGAATATTTTTCATGTTTATTAGCTATTTCTGCTACCTCTTTGGCAAAATGCCTAATTAAATCTATTGCCCACTTGCTGTTGGGTTGTTGGTGTTTTCTTAACTGAAATGTTGGGGTTCTCTAAATATCCCGACGAATAAATTTGTCAGTTATAGCTATTGCAAATAACTTCTCCTAATTTATGACTTGTCTTTTTAAAGTTTTTGCATTAGCAGTATTTAATTTTTTTAAGTTTATTTATTTTGAGAGACACAGAGACAGAACGGGGAGGAGGGGGGGACAGAGGGAGGGGGAGAGAGACAGAGAGAGAGAGAGAGAGAGAGAGAGAATCCTAAGCAGGCTCTGCACTGATGTGGGGCTTGAACTCATAAAACTGTGAGATCATGACCTTTTTCTGTCTCTCAAAAATGAATTAACATAAAAAACTTTTAAAGTAAAGCTTCTCTTTAAACTATCCTTCCATTAAATTTTACTTTGTATTCTTGCGGAAAAGTTTTTATTTCTCTTGTGTAAATACATAGGGTTGAAATGGTTGGATGTACCAAGTTTATCTTTTTTTTTAAGTTTTTAATTTAATTCTAGTTAACATACAGCATTATATTAGTTTCAGGTGTACAGTATAGTAATCAGCACTTCCATATATCACCATGTGCTCATCACAGGTATACTCCTTAATCTTCACCTGTTTTACCCCTCCCTGCCCCTCCCCTCTGGTAACCATTAGTTTGTTGTCTATAATAAATTAGAGTGTGTTTCTTGCTTTGTCTCTCTCTTATTGTTTTTCCCTTGTTTTGTTTCTTAAATTCTGCATGTGATTGAAATCACATGATATTTGTCTTTCTCTGACTTAATTATTTCACTTAGCATTATACTCTCTAGCTCCATCCATGTCATTGCTAATGGCTCTACTAAATTTTAATATGATTTTATTCAGTTTCCCAAATTTACTCTGTTGCAATTCTAATTAAAAGTGCATGCATTTAAGGGGCACCTGGGTGGCTCAGTCGGTTAAGTGTCCGACTCTTGATTTTGACCCAGGTTATCATCCTGGGGTTGTGAGGTTGAACCCTGCTGTGGGCTCTGTGCTGGGCATGGAGCCTCCTTGGGATTCTGTCTCTCCCTCTGCCCCTCCTTCCCATGTGTATGTGCACACACTCTCTTAAAGAAAATTATAAAAATGGGGCGCCTGGGTGGCTCAGTCGGTTAAGTGTCCGACTTCAACTCAGGTCATGATCTCACAGTCCATGAGTTCGAGCCCCGCGTCAGGCTCTGTGCTGAGAGCTCAGAGCCTGGAGCTTTCTTCAGATTCTGTGTCTCCCTCTCTCTCTGCCCCTCCCCTGCTCATGCTCTGTCTCTCTCTGTCTCAAAAATAAATAAAAACATTAAAAAAATTTTTAAAGAAAATTATAAAAATCATGCATTTACTTATTACTTTTGGAAGAATCAATTTTTATTGTTATACAGATTTTGTTTTATGCTATTTACTTAAATTTTATGGTTGTCAAGTAGTATGTATTGTGTTTTTTTGTGTGTCATTTGTTAAGTATCTTATTTGTCACCTTTGCAAATGGAGTCTATTTTTCAGGGATGCCTGAGTGGCTCAGTTGGTCCAGCATTTGACTTCGGCTCATGTCATGATCTCATGGTCCATGAGTTCAAGCCCTGCATTGGGCTCTGTGCTGACAGCTAGAGTCTGGAGCCTGGTTCGAATTGTGTCTCCCTCTCTCTCTGCCTCTCCCCCAGTCGCTCTCTCTGTCTCAAAAATAAACATTTTAAAAAAAAAAGGAGTATTTTTTTATTTGTAGGTTCTTATTGCAAGAATAGCTTAGCTATGTTACTGAAATCCCTTATTAAATATAGTAGACTTTTAAAATTTGAGACTGTAGTTATCCAGACATGAAGCCATATCAACTGAAAATATTTTCTTTTTCACAGTGACAGCCCAAATTATGTAATTAATTTTTTTTACTATAAATTGTGGGATTATAATAAACAATCGTGGTAGTTGTCACCTTTGACTAATTTCTAATTCTAGTTAATTAGTTGTCATATTTTGTTAATTTAGGGCCAGTTGTTAGTTTTTGTCACATAGGCTTAGTCTTTATTACATTTAAAAAAAAATATTCCTATCTTACCTTGTGGAATGGTTGAAGAATATTTGTGTTTATGTATTACTGGATTTAGTTTGTTAATATTTTGTTAAGGATTTTCCTGGTAAAGTTTGTTTACTATTGGAGTTGTATGTAGCTTTATTAAATGTTGTCTACAATTCACTAGTGAAACCATCCGGGCTTGGAGATTTCTTGGTGTGAGATTGTAAGTTATAAGTTAAAGTTTTCAAATAGGAATATAAGGTTTTCCTATTTTATGTCCCCCCCCCCCCTTTTTTTTTAAGGTAGAGAGAGACAAACCAAGAAACAGTCTTAAAATAATTTTTTTTTAATGTTTGTTATTTTTTTTTATGAGAGAGAGAGCACAAGCAGGGCAGGGGCAGAGAGAAGGGGACAGAGGATCCAAAGCAGGCTCTGCAGATCCAAAGTGGGCTCTGTGCTGACAGCAGAGAGCGCAGTGTGGGGCTCGAACTCGCGAACTGCGAGATCGTGACCTGAGCGGAAGTCAGATGCTCAACCCACTGAGCCATGTAGGTGCCCCTTATGTTTCATCTTTTGTCAGTTCTGGTAAGTTGTATTTTTCAAGGAAGTTGTCCATTTCATTTAAGTGGTCTCTTTGTCTTTTGAATTAGAGGTAATTTAGTGGGAAGGACAGTGGCATCTCATTGTTTTAATTTGCATTTCCCTATTAATGATGTGGAACAACTTTTTATTGTGTGTATTGGCCATTCTTAATGTTCTTTTGTGAAGTGTCTGTTCAAATTATTGCCCACTTTTCATTTTGGTTGTTTGTCTTTTTGTTATTAGGATAAAGGTTCTTTATATATTTTGGATACAAGTCTTCTGTCATGTAGATCAGTAGATTGAAATCAGTCGGGATATCCATCTCCATGTATCTGTGTCTATAAATCCCTTCATATCCATCCATCCATTTTGTGGCTTGCCTTTTTATGATCTCAGTGGTGTCCTTGAGTAGCACAAGTTTTTAATTTTGATGAAGTCTCATTTTATTATTATTGTTATTATTATTACTACTACTGTATTTGTGTGGTCTGTTCTTTGTGTTCTAAGATACCAGTCCCAAGATCATGAATATTTAAACTTGTTTTTTCCTAGAAACTTTATATTTTTAGCCTTAGCTTTTACAATTAGGGTCCTCATCCATGTCATTTTAGTTTTTGTATATAGTGTAATGTAAAAGTCAAAATGTATAATTTTTGTGTGTGGATATCTGTTGAGTCAGTAGCATTTATTGAAAAGATTATTTATTCTGATTGATATACCTTGGTACATTTGTTGAAAATTAGTTGATCTGTATATTGAGTCTATTTCCAGACTCATTATAAATAAGTTCCATGGATCTATATACACATATATCTGTTCTGAGGCCAATATCACTCTGTCTTGATTCCTTTAATTTTATATTAAATCAGATATTCTAAGTCATATTTTCCAATGTTGTTTTACTGTACTAGATCTTTTGCATTTTCATGCATTTTCTTAGAAGCAGCTTGTCAACTTCTATTAAAAAGCTTCCTGGGGTTTTTATTGTGATTCTGTTGGGTCTGTAGATCAGTATGGGGAGAATTGACATCTAATTAATAGTGTTTTCCAATTCATGAATATGATATGTCTGTCAGTTTATTTAGGTTTATTTATTTATTTATTTCATTTCTCTCAGCAATGATCTGTAGTATTCAAAGTAGAGGTCTTGTACATATTTTGTTATTCCTATATATTTTAAATTTCTTATGCTATTGTAAGTGAAATGACTCAAAATTAAATTTGTTGAGGTATAATGTACAGATAGCAAAATTTACCATATTTGAAAAATTAGTTTAAATTTTTTTTTTTATGCTTATTTATTTTGAGAGAGAGTGTGTGAGCGAGGAAGTGTGAACAGGGGAGGGGCAGAGAGAGAGGGAGAAAGAATCCAAAGCAGGTTCTGTGCTAACAGCCCCTGACTTCCAGCTCGAGACGAAATCAAGATTTGGATGCTTAACTGAGTCACCCAGCTGCCCCTAACTTTTCATTTTGAAATGATTATTGATTTACAAAGTGAGTTAGTACAAGTCGTCCAACTCTGTTCCTAAAAATTGTTTTGTCTGTATAAGTCCTTTGCATTTACGTATATATATTTTAGATTTACATGTAAATTTATACAAATAAGCTACTGGGACTTTGATTGGAATTGCATATTCTATAGATTAATTTGGGGGAGAATTGATATCTTAAATATATTGAATCATACCTACAAGCATGGTTTATTTCTTTTTTTTAGGTCTTCTTTAAATCTCTAATTTCTAAATTATTACTAAATTTCTAAATCTCTTGTAGTTCCTAGTTTATAGAGTTTGCACATATTTTATAAAATTTAGCATACATATATATATATATATTTTTTTTTTTTTCTTTCCAATATTTTGTCTGGATTTTTTGTTCGTGGATAAATTGATGGACGATTTCCCCCCATAGAGATAGCCAATTATTCCTTCCCAGGTCAGTGAATAATCATGCTTTCTTTACTTACTTGAAATGTAGTATCCCTTATTTCTATTTTTTATTACCTTATAATTAGAAAATTGTTTTTTTCAGTCTCCATATGTTCTTTACTATCTTTGTAGATATCTTCCCTCAGATTGAGGATTTTCTCTTGTTTGCTGAAAGATTTTTTTCATGCATGAATATTAAATTTTGTCAAATTATTTTTCTTCATTATTGAGATAGTCCTGTGTTTTCCTTTATTGTGTTATGTGGTAAATTCATTTTTGAATATTCAACCCATCTTATATTCATGGGATAAATCCTACTTTGTCATGACTTATTATTTGTTTTTTATATTTTTATTCAGTTTGCTAGTATTTTAAGTATGCTAATACTTTAAGCACCTATGTTTATGAAGGATATTGGTGTAAAGTTGTCTTTTGTTGTATCTTTCTCTGGTTCTGGTGGCAGAGTAATACTGGCCTCAGAAAATTGGTTAAGAAATATTCCTTTCTCCTATATTTGCTGAAAGAATACATATAAGATGGGTGTTATTTCCTTAAATATTTTATTTAATTTACTAGCAAGTCATCTGGTCCTGGTGCGTTCAGATTTTCTTTATCTTTTGTGTCTGGTTTGGTAATTTGCACCTTTCAAGGCATTTCCTTTAAGTCAGCACAGTTGAATAGAATTTTTGCGTGATGATGGAAATGCTTTGTATGTATACTATTAAAATATAGTAGCCACTAGGTAGCTACCCTTGGCAGTTGAGCACTTGAAATGTAACAAGTGCTGAACTGAAGTTTTCATTTTGATTAATTTAAATAGACATAGGTGACTGGTGGCTTCCCATGTTGGACATTGAAGGTCTAAGCCGTCAAATTTATTTCTATAAACTTCTTAATAATTTTTAAGTGTACTGTCATAAAGTTGTTCATAGCATTTTAAAATTTATTGTTAATGTTTATATTTTCTCACTTTGTATTTAATTTCTATGAAGTCTTTACTGCTATACCTTTCATTCCTGATATTATTAATTTTGTATTCTGTCTCTCAACTTCTTCATATAAATTTTTTAAAAAATACTTTAACTGAAATATACATAAACCTAAATTTACTACCTGAGCCATATTTAAGTGTACAATTCAGTAACATTAAGTAAGCTGGCATTGCTGTGCAACCAATCTCTGTAACGCTTCCCATCTTGCAAAACTGAAACTCTATACCTGTTAAATAATAATTCCCCATTCCTTCTCCCTCTAGCTGTGTCATCCACCCTTCTTCTTTCTGCCTCTATGAATTTGACTACTCTGGGTACCTCATATAAGTGGAATCATACTGGTATTTTTTGTGACTAACTTATTTCACATAACATAATGTTGTAGCCTGTGCCAGAATTTGCTTTCTTTGCAAATAGTAGGATTGGTGTATCTTGTGTTTAATGATCTCATAAGAATAACAAGTGAAATTATTATAATTTTACTGATGCCATTGAGGGGAAAAAAGTGCAGCTTACTCTGTTTCTACAGTTTTATAGCCCTTAAAATGATTTCCTTTAGCATTGCAATTCTTTCTAGTTATAAGGGGTAGGATAAATTAGATTCAGGCTTGAACAGATCCTTGTTTATCTGAATAGAAAGAGATATCAGCTATATCTGGTGAGGCAAGATGGGAGAGAAGATGAAAATTAAAGGTTTCACTTTATAAATAATACAACCATGTTACAGAGATTTTAGAATTGGAAGGATAGAAGATTTGAAAGTGTAGATTGGGACAGATTTGGGACTGTTTCCTTGTATCTCTGTGGCATTGTGCTTCTGGAACTATTGGCATAAGTTACTTCCACTTTTATTATTTTGTTAAAATTTCATTTTATTTTGCTTATGAAAATAATATGCCCTGAAATATTATAAAAATATGTAAATGTTTTATTTCATTAAAGTGTATGATATTCTGTTATAGTGATATGTTTCAACTTTAATAGACCCTGGACAGTTTTTAGGTACATGCCAAATGTATCAATTTATGGATTTCGCTGTTCTTCTTGATCATTACTTTTAGAGTAGTATAAATACCAGTGAACCTTCAAAAAAGTAAAGTCTGTTGTCTTTAGTTGTCCTCATAGTGAAGAACAAATGGTTGTTTTATAACAAACGGTTGTTATCTGTTCTTTAAAATCACATTTTTTTTTAGTCTTAATAGTGTTCAAATGGATTATTGAAATTGTAACTTATTTCTATCAGAGGTATTTCAAATGTCAACATTTGTTGGTCACCTTTTAGTAATAAAATCTATTAGTTATAAAATCAAATTGTTGTGAATATTCCACTGGTTTCAAGCTATTTTTTTTTTCCTATGGGAACAAATAAAAGCAAAAATTAGTGAAAGTAAGTCCTGTGACTATCACCTATGAATCTCATCTCTCTTTATTGAATGTGTAGAGGTTACAATGGCATACTTGAATAGTTCTACAATAACAACACATATTTGAATGAAAATAAGAGAGCTGTAGTCTGTAGTCGTGACTTCCTGAGGAAGCTCATTCATCTTTGTTAGTACTTACCATGGATCATTGATGATTGACCTGACTTAAGTAAATGGTTCATCTCTGGTATGGTAGGGCATTCAGTGGTTTGTCTTTGTTGGTAGAACATTCAGGGGGATTTTGTGAAGAAATTCAACCATCTGATAAGAAGTTAGACTTGATGAATCTGAAGATTGCTTTCAGCCTCTGGGTGTGGTGATTTATGCCTGGTTCATAAAAAACTAGAGCCTATTACTCAAGGTGTGGTCTGTGGATCAGCAATATTAGCATCACCTGGGAGTATGTTAGAAATCAGATTCTAGCTGTCATCCTTTATCTGCAGAACCAGAATCTTTGGGGGTGGTGTGGAACTCAGGTATCTGTTTCCAACAAGCTCACCAAGAGATTCTGATGGCCGGTAATCATTGAGAAAGCATTGCTTTAGTTCAGTGATCCTCAAGAATTATTGTGTATCAGAAGCAAAATTATCTAGGGGTTTTTGTTTTTGTTTTAAAAATTTTAAAAGTGAGGTAAAATTGACATACAGCATTGCAAATTTTTTTAGATGTACAACATAATGATTTGCTGTATGTATGTATTGCAGAATGATTACTACAATTAGTTTCGTTAATACCCATCACCACTTATTCACTGTAACTTTGAAACACTGATAGAAATATATTTTACATAGAGATCTATGTGTGTACAGACATTTTTTTTTTAATTTTTTTTTTTTAACCTTTATTTATTTTTGAGACAGAGAGAGACAGAGCACGAATGGGGGAGGGTCAGAGAGAGGGAGACACAGAATCCGAAAAAGGCTCCAGGCTCTGAGCTGTCAGCACAGAGCCCGACGCGGGGCTTGAAATCACGGACCGCGAGATCATGACCTGAGCCGAAGTCAGCTGCTTAACCGACTGAGCCACCCAGGCACCCCTGTACAGACATTTTTTATAGCATTGCTTATTGTTACTCTGACTAATGCACTTTGCTTTCTAGTATAGTTTTTTTTTTTTTTTTTTTTTTTAAGTAATCTCCACATCAAACACAGGGCTCAAACTCATGACCCTGGGATCAAGATTCGCATTCTCTACCGACTAAGCCAGCCAGGTGCCCTTTCTACTCTGTCTTGTTAAAAAACAATTTCCTGGCCCTGGCTCACTAATGGGTGATACCTGCAGTTTGAAAGAACACTGGATTGTTGTATTCTAATTATTATCCCATTTCCATGAAAAGTTTTCTGTTGGTTACTGGCCTGTTAATAGCAAAGATTCCTTTTCATCTTAGGATCATAAATACAAATTATCATTCTTTCTATTACTGTAAGTGTGTCCTGATGAGAATCGGGGTCTGTCAATAAAGGCAGAAGCTAGAATGGCTGTTGAAAAGCATCTACTAGTTTAAGACAAAGCCACATAAGTTCAGCTGTTGATGAATTGTATGTTTACCAAGAGTCCGTTGTTTCCAAACCTGTTTCTTTTAGTACTACTTGTCATTGTAATTGTATGATTTAAATTGTTTTTACACTAATGGAATTTACTCTGGAAAGTGAGTTGTTTCTTTCTTTTAAATTTTTTAAAATATTTATTTACTTATTTTGAGAGAGATAGAGAGAACGCTGAGTGGGGTAGGGGCTGAGAGTGAGAGAGAATCCCAATCTCTGTGTCAGCTTAGAGCCTAACATGGGACTTAGTCTTACTAACCATGAGACCATTGATGTGAGCCAAAATGAAGAGTTGGATGCTTAACTGACTGAGCCACCCATGCACTCCAAGTGACTTGTTTCTATGAACAATTTGAATGCTTTGGAAATACTTACTACGTAAATCCGTAAAAACATGGAGGTGCAGGTGTCTGTATTTTGTCATTCCACTTTAAAGAAACCACAGTTGCAGTCATGGAGTTTACATTATGGGTGTAATTTGTTCAAGAAAGAACTCAAATTAACATGCACATTCTGCAAGATTTGGTTGATCCTCAAATGGTTGGTCAGTATGCTTTTATATACCCCAAATAAAAATAAATGTGTAAGACATGTATGTTTCATTTGTTAATGATTCCTGGCTTTATTGGAGTTTTAACTATTCAACTGTATTCCTAATCTAGTTCGAAGAGGCTTTTATTATTCAGCAAATTGCATTTTATTGAATAACACTAAATCATCTTAGAAATATATCAGTGACAAAATTCTAATGTTGTAAGCTTTTATTTAAAATGAACCTCACTTAAAATGAACAAGATTACCTCATTTAAAAATTTTTTTTTTAATGTTTTATTTATTTTTGAGAGAGAGAGAGAGAGACAGAGACAGAGAGAGACAGAGTATGAGTGGGGGAGGGACAGAGAGAGAGGGAGACAGAATCCATGAAGCAGGCTCCAGGCTCTGAGCTGTCAGCACAGAGCCTGACGTGGGGCTCAAACCTGTGAACCACGAGATCATGACCTGAGCCAAAGTTGGACACTTAACCGACTGAGCCACCCAGGCACCCCATAGATTACCTCATTTTTATGCTTGTTATTACTTGGTTTTGCATTCTTCAGAGTTTATGTTTTCTTTTCTTTTTTGATTCTTTATTTTATATAAGAGAGAAAAGCAACTTCAGAATCGTTTGAGAACTAAGATTTCTAAAGTTAAAATTATAACTGATATTATTTAATATCTGAAAATTATGCTTTGATTAAAAACAAAAAAGTATGGGAGGAATCAAGTAATGTATTGGCAATGAGAGTAGCTAACAGCCCTTTCACAGTGTTCATTTATGTGTTTATTGGACTTCTTAGTTGATGTTTGTGCCTTGAAATGATCCTTCGGTATAGTATAGAAACATCAGTCTGCCTCTTAAAGCAAAGCCTAAGCAGGAAGACCTGGAGTAAAAGTTGACCTACCATGAAATTTGCTTTCATTGTCGAATACAAATACTGTACTTAAAACTGCTTAACATACCATTGTTCTCCGTTCACAAAATCTTACAACTTACTTGCATTTAACACATGTACTCCTTTCATTCTTGTACTGAGGAAGTTTATTTATGTACTGACCACATCCACTGTTGCACATAGATTTTCCTTTTAAACTCCTTAGTTGTTCCCTCTTTGTTGGATCATTCTCATAAGCAGACTACAAGCTGCAATATTCTCCATCATAAAAACAAGCAAAAAAACACCTCACCAAAAAGTAAAACAATGAGGAAAACAAAACAAAAATAGCAAGTCGGAAAAAGACCTCACTGCAGATTTTAACCCTGTTTCTGCTCATTTTCTTTAATTTAGAGCAAAACTCTTACGGAGAGTTGTCTGTAGTTAAGGTTCCTCAGTTCTGTCTTTTGGGATCACCCCACTCCAGCTTGTACACTCATTTGTTCACTGATAATACTCTTGTCAAGTTAGAAGATCATTTCAGCTTCGCAAATGTTACTGATCCTTCTCAGTCTTCATCTTCTGTGTCAGCTCAGCAGTGTTTGTTTTGGTTGGTCAGTCTATCCTTGCTGAAATTCTTCCTTTACATAGCTTGTTTGACATCAGTCACCTGGTTTTCCTCTTGCCTCATTGGCTGTTGTATCTTAGTCTCTTTTCCTTATTCCTTCCTTTCTATCAGATTTCCAAATGGTGCAGAGGACTCTTTAGCTCTCTTCCATCAGTAGTAAATAAATTTGCTAGGTGATCTCATCTTGTCGCATTAATTTTAAGTGCCATCTCTTCATTGACTCCCCAATATGTATGTCATTGCTTGGCAAGAGTCTCCTTTTTAATTCCTCTTTATTAATATATCTAATTGCCATCTTATTATCTCCAGTTGAAGATGTAATAAAGTTCTCAAAATTAACAGGCCCAAAACCAAGTTACCTCTTTCCTGTCTGCTCCTGTCTTAGTGTTCCCATCTCAAGCAATGATACCCTGTTGTATTATCCTTTGCTTCTTTCATATCCAGCTTCTTATATATCAGGGAATGCCTCTAAACCCAAATCAGACTGTTTCTCCTTTACATCCACCATTACTATTCTGGCCTTAGCCACCAATGTTTCCTTGGATTATTGCAATAATCTCCTCTAATTGTTCTTCCCACTTCCATTCCATTCTTCATTCCCTTAACATTAAAAATTTTATGTTTTATTTTATATTTGAGAGAGCAAGAAAATGGGGGAGGGGCAGAGAGAGATGGGAGACAGAATCTGCAGCAGGCTCCATGCTCCATGCTCCGAGCTGTCAGCACAGAGCCCGATGGAGAGCTTGAACTCAGGAGCAACGAGATCAAGAACTGAGCCATAGTTTGACGCTTAACTGACTGTGAGCCACTTAGGCGTCACATTCCCTGTAACATTTAACAGTCTTAAAGGAGTCCTATAGAAGCTAGGGTGATCCTTGTAAAATATAAATCATGTTAATCCTCATCAGGATCTTTTAATGACTTCCTTTCACACTTAAATATATTGCATTTTTCCCTATGGTCTGCAAATTTGTAATAGACCTATTCTCTGGCTTTTTCTCTTTTCTCATTTTTTAGCACTCTTCCTCTCACTCATTCAGGTCCAGTCATTTGTCCTTCCTTTTCCTCACATATGCTAATCCTGTTCACAGTGTGTAACAGCCAGGAGTCTTCCATGAGAAATTGGTACTTTCAAGTGTTTCACTAGCTACTGGGATCCCCAGTAAATGCAGTGTCCTGCTTTGTTTTGTAGATCTAGGCTTTGAGAAACAGGAGCTATTTCTTTTGTTTGATTAAATGGGCCTCAAGGATGAGAATTCTTGTCTGGTTGATTATTTATCTGTTAAAAAAATTGTTTTTAATGTTTCTTATTTTTGAGAGAGAGAGCACAAGTAAGAGAGGGGCAGAGAGAGAGGGAGACACAGAATCTGAAGCAGGCTCCAGGCTCTGAGCTGTCAGCACAGAGCCCGACGTGGAGTCAAACTCATGGGCTGAGAGATCATGAGCTGAGCCAAAGTCGGAGGTTTAATCAACTGAGCCACCCAGGCACCCTGTTAATTATGTATCTTAATGTAACTAGTACTTACATTAAGATTTGTTCAGCCTGTATATTTCTTGTGGGTAACAAGCAAAATTTCATTTAAAAAATCTTTTAAGTTTATTTTTGAGAGAGAGCGAGTGAGGGAGGGGCAAAGAGAGAAAGGAGAGAAAGAGAATCCCAAGCAGACTCCACACTGACAGCGTGGAGCCTGATGCAGGGCTAAAACTCATGAACTGCTGCATCATGACCTGAGCTGAAATCAAGAGTTAGACATTTACCCAGACGCTTGAGCAACTGAGCCACCTAGGCACCCCACTAGCAAAATTTCAAATTCAAATTAGATGCTTTGTTAGAAATTGCCATCTCTGAAAAAGCTTTAAATCTCAAGTGCATTTTCAAATAAGGATAAAAAATTTGTTTTCAATAAACAATAGATACATGTGCTTCAAAACTCAAAATATATAAAAAATATGCTTTGAAAAGTTGTGTTTCTGTCTTCTAGCTACCCAGTTATGATTTTCATAGAAGATCAATGGAAGATATTTTTTATACTCATAAATTTTAAAAAATACATTAGTGATAGCCTATGTATTTATTCTTTGTCATTTAGGTATTTTAACTTAATTAACCTTGGAAATTCATATAAAGCTACCTCATTCTTTTTTTATAACTGCATAATGCTCTGTTGTAGGTATGTACTATAATTTAGTCTCACTGATGAATAGAGAGGCTGTTTCCAGACTTTGCTGCTGTAACTGTTCTTTTTTCATAGTTCCCTTGCAAGATTTAGAACTAATAAAATGCTGTATATTAACTATGGTCGAATTAAAAAATAAAAAGAATATTATATCTCTAGAATAAAATCTTAGAAGTTGAAATGCTGGCTCAAGAGGTATGTGTATTTAAAGTATCATAAATATCACCGTCTATTCTTTATTAGAGTTGTACCAGTTTATATTCCTACCAGTAGTATTTGACTGTAGCAGTTGGCGAACTTTTCTTCTTTCAAGGGCTAGAGTAAATATTTTAGGCTTTGCAGCTCACATATGGTCCATGTTACAAGTTTTTTTTTTTTTTTTTTTTTGTATATATGTTTTGGCCTTGGGCCATAGTTCTGGCAGCTTTGGCTGTCAGGCTGTTATCAAAACCTTTTGTCCTTACCAACCTGCTTGTGAACATGGTATCTCACTGCATTATTAATTTTCATTTCACTTATGAGCAAAGTTCATCCTTCATGTGTCCTTTCCTGGAATGTTTGTTCAAATCCTTTTCTTTTGTACATGTATTTGGTTGTTTGTATTTTTATTGAGGCATACGAATCTTATCTGTATCCAAAATGACCCTTTGTGATATCAAATACAATAAAATCTTTTTAGCTGGTTAATCTTTAATCTCTGGTTTGGTTTGTGTCTTCTCTGTAGCAGTTTTTGGGTCACATTTGACCTGTTATTGTTTTACTCAATAAATTAGTCTTTTATTCTAGATTTTGTGTCATTTTTAGAAAGGCTTTTCCCCACTTTATTAAGACTTAAAAATAATTTTTCCATATTTTTTATATTAGTGTTTTATTTTTTATGTTTAAACTTTGAAAACATCTGGAAATTATTTTTTTTTTTAATTTTTTTTTTCAACGTTTATTTATTTTTGGGACAGAGAGAGACAGAGCATGAACGGGGGAGGGGCAGAGAGAGAGGGAGACACAGAATCGGAAACAGGCTCCAGGCTCTGAGCCATCAGCCCAGAGCCTGACGCGGGGCTCGAACTCACGGACCGCGAGATCGTGACCTGGCTGAAGTCGGACGCTTAACCGACTGCGCCACCCAGGCGCCCCTGGAAATTATTTTGATAGGAGTTAAGGATCTACTTTTTCCAAGTGGCTAGCCTTTTCTCTCAATAACATATCCTGAATTTAAATGCAGAGGTTTTGAAAATTGCTTGCAATATTACTTTTTAGTGTTTACTTCTCATATACTGTAAAATTTAGATTAAGCTGCTGACCACATGAAAGGCGTATTCATTCATGAAACAGTTACTGAGCATGTGCTGTATGGCCTGGTACTAAGGATGAAGTATTGTGTAGAGAAGACTCTATCCCTGGCCTTTAGTTGCTTACAGTCTGGTAGATTTATCACACCATATGCATGTGTGTGTGCAACACCCTACACTTCTTTATTTATATTTTCTCCTTAACTTTCTATTACTGTAAGAATTTTCAAGTACATAGAACAATTGAAGGAATAGTATATTGAATATCTATAATGTAGTGCATGCTCTCTGATTCCTCCCTGCTGCTCTCTCTGTGTTATATATATACTATGTGAATGTAAGCTGTAGACATTCCTAAGATTTTAGCACCTATTGTTTGATTATTATTTAATTAAGTAAATGATGATTTTCTTGTTTTATTATTCTGTTTGTCTTCCTAGTTCTTGAGGAGGGGGAACCATAGCTATCTTTTTAATCATTTTATCCCTTGAACTTATCACAATACTTAACCACAGAGTGGTTTCCTAATAAATACATGCTGAATGAATGAGTACTTTAGGCAGTAGGAAGCTGTGGAAAGATTTCAAGGGATATAATATGGAATGATTTATGGTTTAGAAAGATAATCTAGTGTCTTTCTGGAGGGGGGCAACTTGAGGAATGCTTTTATTTAGACTTTGTGTCACTTAGGATTTGATTATAAGTAATCCAACTCAAACAAACTTAAACAAAAAAAGGAATTTATCCTGGATCATGGAATCCAGGGAATGACTTGAAGAACCAACCAGTCTCACAAACAGTTGATCTGGGCTTCAGGAACAAATAAAAACAAGGCTGTTGGTACCACCAATATTTTTAGTCTTTGCTTCATTCTGTGTTTTTATTAGGTTCAGTTTGCCTGCTCATGGATCAATTAAATGTGGTTTAGGGGTAGGGTTTGTAAGAATATGATTGCTTCCTAGATGTCCATGTAGATTTAATTAGTACAGTGTTCACAGTAAGAGATGTGGAGTGTTAGAGTGGTGCCTTGTGGAGGAGATGGATTCGAGAGATATTAAGTAGGACAGTTTACAGAATTTGTCCAGAGGGAAAGAGAATTGGACTGATTTCTCTTTTCATGAGCAAACTGCTGGCTTGCTGATGCTGTTAATCAGGTGACGGAAATACAAGAAGAGTATGCTTGGAATGGGAACATGATGAACTTGGTTTTAAAAGTACTAAGTTGGAGATCCCTAGGGACTTATAGGAGCTTGTTGAATATGGAGATCTGAATCTTGGAAGAAAGTGCTTAGGAAATTCACAGCAATGGTGAAAGCTATGGTGGTGAGTAAAATAGTCTGAGTGTATAAAATAAGAGAATTGGAATATTGAGAGCATAAACAGAGGAAGAGGAATATGAAATAAATTAATAGACTAATTAGAAAGGTAGGAAGAAGTATAGTGTCAAAGAAACCAAAGGCCTTTTATTCAGGACATATATGCCACATAGGGATTGAAAAAAATCAATTGGATTTGACCATTAGGAAATTCTTGATGATCTTAATGAGAGCAGTTCCAATGAGAAGTTGGGACCCAGGTTGCATTAAGTTTGGAGGATTAATAACTGGGAGATGAAGTAGAAATAAACCAATGTAGACTTTTTTTCTAGAGGTTTGACTGTTAAGGGAAGGTGAAATGAGAGCTGGGAGGTTTTTTAAATTTTATTTTGGAATGGAAGAGATGTGAGCATTGTAGTTTCAAACGGTAAATAGTTTTTAAATTTTTTCTGGCTTGGATACATTTTATTCTTTATGTTTAAATATTTAGCATTGTAAACATTAACTGCTGTGTTTATTAGAGTTAGTACAGAGATAGTGAGACTTTAAGAGCAGAGACCTGTGTTCTAATCTCAGTTCCCCAGAATAATCACTGTAGTAATTAAATGAAGTTTTCTATTCTCTTCTGTTTGTTAGTCACTGTGTTAATAGGCCTTTTATACATAGTATCATTAATCCTCACCACAAATTAATCTCTAAGGTGAGTATTACACTGTTTTACAAATAAAGAAACCTGAGAGTTTACCTTTCAGGATCACATAGATTTTTAGCGATCATACTATGATTCCAGCACAGATATGTCTGTTTCTGAAGTTGGTACTCTTTTTTTTCTGCATCACATTGCCTCCTTTCTAACCTCAAATAGCTTCTCAAGTTGTAGATCCCTATTTCCTTATCTGTCACATTAGGATAGTCCTATCACACCTATATCAAATTGCTCATTGAATGCTGTGGTATTATTATCTATATTTTGTTTGAAAAGAGAAATTATATATTTGGTTAAATACCAGACAGACCTTATAAATGTGGTCATCTTTAGCACTATCGTTTGTCTAAACAGTATTTTACTTTTTAAGGTGGTGGTATCATGGATACAGAAATGTCTGAAGATATAGACCACAACTTAACTCCTACCCTTGACAGCATGTCTTATGGAATGCCGAATCAAACAGGATCTGAAAATTCATTGCTGGATGAAGATGATTATTTTTTGAACTCTGGGGATCTTGCAGGAATTCCAGTCGTTGGTAGTGACAATGAGGATGAACAGGATTTTAGTTCAAAGGACAATCTTGTTTCTTCAATTCATACTGATGATAGCTTGGAAGTAGAGAGAAGAGTCACACAGCATGAATCAGACAATGAAAATGAAATACAGATTCAAAATAAATTAAAAAAAGACTTTCCTAAACAGTTTGATCAGGTTTCTGTCTTTAAATCAATACGGAAAGATTTTAGTCTAGTAAGAGAAAACAGCAAAGAGACATTTTCTGGAAAGGAGAAAAATAGAGACCTAACTTATCATGAACGTGAAAAACGATTGGATAAACCCCATAAAGAGTTGGATTCAAGGTTGAAAAGCAGTTTTTTTGATAAAGCAGGTAATAATTGTTGGAATAGAGCCACAAAACACAATAAATAACTACGTACTGATAATAATATAGCTTTTATTAGTTCTGATTCTAAACAAAATATGAACAGTTAAATTCCTTGTAAGCTTGTCATTTTTCTTTTATCCTTGTTCTTTGCAGAGTGACTGAATTTCTCCCAGTAACTTTTGGTAATGGTAAAAATGATTGAAAAATAGTTCTAAACCTCATTTCTCCCTCCCCTGGTTGCAATATTTTGATGAGAAGGCAAGATACTCAAGTCACCTGTTCATTTTCTTTGGTTGAACATTGGAACCTCAAGTTGGATTTAACTTCTTTGTGCTGTAAGCACTAATTCAAACTGCTGTCCCACCAATTAGTCCAAATTAGGGAGGGTTTTTCTATTTGATAACATTTCTCTTTTATGTTCTAGAGGTTTCTTGAGGCCCTTCTTGAGCCTCTTTGCCCAGAGTACCCTATACTTTAGCTTCAGTTCCATTCTTGAATATGTCACATATTTTCTTGTTTCTTTGCCTTCTTTTACCTCTGCTGTTCCGTTTGTCTGCATGTCCTTTTCTTTCTTTGTATATATGCCTATAAAGTACTTCTTATCCAACAATGCCTAACACATAAACCTCTTCTACTCTGTAGTCATCTCTAACCTCTCAACCTGAAGAATGAATTGTTTCCTTCTCTATATTTACATAACATTTTGTTCATACCTCATTATTTATAGTACTTATAATACTTATTATACTTCTATATTTGTTTTGTTGTACCTACCAGTGTAGTTTATTGAGGGCCAGATTGTATCATATTCATCTTTGCATTCTTAGGGCCTAACTTGGTGCAGTGAAAATTGTAATATTTCAATAAATGCTCAATAGATGTGAAGGAAAGCAAGGTGCCATATATCAACCCTTACATTTCTTCTGTCAATGCTGGAAAAATATAGTAGAAAGACTAGGTCAGTATTATTAAAAAGAGCAATTAATTTACATATCCATTATGTACCAGGCTGAACAGGGTATACTATATTTTTAAATATATATTATTAAATTTATATTTTTGATATCTCTATGGGGGATAAATTATGAGGGCATTTATGCCCAAGGAGCATAATGTCTAATAGTAGAAGGGAAAAGTCAAGTAGTAGAAGTATCAATGACCAGTTAAATAGTGTAAGATTTAATTTATAATTAAATACAGTGGTAGAAGAATTTGTCATAGGCCATACAAGAAGATTTCTTTCAGGTAACTGAAACAGTGTATTTTAGGTATTCTTAGAAAAGAGCTGCTTTTTAACTCAGTGGCCAGGGAAGGTTTATAGAGGAGAGGTGAATTTTGAACTGAGCAGAATCAGAAGTCTGTATAGAGATAGATAGATAGATAGATAGATAGATAGATGGATGGATGGATAGAGGGGTCTTGGAATGATATAAGCAGAAATGGGGAGGAACAAACACAAGTAATTTGCAGAGTATAGTGAATAAGGTAACCACATTATTTAGGTTTGAGCAAGGAAATGTGTAAGGTGAGGCTAAAAGGAAAGTGGGGCTAGACTTTTGTTTGAGTGAAACTATCTTTTGGGTATTTTTGGGGACCCATTTCACTCTAATAAGCATCTTTATTTGACAAGAGAGGTGATTATCGAATGATAGCTTTTTAGGTCACTCTTTATAAGATTTGTTATTCATATACATGTGTTTGTTTTGTTTTTTTTTTCTTTCAATAGCTAATCAAGTTGAAGAAACATTACATACCCATTTACCACAAACCCCAGAAACAAACTTTAGGGTAAGTTTTCAGTGTGTATGCAGACTGCTGTAACTGTGGCAAGTGTCAAAGTTTTCTCTGTGTCATTTTCTAAACTGTAACTATATGTGTTAGGTAGAGCACGGATTGTTTTTTTAATTTGCTTTATTATTTGGTAAGGACATCTTTGAAGATGTCCTGAGAAGCCTCAGCTCTTAGTTTCTTTATTTGTATTTGATATTTAGACATAGACCAATTTACTTTTAGGCATAGGGACTCTAATGCATATCCATAGAGTTCTTCATTTCCAGTGAGCTTATCTTTGGGTGTTAACACCTGAAGAGGAGTAATCTTTAAATTTGAATATTTATTAATACTTTATATTGTGTTTTAGGATTCCAGCTATCCATTTGCCAATAAAGAATCCATTGGTTCGGAACTGGGGAATTCCTTTGCATCAAATATTAGAATTAAAGAAGAACCTTTGGATGATGAGTATGACAAAGCAATGGCACCACAGCAGGGACTACTAGACAAAATTAAAGATGAACCTGACAATGCTCAAGTAAACATTTCACCTTTACTTTCCCCCCCTTCTTTTCTGTTCCACACGTGAATTCTTCATTTGAGAGAGGAAATTCTTGATTAAGAAGTGAAGTAGTTTGTTGACAGTGTGAGAGGAGACTTCATGAAGGTTAAGGCAATTTGAATTATCTTCTGAGAGTAATGCTAAGGAATCAAGAGTTACATGAAACTTCTCCTGAGTAGTAATTTAGGATTTTAATCCTCTTTGTTCCTTAATGTCACTGTTCTATGATTTTTACAATTTCAGTGCAGGATTAGGGAAGGGGAGTCTTCAAGGATTTGAGATTGATGCAGCAGACATGGCTGAAGGTTTATGGTTTTTATGAGTTTATGTTGTGATTGAGTTTATACAAGGTAGTAAGCCTTGCACAATTACTGATAATGAAGTACACACCATGTGTGGATTTAAGTTTCTTGGGGGAGGAAGTAATGGACAGGTTATCTTTGAAAGGGTTAATTGATTGAAGAACTAGTTCATTTGATCAATGGGTAGAAGGTAAAGGAGGCTTTGATGGGTGAAATGGGATTCCAAATTTGAGATCTATAATTAATAGGGAGGACCCAGCTCTGCTATTGAAGATTGCTCTGGAGGAAAAATTTACAGAGATCCTGTAACTGAAGTTCTGAAATCAGTGAAGATACCTATACAGTTAATGACATTACAGTAGTTGGGATGTAAGAAAAAAGTTATGTGCTGTAATAATTTTGGAGTGTACAAAGGGAACTGAGGGATGAATACACAAAATCAATTATTTGAGGGTGGTCTATGTTTTATACAAAGGGCATGAATTCAGAGGCTGAGAAGTAAAGATAGCATGAATTAGCTATTTCTCGACATGATAGTTGATCTAAAGACAGGTTCCCTTTCCATATGTTTCTATTATTTTGGGGAGCTGAATGTGTGAGACTTCTGTGGAAGAGATTTTTTTATTCACATGTCTCTGAGCACGGTTTCCCAACTTTGGCACTATTGACATTTTGGTCCAGATAATTCTTTGTTGTGAGGGGCTGTCCTATGCAGTGTAGTACATTTGTTTAGCAACATCCTTGGCCTCCACCTTCTTGGTACCAATAGTATCTCTACCCTCCCAAGTGTCTGCAGACATTGCCATATGTCCCCTGGGGGGTGGGCAAAATTGTCTGCTGTTGAGAACCACTGTTTTACAATAAGATGTAAGAATAGATGTTTTGTATGTGTCACATTGATGTTCAGTTAATTTCTTGGTGCTCAGTGGAAGGTAGCAGTATAGAGTAGTGATGATAAAGCTGTAGGAACTGGATGGTTATGAGTGTGAAGGTAACAAAGAAGATGGCAGAGCAGGAATATGAAAATAGTTAAATACAAGGTAGATTGAAAGCATGTTAACAGAAGCAGGCAAAATGGAGATCTTGATATTGGTATTAGGGATAAAGAAATAATCTTGGTAACCTAGGGAAAGTTCATGCCTCAGAAGACTACAAACACATCCGTATACAGGGAAGATTTCCTGTCTCTTTACATGCCCCAGTGTGGACATGGGACATTCATAAGAAATCATAATCCTGGCAGGGATCCAAAAGCATTACTTTCTCTCTGTATATGACCCAGTAACACTTCCTTTAGGATGAAAAGGCAGTTATAGCAAAGACCAAATACCTTGAGGGAAAGGGAACATCAGGAAGGATAATTTATATTACTTTTTTGAAAGCAATCAGCAATTCCGGTGGTTGGGGGATACCAATAGGATGGAATTGTTATAAACAACTACATGTTTATACACTGTTGAAAGTGTAATATGTTATAAAATGCTGATTATGAAGTTTCATCATGATTTTGGGGAAGAAATTCCTCAAAAGTTCCAGCACTTGATTGATTGGACTCTTGAGAACAAAGCAGGAATGTGTATAGGTCCTGGGCGTACAGTCCAGAGACATTCTTTACCCTGACCCTACAACGGGGCAGTCCGAGCACGTGAGTAGATAAAGCTAGGTTTTTCAACGTTTATTTATTTTTGGGACAGAGAGAGACAGAGCATGAACGGGGGAGGGGCAGAGAGAGAGGGAGACACAGAATCGGAAACAGGCTCCAGGCTCTGAGCCATCAGCCCAGAGCCTGACGCGGGGCTCGAACTCACGGACCGCGAGATCGTGACCTGGCTGAAGTCGGACGCTTAACCGACTGCGCCACCCAGGCGCCCCAAAGCTAGGTTTTTCAAAACCAAACCAAACCAAACCAAACCAAACAAAATGTTTATTTATTATTAAGAGACAGAGACAGAGCATGAGCATGGGAGGGGCAGAGAGAGGAGGAGACACAGAATCTGAAGCAGGCTCCAGGCTCTGAGCTGTCAGCACAGAGCCCGACCTGGGGCTTGAACTCACAAACTGCGAGATCATGACCTGAGCCGAAGTCGGACACTTAACCGACTGAGCCACCCAGGTGCCCCGATAAAGTTAGGTTTTCTCTGAGAAATCCTTTCTATTGTATCAGCCACACCAATTCTGTAGGATCAGACCTTTTCATAATTCTTCTAGATATCCCTCTGGGCAACTTATGTTAGACACAGATACCTGGTCTTTCTTTTCTTTTCCCTCATCTTTCCTTCCTGTTCCCTTTCCCTTCCCCTTTCCCTCCCCACTTCCTCTCCTTCATTGCCCTCTTCCTTTAGGTATTTCTCTCCCGTGACCATTGGAAATCTGTATTCTTTGCTGTTCAGTACTGCCTAATGCTTTCACTCTTACATTTCCCATAGACTGGTGAAAGGAGTCCTAATATTATTTTAACAGTTTCTAAAACAGTACTATTAACCTAACTCTCTTAAAATACTGATAGGTTTTACAGTTGTGGTCAGGCTTTACTTTTGACTATCAGTTACCCGTAGTAACTTTTGTCATGATTTAATAAGATCATAGCTTTGGTTCATGGCACCTTATCAAAACCTCCTTTGGCTTTTCTCTTTGCTTAACTTGTAATTTTACTTTCAGCTCACTTCCTAATTCTCCTTTTTACACAATTCATTTTGGTCTTAATTTCTTTACTTTCCATACTTGCTCTACTTTCCAAATCACCTGGGGTGCTGAAATGTGTGTATATATATTTAAAGACTCAACCCATTTGTTCTTGATTATTTCATCAGTTAATGATTTTCTGGGGTCACCAGTTGTCATCCTCCTACCTCTGTTATCAGCATAATATCATTTGGTCTTGCAGTTTCATTTCTTTATTCAGATCCCTCGTGCATGTGACTATATTTTCTGTAGTGTTTTATAGGTACAGTGTACCTATACAGTGTGTAGTGTGTTGCCTCATCTTTCTGTATAAGAAGGCCATAGTAGGTGGTATTAACTCCATTTGTAGAGGAGAGAACTGAAGTTCATAAAGGTTGGAAGGAACCATTATGGGGCCATAATGAAGGTCATTTTATTATTATCCTAACAATCTTTATATAAATAAAAGTTGTTTAATGTTTAAAACTGCCTGGAGAAGGTTTTTAAAATAGAAAATTTAAAGAGCCAGAGACCCTATTTTTGCTTTTCCCCTTTTCAATTGGTTCTAAAAATTGGAAATTCAGTGAATACTACATTAACGTCATGATTTTTTTCTTTTCTTTTTCCTCTTATTAAAAGAGCTAATTTTATCTCTTGTTAAAGTAAATGGATTATGATGGGAAAGCAAATAAATTTTCACAATAGTGAGTCATAGAGTTTTAGAAAGTAGAATGCATTAATTAAATGCTGGGCTTTTTTTAAGGTATATCAGATTAACTTGGCTATAGGTACTGGGTTCTTCATTTCTAAAATATTGTCTTGGGATATGGATACAATTCTTCCTTTATGGTAAACAAAGGGAAGGTAAAGCTATTGGTAAAGGATTTTTTTGTTTTGTTTTGATAACCTGTTTTTCTTCTGAAAGCTTTTGAAGCCATCAGATTTTCACTTAAGTTATTAGTCATTGTTTATAATTAAATATTTGTAAAGTTAGTCATTATTAGGGGGATACTAACATAAACATGATTCTGCCTTGAAGGCGTTGTGCGGTCTATAAGTAGAGTACTTAAGATATACTTATTTTACTATAGTATATAAGTAATATGTACTTGAGGCTTAAGGAACGTATCAGAAGTTTGGAATAATTGTCATAAACAGTGAAAAAGAGCTGACTGGAGACCATTAAAGTATGTCAATAAGTATTGATTTTTTCGGGAGTTTTCTGAGATTAAAAAAAGTTTTTTTTACTTGAAATTTGCTTTAATATACTATATAATGTAGGAATGTCAGGATGAGCCAATGTTAGGAAATCTTTTAATACATAATTTCAACTGGTCAAATAAGACTGGATAGATAGATGCAGAAAGACATCTCACGTAATTTACTGTGCATTTCTTGTAATAGATACTCTCTTGGTCATGGTAAGGAAATATCTACTTCAGATCAATAACAATCATTGAATTTAAGAGTAAAATGATGGAAACCTGTTAATAATTACTAAAAGAACACAAATTACTGATGTCAGCATTATTATTTAACTCTTGTTGGATTTTCGACCCAGTACATGTTAAAGAAATTAGAAGAAATAATGGAAAAGGGGAGACAAAATTGTCATCGTTTACTGGTAAGGATCTTTATTAGAGAATTAATAGAGTTCATGAAAGTATAGTGGAGTAGCTAGTTGAATTTTAGTTATATGAAAGATAGCAATATTTCTGTAAATCACTTGTTTCTCAGAGAATATGATGAAAATATTTGGTATTTCCCTTGGCAAAGCAACTAGAAAGTACTTATGTCAGGTGAAAGACAATTTGATAGAATGGAGAGACTTTTAAAAAAATGTAAGATATTAGTTATTCCCAAATTAAGATACAGTTTTGATAACAGTTCTGATGACAATATCCGTAGGTTCTAATGTTTTGAAGAATAGGCATCCACACAAACATTAGACATGTGTTCTAAAAATATAGGTTGATAGTGGTGGACTATTGTATAAATGGTTAAACCTCTCATGATTACGTTTATTAGGATAGTGTGATATCCTAAAAATAGGCTGGCTCAGTTGGTGGAGCATGTGACTCTTGATCTTGGGGCCTTGAGTTTGGGCCCCATGCTGGGGGTAGACTTTATTTAAAAAAAAAATACGGCTGATAATGATACAGAATAGATTGCCACAAAAGAGACATTTTCAAAGCAATCTGATCTGTTAACAGTGAATGGAAGGAATTCACTACTCAGAGAAAGAAAAACTAGTCCTTTAAACATCAAAATAAATAAATTCCAGATGGATTAAATTAGGGATTGTGCAAATTAGCAGCAGCATGCCAAATCCAGCCTGCTTTCTGTGTTTCTGTTTTGTTTTTGTTTTTCTGCACACTGTTTTTGTAAATGAAGTTTTATTGGATCATTGCCACATTCATTTCATTTACATATTACCTATGGGTGTTTCTGCTCTACCAGGACAGAGTTGAGTAGTTGTGGTAGTATGGCCTCCAAAATAAAAAAAATATTTAGTATCTGGCCCTTCGCAGATAAAGTTTGCTGACCTCTGGATGAAAGGACTGTTTTACAAACAATGAAACCATTTTCTTAGTGTTTTATTTTGGAAGTAGAACTTTATAAGAATCGAAGGAGTCACGAAGGTAAAAACTAGATTTTTGGCATAGAAATGGAAACTTTATAAAAAGTTTTAAAAGTACATATTGAGGAAATGTTGATAACATGCTATACAGGGTTAATATTGTTATATTATAATGCTTTTTTGTAAGTGGATATTACAAAAAGAATTGCAGATTGAAATGAAATAGTGGGGAAAGACTTCAATGGCTTTTCACAAATTGCTAGAATAAATCTAATCAGAAGTTTAAAAACAACAACCTGTCATTGTGTATCAAGAACATTTACTGTGTGCCTTTTTACCTAGTAATTTCACTTCAAGAATCCTTTCCTTAGAAGATAATGCTAAGTATGAGAGTATGAATATTCACTTAAGATATTCATCATGGCATTTCTAATTATACCAAATGTGAGGAAACAAATGGACTGACTGACATTGGGTTATGGTCATATAATCTCATAGTGTTATGCAGGGCCATCAAATTGGAGACTGAGGCCAAAGGAAAAATCAGTAATACTGATCCTGTCTTTATTTATTTAAGTTTTGTTATTTTGTTCATGGATTTTGCATTTTTTCATTTTTAAAAATGCCACATTGAAACACTAATTTATCTTGATTACTGAGATTTTTGGTACCTTAACTTTGTGCCTGAGGCAAATGCCTCACTCACCCTATCCCAGTTCGATCCCTGTGTAATCTGGTATATCTATTAAATAATACACATCTATCAGTACTTCTCAAACTTGAGTAATGTACCAGATACCTCTTAACCACAAAAAAAGGGGGATATTTTGGAGTTGCCTGAGAATTCCAAGAATAAGAGATCTGCTGGGGTTTCGCACATTTCAGTGTGATTAGCAATTAATCAAAATAAAAGTTAAATCTGGCACTTAGAGTTTTCACAGTGCAATAATAGAATTGTTAAAGCAAATAACAGCACTGAAAACTTGTAGTATAACTCCGTTATATGTGGTTATTCATGACTAAAAATAAGTTTACATTTACCAAAAAAGTCATTGAAATAGATGCAGTTTTTAAAAATATTCTCTTAGAATTCTCAGACTCCCTACAGTACGTCTGTAGACCTCAGGGATTCTTGGACTCCAACTTAAAAAACACGGACATTTAGCCACTTGAAGTGATTTTGGAGTAAAATGTAATAATATGCAAATGTTTCACTGACTCAAGTGATCAAGAAATCATTTTACTAGAATGATATATTCAGTTTAATTACAACTATGTAGAGAAATAAAATCTCTGACTACAGGAGGGGAAAAGACTGGAAAGAAATATACCAAGAGAAAATGGTGGTTGTTTTGGTGTGATAGAAATATGATTAGAATTTTTCCTTATTTCTGCTTGTCTAAATTTTGTATAGTTTTACAATACAAAATATAGTTTGTGTATTACTTTTATAATAGATAAACAGCAACTTAAAATACTGTAATAATAATTGTCAAAAATAATTTAAATATCTGGTAGTGCTACAAGGCTAATTGGGTAGCTTCCTTCATTTTTTTTTTTGTTTGTTTCTTTCTCAGCATATACAAACCTATTATACCCTTATTGCAATTATAGTTTGCTTGCTATTATTTCTTATTAATGGTAATGTAGTATAAATTCCCCTCCCCACCTTCCCACCCATGTAGCCAAAACAAAACTTATTGAATGTCTGGATTTCTTTAGATATTTTATATTTATTCTTTTCTCTAAATATTTATTTATTTATTTTCTTTTTTAAAGGAGTATAGTCATGGCCAACAGCAAAAAACTCAAGAAGGGGAACTGAAAATTAGTGCTGTGTTTTCAGTCAGTGGCAGTCCTCTTGGTAAGAAACAGAATTGAGTAAATGAATCATGTTTATTTATTCTGACCAGTATGAGTGAGAGGAAGTATCTACTTGTATTAGTAAGCTAGGCAGTTCTCTGCTCATTTAGGATGGCTGTCATTTATATTGGATAATTAGTTTGGGGTTTCAAGACTGGTTATGGAAGAGGAAGAAAGGATATATACATAAAATTCATGATGAAAAGTAAAACATTTTTCTTTTAATTTTTTTTAAGCTCCACAGTTGACTACTGGCTTTCAGCCTTCACTGGCGTCATCTGGCATGAATAAAATGCTTCCTTCAGTTCCAGCCACAGCTGTTCGAGTTTCCTGTTCTGGTTGTAAAAAAATCCTCCAGAAGGGGCAAACTGCTTACCAGAGGAAAGGGTCGACTCAGCTCTTCTGTTCTACACTGTGCCTCACTGGATATACAGTTCCACCTGCCCGCCCACCACCTCCTCCCACCAAGAAAACTTGTTCAAGTTGCTCAAAGTATAGCAGAATTCTAAATTATCTTCTGTTTCCTTTTAAAACACTTCATTCTTATCTGTGTATTGTTTAGTTTTCTACATTTCCATATTTTTTGGTAATTGCCACAGTATGTTGTTGCTTTCAGTTTTTCTGGATCTTAGGTGCTCAGCTTATTTTAATTATAAATAATGTGCCTTTTATATATTGAGATGTTTTTGAAACCAGCCTTTCCCATCCATGTTAGTTGAGATGCTTCATAAAACAAAAACTACACCACTTAAGTCATATAATACCACAATATTTTATTTGTAGGTAATAGATACTGAAATCCAAAAATATTTAAAGTTATGTATCCTGTTATCTAATTGGAATTCATTTAATACCTTTCTTATCTTTAAAAGTACTCCAGTGTAAAAAAAAGAAAAAAGGACTCCAATATATATTTTTATCTTCCCAATATCTCTGAACTGCCTCAGAGGTACCATTTCAGTGTTTAATATCAAAAGAATATGACCTTAGACCTTGATGAGATCATCCTGATATATTTGAAGAATGTGAACTAATTTTGGCTGATTTGGTAACGTGATTGTTAAAACTGTTTAAATAGGTCAGAAAAAGATGAATAATGCTCTCATTCTGAAACACTTTGGCCTGTTATTAAACTGTTCAAACCATGATTTATTAGTTTAGATATTTGTGTTTATAGTGCCTTACGTGGATCCTTCCCTTTCTCTGGAAAGGGAAAAAAGATGCTCCCTCTTCTGGTTTAAATGAAAAAAGGCATTTTAGAGACTTGAAAGAAATTTGAATGTGGTTAGAAGTCTTTTTGGAAGTTAGTTATGTGGGCTTCCCTTTATGTTTCATGTTTGATTTAGCAAAAATAGATCTTTATTTATACTGTTTGAATTATAAAGCATGCTTTTGAAAGTGTGTACCTCTTTTCTATATTCTAGTATATTCATCATCAGATTCTAAGATTAAGTCAACCTGAAAATTATATTTATAGGGTTTTTTTTTCCTGTTTTCTGTTTTGCCATGAGACAATTTCATATAACTTCCTTTTATGCTTCTTTATTTAATTCTACTTTAGTGATAGGCACTTTCTGAAATTTTGATTCTATTTCTTCTTTCATAATAATAGCCCTAGATAGTTCAGAGATGTTATCAGTGAATTTCAAAATGACCTTAGAAAACTCACAGAAGGGGTTTTTGTTTTTTTGTTTTGTTTTTTATTTATTTTGAGAGAGACAGTGTGAGCAGGGAGAGGCAGAGAGAGAATCCCAAGCAGCGTCTGCACTGTCAGTGGGTAGCCCAGTGCAGGGTGCAAACCCATGAACCAAACCATGAAATCATGACCTAAGCCGAAATCAAGAGTTGGATGCTTAACTGATTGAGCCACCCAGGCATCCCAGAAACCCATAGAAGTTTTAAGATGTGTGCCCTCTTTCTTTGTTTTTAAATTCTTGTGCATACATATTTTTATTTTAGGTCATTTTTACCTACATATCATATCTTACCTATCTTGATCTTATGTAGTTTGGTTATCCTTTAAGATTGCATTTCTCTTTTGTTATGTTTGGTCTTATCCATAAATCTTCCATTTTTTCATCCTGTCATTTCTTGACTCTTAACTGTTCTACCTCTTCATTCACATATTCTATTATCCTTTTTTGTTTTTTTTTTTTTTAAATCCCTCGTTCTTTTCCATTTGCCTCTTACTGTCCTTTCAGGTACTCCTTACCTGCCTGATCTTCTCCATTTTCTTTCTTTTCTCCCCTTCTCATTTTACAGGATATCTTTCCTATTGTTGCTCAGTCCTCAACCACTGATCAGTCTTGTTTTTCCTTGCATTTTGTTTTATTCCTGAACTACTCTTTTATCTCCTTTTTACCACTTAACCATTCCTCCCCTTGTTTTCCTCTTACACAGTCAGACTGCAGAAGTATAGGATGGTCTGATTTATCTGACTATAATATTGTTGAATTGGATCGTACCTTAAGTATAAGGAAATTGGATTCAAAGAAATTAAAAGAGTTCCTCTGTGTCACATAACTGGTTAATTTTGGCAAATGCATCGCCTGCCCCTGCCACTCCATATAATCAAACAGGTTTAATTTGTAAGTTAATCCCTTGAAGGAGCCCAAGAAGGATTTCAATTTAATTTGAATGGGTGGAGCTAGAAAAGATTTCCATCCTGATAGCCACTGCTATTTTTATAGACCAGTAGAGATCTAGCAGCAGCACTTAGGAAGATTAAAAAAAACAAACAAACAAAAAAAACCTCATTAGCTCTTTGAATTACGTTTTATTTTTCTTAATCTTTTATTAACCATATTTCTTAGCATCTTGAATTTAACCTAAATTCTGAATATATTTTAGCTAATCATCATTTAATTTTCAGGTTTCCTTAGTAATAAGGACCTAACGCTTAGTTTTTAAAAATCTGTTTCAAAATCCTACTTAAAAGAGGTAATTTGGAGGGTAATTTTTTTAATGCTTTTAGATAAAATTACTTGATACAATGATAGAGAAGTAACTATTTTGGGATTGTCTGTATCATTTCTGAATTTTTACTGTTTGGAATCAGATAAAATCTATGATAAGATGTAATGTAGTTGGATGCTAAGCATACTAAGGCGAGTGAGAAATACCTACTTTTATACTCTTTTGCTTTGATCAGTGCTGCTCCTCAATTCTTATTTCCTTAACCTTCTGGAAAACTCCTATTTAAGACATAGCAAAAATAGCCTTTCATGTTACATATTGTCTGAAATAATTGTTTCTTCATTTCTCTTTCTGTTGTGCGTTATATTTTTTCATAATTAGTTCACTTTTATATTTTAAGAATGCTTCTGTTATGGCATTTTATGTCATTTGTCTGTTTGTCCCAATATAGTGTGAGCGCCTTTAGTGCATGCTTGTACCATATTTTTATACAGGATGTAGCTAGTGGCTGGCTCAATATAAGTGCTCAGTAAATACCCCTATAAATGAAATATATTAAAATCTACTTAAAAAATAACTGTGAAGGCAAAAAAAAAAAAAAAAAATGCAGAAACTAGAGGTTCCTGGAGCTACTAAGTATAGAAGATGAGGTATGAAGTTATACATTACAGCATATGAGGTGTTCCTGGTGATGATTCCCATTATGTTTACTATTATCTTTTATTGAATCAGAGATATTTGTCATCTTTTCTAAAAAGTGCTCTATTCGTATAATTTAAGTTGCAAGAATGAATATAATGGCTTATATACTATTATGTGTATGTGTATTCATGAGAGAGAGACACTATTTGGAAAATTTCATCAAGGCATTGTTTTCCCATTGGCTTTTAAAGTGCTTTACACTTAAACTATCTGATAAACTACTATTTAGGAACAGTGGTTTAGGGGTAAGATAAAGGGTGGAGTGGTAGGGAGCCTTTAAAGGTTTTAATATTCATTGCCTTTGCTACTAATACTTGTAAATTAAATTATTTAGATATGGAAATACTCTATTTTGTATAACCATGCTAGAATATACACTTTGTAGCTCATTCATTCATTCATTCATTGATTCATTAAAGGTTTTATTTAAATAATCTCTACACCCAACGTGGGTCTTGAACTCACAACCCTGAGATCAAGAGTTGCATGTTGTACTGACTGAGCCAGCCAGGCGGCCCTGTATTTTTACTCTTAAATGATAGTGTTTTGTTTTTTTTCTTTTTTGATTTTTCAAGTGTATGTAAAATTAAAAATAGTTTTAATTATTTTTAAAGAGTATTTTGAAAATATAGAAGAGCCTAAAAAAGAAAATTCCTATCTCTTATAATCCCACCTACTAGAGATAATGAATGATAACTGTTTGATGTGTAGTCTGTTAGTCTTAAAATATAGTATATTAATCATCACAACAGTTCTATGAAATAAGTCATGTGTTAGAAGTTCTGTTTTATGGAACAGAACTTAAGGATCAGAGCAATTTATCAATTTATCCAGGAAAACTGAGGCTTTCTCATTTAAGTAACAGTGCCCTTTCCATACACCTGTAATGGCCTCTGTGTTACTTATTAACTCACAAAAAAGGAAAAATACAAATGATACTGTGGCTTATTTTATCTTTGTTATCATTTTTAGAGACATTTTAAATCCAAAGGATGTGATCAGTGCCCAGTTTGAAAATACCACAGCTAGTAAAGATTTTTGCAGTCAGTCATGTCTGTCAACATACGAACTGAAAAGGAAACCTGTTGTCACCATAAATACGAATAGCATTTCAACCAAATGCAGCATGTGTCAGAAGAATGCTGTTGTAAGTCATCTTTTTACTTTATTGGGGTGTGTGGGGGGAAAATCTAATATTTGTGCTTAAAACAGATTTTTTTTTTTTAATGTTTGTTTCTTTTGAGAGAGAGAGAGGGAGACAGAGAATCTCAATCAGGCTCCGTGCTGTCAGCCCAGAGCCCGATGAGGGGCTTGATCCCTTGAGCTTATGACCTGAGCCAATACCAAGAGTCAGACGTTCAGCCTATTGAGCCACCCAGGCACCCCAAGAACAGCTTTTGATGGTCTGTGCTTGTGATTTGTTTGTTGTTTTTTAATTCCTAGATTCGACATGAAGTTAATTACCAGAATGTGGTACATAAACTTTGCAGTGATGCCTGCTTCTCTAAGTTTCGCTCTGCCAACAACCTCACCATGAACTGTTGTGAGAACTGTGGGGGCTACTGCTACAGTGGCTCTGGGCAGTGCCACGTGCTTCAGATAGAGGGCCAGTCTAAGAAGTTCTGTAGTTCAGCATGTGTCACGGCGTATAAGCAGGTACATGACTGTATCTAACCCCGATGTCTTTGTTCATTTCAGGAGGACCTACGTTTTTTGGTAGTACTTACTTATGAAAATGCCGCAGTATAAATACTAAGATCTTATTATTAGCTTAATTGATGTACTTTACATATAAATAGGATTTGTCAAATGAATGTTATTAAAAACCCGGTTATAGAGTTTTGTAAATAGCGTATTTCTCTTCATGCATTTGAAATACATGCTTGTGGGCATGACATTTTTATTTCAAATATGATTTATGTTTTTGAATAATATTTTGAAAATACACAAAGAAGAAAAATAATGCATTTCCCAGAGATACCCAGTCTTATCTTTTTGGTGTGTAGCCTTCTTTGAAATATATTTGGTTTGCATATAATATACTTTTTTATTGGACAAGGTAAGGTCCAGGTTACGTACATATTCTTGAATCAGATCTATATAGTTGAAATTGCAATTCAGAAATTGAAAATCTTACCTCTTCATGAAATACGAAAAAAATAAATGTAGGTCATATATTATTTTGTGAATAGATGAGGCTTATAGAAGATGAATTGAATGAATTCTGTATAACAAATACAGCTTCGTTTTTACCATATTTGTAATTTGTTAGCAAATTTTGATCAAAAATTAGATTTTAGAATTCATAAATCCAAAGATATGATAATCTTTTTTGTTTATTTTACAATGCCTTTCTTTTGTAGCATGATAGCTGATCATTCTTTTTCTTAAAATAGTGACTTTTTATACAGTCTACCAACATTCATGAATGTAATAATGTCAATTGAGAAATTCCTTTTAAATTCTTAATACTTTGCAGTGATTTTGGAATTTTAAACATTATATGGTGTTTCCTTTTATTTCTTGTTATTATTCAAGTACATTAAAGGGGCTTAGCTTTACTATTTATTCCTTCCTTTAGAAACTCCTTGTTTTTGCTTTCACAGGGGATAAAAAAAGCCAATATCTTCATGAGTTTATCCTTGTTCAAAAGACTGTTTTCCTGATAACTGTTTCAAGTACTAAAAGTTACTTGGATTCAGTCCATTCAAAGATGGTTTATATTCCACAAGAGAAGGAGAAATAGGTTGAATCATCTTAATTTTAATTTATTTACTATAATTTAGCCATTACTTATTAAATTTCTCACATATTGATATGTCCTGTGGTATAGAGAAAGAATTGGATTTAGAAGTAAAGCATATCTCAGTTTGATATCTTGATTCTCTATTCAAATAGAATTTTACCTTGGATAAACAGTTAAACTCTCTGGGTTTAACTTTTCTTATCTGTGAATGGGTATTATACTACTACTGTCACTGGAATGTTATTAGGATTATGTGAAGGAAGAATGGGAAAGCACCTAGTATAGAACCTGGCATGTTGAAAATGGTCGTATCTGTTGTTTTGTTTTTTTCCTTATATATAATTCATTCAACAAACATTAGATGCGATTCCTGCTTTGAAGGGCTCCATGTCTCCTGAGGGAGATAGACATAAAACTGAGTAGAGATGCTGTGGTGGAAGTATTATGGTGTTCAGTGGGGCACAGAGGAAACATGGTCAGTCCTAGTTGGTAGGACAGGATGAGACTATCAGCAAAAACTTCACAGAGATAATGGATGCTGGATATACTTACAAGTTATCTTGAATGTATGATATACTAGTAGTATTTAGTATTACTGGCTGCTGAATCCCTAATTAAAAAAATTTTTTTTTAATGTTTATTTATTTTTGAGAGAGAGAGAGAGAGAGTGTGTTGAGTGGGGGAAAGGCAGAGAGAGAGGGAGACACAGAAGCAGAAGCAGGCTCCAGGCTCTGAGCTGTCAGCACAGTGCCCGACACGGGGCTCGAACTCACGAGCCGTGAGATCATGACCTGAGCTGAAGTCGGACGACGCTCAACTCACTGAGCCACCCAGGCACCCCTGCTGAATCCCTAATTTAGCGCAAACTTAAGATAATAATAGACTGTTCGATTGCTTATATTTGAAAATTTGTGATATCCAAGGTTTGCTGCCACTTTATTGCTTACTTGCTTTATTGCTTTGTGTGCTTTGTTGTTGTTAGTGATAGAATAGTTGGCAGTGACTTTCCTAATAAGTTTATTAATTTTATTGAAATCACATTTTATTGCCACATATAGCACCTTTTGTAGGGGGGTTCTTCTAATTTTTAGCATAGTGTAAGAGCATGAATTCCCTGTTTGTAATTTTTTAAAAATACTATTTTTAAAACTATAGTTACAATCAATTAGTAGATTCCCAAATTAATTGCTAGGTTGCGTTCAGCATTATTTTTTAATGAGATAGAATATAATGGAAAATATAAAAATGCATCACATGTTATCATAATTTATATTGTTTTATGAAACTTTTTTCAGTTTTATATACATGTATACTACACAAACACAAAAGTTCAGAAGTATGTACTGGGTCACTTTGTAAAATTTATTTCTTACTGAGGATTGTAATCATAAAAGTTTGAAAGCCACTAATTTAAAATATTTCAACAGTGTTAAGTATAAACATTTCAAAGAATTATGCTTTTACTTATCATTTGGTAAAAATGAATGTTATTTTATTCTCTTAATAGAAATCAGCCAAAATTACACCATGTGCGCTTTGCAAATCATTGAGATCCTCAGCAGAAATGATTGAAAATACCAATAGCTTGGGAAAGACAGAGCTTTTCTGTTCTGTTAATTGCTTATCTGCTTACAGAGTTAAAATGGTTACTTCTGCAGGTAATACTGATTTCATAAACTATATAAATATAATAGTTGACAAAATTATGGTTATTGCTTTTTGTATAGTACAGATTTTTGTCCAGATTTAATTGATTTTTAAGGCAAGTTTAAAATATTTCAGATCTGTGTTGTAAAACATCACCTATTGCCTTGATTGCTTAACTTATGTTTATTTATTTGCTTGCCTATTTGTGCATTCCCCTTTACCAAAAGAATTTCATTTGACTTCTTTAAGGTATTTTTTTTATCCACACCTGATTTATTTCAGGGTTCATTTTGTAGTTTCAGGGTAGATCTACTGTGCCAACTTTACATTAAAAGAAATATTTTTAATGTTAAGTTAGTTTTTGTCTGTATGTGACATGATTTAGTTTCAGTTGCTGCAACTTGACCTGGCCCTTGAATTTCATATATTGGATAATATTTATTTTCTCATACATTTGTATACGTTTGTATATATTACTCATTAGTTTTTATTTTGATTTGCTAAGGTGTACAAGTTCAATGTAACAGTTGTAAAACCTCAGCAATCCCTCAGTATCACCTAGCCATGTCAGATGGAAGTATACGCAACTTCTGCAGCTACAGTTGTGTGGTAGCTTTCCAGGTACGGCTTCAGAAATCTTCCTCTCCTGTCAGTGAGTTGCCTACCATAACGTATATAAACTTGTTAGGTGTTTGCTAATGCCTGGATTGCCTGAATTTTTCTCTCAGTCCTATTACACTTGGATTCTTTGATTTTTGATGTGTTTGGAGGCATGTCATTTAACTGCCTCCTGTAAAATTAAATGGTACTGTTACTACCCAGATTATCTATTGGGAGGATGTTATTATTTTATTTTACTTTTATTTTTTGTTAACTTTTTAAAAGTGTATTTATTTATTTTGAGAGAGAGAGAGAGAAGGAGAGAGAACGAGCAGGGTAGGGGCAGAGAGAGCGGGAAGAGAGAAAATCCCAAGCAGGCTTTGTGCTGTCAGCACAGAACCCGGCACGGGGCTCAAACTCACCACCATGAGGTCATGACCTGAGCCAAAATCAAGAATCGGATGCTTAACCAACTGAGTCATCCAGGTGCCCCGGGAGGATATCATTTTTATTTTATTTAATTTACCTTTTTTTTTTTAAATGTTTATTTATTTTGGGAGAGAGCGAGTGTGTGAGCAGGGGAGGGACTGAGAGAATCCCATGCAGACTCTGCACTGTTATTGCTGAGCCCAGTGCAGGGCTCTATCCCATGAACCATGAGGTCATGCCCTGAGCTGAAACCAAGAGTCGGACGCTTAACTAACTGAGCCACCCAGGCCATCCCATGGGGATATTATTTTTAAAGGAGATTATTAGTTTGGGGCTTCTGGCTGGCTCAGTCAGTAGACATGCAACTCTTGATCTCAAGGTCCTGAGTTCGAGCTCCATGTTGCATGTAGAGATTACTTTAAAAAAAAAAGTTTAAAAAATTTAAAGATCATTAGTTATTTTAGTTTCTGCATATAAATGACACTCTATCCATTCACTTCTAAGCTGTTCAAGGGCACGGAGTGTCACCTGTTCACAGGTGTATCTTATGTACCTAGAATTGTGCTTGTCAGACTTAGGCACTCGGTGCTCATTTGACTGAACAAATGATTACATTGATTATCTTGTTTGTTTCATTTTTCAGAATTTGTTCAACAAACCAACAGGAATGAATTCTTCAGTAGTGCCCTTGTCTCAGGGCCAGGTAATTGTAAGCATTCCCACAGGTTCAACAGTGTCAGCAGGTGGGAGTAATACCTCTGCTGTCTCCCCCACCTCCATCAGTAGCTCTGCTGCAGCTGGCCTCCAGCGTCTTGCTGCCCAATCCCAGCACGTTGGGTTTGCACGAAGTGTTGTAAAACTCAAGTGTCAGCACTGTAACCGTCTTTTTGCCACAAAGCCAGAACTTCTTGACTATAAGGTAAAGTATAGGATCCTGATAAAGGGTTTGAGTGTAAAATGGTCTATCTATAAAATCATTTCTAGCTTTTCATCTTTAAAAATTACACTACTTGTTTTAAAATAAGAGGGAATAAAAGATTTCCAAAAGATAAACCAAATGTTTCATTAGTACTTAATGATTATTTCTTTACAGGGTAAAATGTTTCAGTTCTGTGGCAAGAATTGTTCTGATGAATATAAGAAAATAAATAATGTAATGGCAATGTGTGAATATTGTAAAATTGAGAAAATTGTAAAGGAGACTGTGCGATTCTCAGGTGCTGACAAGTCATTCTGTAGTGAAGGTAAAGACAAGATCATCTTACCTACTGATCATGTTGGTCCTCTTAAAAGTAACTGATAATTTAAGCTGTTACTTTGTAAGTTTATCTGTTTTATCCATTGTGTAACAAAGCTTTTTGTTTTGTTTACATTTGGTTTGCTTTTTACTGAGCTAGTCCTTCATATCATATAGATGTTAAAATGAAGGAAAAGATTGTTGAAGTGTATTACAGAAGATGGTGGTGATGTGAAAAACATTTCATGTTTTTAGGTTGATAGGGATTCTTTTAGTTATTGGCGCTTATTTCTTTTTTTTTTTTTTTTTTTCAACGTTTATTTATTTTTGGGACAGAGAGAGACAGAGCATGAACGGGGGAGGGGCAGAGAGAGAGGGAGACACAGAATCGGAAACAGGCTCCAGGCTCTGAGCCATCAGCCCAGAGCCCGATGCGGGGCTCGAACTCACGGACCGCGAGATCGTGACCTGGCTGAAGTCGGGCGCTTAACCGACTGCGCCACCCAGGCGCCCCTATTGGCGCTTATTTCTAAAGAGAAACTTCTTAGGGGCACCTGAGTGACTCAGTCGGTTAAGTGTCTGACTTTGACTCAGGTCATGATCTCACAGTTTGTGAGTTTGAGCCCCTGCATCAGGCTCTTGGCTGTCAGTGTGGAGCCCGGAGCCTGCTTCGGATTCTGTGTCTCCCTCTGTCTGCCCCTCCCCTTGCTTGTGCTCACCCTCTAAATAAATAAGTAAGTAAGTAAGTAAATAAATAAATAAAAGCAAACATTTATTTTTGGGACAGAGAGAGACAGAGCATGAACGGGGGAAGGGCAGAGAGAGAGGGAGACACAGAATCGGAAACAGGCTCCAGGCTTTGAGCCATCAGCCCAGAGCCCGACGCGGGGCTCGAACTCACGGACCGCGAGATCGTGACCTGGCTGAAATCGGACGCCTAACCGACTGCGCCACCCAGGCGCCCCAATAAAAGCAAACATTTAAACATAAATAAATAAATAGAACTTCTTACATTTTAGTAGCATCCTAAATTATATTTTTATTGTTTTAAATAGTCATTATATTTCTGAATATAATAGACAAATCAGTATGAGGTAGATTTTCTATTTCGATGACTTTTTTGTATGTTTAAAATGTTTTATTCTAAAACTGTACATGATTAACCTCCTAGACTATTGGCTTTCAAATCTTTTGACCACAACACAAAAGAAGAAGTACATTTTACATTGTGACCCAGTATGTTATCACCTACCCAAGTAAAACAAAGTTTTAGGAAACAAAACTGAGTTTTATTATATGTGATGCTCTGTAATATTTACTATCCTGTCCTATTTTGTTTGAAAAAGAAAATGATAGTATAGATTCTATAAATTGATCTCTTGGTCTACTAACTGGTAAGGATCCAACTGTAAAAACATTGTCTTAGAGCATTTAAGTTTAAAGATGTAGGTACTTAATTAATTTTATTCTAATGTTAATTTTATTTTTCCTGTTTTTAGGTTGCAAATTGCTTTATAAACATGACTTGGCGAAACGCTGGGGAAATCACTGTAAAATGTGCAGTTATTGTTTACAGACATCTCCCAAATTGGTACAGAATAATTTGGGGGGGAAAGTAGAAGAGTTCTGTTGTGAAGAATGCATGTCCAAATATACAGTTCTATTCTATCAGGTAATTAAAATTAATATCCTTGGGGTTTTTCAAATTAAGGCATACATTATTCCCTTCTTTTATTCTTTAAAGTAGCATGAAGGGCAATGTAATGATTTTAAAACTTTTAAGTATTAAATGTATTATGTTGTCCTGCGGTATTAATGTAAGATTTAAGATGACTTTAATGTCACTGAAGTTATGTTCTTTTTGTTTTTAATTTCCTTGTAGAAGATGTATCAGTCTTAAGACATTAAAGAGTTTAAAATTAGCATTTTATCTATTTATTATTTAACTAAAATGAATTTGTCTTCTGAAGTTTTTGAAGAAGATAGGTTTTATTTTCATTTCACTATGTTTTTTAATTACTCTTTATTGGCATCTTTATAATGTGACTTTTTTTTTTAATTTTTTTTTTTTTTTTAACGTTTATTTTTGAGACAGAGACAGAGCATGAACGGGGGAGGGTCAGAGAGAGGGAGACACAGAATCTGAAACAGGCTCCAGGCTCTGAGCTGTCAGCACAGAGCCTGACACGGGGCTCGAACTCACGGACCGCAAGATCATGACCTGAGCCGAAGTCAGACGCTTAACCGACTGAGCCACCCAAGCGCCCCTATAATGTGACTTTTAATATGTAGTGTAAATGATTTGAAAAATGATAAATGTTTACCATTTTAGGATGGTTTTCATTTTTATGTTCTAAATTCTAAGTTAATTTCCTCACTTGTTATGTGTGAACTCCTTTTATTCTGTCAGACCAGAGATAATTTGTATTTTACTCTTTTACTATCTTATTTCATTTTTAGATGGCCAAATGTGATGGTTGTAAGCGACAGGGTAAACTCAGTGAGTCCTTGAAATGGCGAGGAGAAATGAAACATTTCTGTAACCTGCTTTGTATCTTGATGTTCTGTAATCAGCAAAGTATGTGTGACCCACCTTCACAAAACAATGCAGGTAAAATTAAACTTTATAGTCTTTGATCAGTGCCAGGGACCAACTACTGTTCTACAGATTGGGAACTTTAAACAGTTGTTAATAATTTCATGAAATGCAAATTTCACTCTGTTCAAATGACATTAACGTTTGAATCCCTTTTTGTTTAACTAAATCTTAAAGCTTTGTAGAAAGGAGTTCATTTAGTTTTCTCTGAACATTTTGAATTAAATATACTCTGTAAGAACTGGGACAGAATGGCAGTTAATATTTTGTAATGGGTATATACACCTTGACTTCCTTAAACAAGGATTTGAGAGTGTAACAAAGGACATAGAATATAAATCACATGGCCTTTTTTTTTTTTTAATTTAATTTTTTTTTCACGTTTATTTATTTTTGAGACAGAGAGAGACAGAGCATGAACGGGGGAGGGGCAGAGAGAGAGGGAGACAGAATCGGAAGCAGGCTCCAGGCTCTGAGCCATCAGCGCAGAGCCCGACACGGGGCTCGAACTCACGGACCGCGAGATCGCGACCTGGGCTGAAGTCCGACGCTTAACCGACTGAGCCACCCAGGCGCCCCCACATGGCCTTTTAAATACACCACATGTGTAGTTTTACAAGAGAAAATACATGGAATACTTCTAAGTTTCACTAATTAAAAAATAGGAAAAAAAAAACCGAGTTAATCCTAACGTGATTCTTTGCTCTGACAGAATTTAACTTTACTGAAAGCATTGTTTAACCTCCTTGAGATGTTGGTTTCTATGTATGTGCATATAAATTAAATGAGGTCTTTTTATTTTTGTTTATTTAATCAGCAAGTATTTCCATGGTGCCAGCTGCTTCAGCAGGGCCCCCATCTCTAAGAAAAGATTCAACTCCAGTTATAGCCAATGTGGTATCATTAGCCAGTGCTCCTGCTGCTCAGCCCACAGTGAATTCTAACAGTGTCTTACAAGGTATGTCTGATTTGAAAGCATTTATCTAGCCTTTTGAGGTTGAGTACAGGGGTTCTGTCTTTATTCCGTCACTGGTCATTTTCAAATATTTGACACATTTATATTATGAGTGGTGGCTCTCTGTGGGCTGTTAGGCACTAAACAATGTTTTTGTCCCTTTTTCTCACGTGATAACTTTAGATGCTAGTCTTTCCCATGAATTAAGATAATACCTGTTTTTATTTGGAGATTTTGTGTCTGTTATCCCACCATCAGCTTTAAATGCTGCTGTTTATGTTTAAATAATTGTGTAAGATCCTAAATATTTATTTTAATTTATATCAGGTGCAGTTCCAACAGTAACAGCGAAAATCATTGGGGACGTAAGTTTTATTCTTTTAACTGGTATTGCTTGCTACTGTGTTTATTTTCCAGTTTTGTACAGTATGAATATGTCTATGCTAATTTTCCATGCTTTATTCTTTATTATGTAAAATAATTTTCATAAGCTCATAACCTTTGTTTAGGAATAAGATATTCTGGTTATTTATTGATTGATTCATATTGTGGTTATTTAATTAGGTCTTTAATGTACTTTGATTTCTTTGAATACTTGCTATCTCTGCATAGTTACTGAAGGCTATTTTTGTTGGTTTGTTTTTGTTGTTTTTAATAGTAGATAATAAAATTTTACAGAATTCAGGCATAAAGGTATTTGGGACATTTTGTAATGTAGTCAGATTGTAAATAAAGTATTTATAAAATACAGTTTGTTTCCACCCAGAGCAGATTATCCTTAAGTAAGCACTTTTTTTTTTCCTCAATAATTTTTGCTTTGTTTCTTAGAAGAAAATTAATAGGAGAAAAATTTACAACTAGAACAGTAGCAGTTCTGAAGTGTTTCCTGGTCTGTTAGATAACTTTCACATCATCTTTTTTTAGGTTACTTAAATGATCATAAGTGTTTATGTTATTTCTAGTTATCTTGAACCTAAGTCTTTTAAGACTCATCTCAGTCAGGAAATAACAGTTCTCATTTTAAACATAGCCAGATTGACCAGCAATGTCTTATAATAGAAATAGCATTTTTCTTGGTAAATAGAATTGGTAATTAGATACATTCAGAGTCAGTATATAGTTATCAAAATATTCTTATATAGCTATTGATATTTCAGGAATATTGTATTTCTTACATATTTAGTTGAATATTTATGTTCTTTGTCTTCCATGTAATTCCAATATAGTGTTTCTTTTGAAATTATAGTATTTCTTCTAATTAATGATAAGCTTTTGAAACCTCTTTGGTTTCTGATTTTTTTTCTAGGCAAGTACACAAACAGATGCTCTGAAACTGCCACCTTCCCAGCCCCCAAGACTTTTGAAGAATAAAGCTTTATTATGTAAACCTATCACACAGACTAAAGCCACTTCTTGCAAACCACATACCCAAAACAAAGAATGCCAGACAGGTATGTTCCTTGCACTTCCTCTCTCTCTCTCTCTCTCTCTCTCTCTCTCTCTCTCTATATATATATATATATATATATATATATACTCTCTCTCTCTCTCTCTCTCTATATATATATATATATATACTCTCTCTCTCTCTCTAAATATATATATATATTTATATATATATTATATTTATATATATATTTATATATATATTTATATATATATTTATATATATATTTATATATTTTTAGTATATGTATTTATAAATATAAATAAATTTATATGTAAATTTATTTATATATATAAATTTATATATTTATATATTAATATATATATATTTTTATATATACATTTATATATATTTTTTTTTAGTGGGGAAGGAATGCTAGATTTGCTTACATTAATTGAGTGCCTATTCCCTGGGTGATGTGTTTGATTGCTTATGTACATCACCCAGTTGCATCCTCATGACTTTTCCTGTCAGTTAGGTATTTTCACCCTCTAAAAATTAAGTTATGCCAAAGAGAAGGTAGTTAATTGATAGTACCATACTGTGAACACTTCATTTTCTTTTGTTAATGACAGTATAATTTTATGGAATAAGGGTAGACTTTGGAATTATATAGACATGCTCTTAATAGGAGTTGTAGTTTCATAGAGGATCCTTATGTTTGAACTTTTCTACCCTCTGTATCAAATAAAGTCTGGTTTTTGTGGGGGCGGGGGGCTTTCTTTTCTTTTGAATTGCCATCCCTAAGCAAAATCCTCTAATCTACTTTTCTGGATGCTGGTGTGGTGCAGTCCTCTGATCTTCTCAGCTCGCCTTTCCTGGCCTGGAATCTCTGCCCTGCAAATGATCTGGGCTGAGGATGATTGGGACCCCATATTCTTGGGACTTCTACCCTATGTGTGGCAGCTGGGTGGAGAAAGGGAGACTCCAGCCTGTCAGCTGTACTCACCAGGAAATTAAACTTTTCAATATGGAATTGGAGGGAATGAGAAATGATGGTGGCCAGCCCCTTGGTGAGATATGGTAACCCTTGTTTGGGAGCTGAAGAAATAGGATCCCATTCCTCCTGGCCACACCTACCCAGAGCAGAGCTTCTGTCAAGTTGAGCTGGCTGAGCTGGGGTATGGAGTAAGTAGTGGAGCACATGTCATAGATTCCCACTATTCTTACTGTATTTAGGTAGATTTTCTCAAATAAATGTCTATTTGCTGTATTCCCTTAGGACAATTTGTAAAGAATTTAAGTGGTTGGGGTTTTTTTTGTTTTTGTTTTTGTTTGTTTTTTTAAATGTTTTTTGAGAGACAGAGCACAAGCAGGGGAGGGGCAGAGAGAGAGGGAGACACAGAATCTGAAGCAGGCTCCAGGCTCCACTCTGTCAGCACAGAGCCCACTACAGGGCTCAAACTCAAGAACTGTGGGATCATGACCTGAGCTGAAGTCAAATGCTTAACTGATTGAGCCATCCAGGCGCCCCTGAGGTTTTGCATTTCTTAAAGCCCCCATGGACCACATTGAATAGTAATGCTATAGATGACTTCAGCCTATATTTGTATTGTAGTTAATAGTGACTTACTTAGTATTATGTAGCTTGGTTATCAGACATCTCTAATCCCGGTGATTTTATTTTTATTTTTATTTTTTGTGTATAGTTGAAACACACAGTTACATTAGTTTCTGGTGTGTACAGCTTAGAGATTTGGCAAGTTTATACATTGTGCTGTGCTCACTACAAGTATAGCTACCATCTGTCCCTATCATATTGCTATTACAGTATCATTGACTGTATTACTTATGCTCTGCTTTTTATTCCTGTGACTTACTCATTCCATAATTTGGAGACCTCTATCTCCCTCTCCCCCTCACCCATTTTGCCCAGACTCCTATCGACAGGTAGTTTAAGAAATTTTTTTTTTTTTTTTTTTTTAATTTACATCCAAATTAGTTAGCATATAGTGCAACAATGATTTCAGGAGTAGAGTCCTTAGTGCTCCTTACCCATTTAGCCTGTCCCCCCTCCCACACCCCCTCCAGTAACCTTCTATTTGTTCTCCATACTTATGAGTCTCTTATGTTTTGTCCCCCTCCCTGTTTTCATATTATTTTTGTTTCCCTTCCCTTATGTTCATCTGTTTTTGTCTCTTAAAGTTCTCATATGAGTGAAGTCATATGATATTTGTCTTTCTCTGACTAATTTCACTTAGCATAATACCCTTCAGTTCCATGCATGTAGTTGCAAATGGCAAGAATTCGTTCTTTTTGATTGCCAAGTAATATTCCATTGTCTATATATACCACATCTTCTTTATACATTCATCCATCGATGGACATTTGGGCTCTTTCCATACTTTGGCTATTGTTGATAGTGCTGCTATAAACATGGGGGTGCATGTGCCCCTTCAAAACAGCACATCTGTATCCCTTGGATAAATACCTTAGTAGTGCAATTGCTGGGTCATAGGGTAGTTCTATTTTTAGTTTTTTGAGAAACCTCCATACTGTTTTCCAGAGTGGCTGCACCAGTTTGCATTCCCATTGACAGGTAATTTTTAATGTCCACTAGACCATGGTAAAATTGATCCGATATTATTTCCTACCTCTAACCCTACTCAACTTGTCAGCTTTTCACTTCTTCTCACTAGCATTACCTTTCTCTTACATTAATGGTTTTATAATCACCTAGGGTATTTTTCTGGTACATAGAAAGGACCCTGTAGGATACCTGTTAAACATTGGATAAATTCTCCATCCTTCTCACTTAGTTTCCCTATTCTCATTTAGGTTTCTAAATTCTGTTTCATCTTTTTAATACCTTAGAATATGTGTATGTGGTTCACTTGCCTGGGTGGCTCAGTTAGTTAAGCATCCAACTTAGGCTCAGCTCATGATCTCACAGTTCAAGCCTCGCATCAGGCTCTCTGCTGATAGCTCAGAGCTTGGAGACTGCTTCAGATTCTCTCTCCCTTCCTCTCTGCCCCTCCCCTGCTCATGCTCTGTCTCCCTCTCTTTCTCTCAAAAATAAACAAACAAAAAAAAAAAGGTTTAAAAAAAAAAGAAAATCTGCTTGTATGTATTTATTCATTTTTGTAGGTATCATAACCACCCTAGTCCAGGTCCTCATCATCTTCATTGTATGTACATACTTCAATTGCCTGCTCCTTTTACACTTCATATACTTTTTATTCCATACTAAGATGGCCTCCAAATTAATCTTTTTTAGTGACCTTTTCATCATATTACTCTGTGCTAACAGATCTGCAGTAACTCCACACTATCTACTAGAAATGATTTTAAAAGTTCATTATAGGGGTGCCGGGGTGACTCAGTCGGTTAAGCATCCGACTTTAGCTCAGGTCCTAGTCTTGCAGTTCATGAGTTTGAGCCTCACATCAAGCTCTCTGCTATCAGCGTGGAACCCACTTTAGATCCTCTGTCTGCCTCTCTCTCTGCCCCCTCCCCCCAGAATACATAAACATTTATTTTAAAGTTCATTATAGCTTCACAAAAATGGCCCTATTTAATCTCATCTTTAACATACCTTTCTTATTCATGTTAGCAGTTTTCTGTAACCTTCTTCTAAGATAATTGTTCCAGTTCTTTACATGCATTAATCCACATTATATCCTTCATTCATTGTATCCTCATATCATTTGTTGCCTGCTTTTTATCTTTGCTATACTCAAACCTTTCTTTGCTAGTTTAGTTATTTCTTCTTTTGACTGCCAGTGTCATAGATTACACTTTTGAACTATAGGTCTGTGTGCTTTAAAAAGTTTTTTTTTAATTATAATTCTTTGGAACTGTAAATCCCTATTGCTTTTTAAAAAATTTATATTAAGATGTTTCTAACCCTCTTTGTTTTGTTTTTTTTAATTTATTTATTTTTCATTAGAAGACACTCCAAGTCAGCCCCAGATCATTGTGGTGCCAGTTCCCGTACCAGTGTTTGTGCCCATACCTCTTCATCTTTATACTCAGTATGCACCAGTCCCATTTGGAATTCCAGTTCCCGTGAGTAATCATGTAGAGATGAAGGCTGATTTAGTGCACATTTTCCTCAATTAAAATGTTACAGCTCAATTTAAAAACTTTTCACTTTTTGGTAAAAAAGTGTTTGGCTCTTATCATATTACTGTATTATTTAATATGGAGTATATTAAGGGCTGCTTGTATTTATACCCTGCCTTCTCAGAGAATGCTATGATACAGCCTTTTTATAATGTTCCATACACAATAAGACCACTTAAATAGAAAAAGGTCAGACACGTGTATGTGTGTTAAAATTCTAGAGTTTAACAAGGGTGAAAACATAAATACTGTGATTTATATTATTCTCACTGTTTTAAAAAATGTGTTCATTTTGTATTGGAAATATATTTTTCCTTGGTGAATTCTTTTTAATGTTTATTTATTTTTGAGGCAGAGAGAGAGACAGAGCATGAACGGGGGAGGGTCAGAGAGAGAGGGAGACACAGAATCCGAAGCAGGCTCCAGGCTCTGAGCGGTCAGCACTGAGCCCGACGCGGGGCTCGAACTCACGGACCATGAGATTATGACCTGAGCCGAAGTCGGACACTTAACCGACTGAGCCACCCAGGCGCCCCTTTCCTTGGTGAATTCTTAAGGAAAATAGTTGTGTGAAACTGAAAATGTTAAGCAAGAAATATAATCAGAAACTAGTGTGTATTAGATAACTTATTTTAGATGAGTTAGAAACACATTTTGTTGACTATCCAGAAAAGCACTTAATTGAATTTTGATTTAAATGGCTGTTGTCTTATAAAAACAAACTAGCAAGACTATTTTATTTTATTTTTTTTTTAATTTTTTTTTTTCAACGTTTATTTATTTTTGAGACAGAGAGAGACAGAGCATGAACGGGGGAGGGGCAGAGAGAGAGGGAGACACAGAATCGGAAACAGGCTCCAGGCTCTGAGCCATCAGCCCAGAGCCCGACGCGGGGCTCGAACTCACGGACCGCGAGATCGTGACCTGGCTGAAGCCGGACGCTTAACCGACTGCGCCACCCAGGCGTCCCTAGCAAGACTATTTTAATCATTAGCAATAGAAATATCTGAATTTGTTCATTATTTTAGTGCTTAAGTCATCTCACAAATAATAGTTTTGATGACAAACCTGTTCCCAAGAAACTGTCCTCGGTCTTTTAGATGCCTGTCCCTATGCTTATTCCATCCTCAATGGATAATGAAGATAAAGTCACCGAAAGTATTGAAGACATTAAGGAGAAGCTTCCTTCACATCCGTTTGAAGCTGATCTCCTTGAGATGGCAGAAATGATTGCAGAAGATGAAGAGAAGGAGAAGACTCTATCCCAGGGAGGTTGGTATAATTGTAAAGTAAAGAAAGAAAGAAAACACACAAATTTTCAGGTAGCTCAAGTAATTTTAAGTATTGGGTAGTCAAGATATTTCTAAAAGCTTTATTTGTGTTTAAATACCAAATTTGTTAAACTTGTTGATACCTCTGAAACTTTTTTCCTTTTCATGAAACTACATATCTATAGTCAATACAGTTTTTAGTTCTTAATGATTCCAGAAAAATTGCCTGTAAATCCATTTTCATGATTATTTTCTGACTTCATTCCTGTATTCAAAGCCATGATCCCCATGTAAGAATTCTTAGTATATAATAATCAGCATGTTCATAGAAGGTAAATAGAATATTATGATGGAAAACCATTCGGCTCAAAATAACCTATAGATAAATCCCCCTCTGTGGGGTGGAATAACAATAAGAACAGTAGTTATGTGCTTACATACCGTAGGCATGTCCTAAATGCACTGTGTGCATTGCCTCATTTAACCTTTACAAGAGCCCTATGAGGAAGGTACTGTTTACTTTAGATTCCTCATTTGGAAAAATAGGATATCCTACTTGCCCTGGTTGTGCAATCAGGAAGTGACGGAACTAGAGGTTGAATTCAGGTCTGTCTTCCTCCAAAGTTGATGATAGTAACCAATACTAGCAGGACATATCCAGAAAGGTTTCTGGCTTTAGCACTTTCTTGATTTTGGGATATAAGAAGACATAGAGAAAATTGTGTTTGGATAGTCAAAATATACAAAGGCCTTTTCCTGTACCACTGATGAGTCAAGAAATTATTTTTTCTTGACAATTTTTTTCTTTTTTTATTGATGGTTTTTACAAAGCTAAGGTTTAGATTTTTGCATAATAAATGCTGGGTGATTTTCTGAGCACTGTAACTTTTTTTTTTTTTTTTTCAATTTTTTTTTTCAATGTTTATTTTTGGGACAGAGAGAGACAGAGCGTGAATGGGGGAGGGGCAGAGAGAGAGGGAGACACAGAATCAGAAACAGGCTCCAGGCTCTGAGCCATCAGCCCAGAGCCTGACGCGGGGCTCGAACTCACGGACCGCGAGATGGTGACCTGGCTGAAGTCGGACGCTGAACCGACTGCGCTACCCAGGCGCCCCGTAACTTTTTTTTTTTACAATTTATTTTTGAGAGAGAGAAAGGGGGAGAGAGAGAGAGAGAGAGAGAGAGAGAGAGAGAGACAGACAGTACACAAGTGGGGGAGGGGCAGAGAGACAAGGAGACACAGAATCCGAAGCAGGCTCCAGGCTCTGAGTGTCAGCACAGAGCCCAATATGGGGGCTTGAGTCCAAGAACTGTGAGATCATGACCTGAGCCAAAGTCAACTGCTTAGCCAGCTGAGCCACCCAGGCACCCCAAACACTGTAGCGCTTTTTTAAAAAAAGTATCAACATTCCTCTAGTGATGCCATTAAGTTTTAAAATCATAATATTGTCAGAGTTGCATAAAAAGGTTATTTGTTACTATTCTACTGTTTCTGGTCTCATTTTGGTCTCTAGTGTATAATCTCATAATTCTGACCCATTTATATGTAGATTTTAATGTCTTAGAATGTTGCCCCTTATGCTTGATCTTATAATTTCTGATATTTAGTTTGGAAGTTTAGCAATTCATGAAAATAAACCTCATTTTAAGTTGGCTTTCCACTCACATTAACAGTTTACATTTTGGGGTGCCTGGGTGGCTCAGTTGATTGAGCATCCAACTTTGGCTCAGGTCATGATCTCACAATCATGAAGGAGATTCTGTGTCTCCCTCTCTCTGTGCCCCTCCACTGCTTGCTCTCTGTCTCTCTCAAAAATAATAAACATTAAAAAAAAATAGTTAACATTTTTTAGGTGCTTCCTCTGAACAAATATTGTGACTTTCTCTTAACCTAAAAATTGAGTCAGACTGAAAAACTTTTTAAAACTAAGCCTTAAGACAGATAGTTGTAATCACTAGAGTGTAAGTAAAATGTAATGATTTAGAAACATAAAGGAGGGAGAAATTTATTCCTACTGAAGAGAACTGGCTAATTTATGTTTGATTTCAGAGAAAAGAAGCTGTAGTCCTGGGTTTTAAAAAGCATTTTGTTTTGTTTTTTACTTTGAATCCTTAAGCTCTTTACTTTTATTTTTTAAAATTAAACAGAAATTTAATGTTTATTTACATTTGAGAGAGAGAGAGAGAGAGAGAGAGAGAGAGAGAGAGAGCGCGTGCGTGCATGGGAGAATGGTAGTGGGAGAGGGAGACAGAGTCTGAAGCTGGCTCCAGACTGAGCTGACAGCACAGAGCCCAATGCAGGGCTCAAGCCCATGGGCCGCGAGACCATGACCTGAGCCAAAGTCAGATGCTTAATCTACTGAGCCACCTAGGCACCCCTAAAACCTTAAGCACTTTAGTTTTAAAATAGTTAATTGATAGAACTGTGTTCGGTTTCATTCATGTGCTGATTGTTCATGTAACTTGTATTTATATTCTAAGTCTAGTGACTTCTCAGTGTAGTGTTAAGGTATATTTTGGGAGGAAAAAGCAATTCAATGCATATTTGTCAGTTTGTAAATAAATTATGTATGTGTGTGTGTTTCGTGGTAAAAAATAAATTCAGAAAGCACAGGAGTGTATGGGGTGCCTGGGTGGCTCAGTTGGTTGAGCGATCGACTTCGGCTCAGGTCATGATCCCACGGTTTGTGAGTTTAACCCTGTGTTGGGCTCTGTGCTGATAGCTCAGAGCCTGGAGCCTGCTTCAGATTCTGTGCCTCCCTCTCTCTCTGCCCCTCCCCCACTCATGCTCTGTCTCTGTCTCAGAAATAAATAAACATTAAAAAAAAAAAAAAAAAGAAAGCACAGGAGTGTAAATCTAAAATAAAGGTCCCTCTTGACATGACTTCTCTTTTACTGCTACCTTAGAAATATAAACACTGTTAGGGGTCATAATTTAATTGCATTTATCACTAATGCCTATTTTTATTAATGAATTATTCTTTCTGCATATGAAGTCTATTTTTATTTAAGTTTATTTATTTTCAGAGAGGGAGAGAATGAGTAGGGGAGGGGCAGAGAGAGAGGGGAACAGAGGATTCTAAGTGGGCTCTGTGAGCTCAATGTGGGGCTTGAACTCATGAACCATGAAATCATGACCTGAGCCAAAGTTGGATGCTTAACCGACTGAGCCACGCAGGTGCCCCTGCATATGAAGGCTATTTTTTTAGCATTCCCTAGTATGATTCATTTATATAATGTAGTCATTTCATTTGAGATGCAGTTTGCTTTGTGAATACATGTAAGTTCTTTAATTATGTGCTTTTTTTCCCTTAGGATCCCAAACTTCTGAACAGGAGCTCTTTTTAGATACCAAGATTTTTGAAAAAGGTTTGTAATTCTACATATATTTCAAATCTTAGAAATATTATTCTCAGTCATAGAAACCATAAAGTATTAGTATTCTTGGATTTAATATTTGTATTTTTAGCTATTCATAAGGGGCATCAGATGTCTATGATGGTATGCTAATGTGTAATGAGAATAATAAAAGGTAACTCAGATACTGGTTTTAAGGATTAATTAAAATAATGCTTTAAAGTGTTTACCAAGAATATGAAGCCAGTTTTGTGAGGCTGGTGAAGAAATTACTTCATCTTTTGAGTGTATCTACTTAAATCAGCAGGTATATCTTGGTTTTGTTATTCAGGGGTTCAGGAGGGTTTCTGAGCATGTATAGGGTCCATCTCATTTTGAGCATTTGTTTGTTTTCTGTATATTTCAGACCAAGGAAGTACATACAGTGGTGATCTTGAATCAGAGGCAGTATCTACGCCACATAGCTGGGAGGAAGAGTTGAATCATTATGCCTTAAAGTCAAATGCTGTGCAAGAGGCTGATTCAGAATTGAAGCAGTTCTCAAAAGGGGAAACTGAGCAGGATCTGGAAGCAGATTTTCCATCAGGTTTGTGCAACATAAAATACTCTTGGTTTTAGAAGATTGGTAGAACTCTGAATTGACATCATGAAGCAGTTATACTGTCTGATAACCTAAGGCACAAATGGTCTCTACCTTTGAAGGTTAAATAATGAAGTCGTTATTTTTTTTAACCTTTCACACCTTAATCTTGCAGGAGATTTCCTTCATCATTAATGAAGTTTTTATTTAAATGCTATATCCACCTTTTTTGATCATAAAAAAATAATATAGTGATGCTTACCTGATATTTTCTCCCCCAAAGTCTCTATATAAATCTGTGAGTTATTTATATCATAATATGCTTTCTGCTTATTATTAATAGAATCCTTTGACCCACTGAATAAAGGACAGGGAATCCAGGCACGTTCCCGAACAAGACGACGGCACAGAGATGGCTTCCCTCAGCCCAGACGAAGAGTAAGCAGTAGCTTAATTTTTCTAGCGTTTTCTTTGGTGTTTATTAATTCTTGCTGTTTACAAAGCTCTGTAACGGCCATCGTCCCAGTATTCCGTGTATTGTTTTACACAACCTTGTATTTTTATGCCTTTATTTTGTTTCTTATAATCAAGAACGATATCTGTTGGATATTTTAAAGGGATGTGTAAACCTCATGTTGTGGTAGTAGAGGTACTGAGACAAGTCTCCCAGCACAGCACTGGGCAAATGCTTAGTATGTGGTTGTTATTATGTAGCTGCTCAGATGTTTCTTGTGAATGTCATGGTCTGTATCACCATTATACCTTTTCCAGCTGGTAGAAGGGTAACCAGGCAAGTTTACAGTTTCCTGGTGGATTGTTTGTTACTCTGTTTTGTTACTCACTTGTGTTACAGAAAGTCATTCAGGATTCAGTAGGGATTGATGAGCTCCTGAGCATATATTTTGAGTCATGGCCCAGGCTTCAGCCATATAGACTCAAGAAAAGACAGCATTCCTGCCTCTCTAAATAGCATATGATACCACACCTGTGTATGTGCCACATAATCACGAAATTTTTATAGATTTATAAAACTTTATAAATGTATTTGTGTTACACTTGATTAACTTAAATTAATAAATAATATTTGGCAGACTACTGCTGTTACAAAAAAAAAAATTATCTTTTACTTTATATTTCTTCTACCAGGCTCTCTTTGTTTCTACTTGTTCTGTTTTACTTTAAAAAGCTTTTTAAAATCCTCATTGTACACTTTTTTTAAAAACCTCTAAATTTAGCCTTTTTTACATATAATAATGAAGTTTATTATTTTATATAATATAGTATAATAGTGAAATTCACTTGGACATTTTCTCATATTGACAGGGCTTTCCCACACTAAAATTAAAAGAATAATGGCCTTATATTTTTTTTAATTAGCTCTGTTGAGTTATAATTGCATCTAAAAGTTCATAAATTTAAAAAAAATTTTTTTAATGTTTAGTTTTGAGAGAGAGACAGAGACAGTGAGCAGGGGAGGGGCAGAGAGAGAGAGAGAGAGAGAGAGACAGATCTGAAGCAGGCTCCAGGCTCTTAGCTGTCAGTAGAGCCTGTTGCTGGGCTCGAACTCACAAATCATGAGATCATGTCCTGAGCAGAAGTCAGATGATTAACCAACTGAGCCACCCACACACCCCTAAAAGTTCATAAATTTTAAGTGTAATATTTGAGGGGCTCTGTCAGATATATTAAGTATGTAACTACCACCACAACCATAACCCTTCCACTGTACTTACTGAACGCTCCCTGGGACCTTTTGTAGTCTGTCCTTTCCAGTTCCACCGATCCACTTTGCAGATTGATGTAAAATGGTACCTCTTTGCTTTTTCTATAATTTCATATAAATGGAGTTTTGTGATTTGTCGTCTTCCCTGTCTGGCTTCTTTCACTTAGCATAATGGTTTTGAGATTCATCTGTGTTGTTCCATGTATCAGTAAGGCCATTCATTCCTTTTTATTTCTGAGTAGCATTTCATCGAATGGACAAACCATAGTTTGTTTAACAGTTGATGGTAATTTGAGTTATTTCCAGTTTGGTGCTATTTCAGATATACTACTGTGAACATTTTAATATAAATCTCTGTGTGAACATATAGTTTGATTTGAGGAAAAATACCCAGGAGTGGAATTGCTGGGTCTTATTGTATGTGTATTTTTAACTTTGTAGGAAAGCTATCAAACTGTTTTCCAGGGTAGTAAATGTATTGATTTGAATTCCCACCAGCAGTGTATGAGTTCCAGTGTGCTCCATGACTTTGCTAATACTTGGTATTTTTAATTTTAACCATTCTAGTGAATGTGTAGTGGTATCTCACTGTGGCTTTAGTTTATACTTACCTAATGACTGATGATGTTGGGTATCTTTCCATGTGTATATTTGTTATTCTTGTATTTTCTTTGGTATGGTGTCTATTCAAAACTTTTGTACATTTTTTTAAAAAAACCACCTTATTATTTTTTTTTAAGTATTTATTTTGAAAGAAAGAGAACGAGAGCCAATGTATGTCAAGCAGGGGTAGGGGTGCAGAGAGAGAGGGAGAGACAATCCCAAGCAGGCTACTCACTGTCAGTGCAAAGCCCAATGCAGGGCTTGATCTCATGACCTGAGAGATCATAATCAAAATCAGGAGTCGGGATGCTCAACCAACTGAGACACCCAGGTGCCCCTCTTGCACATTTCTTTTATTGGGTTGTTTGCCTTCTTACTGAGTTGTAAGTGTTCTTTATCATGGATGTAATTCTTTTCTCAAACTGACTTTTGCTTCTATGCTGATTTTTCTTTATTTTCTTAATGGTAAAGAACAGAACTTTCTGAATTTGTGAAAGTCCGTTTTCATCAATTTTTAATTCTTTTATTATTCATGCTTTTTAGAATTCCATGTAAAAGTCTTTGCTTAACCTGTGGCAACTAAGATATTATCTTATGTTTTCTTCTGGTTTTATATTTTAGATTTTATGTGTCTCTGATTCATTTTAAGATGATTTTTATATATGAGTTCAGGCAAGTGTCAAGGTTATTTTTTGTATGTGGTGTCCCACTGTTTTAGTACCATCTGGGAAAAGGCTGTCTTTTCCCTTATTGAATTATACTTCTGTTAACATCAGCCAACTGTATATATGTCCGTCTGTTTCTGAAACTGTATTCTGCATTGATTTATGTGTCTATTTTAATACAGTACCAACTGTTTTGATTATTGTAGCTTTACAGTGAGTGTTGAAATCAGGAGTATAAGTCCTCCAACATTGTTGTTCATTTTCAAAATTGTCATTCGTATATCCATATAAATTTTAGAATAACTTGCCAATTTTTATAAAAAAGACTGCTGGAAATTTGGGGCTGTTCTGAATCCAAAGATCAATTTGCATAAAATTGCAATTTTGAGCTGTTCAATCTATGAAGATTATGTTTTTCTCCTTTATTTAGATCATCTTTAATTTTTCTTAGCAATGTTTTATATGTTTTATTGTTCAAGTCTCATACTTTTTATCTAATAAGTATTTAAAATTTATTTTGACCCTGTGTTAAGTATTATTTTTATTTAAAAATTTTCTAATGTTTATTTTTGAGAGAGAGAGAGAGAGAGAGCTTGCACATGAGCAGGGGAGGGGCAGAGAGAGAGGGGTGAGAGGATCCGAAACGGGCTCTGTGCAGACAGCAGTGACCCCGATTCAGGGCTCATACTCATGAACTGTGAGATTATGACCTCAACCAAAGTTGGACATGTAACCAGCTAAGCCACCAGGTGCCCCAAGCAGTATTATTTTTAATTTCATTTTCTAATATTCCTCATTGTCATATAAAAATAGAGATTACTTTTTCTACATAGAGTTTACGTATTGTGATTTTGCTCAATCAAAATCTTTAGGCTTTTCTACATGGACAATCATATATTATTTGCGAATAAAAATCGTTTTACTCTTGGGGCGCCTGGGTGGCTCAGTTGGCTATGCATTCGACTTTGGCTCAGGTAATGATCTAAATCATGAGTTCGAGCCCTGTGTTGGGCTCTATGGTGACAGCTCAGAGCCTGGAGCCAGCTTCAGATTCTGTGTCTCCCTCTCTCTCTGCCCATCCCCACTCATGCTCTATCTCTCTCTCAAAAATGAATAAATGTTTAAAAAAAAAACAAAACAAGATTGTTTTACTTTTTCGTTTCTAATCTTAATGCCTCTATTATTTTATTTATTTTTTTTTTTAATTTAATTTATTTATTTATTTTTGGATATATTGCACTAGCTAGGCTCTTTAGTACAATGTTGAATATTAGTGGTGAAAGCAGGTCTTCATGTCTATTCTTAATCTTAGGACAAGTGTTCAATCTTGCAGTGTTGTTTTTTAAAGATTTTATTTTTAAGTAATCTCTATACTGAACATGAGGCTCGAACTCATGATCCCAAGATCAAGAGTGACATGCTCTACCAAATGAGCCAGCCAGGTGCCCCTCAGTCTTACAGTATTAAGTATGATATTACTTGTGGGTTTCTCCTAGTTGTCCTCTGTCAGGTCCAGAAAGTTCTCTTCTGTTTTTAATTTGCTGAGAATTTTTATCATGATCGTGTTGTTGAATTTTGTCAGGTGGTTCTCTTGTATTTATTGCAATGATCATCTGGTTTTTCTTTTTGAGTCTATTAAAATGATGACATACAGGGGCACCTGGGTGGCTCTGTGTGTTAAGCATCTGACTCTTGATTTCGGCTCATGTCATGATCTCAGTTTGTGAGTTTGAGTTGTAAGTTCAAGCCCCATGCTGGGCTCCACACTGACAGTGGAGAACCTGCTTGGGATTCTCTCTCGTGCTTCCTCTGCCCCTCCCCTTGCTTGTGCATGTGTTCTCTCTCAAAATAAACTTAAGAAAAAATTTAAAAATGATGATATATATTAATTTTTTGAATGATAAGCTAAGTTTGCATTTGCGGGATGTACCTTACTTTCTTCTGACATTTATTCATATATATATATATTTTTTAATTTTTTTTTAAATCTACATCCAAATTAGCATATAGTACAACAGTGATTTCAGGAGTAGATTCCTTAGTGCCCCTTACCCATTTAGCCCATCCCCTCTCCCACAACCCCTCGAGTAACCCTCAGTTTGTTCTCCATATTTATGAGTCTCTTGTTTTGTCCGCCTCCCTGTTTTTATATTATTTTTGTTTCCCTTCCCTTATGTTCATCTGTTTTGTCTCTTAAAGTCCTCATATGAGTGAAGTCATGATTTTTGTCTTTCTCTGACTGATTTCACTTAGCATAATACCCTCCAGTTCCATGCATGCAGTTGCAAATGGCAAGATTTCATTCTTTTTGATTGCCAAGTAATACTCCATTGTATATATATATACCACATCTTCTTTATCCATTCATCCATCGATGGACATTTGGGCTCTTTCTATACTTTGGCTATTGTTGATAGTGCTGCTATAAACATGGGGGTGCATGTGCCCCTTCAAAACAGCACACCTGTATCCCTTGGATAAATACCTAATAGTGTAATTCCTGGGTTGTAAGGTAGTTCTATTTTTAGTTTTTTGAGGAACCTCCATACTGTTTTCCAGAGTGGCTGCACCAGCTTGCATTCCCACCGACCATGCAAAAGAGATCCTCTTTCTCAGCATCCTCGCCAACATCTGTTGTTGCCTGAGTTGTTAATGTTAGCCATTTTGACAGGTGTAAGGTGGTATCTCATTGTGGTTTGATTTGTATTTCCCTGATAATGTGTATGCCCTTTTATTATTTCTTTTATTTTTCTTACTTTGGGTTTTAATGTGGTCTACTTTTTCTAGTTTCTTTTTTTTTTTTTTTTAACGTTTATTTATTTTTGAGACAGAGACAGAGCATGAGAGACAGAACATGAATGGGGGAGGGTCAGAGAGAGAGGGAGACACAGAATGTGAAACAGGCTCCAGGCTCTGAGCAGTCAGCACAGAGCCCGACGCGGGGCTCGAACTCACAGACTGCGAGACCGTGACCTGAGCTGAAGTCGGCCGCTTAACCGACTGAGCCACCCAGGCGCCCCAACTTTTTCTAGTTTCTTAAGATAAAGCTTAGATTATTGATTTTAGACTTATTTTTCATAGACACATTTTAATACTATAAATGTCATTGTAAGCTTTAGCACTGTGGGAAAAAATGCTTGGTTTTTGTTTTCACTGACGTTCAAAATATTTTCTAATTGCATTTGTGGTTTCTTCTTTCACCATGAGTATTTATAAATGTGTTTGTTAATTTCCAATTTTTGAGGATTTTCTTAATATTGTTCCACTACTGGTATCTAGTTTAACTTGATTATAGTTAGAGAATTTATGGAGGCTTGTTTTTTATCCCAGAATATGATCTACTCTTGTTTTTCATGAAATACACCTGAATGGTAAAAATGGTCGTTCATACCTCACTGGGTGGGTCCAGTATCTGGAATATAGTGAGTATTTAAGTGTTAGTAATCATTACAGTTCTGCATTTAACTCTCTTTTTTTCTTTTCCCATATGGATTGGATTAATCTCTAAAGCTTCTTTCTAGCTTTAAGAATTCTGAATCTTTAGGATCTAATAAAAATTGCATATTCTGTAAATTTATTCCCTTCTCTCTTTGAGAGCTTGTTTCTTAAAGATTCGAAACTAAATTTTATATTTTATAAATTTTTGGAATTCTTACAGGGACGGAAGAAGTCTATAGTGGCTGTGGAGCCCAGAAGTCTTATTCAAGGAGCCTTTCAGGGGTGCTCAGTGTCTGGGATGACACTGAAATACATGTACGGGGTAAATGCCTGGAAGAACTGGGTTCAGTGGAAAAATGCCAAGGAAGATCAGGGGGATCTGAAATGTGGCGGTAAATACACAGCATGAATTTGTATCTTAAGGTGGTTGGGAGGATAGAGTGCAAGTCATTAATCTACACAAAAGGGATACATACTAGGTCAAAAATCCCATAAAACTTTGGTTTTGGCCTACCTTAAAATTTTTCCCATTTTTATTTAACTTCTTATTTCTTTTTTCTCCTTGTCAGGTGTTGAACATGCTGCATCTAGCCCATGTTCTGACACTTTAGGAAGTGCTCAAGACCATGTACTCTCTCAAGAATCCTCAGAGTCAGGCTGTAGAGGTAAAAATCATTTCTCTGCTTGTAATCTGAATTTTCTGAATCACTTTTAATATTATTGTCAATTTTAAATTTGTAAATGGAATATTTAATATTTGAAGTCTTATGGTAAAAGAGAGAAATTAATATCCTACTCTCAGTTATAAAGAGCACAAGCTCTATAAAGGTAAGGTTGTACGGACATGATTTCGTTATGCAAATATGAGGAATTTTATTCCTTTTTCCAACACTATAAGGGTGGCTCAAATCTGCCTTCTTGAGCCCTGTATCTGTAACCTAACCCACATGGAACTTCTGTTGTTGGTGTTGGTGTTAAGAAAAGTACCTGGAAAAGCCTTGCCTCTTCTGTAGAAATTTTTCCTAATAACAAGCTCTGTGAGACTGGGTGCTGGGAAATTTGGAACCCAATAAACACTTCACATAGAACAACAGTGTATAATTTTAGAGCCCACATTAACTCCCCCACTGCCCCTGCCTTGGTTTTGAAATTCCTATTCTAAACTTTTGTTTTCATTTTATATTTTCCTTTTTTATTATCTTTGTTTTATGTAATATACTTACTGTAATCTTTGTGGAATGAGATAGGGCAGGAATGGATGAGTATGTCCTTGTCATTAGATTTTTTTTGCCTCTTTCCAACTATACCTTCTGTCTAACAACTGAGTAGTTGCATGCACTCTTGGCTTCACCTCAGTGTATCCTGCTGGCTTTTAGTTAGTGGCTGCTGTGGTCTATGACTCATTCAGTTCCTACAGATCAAGTGTAATCTCTACAGAGTTATATAAATATACTCCTCTTATGGAGGTTTATTGGTCCCTTTACCAACCACTTTGAGCCACAGCACTCTTTGTTTTAAAAAAGAAAGAAGGATAATGAGAATGAAGAGGTAGTACTATATTAGACTACCAGCCCTAAATGCAATAGCCACAGGGGATGCCTACTCATTTTTGCTACTCGTTCATCAAAAGAATACTTACTGAATTTATGTGCTAGGTGGTTAGCAGACATAGTGGTTAGGTGCTTTGGTGAAAAGGTCAAACATGGTCCTTGCCCTCTGAGCCACCACTTTTACCTTTTGCAAAATCATTTCAGGGAACTCAAGTGTATCTTTGGAAACATGCAGTCTTGTCTCAGTATAGATGAGCAGTGACTAGGAAGAGTGTTTCAATTCTAATCTGAATTGAAGTAGGATCTCTACTGAAGTAGTATCTCTACAAATCAAATTGGGTAACTCTCCCAAAATTAATTCAGTTCTTAGTTGATTTCAAAGCCTTAATATGCTATGTGAGGTTTACCATGATCTGCTCCCATCTGCCTTTCTTGATTTTCTCCGGTACATCTAAATCCCCTGAACCTTTTCATTTTTTGTGTATTCCAGCATTTCTAAGGACATGACATTTTTATATGTTATTTAAGTGTTCTATATGCACATAAATCTGAGTTAGAGAAAGTTAAACAGCATTTTAATGCAGATATTCCCAGAACCTTTCATAAGCCTTTTATATACCATTGTGAATTCTTTAGGGGCAAATATAATATGCTGCTGTTTTCCAAATTTATCAGATCTTAGAAACCCGGGTTTGTCCAGCTCTCGTATTGCTAGTATTTTGTGGAATATGCTTTGGGAAAATTTTTTACATCCTCAGATTGGAATTCTTTATTCACCTGTTTAATTCTTCTTCACCTTTCAAGGTCTGGCATTAGTATCACATCCTCCAGAATCTCACCTGACCCTTCCCTGTTGGATGTTCCTTATTTGCTTTCCTAGAATCCTTCTTAAATAAAACCTCTGTCATAGCACCTGGTACTACATTGTTTTCATTTCTTTAATTGAAAAAGCCCTGAGAGCTGGATCTGTCTGTAATCCATGTATTCACCAGTGTTCACTGCAATGCCTGGGGGCACATTAGTGGTCAGTGTTTTTTAGTGAATAAAGTTGTGTTACTGTGTTTCTTATAAGTTAATATTTCAGATGTTTTCTACCTTTCCATAGTCCGTTCTATCAAGCTGAAGGAAGATATTCTGTCCTGCACTTTTGCTGAGTTGAGTTTGGGTTTATGCCAGTTTATCCAAGAGGTGCGGAGACCAAATGGTGAAAAATATGATCCAGACAGTATCTTATACTTGTGCCTTGGAATTCAGCAGGTATCAAATTCAGTAATTGTTCTAAAATGTATTGCATTTTTAATAATTCTCATAGAACTTACGATTCAAACTGAAAAACTATAGTGTGTATTGGTTGTTTGGTGTTACTTTTATATTCTGTTCTAATGAACCACTGACCCTGATTTAAAAGTCTTGATCATACAGTCTTTTGTAAGCCAAATTGAGACTCTTTGTAGAATAACAGAAAAGGAGGATGGTGCATTTAATTATTAAATGGACAAAAAAGGCAAGAATAGCCAATTCACAAAACAGTAATATAGGTGAATATGTATATATATGTATGTACTTTAAATGCATATTAAAATAACAGGTTACCATTTTTTGTCTATCACATTAGCAAGAATAAAATAATTATAACACTTATTGTTGATAGCACTTCTGTGAGGAGGGGATTTGCCTTCATAGCTGGTGATAATTAGTATACACTTGAACATATGTTTCAGGAATATTTTTGAATGTTCATACTTTTTTTTTTTTTTTAATTTTTTTAATGTTTATTCATTTTTGAGAGAGAGAGAGAGAGAGAGAGAGAATGTGAGCAAGGGAAGGGCAGAGAGAGAAAGAGACTGTGAAGCAGGCTCCAGGCTCCGAGCTGTCAGCACAGAGCCTGATGCAGGGCTCGAACCCACGAACCGCGAGATCGTGACCTGAGCCAAAGTAGGATGCTCAACCAACTGAGCCATCCAGCACACCAAATGTTCATACTCTTTCACCAAGTAATTCCCTTTTTGGGAGTCTGTCAAAGCTAGATATTAGTGTTATGTTTATATCAAAGGTAGATAGAGTGTTATGTTTAAGTAAATTATAGTATATTTATAAAGTATATTACATAACCAATAAAAATTGTTTACAAAGTAACTTCTAGTAACATAAAAATATTAATATTAAAGCACTAAATGAACAAAATGAGAGTACAAATACATGTTAACACATAGTGATTTAAAACCCAATCATATAAATACATAGTAAAATGAAATGCACCAAAAAAATGTTGACAGCAGTTATCGTGGTTATCGTCTTAGGGTGGTAGTGCCCTGGGTATTGTTGACTTTTCTCTGTTTGCCACATTTTCTTCCAGTTGTATGATGGGGGAGGTGGGTTCTTTTATTTAGGCATTTATTAAAGTTTATTTCTTAATTATACAAGTAGTTTGTGCTCACTGTAATTATTAAAACAGTGAGGCATTTAAGGAAAATTTTATCTACTTCCATTCCCAGTCTCTGAGGTAACCAGTATTGTAACATCTGTCATTCATGTACCTTCTTCTGTGCTATACATTTATGCATTTATTCTTATGCATTATGCATTTATGCATTTATACATTTATTCTTGTTTTGCTTACTGTTTAGCAAAATAGAGCTCATACCATACACATTTTTTTCAGCTTACTTTTTTTTTAAATTTAAATGTTTATTATTTTGAGAGAGAGTATGCACACAAGCAGGGGAGGGGCAGAGAGAGAGAGAGACAGAGAGAGAGAGAGAATCCCAAGCAGGCTCTGCTCTGTCAGCGTAGAGCCTGATGGAGGTTTCAATCTCTTGAACCATGAGATCATGACGTGAGCTGAAATCAAGAGTCCAACGCTTAATCTCCTGAATCACCCAGGCACCCCTGCAGCTTATTTTTCCCAATCTGTTTGTCCCACCAAATGAATATAAATGAAGTTTCTTCCTTTATACAGAAAGCTGCATAATACTGCAGAGTATGAATATACCAGTTATTCACCATTTTTTCTTTTGTACATTCAGGTTATTCCCCCCTTCTTTTTTTTTTTTTTTTTTAATTAATTTTTTTTTTTTAAATTTACATTCAAGTTATATAGTGCAAAAGTGATTTCAGGAGTAGATTCCTTAATGCCCCTTACCCATTTAGCCATTTAGCGCATCCCCCCTCCCACAACCCCTCCAGTAACCCTCTGTTTGTTCTCCACATTTGAGTCTCTTATGTTTTGTCCCCTTCCCTGTTTTTATTTTATTTTTGATTCCCTTCCCTTATGTTCATCTGTTTTGTATCTTTAAAGTCCTCATATGAGTGAAGTCATGATTGTTGTCTTTCTCTAATTTCGCTTAGCATAATACCCTCTGGTTCCATCCACGTAGCTGCAAATGGCAAGAATTCATTCTTTTTGATTGCCGTTTAATACTTCATGTGTGTGTTTGTGTGTGTGTGTGTATATATATATCTCACATCTTCTTTATCCATTCATTATCCATGGTGGACATTTGGGCTCCTTGCATACTTTGGCTGTTGATAGTGCTGCTATAAACATTGGGGTGCATATGTCCCTTTGAAATAGCACACCTGTATCCCTTGGATAAATACCTAGTAGTGCAATTGCTGGGTCATAGGGTATATTTTTAATTTTTTGAGGAATCTCCAACTGTTTTCCATTTAACCAACTGAGCCACTCAGGCACCCACCATACTGTTTTCCAGAGTGGCGGCACTAGCTTGCATTCCCACCAGCAGTACAAAAGAGATCCTCTCTCTCCACATCCTTGCCAACATCTGTTGTTACCTGAGTTGTTAATGTTAGCCATTCTGACAGGTGTGTGGTGGTGGCTCATTGTGGTTTTGATTTGTATTTATTTCCCTGATGATGAGTGATGTTGAGCGTTTTTTCATGTGTCGGTTGGCCATCTGGATGTCTTCTTTGGAGAAGTGTCTATTCACGCCTTTTTCCCATCTGTTCACTGGATAATTTGTTTTTTGGATGTTGAGTTTGATAAGTTCTTTATGGGTTTTGGATATTAACCCTTTATCTCATATGTGATTTGCAAATATCTTCTCCCATTCTGTCGGTTGCCTTTTAGTTTTGCTGATTGTTGCCTTTACTGTGCAGAAGCTTTTTATTTTGATGAGGTAGGTCCCAATAGTTCATTTTTGCTTTTGTTTCCCTTGCCTCTGGAGACATGTTGAGTAAGAAGTTGCTGCAGCCAAGATCAAAGAGGTTTTTGCCTGTTTTCTCCTCGAGGATTTTGATGGCTTCCTGTCTTACATTTAGGTCTTTCATCCATTTTGAGTTTATTTTTGTGTATGGTGTAAGAAAGTGGTCCAGGTTCATTTTTCTGCATGCCGCTGTCCAGTTTTCCCAGCCCCGCTTGCTGAAGAGACTGTCTTTATTCCATTGGCTCTTCTTTCCTGCTTTGTCAAAGATTAGTTGGCCATACGTTTGTGAGTCCATTTCTGTTCTGTTCCATTGATCTGAGTGTGTTTTTGTGCCAGTACCATACTGTCTTGATGATTACAGCTTTGTAGTACAGCTTGAAGTCCGTATTCCCCCCTTATTCTTATAAACAGTGTTTCAGTAAATATTTTGTTTGCATACCTGATGAACTGGGGCTTTTATTTTTAGGTTAAAACATATATAGATTTCTCTAATTTTAAGATGTTTTCAGATAACTTTCCAGAATGATTATAGTAATTAACAGTCTTACCAGCAGTGTTGTGTGCGCCCATTTCTTGAATTCTCCTTACCACTACTCTTTTTACTATTTATTATTCTGATGGATTAAAAAATATGGCATCTGGTGGCTCCAATTTTTATTTTCCAATTTTATGAAGTAGTATGTCTTTGTATGCTGTTGGTCATTTGGATTTTCCTTTCTTTCTGTAGGATCTCTTTTATGTTGGGGATATGAACTCTAAGTGCTTGAGTTAAATTTTTCTAGTGTATATTTGCCTTTCAGTTTTGTTTTGCCATTCAGAACGCTTTCCTTTTTACACAGTTTAATAATATGCATTTATTTTATAATTCCTGATTTTTCTGTGTTGCTTAGGATGGTCTTCCTACTTATGTGTTTAAATTTAAATTCTCGGGGCGCCTGAGTGGCTCAGTTGGTTGGGCAGCCGACTTCGGCTCAGGTCACAATCTCGCGATCCGTGAGTTCGAGCCCCGCGTCGGGCTCTGGGCTGATGGCTCAGAGCCTGGAGCCTGCTTCCAATTCTGTGTCTCCCTCTCTCTCTGCCCCTCCCCCGTTCATGCTCTGTCTCTCTCTGTCTCAAAAATGAATAAAACGTTAAAAAAAAAAATTAAAAAAAAATAATAAATTTAAATTCTCATAGATTTCTTTCTAAAATACATACTTTTTATATTGACATCTTTAATACATCCAGAATTCATTTTTGTGCATGATACACGTTTATTTCAGATGAATAACATTTATGATGGGTTATCTAGTTACACAGGTAGCATTCATTTTCCCCACATAATCGAAATAGCACCTTTGTTATTAAAATATTCCCATTATATTTTGATACAATTTCTAGATTGTAAAAGATGTTTTTAAAATCAACATACAAGGGGTGCCTTGGTGGCTCAGTTGGTTGAACATACAACTCTTCATTTCAGCTCAGGTCATGATCCCAGGGTTGTGGGGTTGAGCCCCATGCTCAGTACGTAAGGTATTCTCTCCCTCTCCCTCTCTCCCTCCCTCTCCCCCTCCCCTTCTCCCCCTCCTTCCCTCTTTCCCTCTCCTATTGTCTGTCTCTCTCTCTCTCTCTCTCACTCTCTCCCTCCCTCCCTCCCCCCTCCTCCACTTGCACTCTGTCTCTAAAATAAAAATAAAAGAAAACAAAAAAGAAAGTCAACACATGAGAGGAATTTTATAGGTTCTTTCAATGAAAATGTATTGGGCACCTACTATGTACCACACATGCATTTTGGTTAGGTAAAAATTTTGAAGATTCTGAACACTTTCTGAACTTTTAGAGTTTATGATATTATGGATCTAAAAACATTCTCATATTTTATCAGTGCAGGTGTCAAGGAGTAAGAAATATTGTGGCAGTGATTCATATTCCGACTTGAACATAATCAAAACGCGTGGCCATTGCTGTGAATTCAGTCACAAACTGCTTTAGATACCAGATACTCTGCTATCTATAAAATATACTCTAATTTGTGAGACAAATCATAACCTTATAAAAAGTTTTTTCTAGTGTATTTATCCTGTTGTTTATATTAATAAATGATTTTTATAATAATACTATTTTTTTTTTTAATTTTTTTTTTTTCAACGTTTATTTATTTTTGGGACAGAGAGAGACAGAGCATGAACGGGGGAGGGGCAGAGAGAGAGGGAGACACAGAATCGGAAACAGGCTCCAGACTCTGAGCTATCAGCCCAGAGCCTGACGCGGGGCTCGAACTCACAGACCGCGAGATCGTGACCTGGCTGAAGTCGGACGCTTAACCGACTGCGCCACCCAGCCGCCCCTATAATAATACTATTAAAAAGAGGTTATAAGTTAACAACATTTACCTATAGGTGATAGGAAGTAAATACTATAAACCTTTTACCAGTTCTGACAAGAAATAAACTTTCCTTAACCATAAGGAATTTTAAAATGTAACTTAAGCTCACATCTTAGATGTGCTTCCTGTATCGTTTTCTTTTCTGATTATAAAAATGGTTATGCTAAGTGTAAAGAATTTTGAAAATACATTAAAGTGTAAAGAAATAAATTAAACGCAACCATAATATCAACACCTGTACCACCACTGTTAACATTAGCTGAGAAGGGGAATTGGCAAAAAGAAACAAATAGGCAAATAGCAAAATTAACATACAGCTAACAGGCAAAATGTGTTAGGAATGTCTAACAATCATTTACTGTGTATGCTGTGTGTATTATTAATATAAGCTTATTTCATATATTAACTCATTCACTTGTGAGCGTGCCCCTCTGATACATAAGGACTGTTATCATCACCATTTTCTGTTGAGGCACAGTGAGTTAAAGTATTGTTTAAGGCCTCAAATGTAGTAAGTGGCAGGGCCAGGATGTGAATCCAGGTAATTTATTTTCAGAGTCCATTCTTAATTTTTTTTTTTTTAACGTTTATTTATTTTTGAGACAGAGAGCATGAACAAGGGAGGAGCAGAGAGAGAGGGAGACACAGAATCTGAAACAGGCTTCCGTCTCTGAGCTGTCAGCACAGAGCCCGACGCGGGGCTCGAACTCACGGACCGTGAGATTGTGACCTGAGCCGAAGTCGGACACTTAACCGACTGAGCCACCCAGGCGCCCCCAGAGTCCATTCTTAAGATCACTGTGTTGGACTATCTCCCTGATGTAAAAGGTTACTTAACTGTAATCAAGGAAAAATGTCACCCATTAAACTGATTAAAAATTGAAAGGTTGAGAAGTTCAATAATACCAAGTATTAATGAAAACATATTACTGTTGGAGGCCTTTTCAGAGGGCAAGTTGATGTGGCAAATAAAACATTAAATGCATGTAGATTCGGGGCACCTGGGTGGTTCAGTTGGTTAAGTATCCGATTTCGGCTCAGGTCATGATCTCTCGGTTCATGATTCGAGCCCTGTATCGGGCTCTGTGCTGACAGCTCAGAGCCTGGAACCTGTTCCTAATTCTGTGTCTCCCTCTGTGCCCCTCCCCCACAGACAGTCTGTCTCTCCCTCAAAAATAAATAAACATTTAAAAAATATGCTTGTAGGTTCTTCAGTGTAGCAAATCCATTGATCAGTATTTCTCCCCCAAGAAATGCACACGTGTACGTAGACTGGTATTTTTATTATAACGTTGTTTTCAACAGCAAAAAATTGGAAACCACCTAAGTGTTCATTAAAACAGTAATGTTCAATCAACTATAATATGTCTGTACTGTTAAATACCATACAATAGTTAAAAAGCAATGAATTGCTCTTACACATTTTTGCATGGAAAACTCTTAGAGACACATTGAAAAAAAGTTTTTTTAAGGTTTATTTGCTTTTGAGAGAGAGAGAGAGTGTGTTGAGTGGTGAGGGCCAGAGAGGGAGACGTAGAAGCTGAAGCAGGCTCCAGGCTCTGAGCTATCAGCAAAAAGCCTGACGTGGGGCTGGAAATTGTGAACCACCAGGCCATGACCTGAGCAGAAGTTGGACCCTTAACCGACTGCGTCACCCAGGTGCCTGCCCCCAAGAGACATATTTTTAAAGTAACTTGCACGACTATGTGTTGTGCAATATTTATTTATATTGTGGCAAAATACACATATTATAAAGCTTACCATTTTAAAATGTACAGTTCAGTGTCCTTAAGTGCGTTCATGATGGTGTGCAGTTGTCATCACTGTGTTTTTCCAAAATATCACTGTGTTTTCCTAACTGGAAATCTCATAACCCATTAAGCGGCCACTCCCTATTACTTCCTCTGCTTAGTCCCTGGCAACCATGAATCTGCTTTCTATCTCTGTGGATTCCCTTGTTCTGGATATATCATATAAACAGGATTATACAATTATGTGGCCTTTTGTGTCTGGCTTCTTCCAGGTTTAACCTGTGTAGCATGAATCAGTACCTTTTTATGGCTGAATTATTTCATTTTTGGATATACCACATTTTTCTTATCCATTGTGGACATTTGAGTTATTTCTACCTTTTGGTTATTACAAATAGTGAATGATACTGTGAACATTCATGTACAAATTTTTGTTTGAACATCTGTTTTCTTTTGGGTCTGTGCCTACCAGTGGAACCACATGGTCAAATAGGAACTCCATGATAAGCTTGTTGAGGAGCCACCAAAACAGTTTCCACAGTGACTGCACCATTTTATGTTGCCAGCAGCAGTGTACAAAGGGTCTGTTCTCTCCATTCTCGCCAATGTTTGTTAATTTCCTTTTTTTTTTAAAGTTATCTGATGGGTATGAGGTAGTATCTCATTATGGTTTTGATTTGCATTTTCCTAATGACTAATGTCACTGAACATTTTTTCATGTATTTGTTGGCCATTTGTGTATCCTCTTTGGATAAATATTTAAGTCCTTTGCTCCATTTCTTAATTTGTTTGTTTTTTTGTTGTTGAGTTGTAGGATTTCCTTATGTATTCTGGATATTAAACTCTGACAGATACGTGATTTGCAAATATTTTTTCTTAGTCTCTGAGTTTTCTTTTCAGTCTTCTTGGTAATGTACTTTGAGGCACAGAAATTTTGGATTTGGTGAAGTTCATTTTATTTTTTCTGTTGCTTGTGCTTTTGGTGTCATCACCTAAGAATCCATTGTCAAATTCAAGTTCATAAAGATTTACCTCTATGTGTTCTTTTAAGTTTTTGGCTTTTAGTTCTTATGTTTAAGTCACTGATCCATTTTGAATTCAGTTTTATATCTCACGTAAGGTAGGGATACATCTGACTTAGGGATAACTGTATATGTGGATATCCAGTTTTCCTACCACCATTTATTGAAGAGACTGTTGTCTCTTTATTGAGCAGTCTTGACATCCTTATTGAAAAACATTTGACTAAATTTATGTGTTTATTTTGGACTTTCAATTCTGATACATTGGTCTATATGGTTATTCTTATGGTGATACATGCTATTTTGATTACTGTTGCTTTGTAATAAATTTTGAAATAGGAAGTATGAATCTTCAAGATTTGTTTGGTGATTTGAGGTTCCTTGTAATTCCATATGAATTTTGGGATTGGCCTTTCCTTCCCTTTATGCAAGAAAAGAAAAAAAGCCATTGAGATTTTGATTAGGATTGCACTGAATCTTTAGAGTGCTTTGGGGAATTTTTCCATTTTAACAATATTATCTTCAGATCCATGAATATGAGATGTTTTACTTAGGTCTTTAATTTCTTAGCAGTTTTTTTTTTGTTTTTGTTTTTTTCTACCTTTACATGTATAAGTCATGTACCTCCTTTGTTGAATTTATTCTTGAGTATTCTTTACAATACGATTGTAAATTGAATTGTTTTCTTAATTTCCTTTTTGGATTATTCATTGCAAGTGATTTTTGTGTTGCTTGTATCCTTTGCTGAATTCATTTATTAACTCTAATAACAATTTTGTGTGTGTGTGTGTGCACGTGTATGTGTGTATTCTTTAGAATTGTCCCTATATAGGCTCGTGTCATTTGTAAATGGAGATATTTTTACTCCTTAGGACCTTTCCTGTCTGAATGCCTTTTATTTGTTTTTCCTGCCTGCTTACTCTGGCTAGGACTTCAAGTACAGTAATGAAAGTGGCAAGAACAGGCAGTTTTGTCGTGTTCCTGATCTAAGGGGGAAGTAATTTAAAAAACATGGATTTTATATGTACTCATATGTTTGAGTAAATGTATAAAACTCAACTCGGTGTGTTTCTGATGTTTAGTGAGTTGGGAGCATGTCATTCTTCCACGTTTTCTGTATTTTAAACTTCTTCCTTAATGAAGATGTATTATACTTACATTGTGAAAATAACTTTAAAAGAAGAAAAAGATGAACACTTCTCAACAATAAAACTATAATCTGGCAGTGGCATGAATTGCCTTTGAAGAGGCCTATAGAAATGCATGTTGAAATGGTATATAATTTTTATTAGCCAAAACAAGATTTGACTGGCAATACAATTTTTCTCCAGGTCATACATTGGCTAGAAAAGCAGAAAACCAAAATATCTATAGATAAATTAGAAATCCCAAATCATAAAAAACACCAAAAGATTTTAAGCATGTAATTATACCTTGTGTTGTATTTCCCTGAGTAATTTCATCTGACCTACCCTGCACCTTCAAGATGTTTTTTAACAGTAGTTTACCCAAACTGTTTCTTGTTTCCCCATTCTGTGATATGGTTCTTGATGGTTATAATTAGCGTAGTTTTACATCCTATAATTAGACTTGAACTTTTTGAAGTCTGGGTTGTGGGGTAGAGAGTTGAGAGCTGTGGTTTAAAATTTGGCTATCCTCAGGTCACCTGACACTAGCTAACTATATTATTTCAGGAAGGGATCTTGTAACTGTGCTAAAAAACCCAAAACCTTCTGAGAACACATTTGCAGATAGATCCTTTGAATTCGAAAAGGATTTGGAAAATACCAAACTAGAACCAATTTTTGGTATATCAGTTTTATGAACTGAGAAAATTTTACCTTGCAAGCTCAGTGCTTGAGACAAGGACAGTTCATATGAAAAGGACCTTTATAGGGGGACCTGGGTGGCTCAGTTGGTTAAACATTGACTCTTGGTTTCAGATCAGGTCATGATCTCATGCCTTCACAGGTTTGAGCCCCACATTGGTCTCCACACTGGCAGCCTCTCTCTCTCCCTCTCTTTCTCTCTCTCGCTCTCTCTGCCTGTCCCCCATTCATACTATCTCTATCTCTCTCAAAATAAATAAATAAACTTAAAAAAAAAAAAAAGAAAAGAACCTTTATAGCTTGAATCCTGGTATTTTAAGATGTGTTCTTAAAATGGTTCATAACGTTAACGGCAAAAATTAAGGGTCAACTTTATTCCTTAAAATAATCTTAAAAAAAAAAGAAACTTGTGTTTTCTTTGTATCAACATATATGTTTCCATTTTTTCTCTTGTAGTACCTGTTTGAAAATGGTAGAATAGATAATATTTTTACTGAGCCCTATTCCAGATTTATGATTGAACTTACCAAACTCTTGAAAATATGGGAACCTACAATACTTCCTAATGGTAGGATGCTTATTTTTTATTTTGATTCTTTTCTTGATATGCATTCTTAAATTGCTTAATTTTTATGATTATCTTTTTATAAACTGTTCATTTATGTTTCTGTCTTGATTCATGAGATATTTGGAGTTTTGAGGAGGAAGTCTTTGGCTTATTATTTAAGTAGAATTATAACTTCCATATAGTGTATGTATAGGTATATACCATTGAAAATAAAAAAAAAAAACAACTGGAGGTTGTATTTACTTCTTAGAAACCATTTTTGGTCCGATATTGGTAGTGTAGTTGCACACTATACCAGTAGCTGGCACATACTTTACTTGTAGACTGTACCTGTTAGCAGTGGTCCTTCTTCAGCAGTTTATTATAAATACCCTGTATGGGTTATTACAAGAGTTAAATCTTCATCCTTGAATTGTCTTTGACCATATGTTGTTGGACAGCTCCCTAATTTACTCCTAGTCTTAGGCTCCTTGGCTGTGAATGGAGAGGTTGAATGTGATGTTCAGGAATTTTTGCCCCTTTGGTTGGGTTGTAGAGCAACTTTGAAGGATTCTGAGTAGGGTGGTGGCTTGATGCAGTTAGCATCCAAAGAGGCAGCTAGGGAGATAGAGTTGGAAGTAATAAATTCATGTTTATGGTTAGGCTCCCAGGAATAGAATGCATAAGCAGCAGCAAAGAGGATTGTTCAGAGAACATAAGGGAAGACCTGCATTTAAGGGCTGACATGAGGAGTGTACATTTAACAGTATACTCATCTTAATTCTTCTGTAAGACATCTGCTTTTCGAGAAAAATCCCATAAAAGTCATCATGAAGTAATTACTCTTAATGTAAATTTAAAATACGAGGGAGTGTGAGGGAGTGAGGGAACTATCTGCCTTCTAATGTTCTTAGCTAAAATAAAACTGAACCAGTTAACAGTAAGCCTAATACTCGCAAACAGGAGTCTACAAACTGCTTAACCTGGCCTGCTGCCTGTTTTTGGATAGTCCATGAGCTAAAAATGGTCGGGACAAAATGTAAAGATAATAATAATTTGTGGTAAATGAAAATTATATAAAATTCATATTTGCATGTATAAATAAATTTAATTGGTATATAGCCACAGCTATTTGTTTATGTGTTGTCTGCTGCCCCTTATTTTCAATAACAACAAAGTTGTTCAGAGCCTGAATGGCCCACAGTACTTAAAATATTTACATCTGGCTCTTTATAGAAAAAGTTTGCCAAACCCTGGTCTAAAATAACAATAGATTAAAACTGTTTCAGGGGGTTGCTCCCAGTGTCTGTCTGCCTCAGACAGACATCTTTTCTTTTTTTCTTCTGCGGTACCTTTTTTGGTTTTCCATATAAGGGAGCAGGGGAAAGATGGGAGCAATTGGTCATTTCCTTTATATCTTCCTATCTGAGAACTGGAGAAATTGTTTAGTCCTGTTTAGCAGGAGCTTAGTACTGTTACTTCTGTCCTCCTTCTGGTGCAGGTTACATGTTTTCTCGCATTGAAGAAGAGCATTTGTGGGAATGCAAACAGCTGGGCGCTTACTCACCAATTGTCCTCTTGAACACCCTCCTTTTCTTCAATACCAAATACTTTCAACTCAAGAATGTTACTGAGCACTTGAAGCTTTCCTTTGCCCATGTGATGAGACGGACCAGGACTCTGAAGTACAGCACCAAGATGACATATCTGAGGTTCTTCCCACCTTTACAAAAGCAGGAGTCAGAACCAGGTGTGTGGGGGAGTTTGTGAGATTTCCGTTTGAAGCCCTGTTGGTATTCAAATAGACTTATCACAGAAGAGTAACTGTAAACTCTAGACACGGAAGAGTGTAACTTTAATTTAAAATTTAGATGCATTTTTATTGTCAGGGTTAGGTTAAAGGCTTGCCACAAAATGAGAGGAATCACTTGCCTCCCTATACTTTTATTGGCTTTTAAACTAGAAATTCTGGGGGCGCCTGGGTGGCTTGGTCGGTTAAGCGTCCGACTTCGGCTCAGGTCATGATCTCACGGTCCGTGAGCTCGAGCCCTGCGTCGGGCTCTGTGCTGACAGCTCAGAGCCTGGAGCCCGTTTCAGATTCTGTGTCTCCCTCTCTCTCTGCTCCTCCCCTGTTCATGCTCTGTCTCTCTCTGTCTCAAAAATAAATAAACGTTAAAAAAAAATTAAAAAATAAATAAACTAGAAATTCTGATTTAATTGGTCAAGATTAGAGCCCAAATAATTTGCATTTTTCCTTTTCTTTTTTTTAATTGTTGATTTTTGAGAGAGAGAGAGAGGGAGAATGTGCGAGTGGGGGAGGGGCAGAGAGAGAGAGAGGATCTGACGTAGGCTCTGCACTTACAGCAGAGAACCTGACACGGGGCTCAAACTTGTGAACCGTGAGATCATGACCTGAATCCAAGTCGTACGCATAACTGACTGAACCACCCAGGTGCCCCTCAAATAATTTGTATTTTACAACTTCCCAGGGAATTAAAATCTGCAGCTAAGGATCAGAATCACTGATTTAGAGGCAACAGAGTGGCCAATTGCTAGGTAAAAGGAACCTGCCTAATTTTTAAATCTGTTTCTAAATCTTTTTTTTTTTTAACCAGAGCACCACTTTTTAGTTCACATTAACTATCTGTTTCTGCAGAACCTTAGAACCTGGCCTAGAGTATACAGATGGAGTTTGACTTAATAATTTTTTAACTTTACAATCGTGAGAAAGCAATGTACATTCAGTAGAAACTATGCTTTGAATTTTGACTTTTGATATTTTCTCAAACTAGTGGAATACAGTATGATCCTCTCTTGTGGTGCTGACATCAGCAGTCTGCAGCCCCCTGTCAGCCCCATGATCACGAGGGTAAACAACCTATATGCTTACAGCCATTCTGCACCCATTCAGCCATTCTGTGTTTTCAGTTTTCAGTACCGTATTTAATCATTTACATGAGATAGTCAGTACTTTATTATGAAATAGGCTTATTTATATGTATTAGAAGATTTTGCCCAACTGTAGACTGTATAAGTGTTCTGAGCATGTTTAAGCTATGATGTTCAGTAGGTTACATGTATTAAATGCATTTTCGATTTAGGATGGCTGTATCAGGTTGTAACACCATCGTGGTCAAGGAAGATCTGTATTGCTTTTGTACACAGTAGAATAATACCAGCAGTGACAATTTTCGTAGAAGGTTTATCTTACATTCCAAAAAAAGCCTATTAAGTAATAGTTTGTATTTAACATTAAAAAAATTAATGTATTATGGAACTAGAAATTAAATGTATCCATTTTGACCAAAATTATAAGTTCTAAAATTCCCAAAATCAAGTTGTTACTTCCTTGGGATAAGAGTGAAATACATATTTTGAATGTGAGCATTTAAAATCACTGAAACTAAAATCTATAAAGAATAATTGTGATGTTCATGTTTGTGTTAACTTTTTTGTCATTTGCCCTTTCTCTTTAGAAAATATAATTCTATTATTATATCTATGTCCTATCTCCTTCATTTTGTTCATATGTAACCCATTTTGTGCTCTTAATAAATATTGTGGGAGGGAGAGGCATTCAGGTTACATTTCCGCTTTCTGTTGAGGTGCTTGACAAGATTGGTAGTAAGTTTAGCTTCTTCTCTGAATGAGCAACTCTTTATATTTAGGTATTCTCTAAATAGAAGACTGGGGTGAATTTTAAGTAATAACTAATACAGGAAGCTGGGGAAAGTTCTTTGCCAGCTATTCAGAGCAGCTGTAAGAAAAGAAGAAGAAAACCTTTTTCCTCAGGTTCACAGCAGATCCACCACCCACTGCTATTCTCTTGAAGCCTGAATGGAGAAGGTGGGAAAGAAAAAGCCTTACTTTCCATGTTTTCACCCTGGTTTCTCTTTGATAACCCTTAGCCTCCACAAAATTCTGTTGGTGAAAAAGGATTTGCTCCTTTCTTACCAAATGGCCAACTTTACTGAGAATTTCTTTTCCCAGCAAAGATCCCCTTTCTCATAAAACTGACAAATAAAAGAAACTTGAAAAACCGTTTTCTACAGTGAAAATATTTTCAGATAACTAGGTGACAACTTATACCTTGATCTCTTCTATCTGAACCCTTTTTGTTCCTGCTTTACCTTGCTATGGCTTAAGATATACGTGATAAAATTTCGTACCAAAGTCAGGCTCAAAAGTAAGACCTAACTCTCTAGTACCATGCATTTGGCTCACTTTGTAAGCAGGGGAACATAAATTTTATAGAACAGGGACTTTGTTTTGTTCAGTGCTATTACCTAGTACTTACATTACTCTCCAACACCTGCATAGGTCATGCTTGTTGAATGACTAAGTGAAAGGGAGGAGAAAGGGAGTGACAGTTCTGACTGGAGACAAAGCTCAGTGGATGTCTTGAGCATGGGAGTAAAGATTTTTCTGATCTTTTGATAATTATTTCCCATCTCAAGATAAACTGGCTATTGGCAAGAGGAAACGAAATGAAGATGACGAGGTCCCAGTGGGTGTGGAGATGGCAGAGAATACTGACAATCCACTAAGATGCCCAGTCCGACTTTATGAGTTTTACCTGTCAAAATGGTAAGCAGTCTTCCTCTGGACTAGATCCAGCACACTTCAAACAGTAGTTAGCATGGTTCCGATTTCAAGATGCTTGAATATCAGAAATGTAGCCAGCTTATGACTGTAGATAAGGATGTCCTTTTAATTTCCTTTTTTTCCCTATTCTCATATCTGCCTGATTTTGGACCCCAAAACACATTGCTTTATCTTGATTTTTTTTTTTTCCTGAAAAGCTCTTCAAAATCAAGAATCACAGCTGTAGTTTGATCTTTACAACTGTTGCTCAGCCTTTATGTGATAATGAAACTGTTGAGATTTTACTGTTTATATAGAAAAATTTAGAGGAGAGGTTGTACTCCTAAACCTATAAATGGAAAAACAATTTATTTTTAAGGAATTTATATGTTTGAGGTCTTTTTCTTTCAGAAACTTTAAGACTTTAGAGTTATAAGATCCACACAAAAGCACTTTTTTCTCAAAGAAATACAGTGGCTTGGGTTTGCCCCATGGTAATGTGTATTGAGTGCTCTTGGGGGTCATTCCAGGATACTGGGCACTGAGGATATGTGGTTCTCAGCCATAGTGTTACATGTGAGTTGAATTTTTTGTTACTCCTAATAATGTTTTAAATCTTTCATTTTGTGAACGATTTACACTTTGTCTTCTGTTAACATTACACTCACCTCCAGTGAGCGTAGGAGAAAAAAACGTGCAGTTACCGGTTGCACCTGGGGGGAAGATGCCTGTAAACTGATTTATCTCAGTGGGTACATTGCTTATCTAGGACATTAGTCACAGTAGGGAAAAAGGTGAGAGTCACTATATTAAAGAGTAGTTACGTATTTCCTATACTTTCTGATCCTCAATTTTCTTAGTTTCTTTCTTTCTTTCTTTTTTATCCCCTGTGGATAGTTCTGAAAGTGTGAAGCAGAGGAATGACGTGTTTTACCTGCAACCTGAGCGCTCCTGTGTTCCGAACAGCCCCATGTGGTACTCCACATTCCCAATAGACCCTGGGACCCTGGACACCATGTTAACACGTATTCTCATGGTGAGGGAGGTACACGAAGAACTTGCCAAAGCCAAATCAGAAGACTCTGATGTTGAGTTATCAGATTAAAGTGGACGTGGGGTTCCTATTTTCATACACGTGGGTATGCACCAAACTGTGAATGCATCCAGCTTTGGAAAACGATGTACAAGTCCTCTTGACTTGATTACAAGATAATGGAAAACAGATGACTCGTGAACCACAGTGTGGATGTACAAATGAAAATTGAAGGAAAGAATATGAACCAAGAAATGTTGTTCTTTGGCAGTGATATAGTTCTTAGACATCTTCAGAATGACTAACCAATTTCTCTGAGTGGTGCATAATCTTATTTTGTTTGGGAATAACAAATTGTGGAATATTTTTAAGGAAAACTGTTGTATAAAACTCTACCATAGTAACCTTAGACCTTAGAGAGGTAGCTTTGGAGTAAGACCTTGGCTGCAGTAGGCTACTTAGGCAAGCCCTATGTGCACGTCAGGGGAGAAGTCAGTGCAGAGCTAAGAGTGACATCAGATGAGGACCGTGGGACCCAGACTTGAAGACCCAATAAAGTACTCAACTTTTTTTTTAAAAGGTAGAGAGTGAAGTGGTCTTGATTTTGATTTTCACTGCCAAGCCAATTCTGTGAAGGATAGAAGCCTCTGGTGCTTTTGCCATAGGCCCCTCACATCAGGGAAAAAGGCCTTCACTGCTGTTCACAGAGTAATATGTCCCTTTCACTTTCTGGGTCTAGCCTTCTCAGCTGTGGGTCTGGCTGTGGGTAAATTGAGGTAAAGGGGCTGATACTCCACAAACTGATTATGCACACAGAAAATCTGTGGAGCCCATTAGACCCCAAGTGTCTTGAAATGTTTGTAGAAAACCCACTAAAATGCCCACTTCTCTGGGTGTCAGCCTTTATTGCTGCTGTCTCATAGCATGAGCTGTGGTACACAGAAATGGGGGTTCTCCTTTTGTTTTCATTTTATCCCCAAATGGCAGCTTTTCTCCCATTGTTTTATCTTCCTGTTTCCCAAATCTTCTTATTTGTCTTTTGCACCAATTTCTGGAGGCCCTTGTCATTTCAAAAAGAAAAGTCTCTCTCACTCTGGCAAACCTGTGGATGATTCCACAAGGACACAGTATTACTTAGTTATCAGAATTATGGTAGAAAAGGTCCTAGTACGTTCCTATAAAGAATTTGGAAGATGACCTTGTTGTCCTAAGAAACTTGAAAATAGGGATTCTGGGGTCAGGATACAAAGACATGGACTGTCTTGCATATCCACAGCAGGGCTTCTAGCATTATCCCAAACTCTAGCTGTTTTACTAGTTCTATGAGGACTGCAAGTCATAGGTGTGTTTGGCATATCAGTCCATCTCCCTCATCTCCATTCGCAGTTTCTTCCCCCCCAAATTTTGACTCAAAGCTTTTCTGATGTTGGCCAGTCACAGAATTTCTTTAGCTGAGGTTAATTTGACCCTGTAATGGAAATGAGAAGAGTCCAAAAACCCTCTTAGTAATTTTAACCTTGGAAAACTTTTCAATCTGTCCCATTTTTTTAGGTGGGGGTAGCAGGTGTTTTGGTTTTTTAAAATAAATGGAAGTCATTTAAGTAAAATAAAAATTTTAAAGTAGGCCTTTTGGCGTTGTGTACTTGATGGTTCTGTCCCTCTGCCTGTAACAAATTTCATTTTGGTTACCAGGAACTGTGTGAAAGAAGTAAATCTGCCCCAATTCTGTATGATTAATTCCATCTGTGTTTGTCATTTCTGACTGGAAAACTTCTTACTTCCAGATCTTGTTTGATATGGAGGAAAAACAACTGGATTGTCTGATAAGTCTGCCAATAAACTATCCAGAAACATCAGGTGTAATAGCCCCCACTATACAAATTTTATGGTTTGTATAAACACTAACATGTCCCCTTCTGTAGTTGTATCAAGAACAAATATTGTTGGCATAGTAGATACATTGTTATAAAACACCAGAGAGAAAAAGAAATCTGTATCTTTTAACTGAGAACAGCCAATACCCAGGTAAACGACTGTATCAGGACTTCAATTGCATGTTAGTCCGCAGAGTTGTCCAGATCCTAAATTCGTAAAAGAAAATTTTGATTAATTATTGGTCATTCTTCATAAGCGTAGCTGTTGATATGTGTATCAGACTATTTGCTTTTTAAAATTTTATTAAAATTATGTAAAATTGCATTTTTATTTCCAGGGGAGAAAACATCAAACGAGAGAAACATCTAAATTATCCCTTCCGTTCTTTTTTGTTTTTTAACCACTTTGGGTTTTCCCCTTGCAGAAACCACAGAAATATTCCCTTAGAATAAAATAGTATATTTGTATTTGATGGGTGAGTTATTCCTTTTCTTTGTCTTGAACGAATTTTAAATATTTTTTTCTGTTTAGCCTTATTGGTATGAGCCAACAGATGGTATATTACAAAGAAAGAGCAGTTTTCAGGAAATAAATTATTTGGTGTTTACTTAAGTCCAGTAAACAGACTGTTTCATTGCAAAGTCTTTTCACTTGTTGTCTTTTTCCATCAAAAGACTTGTGCCTGTTTTTAGTTAACTATATGCAAAGCCTTGATAGCCAGTAATCCCAGATTTCACATATATATTTCATTTCAGGCAAACTTTTTTGAGATTTACAAAGCTTGCTTGCATCACTTTACCTTGAGTGATTTTGAACTTGAGAGACTGGAATAAAGAATATGTACTCATTCTTAAGTGTGTGTGTGTATATATATATATATATATATATATATATATATATATATCTTGGAAATGTCAGACTAACTTGCATTTTCCTTAGATTCTTGCTCCGCCTTGGTATTGTACAAACACCTTCAAATTCCATACGGACTGTTTCTATCTGCTGCCTTTTGGCATCCCTAATTTTATAAAACAGGAGTTTTCCAAAAAGTCTACAGTAAAATGAATTTCTGTATATTAATCCCAGTTTTCTACTAGAAATTAGAATTTAATTTTACATGCAGATAAAAAGGTTCCCTATGGTACTGAGTTGAAATTTTAGGGAAGAATTAAGCACTGATTCCCCCAGTTCTTCCTATGTGTTACTACTGTTGAAAAAAATAATCACTGAGAGGCATTGTTAACAGGAGTAGGAAGGGCTGAGGCTTTGGAGCCTAGTCTTTTCACTTACTGGTTGTATAGCTTTAAGTAAATTACTTTTGTGTGCCTCACTTTACTTATAAAGTGGGAATAATAATAACTCTTTTATAAGTTTGGCTCATGGTAGGCTTTCAGATGTTATGGATTTCTTATTATAACATGCAGATTGCTAGACATGTATAGCAAGATTTAAAATTGATGTTAATCCCCTTCCTGCAGCCTGAATTTTCACTATTTCGGTGCTTCAGGTTCTGCAAAACAGAATTCCCTATATGATTTGAGTCAAATATTTGTTATAACTAAATACTATGTACAGTCATAAGTTCTTCACTCATGTGCCTATATGCATACGAATAGTAATCAACATCACAAAAATCCATTGATATACTTACTACATTGCAAAGAAGATATATGTGGTATACCTTTTTTCAATTAGAGAAACTCCTAATGAAATTTCGTTTACTTGATAATGGTTATATAGCATCACTTGGGAGCAAGACAGCTGTACAGTATACGTCTCCCCACTTCTTCCTTCAGTAACAGAAACCCTGTTCCCTCACGTTTTAGCTAGGCAGTAGTTTCATTGGTAAGAGACAGTATTTTCCAGGCTACCTTGCAACTGGAACATGGGACTGAGTTTTGACCAGTGGGATAGAAACAGTAGTTTACAACTAGCAGGCCACATCCTTCAAAAGGAAAGGGCTTGCCTTCGTCTTGTAATTGCCTCTTTTCCACGGGCCAGAATGTGTGTGTGCTCATGGCAAACTTGTTTCATCTATGTGGGAAAGGGCAGAATATCAAAAGCACATTAAACTTCATAAGGCAGAGCCACGTATCTCCTGAACTGCCTGCTAGCTCAGTCCTTCACATAAGAAAGAAACCTTTTGGGTCACCTGGGTGGCTCAGTCAGTTAAGCCTTAGATTCTTGGTTTCGGCTCAGGTCATGATCTCACTGTTGGTGAGGTTGAGCCCTGTGTCAGGCTCTGCGCTGACGTCACAGAGCCTGCTTGGGATTTTCTCTCTCCCTCTCTCTGCCCCTCCCCCACTTACATGCACACTTTCTCAAAATAAATAAACATTTAAAAAGAAATAAGATACCTTCCATCTTATTCAGTCATTGTTATTTGGTCTCTAGTAAAGTTTGGTTACCAAACTGGTATCCTAACTAAGACTTACTATGCCCAGTATCCTGTTACTGCTTAACATAGAACTAGAAATTCTGATTTAGACTATAAGGAAAGAAAAAGAGAATATCAGTATTGGGAAGAGAAATAAAACTCATTTTTACTTTATCTTATTTATATTTATAAGGTTATCTCTACATCCAAAACGAGGCTTGAACTCATGACCCTGAGATCGAGAGTTGGATGCTTCACCAACTGAGCCAGCTAGGGCATCCCTGAAACTCATTATTTTTAAGTCGTATTTTCAGAGGTTCAGGTGCATGTGTGTATTACAAAAAACACTAGAGCAGCAGCCAGTTAGATAATGTAATTAAAAGGAAAAGATACTATTCACAGTAGCAGTGAAAGCTGTAAAGTATTTAGTAATTAAGTAATATACAAATATCCTGTGTTTGTTTTAGTAGGTGGTGTTGGTAAACTGGCTTTTTACATGGAGAAAAACAGGATACCTAACTCGGATCATGTCCAAAGATGCTCTCTCAATGGACTAAAGGTCTTAAATGTGAAAGGTAATATTATAAAATTAATAGAAATATGGAGAATAATGTGATCTGGGGGGCAGAAAGAGCTTCTTAAATAAACTCCAAAGCAGAAACTATATGGAGAAAACTTAGATATTAATTCTATATCAAAATTAAAGATGTTTGTCAATAAAAGATGACAAATAACAGGCTTAGGGAAGATACAGGTTTTCCCTCTATCTGAAAGTAAGTGTTCCTATGAAACCTTTAGTAAACCAAAATGGTGTAGAATGGAGAAGCAATTACCATTAATTTGTAATGGAAAATTTTTTAATACTCCCAGACCCCAAAATAACCTCTCTTAGGTTGTCCTGACATTTCAGGGCACATCTTGCTAACAGATACAGAAAATAAATCAAGATAAAGCACCGATGCTCACAGACACATCCAAAGCTATGGAGACTTAGATGGTTGATGCTGAGCCACTGAGTGTGCTCCTGGGAAAGGAGCTTGGCAGGCCACTCTCATTCCTTGGGATGCGCACTGCCTCTGTAAGGGCTAGCTGTAAAATAAACTCAACACTGTTTTCGCATTGTGCCTTTTTTTGTAAGAGTGCGAATCCTCTTCTGATATCTTTCGGTTAGCAAAAACACGTGCTAATGTAAGTCTTTTGTAAAAATAAAGTGGCCTAACAAACCTTCAAAAAGCAGGAATCCGTATACACAAAACTACCCAATGATATACATTTAGAATATACCCCAGAGTGCTGAATTGTAAAGAAATCTGAACAAAGAATAACAAATACTTCATAGAAGAAAAACCTAAAGGGTAACAAGTATATGAAGAAATGTTCAGACTCATTAGTAATCATGGAGTTTCTCTTCAGACCTATCAATTCATGTCCTTGAGACTGGACAAATTGGAAAAATGGATAATGTCAGGTGTACTGTTGTTGGGATTTAAAAACCCTTACATATTGCAAGAATAAATGAACTGTACAGTTGACCCTTGAATGATGCAGGGATTAGGGCAATTATCTCTGCACAGTTGAAAATCCAAGTTGGAAATCCAAGTATAAGTTTTAACTCTCCAGAAACTTCACTACTAGTAGCCTACTGTTGATATAAAAAGCCTTACTGTTAATATAAAAAGTTGATTAAACACATATTTTGCATGTTTTATGTATTATATGCTGTCTTACAATAAAGTAAGGTAGAAAAAAGAAAATGTTATTAAGAGAATCATGAGGAAGAGAAAATACATTTACAGCCCTGTACTACCAAAAAATCCATGTATATGTGGACCTGTGTGGTTCAAACCCATGTTTTTTTGAGGGTCAACTGTATATCCATTCTGGAAAGCAATCTTAAACATCAAGTTAAGAAGGTTTTGATAGCTTTTACTAAAAAATCTCCCCTCCATCCATTAAATAAAAGATTGTTATCAAATGCATTTTTTGTGTCTATATAATCATATAATTTGTATCCTTAGTGAAATACGTTGATGGATTTTTCTTATATCAAACCATCCTTGCATTCCTTAATGAAATCTTAATTGTTCATGTATTTTATATATATACTATTGGATTAGATATATAACCCTTACCAAGGACATTCCTTTTTATTCCTAGTTTGCCATGAATTTTTCTTTCAATTATAAAGAAGTGTTAAACTTGTCAAATGCTTTTTTTGACATTTATTGTGATAGTCATTTTTTTTTGCTTTTATTAATGTTATGAAACACATTGATTTTCTTATGATCAGTGGTTTTGCATTCCCTGGATAAACCCTTATTAGTTTAAAAATATGTACATCCCTTTGGGTTTGGGTAACTAGTATTTTATTTTTGTATTTGTACTCACGGTGAAATACTTTTTTTTTTTTTTTCTTGAATTGTCAACTGACTTTGGAATCACCGTTAGACTCGACTCAAAAAGAGTGAGCAAGTTTTATTCCTTTTCCATTGTGTGGAATGTATAGAAATTTTCTGTTATTGAAAGTATACTCAAACTGTAAAAATTACTATTCTTATTAATTTTTTTTATCCCTCAAAGGGGAGGTCTTTGCCATTTTAATTCACTTAATGATCACTGTTCTATTCAAATTTTTGATGTCAATTTGGATTTTTATATCTTATGTTTTCTCTGCAATTTTCTAGTTCTCTGTAATTTTCATAAGTTTCATCTATATGTTCAGCTTTATTAACATGGTTTGTAATTTTTCCCTTCTTCCATTCTGTATTTGCTATCTAAGGGTCTTTTCAAAGAACCTTTTTTTTTTTTTTTTTTTTTTTTTTGGTCAGACTTGTCTTTTCTACTTATTTCTGGTTTTATTACCATTTTTATTACCATTCTTTTTGTTTTTTAGTTCATTCTTTAAATTGTTGAATGATTGCTTCCTTCATTATTAATCATTCTTATTGCTAAAAATGATTTCATGAAAATGATTTCAAATCAGTTTTTCCTTCTTAGTTCTTTAGTGGTGTTCCCACCTTCAGACAAGATTTTATCATTAGTCTGTTTGTAGGTGTTTTCTCATTTCTGTTTTTAACCCAAGCGTTATCCACCCTCCCTTTCCTTGCCTGAAATTTTGTCAGTTTTCAGGCTGTTTTTGAAAAGGTACTCTAATATCCATTTTTCTTGATTAATTTCTGTTTCTTATCAGTATATAATCCCTAACCCTTCTTTTTTGCGTTGAATTCTGTCACTATAAATATTGATCCCCTACCTTTCCTTTAGTTAATGTTTGCTTGGTAGTATTTTCCCATCATTTTTGCCCCATGTTGTTAGATATTTTATAAAGAATTTATAGTCGTCTTTTTTACTCTCTTGTTTATATCAGTATAGACTCATGGATTCCTATTTTATTCATTAGGTTATAATCGGATGCTCTCTTTATTTGTTTTAAAATAGATTTAACCAGTGGAAGCCTCTTCTGGCTGGCTCCTATGCCCTTCTGATATGTCCCCATCATTTTTTCAGCATTTACTTAGTCAAAACAAGATGTTCCAAGATGATTGTGTACTTCCCTGCCATAATCTTGGAATCAGTAGTGGAACCTAATGCCTTAGCACTTGGTGCTCATTGCTACTAAGGAAAATTTTCTTTTCCTATGAATCAGTCAATCCATAAACAAATACATATAACTATGTACAACTATCCATCTACCTGTTTAGCCTGTGAGTTCTTACCAATTCTTCCAATTTCAATTCAAAACATTGGGGTTCTTTCTAGCCTTTTCCCTTTAAATATTCATAAATCCTTTTACAGAACAGTGAAAAATCTGGTTCCCATTATTCTCAGTATATGTACTTAATTTCCGAATCACTTATTTGTACAATGTAATCAGTCTCCTTACCATTCCAGCCAGTCACCACCTCATTTGCTCTGCAGTAGGGCTGCTTCACGGTGGCACCCCTCACCATTGTACCTGGGCTCCAGGCACACCAATTACTCCATGCGTTTACTTTCTCAAATGCTATGTGTCTGCAGGGGGAGCAGGTGAAGATGGCAAAGAGGGGTGGGAGTCTGTCTTCAGTTAAGTTTAAGATGTTTATATTCATTTTAACTACTGCTTTTGGAACTTATTTCTGATGTTGCTTTTCCTTTCATCATGATAAGTGTACTCTTGAATCCTCATCCCATATTTCACTCATCCCCCACCAACCTCACCTCTGATAACCATCAGTTTGTTCTCTATAGTCGAGAGTCTGTTTCTTGATTTGTCTCTTTATTTCCTTTGCTTGTTTGTTTCTTAAGTTCCACATATCAGATCATATTTGTCTTTCTTTGACTTATTTTGCTTAGCATTATACTCTCTGCATCTATCCATGTTGTTGCCAATGGCAAGATTTTATTCCTTTTTATGGCTGAATAATATTCTATTCTTCTATTAGTGGACACTTGGGCTGCTTCTGTAGTTTGGCTATTGTAAATACTGTAATAAGCATAGGAGTATGTGCATCCCTTGGAATTAGTGCTTTTGTATTTTTTAGATAAATACCCAGTAGTGCTATCACGGGATTGTAGGGTAGTTGTATTTTTAATTTGAGGAACCTCCATACTGTTTTCCACACTGGCTGCCAAGTTTGCATTCCTACCAACAGTGCAGTGCACGAGGGTTCCTTTTTCTCTACATCCAACACTTGTTGTTTCTTGTGTTTTTGATTTTAACCATTCTAACAGGTGTGAGGTGATACCTTATTATAGTTTTGATTTGCATTTCTCTGATGATGAATGGTATTGAGCATCTTTTCAGGTGTCTGTTGGCCACCTATATGTCTTTTTTGGAGAAATGTCTGTTCGTGTCTTCTGCCCAGTTTTTAATTGGATTATTTGTGTTTGGGGTGGTGTTGTGTCAATTGTTTATAGATTTTGGATACTAACCCTTTATTGCATACATCATTTGCAAATGTCTTCTCCCACTTAGTAGGTTACCTTTTAGTTTTGTTTACTTCACTGTGCACAAACTTTTTATGTAATCCTAATAGTTAATTTTTGTTTTTATTTCCCTTGCCTCAGGAGACATATATCTAGAAAAATGTTGCTACAGACAGTGTCAGAGAAATTACTACCTGTGCTCTGTTCAAGGATTTTTATGGTTTCAGATCTCACATTTAGGTCTTTGATCCATTTTGGGGTATTTTTGTGTATGATAAAAGTGGTCCAGTTTCATTCTTTTGCATGTTTCTGTCTAGTTTTCCTAACACCATTTGTTGAAGAGACTGTCTTTCTCATTGAATATTCATTCTTCATTTGTCGAGGATGAATTCACTATATAATTGTGGGTTCATTTCTGGGGTTTCTACTCAATCGATATGTGTGTTTATTTTTAATCAGTACAATACTGTTTTAATTAGTATCACTTTGTAATATAACTTGAAATCTGGAATTGTGATACCGACAGTTTTGTCTTTCTTTTTCTTTTCAACATTGCTTTGGCTATTCGAGATATCATGGTTCCATACAAATTTTAGTACTGTTTCTTCTAGTTCTGTGAAAAATGCTGTTGGTATTTTTGATATGGATCACATTAAATCTGTAGATAGCTTTGGGTAGTGTAGAAATGTTAACAATATTTGTTCTTCCATTCCATGAACATGGAATTTCTTTCCATTTCTTTGCGTCGTCTTAAATTTCTTTCATCAGTATTTTATAGTTGTCAGAGTACAGGCCTTTCCCCTCTTTGGTTAAGTTTATTCTAAGATACTATATTGTTTCTGGTGCAGTTGAAAATGGGATGGTTTTGGGGCACCTGGGTGGCTCAGTCAGTTAAGCCTCTGACTTCGACTCAGGTCATGATCATCATGGCTTGTGAGTTCGAGCCCCCACATCAGACCCTGTGCTGACAGCTCGGAGCCTGGAGCCTGCTTCGGAATCTGTCTCTGTCTCTCTGCCCCTCCTCTGCTCACACACTGTCTTTCTCTCAAATGTAAATAAACATTAAAAAAGATTTTTTTTTAATGGGATAGCTTTCTTAATTTCTCCTTTTGCTGCTTCATGATTAGTTTTTTGGTGGAGTCTTTAGGTTTTTCTATATATAGTATCTTGTCATCTGCAAATATAGTTTTACTTCTTCCTTACCAATTTAGATGCCTTTTATTTTTTTATGTTGTTGAATTGCTATGGCTGGGACATCCATTACTGTTTAATAAAAGTGGACATCTTTCTCTTGTTCCTGACCTTAGGAGAAAACCTCTCAGTATTTCACCATTGAGTATATAATGTTGGCTGTGTGTTTTTCATACAAAGGCTTTTATTATGTTGAAGTATGTTCCCTCTAGACATACTTTGCCGAGGTTGTTTTAATCATGAATGGATGTTGTACTTTGTTGAATGCTTTTTCTGCAGGTGTTGAAATCAGAGTTTTTACCCTCTCTCATTGATAAAGTTATGTTGATTGATTTGCAAATATTGAAACACCCTTGCATTCTGGGAATAAATCCCACCGGATTGTGGTGTGTTTTGTTTTTCATGTGTTATTGGATTCAGTTTGCTAATATTCTGTTGAGGGAGTTTTGCATTTATATTCATGAGATAGTTTGGCCTATAGTTCTCTTTTTGTGGTGTCTTCATCTAGTTTTGGTATCAGGGTGATACTGGCCTCAAAGAATGAATTTGTCTGTTTTCTTTCCTCTTCTGTTTTTTTGGAATAATTTGAAAAGAATAGGTATTAACTCTTCTTTATGTGTTTGGTAGAATTTGCCTCTGAAGCCATATGGTCCTGGACTTTTGTTTCGGGGAGTGTTTTGATTACTGATTCAGTTTTGCTGCTGGTAATTGATCTATTCAAAATTTCTGTTTCCTCCTGCTGTTCAGTTTTGGTTGGTTATATGTTTCTAGGAATTTATCCATTTCTTCTAAGTTGATTTTCTGTTTGGATGTTGTGTCCATCAATGTAGTTTGGTGGTAAAGTCCCCTACTATTATTGCTATCAGTTATTTCCTTTATGTTTGTTATTAACTCTTTCATGTATGTGGGTTCTCCCATGTTGGGTGCATAAATATTTACAATTATTATATCCTCTTGTTGGATTGTCTCCTTTATTGTTATATAGTGTCCTTGTTTGTCTCTTGTTACAGTCTTTGTTTATTTTGAGAGAAAGAGAACACACGGGAGGAGCAGAGAAAGAGGGAGCAAGAATCCCAGGCAGGCTCCACATTGTCAGCAGAGTCCAGTATGGAAATCGAACTCACAAACCATGAGGTCATGACCTGAGCTGAAATCAAGAGTCTAACCTACTGAACCACCCAGGTGCTCCACAGTCTTTGTTTTTTTGTTGTTGTTTTTTTTTTTTTTTTTAATTTTTTTTTTTTAATTTTTTTTTCAACGTTTATTTATTTTTGGGACAGAGAGAGACAGAGCATGAACGGGGGAGGGGCAGAGAGAGAGGGAGACACAGAATCTGAAACAGGCTCCAGGCTCTGAGCCATCAGCCCAGAGCCCGACGCGGGGCTCAAACTCCCGGACCGCGAGATCGTGACCTGGCTAAAGTCGGACGCTTAACCGACTGCGCCACCCAGGCGCCCCCAGTCTTTGTTTTAAAGTCTGTTTTGTCCAATATAAATACTGCTACTTCAGCTTTCTTTTGACATCCATTTGTATGATAAATATTTCTCCCGTCTTCTCACTTTCAATCTGTAGATGTCTTTCAGTTGGAAATGAGTGTCTTGTAGGCAGCATATAGATGGGTCTTGTTTCTTGATCCACTCTGTTACCCTGTGTCTTTTAAAAATTTTTTTTTAGGGGCGCCTGGGTGGCGCAGTCGGTTAAGCGTCCGACTTCAGCCAGGTCACGATCTTGCGGTCCGTGAGTTCGAGCCCCGCGTCGGGCTCTGGGCTGATGGCTCAGAGCCTGGAGCCTGTTTCCAATTCTGTGTCTCCCTCTCTCTCTGCCCCTCCCCCGTTCATGCTGTGTCTCTCTCTGTCCCAAAAATAAATAAACGTTGAAAAAAAAAATTAAAAAAATAAATAAATAAAATTTTTTTTTTAATGTTCATTTATTTTTAAGGGAGAGAGAGAAACAACAAGCAGGGAAGGGGCAGAGACAGATGGAGACACACAGAATTCAAAGCAAGCTCCAAGCTCTGAGCTGTCAGCACAGAGCCTGATGCAGGGCTTGAACTCATGAGCCATGAGATCATGACCTGAGCTGAAGTCGGTTGCTCAACTAACGGAGCCACCCAGGCACCCCTATCCTGTGTCTTTTGATTGAAGCATTTAGTCCATTTATAATCAGTAATTATTGATATGTATTTATTGCCATTTTGTCACTTGTTTTGTGGTTGTTTCTAGAGATTTTTTCTGAACCTTCTCTTTCTGTCTTGGTTTGTTGGCTTTCTTTAATGATACATTTGGATTTCTTTCTCTTGATTCTTTGCATATCTATTACTGATTTTTTTTATTTGTGGTTACCATTAGGTTTGTATAAAACATCTTCTGCGTAAAACAATCTGTATTAAGTTGATGGTCACTTAGGTTTGAACCTAGTCTTTATTCCTCTCCTCCCCATTTTTTATGTATATGTTGCTATATTTTACATCTTTTTATGAATCCCTTGAGTGATTTTTACAGAAATACTTGTTTTTACTGTTTTTCTGATTTTTTTACTTTTCATACTGTCCCTCAGGGTATTTCCTTTACACTCAGAGTCCCCTTTAGTTTTTGTCTGAGAAACTCTTTCTCTCTCCTTCTATTTTGAATGATAACCTTGCTGGATAGAGTATTATTGGCTACAGATTTTTCCCTTTCAGAACTTTGAATATGTTATAACACTCCCTTCTGGCCTGCAAAGTTTTTTCTGAAAGATCTGCTGAGTGTCTTCTGTGGTTTCCCTTGTATGTAACTGCCTTCTTTTGCTGCTTTGAAAATTTCTTTAGAACTTTTTTTTTTTCTATTCTTAATTACTATGTTTCTTGGTGTGGACCTCCTTAGGTTGAATTTGGGGGGGATCTCTGTGCCTCCTGGATCTGGATGTTTCCTTCCTCAGATTAGGGATGTTTTCAGCTATTACTTTTTCAAATAAATTTTCTGCCCCCTTTTCTCTGTCTTCTGAGATCCCTATAATGTGAATGTTACTACACTTGATGGTATCACTGAATTCCCTTAGACTGTTTTCAATTTGCATAATTTTATTTCCTTTGCTCAGCTTGGTTACTTTCCATTACTCTGTTTTCCAGGTTGTTAATTCATTCCTCTGCTTCATCTATCCTGCTATTTATTCCATCAAGTGTATTTTAAGTTTCATTTATTGTGTTCTTGATCTCTGCATGGTTCTTTTTTTTTTTCTACGTTTATTTTTTGAGAGACAGAGCATGAGCAGGGGAGGGGCAGAGAGGGAGGGAGACACAGATTCCGAAGCAGGCTCCAGGCTCTGAGCTGTCGCACAGAGCCCGACACAGGGCTCGAACCCACAGACCGTGAGATCATGACCTGAACTAAAGTCAGATGGTTAACCGACTGAGCCACCCAGGTGCCCCCTGCATGGTTCTTTTTTTATCTCTGTGTTAAGGGTTTCATTGATGTCATTCACTCTTGTTAAATGAGTATCTTATGATCATTACTTTAAATTCTCCATCAGGCATATTACTTACATCCATTTTGCTTAGGTCTCTTGCTGTGGTTTGGTCCTGTTCTATCATTTGGGGCATATTTTTCTGTCTCCACATTTTGTCTAACTTTCTGTGTCTGTTTCTGTTAAGAAAGTCAGCTACTTCTCTTCCTTTTAACAAGAATAGCCTCATGAAGAAGAGGTCCTTCAGTGCCCTGCAGTGCCGTGTCCCCTGTTCCCCAGGGCCTGGCACTTCAAGGAGTGTCTTCTATGTGTGTTGTATCTTCTCTCTGGTTTTGTCTTAGCCTCTTCTTTCTTCAGTCCAGCTGTCTGCAGAGGCTTTCTTTGCCTATTGTGGGCAGTGTTTGGTCCCCAGTAGAGATGGAACACATTTTAACAGTGTGTGTAGTGGTCTGCTTGGGAAGTGAGACCTGACCTTCCCCCCGCCTCAACTGCCACCTCCCGAACTGAGGTCCCGCAAAACATGAGTCAAGAGATGTGTTGGCAGGGTTTACACTGACCTTTTGGGGTGCGGCCCACAACTCCACGACTTAAGGCGGATGAGTCCACAGAAGTGAGGAGGGGTGGAGGGTGTTGGTGCAGGCGATTTAGGTAACAAGTGTCAGAACCAGAACCCTGCTGTTTGGGTTTTTTATACTTGGGGGTGGAGTAGGGAAATGGTACCTGTCAGCTCCTTTGTTCCTAGAGCCATCTTCCTGGTTGTCCCTGTCTTTCCAGGTCATGCTCTAGGATGAGCAAATTATTCATCTCTCAGCTGCCCCTGGTGCTTTTCAAACTACCGATTCCTTGCTGTATCTGCACTGGCTGTGTGGTTTCTTGGGGATGGGGCTTAGGGGGGTGAATTCTGCTTCCTAATGCCCTCCAGGTTCTCCTAGAGCAGAGCCTGCAGAATTTAAAAATTCCAGACTTTAAATCCAGCTGGTTTGTGAGTTGTTACTCACAAAATTCTGCCCCTCTTGCTTTCAAAGGCAGGTATTACGAGGTATACATCTTCCCTGTTCATGGGCTCCCAGGTGTGAAAGTCTGTTTTTTGCCCTTCTCCACACCACCGGCTCCGTTCCCACTGTGGACCACATCTTGACCCTTCCTACCTTCTTCGGGTATGGTCTCTTCTCTACCTTTAGTGGAATTTGTTCTGCCAATCTGCAGATCATTTTCTGGGTTATTTATGTTGATGTATTATGTATCTGTGAGATAAGGTAAGCTTAGAGTCCTCCTACTCTGTCATCTTCCCAGCCAAGCTAGATCTGCTATTATTTCAGTTTCTACTTACTGTATTTTTTCCCTCTTGCTTTTCATTGAGTAGCAATGGAAATTTTTCTTCTACCTGTTTAAAAGTAATAATACATGCCACGGGCACCTGGCTGGCTTTGTTGAGGGAGCATGCGACTCTTGATGTCGGATTGTGAGTTCAAGCCCCACGTGTTGGGTGTAGAGGTTACTAAAAAATAAAAAGTGGTAATACATTCCAGTTTTTTTTTCGATTTTACTCAATAGTAATCATTTGTTTACCCCAGTTGGTTTAACTGCCATCTAAGTCTTCCTGATAAGACATTATACTCTTATGTTCTTGGTCTTCCTAACCATACCATGTTGGTATTCTTTGGAATTTTGGTTTTGTATTGTTGATATACTTCATTTTGTTTTCCATTGGCCCTAGCTGTTTCAGATTACAAACTTTGCCAGAATATTTTATTTGCTCGCCACTACTTCCTGTATCTCTTCTCATGTCTAAATTTATTTTTTGTATTTGACCACTTCCAAGAATATTTTTTAAATGGATCTTTTGTGAAAATAATTTTGAAGGTTTATATTCCTGAGAATTTTTGTAAAGTAAACTCTACCCCCAACGTGGGGCTCAGCCTCAACAACCCCAAGATCAAGAGTCACATGCTCCACCAACTGAGTGAGCCATGTGCTCCGAGAATATTTTTTTTCTTTAAATGTTTATTTATTTTTGAGAGAGAGCGAGCCCATGAGCAGGGGAGGGGCAGAGAAGGAGGGAGACACAGAATCCGAAGCAGGCTCCAGGCTCTGAACTGTCCGCACAGAGCCCGACGTGGGACTCGAACTCACAAACCGCAAGACCATGACCTGAGCTGAAGCCAGACGCTTAACCAACTGAGCCACCCAAGTGTCCCAGCTGAGAACATTTTTTATTACATTCTCAAATGAGTTTTTCTTGATATAAATTTTGAGCTCAAAGTTCTTTTTCTTCAGCATTTTGGAAATGTGATTCTTTCTCTCTCACATAAGGATACTGTTAAGAAACCTGATGTCAGTCTGATTCTTCTCCCTTTGTAATCGATCTACTATTTCTCTTCTGGGAGCTTTCAGAATTTTTGCTTTTCTTAGATGGTCTTTAAAACCATCTCTCGCTGTCTTGCTACAGTGTTTCTGGTTTCAGTACGTTTCCCCTACTTATCCATGAGTTCTTTGATCTTTCTTTAATTCTGGTCTTACTACATCAAATATTTCCTTTTCTACCTCTACCCTTTCCTTCTAGGACTCCCAGTTACTCACATGTCGGCACTTCTGTTCTGCCCCTGGACTGCTGTCTTTTTCCTTTCCTGCTTTCTGGTGGTAAAGATCCTCAGGATGCTGATTTGTTTTGACCTGTATCTGTCACTCTATCCCATTCATTATATTTTTCATCCTGGGTATTTCCCTGTACTTCCTGTTCCTGTTTCACACTGCTAACGTTTCCCTGTACATTTATTTTGCTTTATTTTTAGTTCTTGACTAATGTGTGTATTTAGTTTGCTGTCTTTGGGGCTGAGGGTTGTACACCCCAGGCAGCATCTGGTTATTTTGGCCAATGAGCTCATGTTTCTAAAGAGCACCAGCTCCTGTCTAGTAACATTTATTGATGAAAGGCCAAGGCCAGGCTCTATGCTGTCCATCCCAGTGAGATTAAGAAGGGGAAGGTAATAACCTCCAGACACCTCAAAGGCTCCATTAACTGCTTTACCAGTAGTTGCTTCAGATCCTTAGGAAGCAGCAGCAACTTCCTAGTTGTCATCTTCCAGTCTTGGGGCATTGGAGAGGGAAGGGTTTTTTAATCTCAAGAGCAGCCCAGCCAAGCCCTTTTCATCTCAGCAGAGCTTACGGCCCTGCCCTGACAGTGTCCCGCTGACACCAGTGAATTGACTGATTATTCCATGTGTAGCAAAGGGTAGACTTCTCACTTATGGCCTACCTCCCAGTTTATGATGACCTTCAGTCTCCTAGGCATACTTACAGGATTTGGGGGTGGTTTGTTGCTGGGTTTGGTGGTGGTTCCTCAGATTTATGCCATCTCCTAAGATGTATTATTTTGGGGGGAGAGGAGCCAGTAGCCTATGCCACTTTATCATCTTAATAAGGACCAAAGCCCCTACTATATCTTTACTGTTTTCTTTTTCAGTGTTTCAATGTTGTATTTTACGTGTCTCTCTTACACAGTTTTACAAATATATCCAATCTGTTAACTTCAGTTTGGAAGTGGTGGTGGTGGTGACGGCAGTGGTGGTTTTAATGTCTAATCTGACAACTTTTGCCCATTAAGTGGTCACATTTTTAAAAAACTGCTTTCTCCCCCTTCATTCCTGTACAGTTTCACTGACTGAAGTATTTTTTTCTTCCGTCTGGTGCAGATGTTACATATGCCAGTTACTAATTGTTAATGGTGTCCTCAATATTTATGACATGAATACTTGACTTGAATCCAGGACCTTAGCTTACTGGAAGGACCTTAGCTTACTTTAATTTCAATCATCATTTGACCCCCCCCACACCCCACCCCAATCTTATTTTGTTGTTCATATTTTAACTCCTTCTCTTTATTCTCCTAAGTAATACCTCTGGGAGTTTAGTAGGCCATGTTTCCCTGGAGTGTCAGCTCAGTTCAGCAGTGACAAGATCTGCCATCTTTTCCCTTGTTCAGCTGACATTTTCCTTTGAGAAGCCACATCTCCCACATCTCTAGATCACCCTTTTAGACTGTGCTCACCACAGGCACGCTCTGAAGTACGTATCAGCCACTGTGCTAAGGAGTAGAGACAAGACGATGAGTAAGGGGACACTGGTGCTTTGGTAATGCTGAGTATTTCCTGTACTCAACTGGAAATATGCCTAACAGGACAGCAGCATTGGTTTCTGGGTTTTGTCCTTTTTTCAGTGGGAAGAATAGGGAATGAAAAATTCATCATCTCGGAGATAAAAGCATATCCTTCAGTGAGCTGTGGCTGAGGTAAGATGTAGAAATGAGCCCCACACCCCAAAATAGGACAAGTCCAGAAGGCCAGTAAGTGATCAAGTCCTGGTCTCCTGCCCACCTTCTCATCCTGTGTAGCCTGACCTGCAGCCCTGAGGAAACCTGTATCCCTGGCCTGAAGCGATTCAAGCTTTTGCTTCTGTGATTACCTCCAACCTTCAGGATGGGACAGCTGCCTCTCCTCTTCAACGTTGCACTAGATATGCACTTCCAGACCAGTGGTGCTCACAGTGTGCCCCCGGATCTGCAGCGTAGTGTCTCCTGGGAACTTAGTAGAAAGGTACATCCTCCTGTGCCAGACCTCCATCAGGAAGTCCACAGTCGATCCCCCACAGTCTGGCATCAGGCCTCCCAGGCTTTTGATCCAGCCCACAGACTTCTGCGAAGCCCGAGTTCTAATTCTGTCATTTATTGTATGTGGACCGAGTTATTTCTTGCTATGCCTCAGTTTCTGTATCTGTGAAAACAGAGCCAATTCTGCTCATGCCCAGGGGGTTTTTGTGCGCAGGGCCTTGGGTAGAGTATGAGCTCCATTGTCCTCTCCCCTCCCCTTCCTGGGAGACAGACTGTACACCAGCCCTCCTCCTACCCTACGTGCTGTGCAAGCTGCTCCATGAACACTGCACTGTGTTCTGGGGCATGAGGCCACCCATATTGCTTTGAAAATCCAAAAGTGAAGCATAGGGGCCCAGAAATCTAAAGTCCACACCCTGGGCATTAGGACACTCTGAATTCCCTGCTTGGTTCAGAGGGTGGGGTGAAGGTGGAGGAATGAATCATTTTTGTGTTAACAGAAGGTTGGAGAAGAGGACAGAAAACCCCCTCCCTGAAAGCCAGGGGGGAGCAGCTGGCCAGCAGAGGCCGGGAGCCTGCACCAGTGGCCAGGCAGCGGCTGAGGCAGAATCTCAGCACCATCAGCCACACACACTAATGCCAAGGCCCACAACTTCCTTACTGGAGGCTATCGCATCCCAGGGATGCATAGGTGGCTGGACCCATGGTACAGGTCAGCAGTGTAGCACAAAGCAGCACACCCAGCAGGCACACATACAATTAAATAGCATGTTTAATCATCTCACAACAGACAGTAGTGCAGTAGTGTAAACTAAGTTTCTTTTCAAAAAGTCACTCCCCCAAAGCTCCCATTCCCCAACACCCAGGATGACCATGGCTGAGGAACCAGTGACAGGGCCAGAGGGATTCAGGAAGTCTCTGCTCCAAGGAGCTAAAAGTCTGTCCAGGTAGCCTCACAAGTAGCCGAGAGCCCTATGAGGAGTTGATGTGCGCACATTCTGACTGACACACACACACACACACACACACACACACACACACACATGCAAGGGACACACAAGACAGACACAGAGGAGACCGCCATGGGGCAGTCGCACACATGCGCTCATGCCATCACATTCCAGTCAGCGTCTGACGGTCTCCTGCGGGCAGGGCATGGGGGCCTGAGCCCTGAAGCAGCAGGTCAGAAGGAAGGAAAGGGTCTGTGGCCAGCCCAGCTGTCTGACAGATGGCCCAGCAGCCAGAGGGGACCCTCGATTCTGGAAACAGCCAGTCCTCCCCTAATCTCAGGCTGGACACGGGCATCAGTGGTGAGGACGGGGTTCCACTTTCTCTGGACCTAGCGAAAAGATAACGGCTCTGTCCCAAAGAAGAGAACAAAGAATGTGCCCACAGGCAGGCTCTCGGAGCAGGAGGCTGGTGGTGCTTGTTCTACAGCCAGGACTTGCTGTGCGGGTGCCCTGGGAGCAGCAACACTGCCAACAGGGAACTGGAGAGGCAGCTGGGAGCTGGCTGGACGGCCCTTGGAGCAGAGGAGGGGTTTGCGAAAAAGGAGGCCCTGAGGTGAGGACATTTGGGGAGGGGGGGCGGCTACCAGAAGGGTTTTAAAGAGGAAACCTCTTCGTTCACAGCTTCATTCAGGGTTCCCGGAGAGAGTCTCTGGATTCAGGTGCCAGCAGCTCTGGTTGAGGGTATTAGGGTGGAATGACCAGCAGACGCTGGGAGAACAGCTGCCCACGGACACGGGAGGTATGAGAACCAGCCTGGCAATGCTCTGGACTCGCACTGCCCACCCCTACCCTGAGGAAACAGACCAAGCAGCTACAAGATCTCCTCTCGTGGGCTCCTGGCCTTAAGTGGGGTCTGCCCGTTGGGCACGGAGCCATTCTGACCATGCAGGAGTTTGCCCTTCTCTCGGTCTGGCCACGTGAAGATGGCATCATCACTGTCCAGCTCCGACTCAGAGCGCATCAGGCTGCTGCTCAGCATTGGGCCTTTCTGTTTGATGCCTGCGAGAGAGAGGAGAATCCAGGCTCAGGAGCACAAAACCTTCCTCGGCCTCAGCCACACCCTGTACCCTTCTCCCAGCCTGAAGAGGAACAGAGGGACAGGGGAAATAACAGAACTGGGTTGCAATGCGGATTCCTTGTCTCCAGTATCTATTAGCTTTGGTTAACAGTGCCACCTAATGACCCATTCTCCTCTTGTTGAAATGTGCAATGTTTTATCACCTCCCTTTATGAACAGGATGGAGCTCCCACAGGAGGCAGGAAAGCACGACAAATGAGAACTCAGCTCTAGAGGACAAACTTTTCACCATACCCCGGCTCAGCATGGATGGTAAAGGGCTTGCCCGAGTTCCCGACATAGAGTGAGTACGCAACCTCGCTCCCCACAGTTGCTTGCTCTGGTTCCACTGTGTGGGTGCTAGAAGCAGAGAGCCTGACTGGAGTACCAGGGACTCCCAGAGACAGTCCCAGGCCATCAGCGCATCAGAACACACAAACAAGGACCCATAAGAAGCACCTAAGTTCAGAAAGGATGCCTGAGATTCTGCAAGCCATTGCAGTCACCTTCACTACCTATCCCTGTGGCTGCAGAAACCACACCAAAAAAACAAAAAGCCACAGGATGAGGCGTGGGAAGTGCCAACAGAAAACCCCACGTGGTAGTGTTCTGGGCCCTACACCACCCACCCTGGAGCTGACCTACCTCCTTTTTGAAAAAGGTGACCAGACAGGTGAGGTATGTTTGAAACCCCATATCCAATAGTCACTCTCCCTTCCCCCTGGTCCCACCCAGATCCCCCAAAACACTGAAGTAATGTCCTGAGATGCTTCTTAGCCATTCTGCCCCTTCTTGGCCAGGAAAGCTGATACCAGTGTCCCAGGCTTCTCCAGTGTGGCGGGAACAGTGGGCCAACATAAGAACGAAGCCCAGGGGAGGCTCAACCCCTTCCCCTCTGTGCCTGTGAAGCCTTCCCTCCCATGCCCACATGAAGCTTCCCTTCTTCCCCAAAGCCCTCCTTCCTCCACAGCTGGAGAGGACAGGAGCGGGAGGGGGAGACATGCACCCTGCACCACACCAGACAGCACTCACCCAGGGCCTTCCCACACTCACTCCTGCTCTGCCTGGAGAACTGAGCGATCTCACCCACTAAACAGTACAAGCTGGGCCTGGACAGGAGCTTCTGCAGCCACACTCCTCAGAACAGCCACAACTGGAAAGAATTCAACTGCCTGTCAACAGTACACCTGCCAGATGTATTAATACAGTGGAAATTACACAGCAGGAAATGGACAAACTACTGCTCTGCCTGACAGCACATCGGGAAGTCATAAGTGTAATGGTGAATGGAAAGGGCCAAATACAGTGATTCCCTTTATATAAACTAAAATATCAGAAGTATGTTGGCAGGAGGAAGAGGATGACGGGAAAGAAAGGGAGCTGATTATATGGGCACGTTCACTTGCAGGAAACCCATCCAGCTGTCCGTTGGGCTGAACCACAAAAAACTACCATTTTTATGGGTTCAAAAAAGTCACACACTATTAATTTCGTATGGTTCAATCTAATATGCTTCAAAAGAAAGCTTTGGAAAATCAATAGAATAGCAAAAACAAACCCAAAACCACAGTCACTGAACGGAAAGCAGGTCTCCTGAGGCTTGCCTTGGGAGCTCACCCAGGCGGGTGCACCGGCTCCCCAGGCAGCCCTCATCAGAGCTCAGCCTGGTTCCCAGCAAACAGGGTCTCTGTCAGCGCGCTTCCACGTGCATTACCTTTCTTCGCAAGGGGCCTGTTAAATCCACGCTTCAACCTATCAGCTTCCGTGCCTTACGTTGACAGGCTTGAATCCCCTTCTCGCCCACCTGCTAGTGGCTCTGCTCTGCGGTGCACCCACTAATCTGCTGAGTCCACAACTGATCTGCTGGCCAGAGCCAGAAGACCAAGCGCAAGGGGGCTCTCACCTGTCCCTCAGCTACACACTGCCCACAGAGAAGGGCCTCCTGACTCTCCTCTTTCTCCTCCTGGTGACCCAGATGCAACTGGGCTCTCCCTTGCTGCCCCCCCTTCACTGGATGTCTGCCTCCTGCCCATTTTGCCTCTTCAGCGCAGCACTTCCTGGTGCTATCACCCAGCCCTGTGTCCCCCACCCTCTCCTTTCTTGAGCCCCATTCCCTCTCTCCTCAGGAGCCTTACCTCTGTCTTCTGCCTCACCCTGCTTCACTTCTAAAGGACTTTTTTTCAATATTTAGGGCTTCCATTTCCTCACTGCATACTTACTGCTGGAACAACCTACATTTTCACTTCTGCTACCATTCACCATTCTACTCTAGCTCTTTAGGTGACCAGAAACTTCCCCAGTGTCATCTTCATGGACAATTCTTATCCCTGTCTGCAACAGCTAATACTGCTGACCGCTCCCTAACGGTGCACCTCTTCCCTCACTGACGGCCCTTCATGGGCTCCTCAGCTCTGGACTCTTTGGTCCCTCAACATTTTCCCCAGAAGGGATGTGACCCACTTTTGTTTTGGCCCTCACCAGCATCTAGAAGATTCTTACACTGACACTTGTAGTCCAACTGTTCTACTGGGTTCAACTGAATTCATCTTTTCTTAGCCGGCACTGCACTGATGTCTTAATTGTGTCTACAGAGTCATTCTCTGTCCCTCAGGTCAGAAGTCAGCCCTGACCTTTCCCGTCCTCCATCCTGTTGACCCCATGTTGGTTGAGTCATCGTCACCTCCCTCTCGGACCACTGCAAAAGTCTCCTTGCTGGCCTCTACATGGGATATCTCCCTTTCAGTCAATTACAGGTGTCATTAGAGACTAATTTTCCTAAGCCAGCACTTTCAAGATGGCACTTCCTGTCACCATGAGAATTAATGCTTAACTCTGGCTGATGTTCAAAACCTTCCGCACTTTTGTCCTCACCAATCTTCCAGCCTCATTTCCTCAACACCATTCGCAAGCGTCCTGAAGCAAACACTTCTCTTCTCCGGCATTTCCTCTCCAGTACCACCCAACCCACACCTGCTCAGAGCAGAAGCTCCAGGACCAGCCTGCACGTCTCCTTTTCTCCCACACCCCTCGGCTAACATGCCACAAACTGCATCAAGTCTTCCCTGCAAAGGTACCTGGAATCTACGTGCCTCTCCCTATCTTACTATCTCTCCACCATTAGGACATTCCACCGAATCCTCTTTTACCTGCTCTTGCCCCTCTGATTCCTACATAGCAGCCAGGGTTGTCTCTTTTTAAAATGTAAGCCAAATCAGACCATTCACCTCCTTAAAAAGCTGCCTGTGGCTGCCCACTACTCTCAGAAGGAGCCCACAGCTAGGTTCCTGCTCACCTGTGCAGCCTCGTGCCACTGGCCCCGTGCTCACCATGTCCAGTATGTCACCTTCCTCTATTTCCTCAAATGCCCTCTGCTGCTTCCAGCAGCTGGCCCTTTACCGACTTTGCTCCTTTGCCTGGAATGCGCTTTCACAGAGTCCTTATGTGGCTAACTCCTACTCGTCCCTTGGGTCTCAGTTCAAGTGTTCTTCTTTACAAAGACCTTTCATTATCACATGCTGTGTATCTGGGAGTTTGCATATTTCATGTCTGTCTCATAGAAGCTCCAGAGCAGCAGAGTCTGTCTGGCTCACCGTATGTAACTGGTATCTGGCAGAGGGCCTGGCAAACAGTGGTCTCAATCCATATGCACAGAGGAATAAGACACAATCTCTGCCCTCACCAATGTCACTGACTGGTAAGGGGACAGATACAGAGCTAATATAGGGTCAGAAATTCCAAAACAGTCATGCGACAGATGAGCATGACATTTACAGGTTAAGGGAGGGATGATGAAGATGACAAAGAGCTTTCTGGACAAATATATGAACCAAGTCAACAAGGCGATAGATCTCAGAGAAGCCAACAGATGAGAGCTCACCCAAGGCCACGTTAGCCAGACCCAAAGTCAGTCACCAAAGGATTTCGAGGGGTGGGAAAACTTTCAGAGTAACATGAAAACAACCTTGGCCACCAGCTGGGGGGTGGACTGTGCACATTTTTACCTCCAGGCTCCATTTCAGTGTTTCTACTTCTCTGGTTTTACAAGCCCCACCACCTCCAGGTACCACCCCAAGATGTTCTCTAACCAAGGGGCGTGGGTGCAGAGCCCAGACCGCCTGAGAGCATTTTTTTTTTTTTTTTTTGCCTCTAATGTGTCTGTGCTCCCTCAGTAGACTGAAATTCTGAGGGCAGAGCCAGGGTGTCAGAACTCTCTGTTTTCCCCTCCAGCCTCTCCTAATACAAAGCTTTAAGTATGAACATGTTTGATAAATGCTTTGTATAAAAACAGTTCTGTTGGCAGAGTGTTTAGGAATAGCCCCACCTAGAGTCCCATAAACAGGCGATGCAGGTCCTGTGGCCTCATGATGAATGGAAACCTCACCCATGACGACACCCAGCCAAGGAAGGGAGCCCCTGCGCACCCTGACCTCCAGCCCCATCACCCAAGCCATCTCAGTGCTTGTGCAGTTGGTGATTCCTTGGTGGGAGGCACCTGAAAGACGAGTCCTGTGCACTGGGACCAGCAGGGAAGCTGCCCTCCTGCCTGTTCTAAGCCACCAGCGGAGCCCATGGATCTATCTGCCAGATATAAGGTAGAGGAAGATGGAAGAGGAAGGCCAGCTGAGGAAGAGGCCAGCTGGAGACACTGATTTCAATCCCACTGCTGCCACACCTTGTTGTCTGCCCAGAAAGGACAGACTTGTTGGGCCTAAGAGACCAAGGTCCCTGAGCATGACTAACAGGGGGCAGCATGAACAGCTGAAAGCCAGGAGGAATCCCTGAGGGGAATGAGCATGCCAAGGAAAGCAAGAGGCTTAGTCCTTCTGCAAAGAGAAGCAATACTGAGAAGTGAGCCCCAGATCAGGGCTCACCCAGCAGGCAGCTTCTGCCAGTGCAGGGCAAGGTCAGCCCTCAGCGTTTAACAAGCAAGAGTCAAAATGCTTTTCTAGAACAAACAGCTGTTAGCAACACATTTAGGAGGGGACTATAGTGACAGTAGCTCTTCACAGGGAGAGTGCACAAATCTAGAGGCCTCCATCCCCAACCCCCAGGGCCACTACCTGCTCGGGAGGTTGGCTTCAGTTCCAGGCTCTCCTGATCCGTGGCATCTAGGATCTTATACTTGCTTTTCCTCTTGGGTTTTCCTTTCTGCCTGAAAAACACAATCCCCACAGCTGCTCAAGAAGGGGGTTCTGTGTGAGATTAGGGAGCTCACCACAGGGTGATGGCCAGACTACATAGAGGGCCCTGTCCTGGTGAGAGCTGCTTAATGGGAGGACTGTTTCCCCTTACTTTCGCAGCTGCAGGAAGGTGGCGACTGTGATTTGTTTTTCAAGTAATGCCTCACCGATTCTGGGAAAGGAAGGTGACTCTGACTATCTTACCATGGAGCCACCACTCCACAGCAGCAAGAAAGGAGAGACTGGTTAACCACACAAACGTAATGGGGTACAAGCTTGTCCTGCTCACCACACACAGGCCAGTAAGTCAAGGGGAAAGATGAATGGGGTGAGAAAAACGACTTCACTCAGAAAATCAGCAAACCGAGGAGATGGCGGACTCCTGTCCCAAAGAACCATCTCCCCCAGCATGATATTTGAGCTTTTCTGTTAGGGTGGAGGAAGTGGGAGGAGGCTGGAGTCGAAAGATGACTGATGTCTGCAGACATCCAAGGAAGGCTGTGTAACTTCTCTGTCCTAGGTTGGTTGATATCTGTAGGAATCTGATCATGTTTCTGTGAATCTCAAACATAGCACAGGCATATCTGAAGGTACTTGCTTATCTCCTTGAGTGAGGTAGGTCTCAGGTTAAAACAACAGTTTTTTGTTCATCTCAGCTATAAGCAAAATTCCTTCGATGATTAACATGCCTACGTACAGGGCCCAGCAGAAGTTTCTAAGCTGTAGGTCACAGCAGCAAGGGAAAGAGGCAACGTGGAGTCAGGCACAGTTTCTCCCTATTACATTAAGAGAACAAAAACCCTGTGCTTGAGGGGTGGGGGGTGAAAGAAAGCATCTACTAATGGTGGTTGTCTCAGGCTGGTGGAAATTATCAAAAATTATTTTCACTTTCTAGGTTTCATGTGAAACCTAGGCTCAATATTGCAGGCTCTATCTCAGCTCTGTCATGTATTAACTGTGTGTCCGTGGACAGGTGGGGTTGTTTTCCTGGGCCTCCATTTCCTTAGCTGTAAGATGAGCAAAGGTTCTCATATACATTAAAAAAAAGGTATTACAGGGGCGCCTGGGTGGCTCAGTTGGTTGAGCGTCTGACTTCAGCTCAGGTCATGATCTCACCGCTCGTGAGTTCGAGCCCTGCGTCAGGCTCTGTGCTGACAGCTCGGAGCCTGCAGCCTGCTTCATATTCTGTGCCTCCCTCTCTCTGCCCCAACCCACCCACATTCTGTCTCTGTCTCTCTCAAAAATAAACATTTAAAAAAAAATTATAATTTAAAAAAAAGGTATTACCTACAAAATGTTATCATGGTGCCTGGCACACAGCAGTGTAGAAATCATACTTATTATTAATAATGAAAAGCATACAATAAATATTCCCATTAAATATCATTTGAGAGGAAGACTCAAACAAAAAAACCTAGAACACTTAATCATGACTAATCGAAGTCTACAGTTACGTGAAAGTACATAGACACGTGAATCCCAACTAGAAAGGAAGGCATAAAAATTGAGAACTCATGTGTCAAGTGGTGAGACAGGTGGAGTGGAGTAATACAGAACACATATCCTACACAGATGTGACTCAGGTCCACATTCCAGGCCCATCATGGCTATGGCCACGCTTCCCAGGTTGTACATCAGTGCAATGACAGCCACTTGGCTGAGGGGTGTGTTCCTGCCCTCAGGAGTGGCAGAGGGTAAGGAAAGCCTTTCTGTGCATGCCTTGGGTGGGCCAAACGACTTTAACAGTGACAGGAAGGGAGGGACCCCCCAAGACTTAGCACCTTCCACGTGGAAAATGCCAGATACCTCCCTAATGAATGAAGACACAACTAGAAGCTCTAATGAATTTTCAAGGAGAATCCATCTTACCTCTTACAACAACAGATCACAGTCCAGGACAGGATTCCCAGGGCGACAACGATGACAAAGGAAGCAATGATAACATACAACACGCTCCACTCTGCCAAGAGAAACAAAATGGTGAGGGCTGTGAAGAGAGAGGGGCCAGCAGGACAGTCTGGGCTGCCTCGGCCTCGGGCAGGTGGCTTCGCTCTGCAGACAGGAAGGCTGCTCAGGGAAGGTGAGACCTTGCAGTTGTAGGCAGCTGAAACTTTCACCTTTCTAAACCATCCCTGCTGAGACCCTGAGGCAGTGTAGTAGGCTGTAAGGAGCTTTCCCAGAAGGAAAGGGGGAACAGACACTTGCAGACTTCCACTAGGCTATGGCACAGAGACACCCCGCAAAAGACAGGAGGCCTTGCAGCCAGTCTAATCTAGGCTGCAATTTGCCGTTGGTCTGATTTAAGCTTGGTTCTTTGTACAACACTGCTTCAGAGCTCTGCTCTAACCCTGAGCAGCGTGGAGGAAGGAAGTAAAAGTCCTCTGCAAACAGAAAATACACAGAGTTCTTCTCCTCGCTTGCTCATCTGCCTCGGAAACACCAACACCCACCTGCTCAAGTCAGAACTACAGTCAGTGCCAAACCGGCTGGCACAGTGCCAGGCAGAAAACTCACCACAGTTGCTGTCTCCGTCCCTCAACTGCACCTTGATGAAATTCTCCATCCAAAAAGGGTCACAAATACAGCGTTTGGTGAATGAATCACAGTGGCCATGGTCAGAACAGTTCAACTGGCATGCTGAAAGTAGTAGGAAAGGGAAAAGGTCAACAGGAGTCAGAGCCAGACTGGCAGCTGCCAGCGCCCCTGCTGTGGCCCGTGGGGAAATTCCTTGGACACCCACCCCGAGGGCTTTTACAGCTCGGGCATATTGCCCGTGATCATCGCCACGGTCAGATGAAACTGGAGCAGTCAGGCCACTGAAGACAGTTCCGGCTGCTTTTACTTATTGTTACTCTCTGCCAGCAGTACGTCATCTTTCATGGCCCACAGACCCCCCACTTCTTTGCATCGTTTAATTGCCAAATTAAAATACATGGTATTACAAAGGAAAGCAATTATATTGCACATGTTTTTTAAATATTGAAGAATATAAAATTCTAAGCTAATTATACATATACATGTGTCTTTATGAAAACATCAAGTAACAAGATTTAGAAGCGAGTCTAACAACTGTCATGATTTTGAAGTAGTGATGAGTAGTAATGATACTTCATCACGTAGTGTGCTATGACGTTATTTGTGATTCCTATTGCCTTAAAGTCACAGGTTCTCTTAATATTACTGGAGTTCGTCGCCCACCTTCACAACAGAGGGAAATAATGAACTTCAGTTAAAGGTGAGTGAAAATAAAGATGTCATTTTCTTCCCATTCAAACTCCTTGCCCCTCTGAACACTAGCTCATGGACCCATGGACCCCAGGTTAAAACCTCTGCAACAAGTCAGGACTCTTCCATGTCCCTGGTAGTGGAGCTAAGCGATTATATCCATGTTCCTCAAGAACAGGTGATGAAACCTGAGGACAGCAGGACTGTGGTGAACTGTGGGCACTGGGCAGGCTTGTATTCCCAGCTTCCCAGAATTACTCACTGACAGTATTGATTTCCAGGGCTCTGAATATCAGAAAGTCTGCTTTTTGCTTCCGCAGCTCATTCTTGAGCATCGCTGCCACCTCATGGCCTTTGAAGATCTGGTGGGGAGGCTCGTTTTGAACAAAAAATACCATCTTGGTGCTGCAGAGACATGCAACAGTATGAATGAGCTGAAGCCGTCACAATAATAGCAGTAGCTGCCATTTGCTAAGCACTTTATGCCAGACACTGTGCGAAGCATTAGACACATTCTCTCACAGCAAGCCAGTGAGAAAGGTGTTATCAGCGTCCTCTCCATTTTACAGAGGACAACACTAGGGCTCAGAGGGGTTAAGTAACTTGCCCAAGGTCACACAGTTAATTATGGCAGAGCCAAATTCCAACCCTGGTATGTCTGACTGCAACACCTATGCTTTTAGAAATGCCCTAAGCTGTCCTAGCTAACAAGACGACCCATTCCAAACAAGTAACTGGAGGTCAGGAAAATGGAGATTTGGTTACAACTACATCTCTGCTGTCAGCCTTTTAACAGCTAAGACTGTGGTGTGGTGCTGTTGGGTCTGTGCCTAGGTTACCTGTAGGACAAACCATAATGCTCTGAAAAATGTATGTTGTTGGACAGCATCAAAGCATTATCCATGGGTCAAAACAGCCAAATGATCATTACTGTGACGGCAACAAGAAAGACCCCACACAGTGGTGTGGCTGGTGCAAGATTATACTACCCCATGTCCAGAATCTGTTTGCTTTCTGTCAACTTCTGTCCAGGGCAGGCCATGTTTGATCTCACCTCTATATGGGCACAAAGTCTGCTGTCTATGCCTTGGCCTTAAGAGGCCTTTTGGAGAGCCCCCTTGACTCCATGTTAGTCTCACAAATGAACCTTCTCAATCAGTGGGTCACACTGGGTTGTAGGTGTGCCCAAGATATTGATCCCCTCAACACACAGAGTGGTTGGCTGGGACCCGGAGGCCCCAGACCAGTTGCTTCCAGTATAACCAGCCTTGTCTATTTATCCCAAAGTGCCATACACATAGCATCACTGCCTATGTGTATCATGACATAAAAGTTTGGGAAGCACTGTCATAAAAGACTTCATAAAGTCCTCTACACAGTGAGACTAAGGGTGGGGTATTATAAATTTCAGAATCAAGACACAGACCTTTGTCATAAAAATGTGTGGTCCATTTCTCATTATTTTCTCCCAGTTACCTAATCCATGTGAAGAGTTTCAATTTCTCTATATATACCAATAACCCTCAAATATTTATCTCCTCTCCCCTAGTCTTTCCAGAATGACCACATCTACATCTGCAGAAGCTTGCTGGGACATCCACCCCATCCGTATCTCTCATAGGTACCTCTAACCCAACAGGTCTCAAAATAAACTTACAATAACCAGCAACCGAGCACTCTCTGTGTGGTAGGGATACGAACATTCTCTTATTTAACTCTCAGTAACAATCCTACAAAAGTGTACAAGTGGCAGGCTAGGCTTGGAGAGGGGCAGTACCTTGCCCATCATCCCAGAGCAGACACTAATGGAGCAGGGCTCAAAAGCCAGGTCTGTCTGGTGTCTGCCCCATGCTCTTTCCTGCTATCATAGACTCCCTGCCTGCAAGCCTATCCTCTTGAATTCCTCAACTTGGCCAATCAGTCCAAGTCAGAAACCCAGAGCCACCGTGCTGCTTCTCTTCCTCATGCATCGTCTTCCAGATGCAGGGAGAGCAAGTGTGCTGGCAAACCCTTCCGTGACACGTCCAGCAGCACTCTTGCTAATGTCTTAGCACTACTTCTGCCCAGCCAATCCCCACCAGCTTGGGTCAATCCAGGCAGCCACTTGCCCTGTTCCTGTTCACAGGCTGCAAGCAGAGATTACAAAGAAAATCCCTGGGGTGCCCGGGTGGCCTGGTGGGTGAAGCATCCAACTTCAGCTCAGGTCATGATCTCATGGTTCATGAGTGCGAGCCCCATGTCTGGCTCTGTGCTGACAGCTCAGAGCTTGGAGCCTGCTTTGGATTCTGTGTCTCCCACTGTCTCTTTTGCCCCTCCCCTGCTAGCACTCTGTCTCTCTCCCTCTCTCAAAAATAAATAAAACCACCCCCCCCCCCCAAAAAAAAGGTCTTATTATCATGCTCTGACCCGGTGAAACTTCAGTGTTAGATTCACCTGGAGAGCATGGAAATTTCAGGCGCCCAGACCTCACTCCAGACCAACTGAATCATAATCCCTGGGGTGAGGCTCAGGTAATGGCACCTTCATAAAAGCTCCAGGTGGTGCTATCAAGTAGCTAGAATTGGGAGCCACCACTCTAACCTCGTGTCTCTAACCTTGGATGAGATCTCAATGCTGCTCAAAGCCAGCATCCTTTTGCTGGAACTGCTGTACCTAACCTTTACCATTTTCTTCATGCTGCCCACCTCCTTCCCACCTTCTCAAAGCAGATGGCCTGGCCTCCACTTTCAGAGACAAAACCCAGAACGCTAGTATCAATGCTCTCGAATGCCATCCTGTCTCTAAAATCCATCCTTAACAGCACATTTTCCTGCCCTTCCTCCCATCTCCAGAGAAAGTGGCACACCTGCACTGCCCACAGCCAGTCCCCGAGACCTGCCTCTATTTGGAACCCACCTCCCCAGTCTCCACCTTCTACTTTTCCTCTGCACCTTCCCTGAGTCTATAAAAGTGCTCAAGTATTTCCTGTCTTTAAAAGGTGTTCTTTTGATCTACCTCCCATCTTATTTTCAGCACCAACCTCTTCAAAGAGTGTTTTATTTACCATCTCTGTATCCTCCAACCATGACAGAATTTGCCCTCTGTCCCCAACATCTAAGTAAAATGCTCTCACTGTAGTCCTGATGATCTAATCATAAAGCCAAAACCTGTGTCCTCACCATACTCTTCCTCTGTGGCATCTGAATCCCCTGGCAGCCCCTAGCTGCCAGCCGCCTCTTAACTTCCAGCAGACCACTCCCACCTGCTTTTTCACTCACTTCTCTACTATTGCTTCCTAGTTTCCTTTGCTGGCTCTTTTCTCCTTGCCTCATCCTTAAATACTGGGGTTCTCCAGAGTGCTGGACATTACCCCCAGTGGGACTCATCTGTCCTTCCAGCTTGATTCCTGCCTGTATGCAGTGATTCCCTATCTTCGGCTTTTCCTTCTGCCCCAAGTTCCAGCCCGTATTTGCCACTGTCTGATGAAATCTCTCTCCATGTAACCCATGAGACACCCTAAATTCAACAGTCAAAACTGTTATCTTTTCTTTGAAACTGGTTCCTTCTGTATCCGTAATCTCAGTTAATGGCATTCACCATCTATCCAGGCATCAAAACCTAAAGCCTCATGTTTGATGCCTCATTCCCCTTCATTCCAAAGAATTACTAAGTCCTGCTGATCTGCCTCTATTTTCTTTTCATTTCTCTCTTATGTCATTCCATTGCCACTACCTTAACTTAGGTTTATCACTTTTTTTTTTTTTAATTTTTTTTTTTCAACGTTTATTTTTTTTGGGACAGAGAGAGACAGAGCATGAACGGGGGAGGGGCAGAGAGAGAGGGAGACACAGAATCGGAAACAGGCTCCAGGCTCTGAGCCATCAGCCCAGAGCCCGACGCAGGGCTCGAACTCACGGACTGCGAGATCGTGACCTGGCTGAAGTCGGACGCTTAACCGACTGCGCCACCCAGGCGCCCCAGGTTTATCACTTTTTTACTAAGACTAGTTCAAAAGCTTCCTGGTTGGTTCCCCAGCCTTTAGTGTCTGTCTGTCTCTCTCTCTGCATCTCTCTATTTTGGTCTAGCCTCCACACTAGGGGGTCTTCCTTAAAAAAAAACAAAAACGAAAACAAAAACAATTTCTAATTTCCTTGCTCCAAAAACAAAACAAACAAAAACTTCACACACATAAAGGAATCTAACTTGAATCCCCCCCTTCCCAAACTATTAAAACTAAACTCCCTGACTTGTTTATGACTATTCTCCATCCACACAGCCAGTCTTATCTTCCACCATGTCCTGGGCCTGGTAAGTGCTCTGAACCATATGACTTCCTCCAGAGAGAACTCTGTACTTTCATACCACAGGATCATGGCTCATACTTTTCAGCTATTATGAATTTCCTCCTAGTCCTTCTATGCTTGCTCAATGTAAGTTTTACTTCTTCTGGAAGATCTTTGGATCACACCCTGCCCCAACTCCTCTGGAAGAATTCATTGGCCTTGCCTCTGTGTGTCTCCATGACACCCACACATTCTGTCAAATTCACCCTGTACTGATGTTACATACTCATCTTGATTATTTTCCCTATGAGACTATGGCCTTCAAGATAACGGACCTCTTCTGACCTTGTACCCTGGTACCCTGCTGCAGTATCTAGTACAGACTATGTGACCTGTACTAGAAGAGAAAATTTCATTAAAGAAATGGACACCATGAGTGGTTCTTGGTCAGAGAGCCCACCCTTCTCTATCTACCCACACTATTTCTTAGCTCAGTCAACAAGCCCAGGGGGCCCCTGGTCTTTCCTTTTCTCCCCCCATTCATTGCCCAGCTACCTCTGCTCCGTGTACGGCTGAATCTTTTGCACAATGATGTCGGAATCCAGCACCCCCAGGAGGACCCCAATCTGGCGGATGAACATCCCCTTCAGCCTCTCAGTTAGCTGACTGACGTTGACATCCAAGATGATCTCCACCAGGTTGTTTTTCCTGGGATCTGGAAAGCATGTGGATCAGTCATGGCTTTGGAAGTAGGAGAGTTAACACAGACCTGCCATTGTGTGTCTGTTCTGGCACAGGAGAAAAAGTAGTGAGAGCATTCAGGGATGCAACTGACCTCCTGCAAATGGAAAGGGACCATACTGAATTGCTACTAATGCAGTCTGGGGCTGGTGTGGAGAGCTCTATACCAACCTGACAATTACCACACGTGTGCTGGGGATCAGGCCATAACAGGGAGGCTAGGGGTTTGGTGAAGGGAGTGGGAAAGAAGAACACTTCGAGGTCTGTTCTCAAAGCTTCTGCCCAGCTGGCTTTGCTGAGCTCTCCAGGCCAAGTGGGGGATATGTACAATCTCTCCTGATCTGTGTCTGACTTTCAGTGCCTTGCTGTGCTCTGTCTACAACAATGGGAGGGAAAATGTCCATCTCACCAATCTTATTGATCCTGGAAATGCATCAGCCCTACAGGTTTGAAAACAGTAAACAAAAAATTTCCAGGCAGCCAAGAAACAAGGACTTCGCCTTAGAGCAATATCACAGCTGCACAATATTTTTACGGCTCTAGAACTGTGAGACCACTGTCCTTCATTTCTGTGTCCTAGAGGCTGTGCTACACTTGGAAGTTAAGTGATTAATCACAATACCTTATTCCCATAATTGGATGCACCATTTGCCTGTTCTGATGTATCATTTACATAATTAGTAGACTATCTGTGATCTGATTTTAAACACAGAAGAGACTTTACAGTGTCTTGGCTGTTGTCCTTCATAGAGGTAGGACAAGGACTGGAAGACCTGCCAAGATCCTTTCCCATCTAAGATACCTGTACATGAGCTTGGCCTATATAAACAAGAGTAGATTTAAAGTTAATACCTTCGTATCAGATGCTCAGGAATTTATAAAGCTCTACCCCACCCCACACTCACTTCCTCCCTAATACTAATCTAGCCTCAAAGCAAAATAAAAATATAGTTCTATGGAAGAAAGAAATTTTATCTCTATAAATCTGAAAAATGTAAAGGACATCAGTTACTTTACCTTCCTTGGATTGTCAGATAAAGCCTGAGGCTCAACTTATAAAAATAAATTGTTTTCTGCAGCTGTGTGCTGATGAGGCATCATGACTCAAGTTATTTCTCTGCTCAGATTCCCGAAGCACCCAGAGCCCTCTCTCATCTGTCACGTGGTGAGTAGGCAGTGCTGGACTAGGGGCACAAAGGCCTGGCTCTGACACAACTGCTGTGTGACGCTGAGCAAGCCCTGCCCTCTCTGAGTTTCAGTTTCTCCATCTGAGATGAGTTGGGGAGCAGGGATCCACACTCACTCCTGTATGGGTACGAGGGATACTGCTGGAACAGAGTCTCCACGGAATTTTCAGCTTGGGGTTTCTAGAGTGTTTAGAAGCTGGCTTTGCCACTTGACTCTGTTCTTGCTGGGCAGAGGGGGTCCCAGGACTGAGGTCCTGCTGGGCTGAGCCGGCAGTCCCACCCAGTCCCAGCGCCAGATGAACTCACCAGGCTTCACCTCCACAGTGGTCCGGTCTGTGTCACTTTCCCCCTTCGCATCAGTCACATGCAGGTGAAATGTGTAGGTGCCCTCAACCAGGTTGGAAAGAAAGAGGATCGGGTGGTGGTCAGAGTGATTCAGCACCTCCTATGGAGTTGAACAACATGGCTACGTTGCAGAGCAAGACCACACTCCTTTCTTGGGGTCAGGTACTGCTTCTGTTAGGACTAGGCCCCCTCTGGGAAGCTCCTGCTTTTGTAACAGCTCTGAAGCCCACAGCTGCCAAGATCAGGGCAGAGGAACATATTCTGTGCCATACTAACTTGCAGAGTGACCCTAGGAAAGTCATTCAGGATCCTTGGATTTCAGAGGGCAATCCAGGTTTGACACAAGACCCCTTGGTTAAAACAGATACTGGAATGTTTGGCTCAGCCTCCTCTCCCCATCTCACCACCTTGACCCCATATAGCTCTCTAGTTCCTGGCACTTACCCCTGCCGCTGGGCTCCCCTCATCTCGGGTCCAGAGGTAGCTGACTATTGCCTTATCATCTGAGGACTTGGAGCCATCCAGTTCTGCTGTGTCCGTGGGCAAGGTAATCACCACACTCCCAGTTATCTTGGCTACAGGTGGTTTGTTCATTTCTAACCAAAGAGACATCAATGAAATGACATAACATTCTGGAAAAGAAAGAATGCTTCTTCATGATGCTAATGGGGAAATTAACATCAAAAGCATTTTAAGGGGCACCTGGGTAGCTTACTTGGTTAAGCATCCGACTCATGGTTTCAGCTCAGGTAATGATTTCACGGTTCGTGAGATTGAGCCCCACATCGAGCCTGTCATGGAGTCTGCTTGGGATTCTCTCTCTGTCTTTCTCTGTCCCTCCCCACTCATGCTCTCTCTCTCTCAAGATAAATAAACTTTAAAAAAAAAAAAAAGCATCTTAAATGGAGAACTGTTTTAATTGCCTATCCATGCCAGCAACTAACAGTGTAGTAGAATTTTTTGACAATAAACCAACTTTTAGTTAGTTGGGGGTTAGGACCCAGTGAAGACCAGGCTTCAGTTCCCCTCTCTCCATGCTAAATAAAACCCAGGCAGAGCCAGAGAGCTCATGATTAATAGTATAAATTTGAAGCCACCAGTGTCACAGGTCCTGAGACTCCAGTCCCGCCCAGAGTGACATTCTTCTGACACCATACAGCAGAGGGAACAAGCATAGTTTTCTTCTGTGTCCTCCTAGCAGCTTCCCCTGGAAGGATTCCATCTCTTTGCTTGGGAAGCGCATGATGATTGGAAACAAAGGCCCAAACTGGTTTAAAGACCTGGAGGTTAGGTTTCATGCTGCTGATACCACAAATTCTCTTTACAGTATGGCCTAAAATGTTATTTTCTGAACATCTTCTTTTATTCGTTCCTTAATACTCTAATAGAGAAAAAGGAAAAAAAGACCTCTCTTCTCCTGCGCCACGCCCCCCCCGCCCCCCCCCCCCCCCCCCCCCGCAGCTTTGTTTACTCAGGTGTGTATTCTCTACTGAGCTCAAGATATTGTAGCTTGAGGCCACCTGCGCATCTCCCATCAGCTTACAGCCCTCTCCCAAGGCCATCACGGGTCACGTGCCTGCAAACCAGAGCAAGCCAATCAATGCTCGCCTCAAGTTGGCCTCAGCTGGCTCACAGGACGAGCAGAGCAAACTACAGTGCAGGCCAGTCATTCTAAGGTCTGACAGCAGGTGTCACTGCAGCTAGCAGGAGAGTCACAGAAACCCCAGGTCTCAGCAGCAGAGGCAAAATAAAAATGCAAAGGAAAAAAACCTAATTCTTTCCCTATTCAATTGAGAAGGAAGGCAGGGGAAGGGTGACAAGAAATTAAAAGTCACCTTATAGGCACTCCCAATTAAAGGTTGTTTTAGAAAAGCACATAACAGGAGCCCCTGGGTGGCTCAGTCAGTTAAGCTTCCAACATGGGCTCAGGTCATGATCTCATGATTTGTGAGTTCGAGCCCTACATCGGGCTCTCTGCTGTCAGCACAGAGCCTGCTTCGGATCCTCTGTCTCCCCCTCTCTCTCTGCCCCTCCTCCCCTATCTCTCAAAAATAAACATTAAAAAGAAAAAAAGTTCGTAACAGCTGCCCTTTCCCCCAACTTATCCCCCACCCCTTGTCTGTCATCAATTTCTGCAGCCAAAAAAGAGATGCCTGATTCCTCAGTTATCTCACCCAGAGGCTGCACCAACCCAAGACAGGGAGGTACCTTCTTTGACAATGACATTCACAGAACTTTGGCTTTGCAGGTTCCTCTCATCTTTGACGGTCAAGGTGAACACGTAGGTTCCTACTTGTAGCCCTGTCACAGTGGCGACACTGCTGTTAGCATTCTCGAGCTGCACCCCATCGGGTCCCCTGGACAAAGATGGAAACCAAAGGGTAGAGTTGTACCTGTCTGCTGTTCTTCCATCCCTGACTCAGCAGGAGCAGACAATTACTGCCTCAGCTGATGCACAAACTATTGTTTCCCAGACCTTGCGAGGACATGTTTAAAAATATTACATCTGGACAGAGTGTCATTTGGCACCAAAATACAGCTACCTGCTGATCAGAAAATTCCATTCACCAGCTTTCAAACACATCTAGCCTTATCCTTTTTATGAGTTTCTAGAACATTCAAACTCTGCTGTTCCAGTTTGTAAAAGGAAGAAAGCGCTCTGAGCAGGTCCCTGATCAAAAGAACGATTTCAGAGTGATGTTTCTGAAAAGCATTTCTGGCCCAGTAGTTGGTTCAGCTCTTGCCAGCAAAGAAGCAAAATGCGTTTCTTAATCATATGCCAAACTCCCTCCCACTGAAAAGTCAAGGAAAGGAAATGGGCCAAAGCTGCAGAGGAACTCTCAGCAAAACCATCCTCTTCTTAGCAGCTCTGAAGCAGAGCTCCCAGACAGGGGCCACAGAGGCCCCAGGACACCTTGCATCCTTCTTTCTCCCCTGTGGCCTCACATAGCAGCCTGCAGCCAGAGAGTGAGCTCTGTGCCAACATCCAGGCACAACTCTGCACATACCAGAGAGCCCTTCTGTTCAAGGAGCAGAACGCCCCAGAGAGCTTTGTTTAAAATTAAGAGATGACCAGAGAAATCTGCAGTCTTCCAGGTTTTTGCTTTATTTTGCTGTTTAAACATATAATCTCTGGCCCTAGTCATCCCTCCTGAAACAGACTCTCCTCCAAGAAGCTACTCTAAGCACTATTTCTGCTATACGATTTCTACTCAAATGAAGGTTTATCAGCTGTCTTTAACAGTTACGACGCAAACACACTGGGCTGAGGAGGATTAGGTTCTCCACAATAGACAAGAGCTGAGGAAATGAATTTCTAGAATCCAACTCACCAATTGTAAAGTCCAGTGGTTTCTATAGTCAAATTATAGCCCCTTCCCACCCATTTTGAATGCCCTAGTCACCAACAAAAACAAAAAAAAAAACTCAGTCTGTCCTTAGTTGCTACCTTTAGAAACTAAGAATGCTTTTTAACTCTTCCTTGGAATTCCTTTGCTTTCTGTGGGATCCTGCATACAATCTGAGTTCCATTTGTTATGGTTTAAAGGAGCTGAAAGAAACTGTGAGAACCAGAAATGGTTCGATTAGGTAATTCCAGCTTAATTAGTATTATTTTGGTTAGTGCCTTTGGCCTCTCACTAACATAATTGGTAAATGATGTCTTTAAGGAAACAATAACAGAGTAATGCTTTCATTGTGCAGATGAATTTTCAGTTCTCTTTAATAGCTGCTCTGCCCTATCCACACTGCCAGCCTTACCCAGTTAATTTTGAGCAACAGTATTTTTCTGCTCCATTACCCCTTCCATCCCGCCTCTCAAGTGTAATTAAACTATGCATTTCGGCAGATGGATTGTACCTGTAAAAGCACCAGGACCACAAAGTACTAACTGGGGACTAGCTGATGATAAGCATACTTTTTTCTTACAAAAATTATGTTATATCATTTTCTTAAGAGTTAGTTTAGATTGCTAACGTTTCTTTCTCGGTCACCAAGCCACCCCCATTGCCCCCTTGGATAAGCCAGTAAGAACAAGTGAACTCTTAAAAGCAAGTGACATTTTGTTCTTCAAAGGTCTGGAGGCTGCATAAATAAGGGTTTTGTGTCAATACTCACTGTGTTTTCTCCCAGAGATATGAGATAATTTTCTGATCATCTGAGCTTTTGCTGCCATCCAGGGTTGTGCTGTCCACAGGAAGGGTCAGCTCCTTATCCGGGCCTGCATCTGCTTGTGGAGGCTTGTTGTTTTCTAGAAGACAGAGACACAGAGGTCAAAAGAAGGTAGTTTGGCTGGGAAAAGAGAGGAGCCACCGGGACATATGTTCTGGAAGCCATCAGGACTCTGCCTCTCTGCCCAGAGAACAATCAGATATTGTGGGTCAGGGAGCTCATGATGAATATAAGACTGGAAGATATAAAACTATTCTGAAAGAACATGGCAGAACATAACGAAGTTGTAATGCCATGCTAAATTTGAAATGTAATACTATGGGAGTTCAAATGAAAGAGTCTGAGTGATAAGATAGGGCTTTCTTGAGGAAGTGGGCTTTAAGCTATCCCTTACAGGACGTGGTAGGTTTTGGGATAACAGAGACTCTATCTGCTAGGTCCCCTCGAAGGCACGATGACTAGCCAAAGGCAAGGGCACAAGCTGAGGCTGTGAAGTACTCTTTCTCTCTAGCTCTGAAGAAAGCACTTGGAACAGACAAGTGAAGTTGCCAGGGTCCCCGTGGACTGGTGCCTCCCACTACTGCTGTGTAGCTCAGAACCCAAACCCTCTTCTCCCCTATGGTTCAAAGGACCAGCCAACAGAGGAGTCTGCGCTACAAGGTTGGAACTTACCAGGCTGCACAATAACAGTCACTTGAGCAGTGGCCTGCTGTCCTATCGTGTCAGTCACTGTGAGCTGGTAAGTGTAGTCTCCTTCTTGCATGGCAGAGAGCTGCAGGGTTGGTGTTCTAACACCCTGGATGTATAAATACAGACAAGTGGAAAAGCAGACTCCCAGAATCACAACATCATACAGTAAGTCCTACTCTGGTCTAAATGATGCACCCAGTTCTCTAAAGCTAGTGAGTGCAGCATCAAACACTGTGGGACATCCTGTTGAAAGTAAAAGGTTCCCGTTTCAAGGGAACAACCTTCCCTGACAGCAGCACTTTCAAATAAAGTCAGAGCTCTCCCCAGGGAAAGGAGTACAGGAAACTGTGCACAGATAACCAAGATCATCAGTCTTTATGACTCAAGCCAGAAAGAAGGCCATGAGCATATAATAAAACAACATGCTTTTAAAACCATGTTCTTCCTGCTGAGGCCACTCAGTCATCAGAACAAAGCTGCCTCAGTAAAACATGGCAACTCAAGAGGTTATGCAACGCCATGCTGTCCCCTTGCAGGTTCATGCAGATGCTGCAGCAGCAGAGAAACCGAACATCATATCTAAACAAAAGCCAGGTGAAATGTGAGCTTTAAGTCATGCCTCCGATTTGGAAACACAGTGTCAGAAGGAACATTATACCCAATTTAGGGCAATGCAGGAACTTCCTCTGGAAGAGTGAGCAAAACCTGGCAGCCTCTGGGCTGAATCTAGCTTGCAGGCGTTGTGTTTGGCCTGCAGTGTCTTAGAAGTTGGAAATTTTCTTTTTTTTTAATTTTTTTAAGATTTTATTTTTAAGCAATCTGTACACTGAATGTGGGGCTCAAACTCACAACCCCAAGGCCAAGAGTCCCATGCTTCAGTGACAGCAGCCAGCCAAGCACCCCGAAAGTTGGAAATTTTCACATAAAGGTCTAGAATTCCATTTTCTCTTGAAAAGCTGGCCTATCTAGGAATATATGAGAGCATATTTCCATGTGGCAACAACCAGCTGGACCTGAGGCACAGATGGCCACCTCAGTCAGGGGTTATGTTGTATGATTAGCCAAAGGCCCTATTCAGTTTTACTCACGTTACCTGCCTGGTGACAGATCTAGTCTCTTCTTAAATATCTCCCGAGAGAAGATGCTCACCATCTAGCCAGGCAGGCTACTCCAATCTGTGGCAGAGCTCATTAAGATCTGCACCCGTGTAGCATCAGAGTAGACTGACTCTCTGGAACTGTTCTAGAACAGCTCCCCTTTTTCATCTCATCTTTTTCTCTAATACTAAACACTAAAGACAAAGATTTTGCTAATTAATTCTAACCTTCAATGTTCTATATAATTCTGACTTTGGTAATTACAATGGGGCAAAAAGAAGCCTCCATAGGGCAGCCAGCCTAGGAGCTCTGACTCCCCTGGGCAAGAGAAGGCAGAAGCCGCTCCCTCCTACCTGCATCTCCACCACTTTCCCCTTGCTGCTTGGGCTGAGTGACCACTCATAGCTGGTGATGCCATGATCATCGGTGCTCTGGTTCCCAAAGAGGATGATGGAGTTTTGGGGCAGGGTGATCACTTGGTTGGGGCCCGCATTGGCCACAGGGGGATAATCCACGGCTTTGTTCACTGTCAGGCTCGCAGTGGTAGAGCTGGTTGCTCCATCAGAGTCTACTACAGTCAAGCTATCAGGGCAGAGAAAGCAGTGCAGTCAGGGATGGGCTTAAGGAAGAGGAATGTATCTGAGAAGACTGAAAATTGAGGCTAAGAAATACCAAGGCAGCAGGGGTACCAAATGGTAACCAAATCTTTACCCATTCTTCTTGGAAAGACAGAATAATACTAAATGCTAACACTGAGTGCCAGGCACTCTTCCAGGTGCTTTCTATCTCACTAAATCCTCACAACAGCTCTATGAAGTACTATCCTCATTTTACTCCTCACATAGACAAGGAGACTGAGGCAGAGAGAGTCAGGACCTGAATCCAGGCAGTATGTCACCAGCACTGTTCTGGCCCACTGCCCACACTGTGTGTTCTGTGTGCTCGGGCCTTCACGAGCATTGTCTGGTCTGGCCACACAACAACCGTAAAGAGCAGGCATCCTTAATCTCACTTTACGGGAAGCTGAGAGAGGCTGAGTCATCTCCCCAGGGCTATACAGTGGGCCAAGGTGCAAGCCCAGTTCTGTGACTGCAAAGCCCAGAAACCAAGCTTTAAGAACAGATAATCCCTTACAGGTGTGCTGTTTTGAAGGGACACATGCACCCCCATGTTTATAGAAGCACTATCAACAATAGCCAAAGTATGGAAAGAGCCCAAATGTCCATCGATGGATGAATGGATAAAGAAGATGTGGTATATATACACAAGAAGTACTACTCGGCAATCAAAAAGAATGAAATCTTGCCTTTGCAACTACGTGAATGGAACTGGAGGGTATTATGCTAAGTGAAATTAGTCAGAGAAAGACAAAAATCATGACTTCACTCATATGAGGACTTTAAGAGACAAAACAGATGAACATAAGGGAAGGGAAACAAAAATAATATAAAAGCAGGGAGGGGGACAAAACATAAGAGACTCAAATATGGAGAACAAACAGAGGGTTCCTAGAGGGGTGGGGGAGGGGGGATGGGCTAAATGGGTAAGGGGCATTAAGGAATCTACTCCTGAAATCATTGTTGCACTATATGCTAACTAATTTGGATGTAAATTTTAAAAAATAAAATTAAAAAAAAAAAAAACAAATAAAAAATAAATAAAAATAAATAAATAAAAAGAACAGATAATCCCTGGCCCCTGAAGCTGTGGGGCTTAGAGGCATCCCAGTAAGTAGAGCAAGCTGACTGCAGCAGGCCCTCCTCTGTGCACACATTACAAGAAGGGGTGCCCTGGGCGGACAACCTCGAGGATGGACCAGGAGGGCTGGCTCTGGCAAGACAGGCGCCCGAGATGCAAATGAATTCTCCTACGCGACAGCCCCACAGTTTGTGCCAGTGTGAAATAGGATTTGCAAGAGAAAAAAAAAATGTTCATTTATAAGAGCAGGCTTTTACCTAAATGATGCCTTCCAGCTGAACAGCCTAAAGCTTCTCTTGCCACCTCCAAATGTGAGCATAAGCAAGCAAGGAGGTTTGGGTTCCTTCCATTTTGCTGACAGAAAGAGGAAAAGCATCGAAAAGACATGTCGTTTGTTTAAATCTCACTGCCAGCCACAGACAGGGCCAGACACCTGTGGGGCTATGCCCCACAGCCTCACCTTCTACCCATGGCCTGAAGGGGAGTTTTGGTATTAGAGGCTTTTAGAAGAAGAGCACAAAAACATCAGACAAACAGACATGTGCAAATCAACAAACATCTCAAAAAAGAAAAATCCACAGAATCTTTCCTCTTTTTCCAGTTTCCTTGTTGTTTTCACATTTTTTTGTTTTGTTTTGTTTTGTTTTAAACATATCCTATTTGTCTCCTATTTCAGAACAAAAGTAAGTTACAGACAAATGGCAAAGGGCAGCTACCCGTTATTCTTTCACCTCAAACAGTCCCGGGCTTCCATGCAAGGATACTGGACCCAATTAGCAGCTGACTACAGGGCCGGGGAAAGAGGCCACTGCCATATGAACATAGGGGAGAAGGAAAGGTGAGTGGAACCAAACAGACTGGATCTTAATGCTAATCAAACCCTCATCATTTCACAGATTGAAGGTTAGAAAAAAAAGAATCACCCCCAATACTGCATCCACCCAAATACTGTGGTTAAAAGTGCAGACCCGAGACCTACTGCCTGTGTGACCCTGGGCAAGTTACTTAACTTCTCTGTGCCTAAATTTCTTAATCTACAAAATAATAGGATTAAATGAGCTACTGCATGGGAAGAGCTCAGAACAGTACTCACAATAATTGTTCAAGAAATAGTAGCTATTATTGTTACTTTTTTAAAAAGATCAACCTGGCCCAAGCTAAATTTCATAAATGCTAAAGCTCCTATATTAGAAATCTAAGGTAAAAACCAACTCACATTTTCATTTTAAGCCAATGAGAAGGTTCCAACCCTGTTGAATGGCAGCTGCCTTTCAATCATCTGGTCTTGAGTCAATGAGAGTGCTAAGTCCTATTTATTTACATGGCAGGTGTTGTGCTAGGACATTTATCACTGTGCCTCTGGTAGTGTCGAAAACTTGACTCATCGCAGATCCAGTGGGGAAGACAGACACCCATGAATGAACTATTGCACCATGGTAGGTGCCACATAGAGGCACCAAGTGCAACAGTTCTGGGGAGAGACATATTCTCTCCTCTTGGAGGAGTCTCAGGACTCGTAGAAAACTGAGCAGGTCACTAAGGATGGGCAGAACTCCAACAGATTGAGTAGAGCATTCAATGAACCATAAACAAAATATGTACAGGTCAAGTCAAAGAGTGGAACAGAATGAGCCCTGACCTGAGGGTTAGAGAACCTAGCTGAAACGTGTGACCCTAGAGAAGTTAGTAAATACACTGAGCCTCATTTTTCTCAGATGTAAAATGAGGATGGTATCATGTACATACAATGTTTGTATGATACTCACAAGTGCTCTGTAACATACAAGAAGTCTTGCAAACATAAAGAGGATGACTCTAGAGTCAGCCTCACACTCTTATTAATAACATCCTATAAAGTCGACACTAGTTCCCAGGACTATCTTTGAATCAAATTCTCTCAAAACGCCCCAAAAGATAAAGATCCTAGAAATCATATTGAAATAAAACACTAGTCAAAAGTAAAGATTTTGAGATCTCATAAGTTGAGGGAACATTTACCAAAGGGAAGGGACAAGATAGGAGTAGGTAGTTTCCTTCTAGATTTTTCCTGAGAAAAGGCAAAGGAAGGTGAGCCGTTTCACTTAATGACAGAAATCCTAAAAAAAATGTTTGGAGATGTGCCAGGTGCAGCTTTGAGAAGGGTTAACTGTGGTGGGTCCTGATCTACTATGCAAGAACATCTGCCCTAAAAACTTATCATTGGTGTGACCACAATCACCACAGGACTCAGAGAACTAATCGAGCCGAAGGCTGTATCATCAACTAAATCTACAATGACTTTGATATCTGTCAGAGTTACTCCTAGAGGAACATAAAACCCACAAGGGAAAAACACAGCCTAAGGTAAACTTGAAGGATCCTAATTTACCTGAAAGTGTAGTTCCCAGGGACGAGCTTACTTAGTTTTAATATGGCCGTATCTTCAGAAATCTTCTCTTCTCTCAGAGGTCCCTTAAGTTCTTCCCAATGGTATTGGACGATTTTATCATCATCAGTGCTTTCTTGACCATAAAGAAACATCAGTTACAACATGAAAGCACTGGGTCTCAGCACTTATCCAGCTTACACAAACTAGGGCAACTACCCAGAGATGTGAGGCTAGGAAAGCTTCATGAAATTACAAACTATCTCTCCAGAGTGTTTCTTCCCTAGGAGTATTGGGTCAGTCTGCCTCTCTATGAATATTCCACTGCGTAGTTATCCAAGGTCTCCAACACAGGCAATCTCTGGTTAAAATGCTACTGTATGAAAAAAGGAAAATCAAAAATTCTCAAACGCATGAAAAGATACTCAGCCTCACTTAAAATAAGAGAAATGCACATTTAAATTACACTTCAAGTACTATATTTTTTACCTACCCGACTGGTAAAGACCAAAGTTTCATAACACATATTATGGGTAAAGGTGTGGGGCAAGGCCCTCTCGCAAGTCATGGTGGACTTATGAGATACACCCTCTCCATAAAGAGTAATTTAGCACAATTTATCTTTGCCCTTGCAGTTCCTCTTTGAGGAATCTATCCTACAGGTATATTTGCACATGTGTTAAATGTCACGCTTACAAGACTATTTATGGCAACGTTCTTTGTAATAACAAAAGACCAAAAATAACCTAATGGTCATCAACAGAGATTGAATGAAAACAAGTATATAGCCATACGACGACATTATACAGCCATGTAATGGAAGGCTATGTAATCATTAAGAGAGAAAAAAAAAAATGAAACACTATTTCATGTACTGACTCAAAAAATTCTCCAACCTACAGAAACAGACATTGTACATAAAAGTGTGTATTATGTGCTATCGTAAAGACTGTATATGTATTTTCATACATATGCATAGAATGCCTCTAGAAAGACCATAAAATAATACCGTTGATAGTCTGGACGAAAACTGGACAGTTGGGAGACAAGGATGGTAGTGACTCTTCTCTTTATGCTTTTACTTACAATTTAACACTGACCTATTAAAAAATATAAAGTAAAATGGTACTATGTGAACCCTCTGTACTTCTCTCATAAGTGCTGCTTCTTGTTCTCCCTTCTCTCTTTGCCTATTCTTCTACCCTCCTCTTCTCGCCAGTAACATAATGAAATGTTTAACCTTGCTAGAGATTCTTCTGCTAGTGCTCTGACTGCATCCGCCAACAGCCGCTATTGGTGCCAAGACAATCAGTGTAATGGGGCCTTAAGAGGTCTCTAAGGAAACCAAGCAAACTCTGGTGAGATGACAGGCCTGAAACCTCTTTCACATGCAGCCAGGACGAGTGGCAGAGATCCCAGAGTCTTCTCATGTCATCCACCAGGGGACACTACTCTGAAGGGTACAATGTTAACGAGCCCGGCCGGGGCATGGAGCACATTCTGCGAGTCTCTCCAGGAGGCTGACAAGAGACTTGTTAGGCAGTGAGGGCCTGGGGAGAGCTCCTCAGTCAAGATCCTCAGTTACTTACCTTGCTATGAGAGGAGGGAGCTTTGTATCCATAGCTAAAAATGGTGACTCTATCTAAGCAAATTTGAAAATCAGGAAGTTTCATACTAAAATAATGCTAAGTATATGCTTAATTCCACTTTCTTACCATCTCAAGAGAGCAGAAGTATTACTTCAAACAAGCCACATGGGGATTTTAAATGGGGTCTGTCTTGTTTTTTACTTCCTAATCATTTGCTTGAGATGGGTAGTCCTCCCATAACATGGTCAAGAAGATGGGCCTATACAGAATGTGGACACAGTTGGCCCTGAATCTTCTACCAGACTTTTCTATCATAGTTCATAGTGAATGCTCTTCTAAAACATCACGTCTAGACAAATACTCACGGCTGCCATCAATGACTGTAGAAGTGGTTGGCAAAGAGATCTCCTGGAACTGTGGTGACACAATGGCAACGGGAGGCCGATTCTTACGAGGCTCTGCAGGAAAATGACCCAGAAGAAATTGGAAGAGGGGCTTTCTAAATTAGAGGAGGAGCAGGCCTATGTGAATGGATTATAAATCTGCTTCCATTACATAATTGATTTATTGGTTGCAGCATCACCAAATTAGAAAGTCACAAGACCAGGCTGCCATTCTACCATAAGATACCTGGAAGTGTTAAACCCTCTTCCAGGCCTGAAGATAGGCTCTGGTGCTGTCTTGTTCATGAAAAGTACTACAGCAGCACAAGCTGAGTAGAGGTGGATAACAAACAAGCTTTGTGCAATAAAGGCCTTGGCAAGCAAACTATTCCTTGGCACGGACTGTGCTAAAAAGACAATGGGAGATTTCTCAACCATCCCTGAGCTGATCGTGTGTGAGGTGACTAGGCCTGAGTGATGGGAGGGTCACAAACCACACTGTCTACTCAAGTGACTGTGAGCTAAAAACCCAATGGCCTTTTGAGAAATAATCCAATGGTCTTGATGTTAAACACATTTTTAATAAAGTGAAAGGACTACCTTGGTTACAAAGTTCAAGGAACAAAGAGAAAATAAAATCTATTACCAACAAAGGCAGAAAATACCATTTTCCAACTTCCCCCAAATTTCCCTGAAAATGCAAAACAAGATACTTTGCTACTGCACTGTAATTTACCAATGGTGGATCAGTTAAAAAAGAATGATGGGATTTGGTTTCCAAAGTGAAAGAAGACTGGCAAGGTTTAAATGAGGAATTTTGTGTGCAAAACCCGTATCTGGAAAGAGATCAGAAAGAGCCAGCCATTTGGCTGATTCTCCTTCTACATACTTCTCCTAAGCTCCTGGCTTTCTTGTGTCTCTTAATCACAACACATGGTCCTCTCTCAGCATGACCTACTTGGAGAAGTAATTCTCAGACAGACAGGCTATCGTTCAGGCCATACTGCACTGGGGGCCGTGTGACTACTGTTTCTCCACCCAGCCAAATGTTCCAACTAGAAAAGTATATACTCTGCCACCTTAATCTTTTACTACATTGAACTAGGAATTGCCCAGTGAACATATTAAAAAAAAAAAAAAAAGAATGGGAAACAAAAACCCCTCAAGTCAAATCTCCCCCTCTTTGGGAATCCTGCAGAGGGAGCAATGGAGACTCAGCCACAGCTGGGAAACACATACCTGGTTTTACTGTCACGTTCACATAGCCTTCCCCATGGGTATTCTGACCATCTACAATCACTCTGAATTCATACAGGCCTGGAGTAAGCTGCGGGAGTGAAAGAAGACAACCACAAAGAACAGCAATTCTATGTAAAATAACACATATATCTGAACTTGCCATGCTGATACTGAACTCTCTTTTTGCACTGTTTCCAAAATGGTGAAAGTAAACTAGCTAAGGAGATGAAACAATGAATTATAAACTAAAAAACCATAGCTTTTAATGTGAATCTTATTACCAGCTGACTCTAGAACAACAAAAGGGAATTCAATATCTCTATACTCCCATTTTCTTTTCAGAAGAACATTAAGGGCCCAACCATCCTATTTCACAGAGTTATGAAATTAAAATAATCATCTGTGCAAAGAAAACCATTTTGTAAAACTACCAAATAGCTCCCAAATATCTGAATATTTTTCCCTCCTGATTTCCACTAACGGTATAAACATAATATAAAGAAAATCACCCACAATCCCACTGTCTTAACACATCAGGTAACTGTATTTCTTCTCCTCCCAATCCTTGACCACATATAAAAAAATAGTTTTTAAGTAGTTCATTCACTCGGCAAACATTTACTGAGAACCAATCATGTACTGGACATTATCCTAGGCTTGGGGTTTAGAGATGAATAAGATAACCGTCAAGGAACTGGACTTTCAGGGTCCAGTTAAAATCAAGGTGTGCATCAAGCTTTTTTGTTATTCTTGTTATTTCATGTCTTTTATTAACCCATATAGAATTCCTTGTCTTCCAGATTATTGAAGCAACAGGTCAGAAAACACTTACCAAAATAATGCCAAAGTGGCTAGTAATAAAAACTCCAGCACCACATTCATCTGAAAGGCACTCCAGATGAAGGTGATTGATTTGGCCATTCTCATCCACCTTATGGTATTTCAAGACAGACAGCTGAACCTTCTTTCTCTTATGCTTATTCTTCTTGGGAGTGGTGTAAGACTTTTTCCTTTCCTTCCTTCTTTTTTTTTTTTTTTAAATGTTTACTTTTGAGAGAAAGAAAGAGAGCAAGAGCACGAGCAGGGGAAGGGCAGAGACAGAGAGGGAGACAGAGAATCCTAAGCAGGCTCTGCACTGTCAGCACAGAGCCTGATGCAGGGCTTGATCCCACAAACCGGAGATCATGACCTGAGCTGAAATCAAGAGTCAGATGCTTAACCGACTGAGTCACCCAGGCTTCTTTCTTCTTCCTTTTCTTAGCACCACCACAAAGTCACAACAGAAGATGAAGAGTGGACTCCTTTTGAATGCTACAGTCAGATAAAGTATGTCCATCTTCCAGTTGCTTGCAAGAGAAGATCAGTCTGTGCTGATCAGGAGGAGTTCCTTTCTTATCCTGAATCTTGGCCTTTACATTTTCTATTGTATCCAAGGGTTCAACCTCGAGAGTGATGATCTTCCTCGTATGGGTTTTCATGAAAATCTGCAACTTGGCGGTGGTTCCACTGCAGATGGTGGATCGGAAAGAGAAACCCGCATCAAGCTTTTTATTATTCTTTCTTCTGTTCATGTAACATGAACACTTTCCTCAGTATAACAGTCTTTTTAATGGTCATTTTAAAGCTACAGAATAGTACATGAGTGACTGTGTCATATCACATAGGCATTCCACATTGTTGAGTATTTGGGTTGTTTCCAGATCTTTATGCTGTGATGAACATCATTCAGACAAATGAGGTTTTTCCTTTCTTCTGAATTATGCTCTTTGAGAACATGCTAACTGACTAACATTTCTGACGTTTTTCTTCTTGTAACGCTTTTATTTCTTGGCTTTCACTTCTCTGTCCACTCCTCATTTCCTTCAGTTTCTTCTTCCTTCCACACCTTTAAGGGCAACATTCCCCAGGATTCTAATTGCAACCTGTTTATTTCTTCACTGTAAGCACTGTCTCTGGATGATCTCATCTATTACCATGGTGTCAGTGTCATTTCTTTGAGGTTGCTGTGAAGATTTATCTCTCTAGCCCAGATCTGTGTCCTGATCTCTAGTCCCTGATCCCAGCTACTTCCTGGACACCTCCACTCAAATGTTTCACAGGTACCTCAAACTCACTCTGTCCAAAAATGACTTAATCATCTGTAAACTTCACCCAAACTTGCTTCTCTTTCTGTGTTCCTCATTTCAGTGAATATCACCACCGTCGCACTGACATCTACCCAGGTGCCTAAGCCAAAAGGCTAGAATTATCCTAGACTTTTCTTCCTCAACACCACCACCCAATTAATTGATCACCAGGTCTAATTGAGTCGACCTCCATATAATATTTCTCACATCCACTCACTTCTCTCTGTTCACATTGCCATCACCTTAGATTTCAACGATCACAGCACAGCTGTTAAAAGCAAGAGCTTCAGGAATGGAAAGTTCCAGTTCAAATCTACCAATTAATAACAGCATGAACTTTGGCTAAATCACTTAATTTTTCTAATTTTTTGTTCTGTCATTTGTAAAACAGATATTAATACCTACATGTTGGGGTTGTTATGAAGATAAAATGAAATAAGTGCATAAAACAATTAGCACTATGTCTGGCACATGGTAGGAACTCAACAGGTGATCTTTAAGTTTTATTTTATTTATTTAGTTTTTTGAAGTGCCTGGGTGGCTCAGTTGGTTGAGCATCTGACTTTTGAATTTGAACTCAAGTCATGATCCCAGGGTCATGGGATCAAGCCCCACATCAGGCTCTGCACTGAGCGTGGAGCCTGCTTGGGATTCTCTTTCTTTCTGTCCCTCTATCCCTTTCCCCCACTTATGCTCACTCTTTCTCTCTCAAATGAAAACAATTTTAAAAATAAAACTTTATTTATTTAGTTTTTTTTTTTTTTTTTTTACTCAGGCTATTACCATCTCACACCTACATTTTTCAACAGATTCTCCATTGGTTTCCCTGGTTTGAGTCTTACCTCCTCTAATCTGCAGGCGGGGTGATCTTTCTACACTGAAAATCTAAATAAGTCTTTCTGCTGTTTAAAACCTTTCAAAAGCTCCCTAGTCCCTATGGATAAGCTTCTAAGTCCTCAGGTTGGTGTAAGACTCTGTGTGATCTGATCCCTGCATCTCTCTGACTTCTTTGTGCCACTGTTCTTCTCGTGCTAGAGGGTCCAGTCACACTAAACCACATGGAATTCCCTTTTTCCCACATTTTCCCTCTAATATTTGGCCCAATGGATATATTGCTTCTCCTGCATGGGGTATCTGCACTCCATCCTTTACCCAGCACTCCATCATGACCAAGCCAGGCAAACTCTAAGAAATCAAACTCCCCAGGGCTTTAATACCCCCTGCACCAACCTAGTGCATCCCCTGTTATAACTGCCTGCTTCTGCTCAGTATCACCCATGAGACTCTATTGTCCTTGAATGTGAAGATTTTGATCAATTCACTGGTAAATCTCCAATGCCTGACACATAACTAGTATACAATGAACAACGGAAAAAAGAGAAAGAAAGAATGAATGAATGAATGAATGAGCATGCTCGGCCAAAGAATATGAACATTTTTATGGCTCTTAATAACTACACTGAATCTCAAAAAAGACTGAGCCAATTTACACAGTCTTGTGGCCGCAAAAAAACTTAGCTTATCTCCCAAATTCTAAAATCCTTATGTTACCCTTAAAAGCTGTTTAGTGTATATTTTCAGCTATCACCACCATGCTTATACAGTCTTCTCACCATAAATGAACATTTGAGAGTCATACACTAACAAATACTGGATGTCAGCCAGACTTTTGGAGGATTCACTTCTGAAAGACTTCCTGATTTAAGTGTGAGCAGAAAATTTTACATTACACATTTTAGAAAATGGTCAGCACCTCTTCCCTGGCCCCACAAATGAGAGGAGGCAAATTCACCTTGGATAGTTTGAGGATCTGGGAATGTTTCCCTTCCATCTCGCCACTGTAGTCTTCGGGATGAGTAATCAGCTGCCAGTCGTAGGTGTAGGTTTCTCCTATAGAAGGGCAGTTACAAAAATCATGAAAACACACACCTACACACAAGGAGGGCAGCCACACATCCTGCCAATAACAAATCTCTTTTAAATCTTGACAAGGATTTAGTTTTTAAGATTCCACCCCAAAGCCTATAGGGAAAACCAAACGTTTTGTTGAAAAAAGAGAGATTCTGCTGACTCAGCTACAGTCAGGGCTTCTTCTACTTTCTCCCAGCAGTGCTCTTTCCTGCCCCATATCCACCCTCCCATTGAGAGAGGCCAATCCTCCCTCCAAATACTGGGTTGCTCATGGTGTGGTGTCACACTGAAAGTACATGCCCTACCAACCACTATAGATGAACTTACTGGGAACAAAGGCCATTTTCTTGCAAAACTTCTTTTGCAACAAAGAACAGCAATGACTTCTAAATAACATGGTTCAAAAATAGCTTTTTTACAGAGTGCTAACAATGCTTGTCTCACTGAGGTCATCACACCCTGGTGAGTTAAAAGAGCTACTTCATTCCTGCTGAGCTAAATAACACACTGCAGAAGATGGTAGGGGATGGCCCATTTAAAACAGGCCCCACTGAAATTAATTAAGATCAAATGAAGCATTAAATGGTCCTCATTTGTAGCTCAGACTATATGACTGAGTAGGGCAAGGACAGAATCCTGTTATCTAAATGGAATCCCTCCTTCGTGAAAGTGGTCTTAAATTTGGGGGAGGGAGGAACTAAATTCATGTCTGGCTAGGGAACGAAGGCTTAGTTTACATTACTACTCAAAAGGAAAAAAGAAAAAAAAAACCTCAAAAGCATAACAGAGAATGGCCAAACCTAATTCCAAGATAGCCTTCATCTGAAGACCAGATTTTATTTTATAAGCCTAAGATACGAGATCTATTACTCTTCCTTCCTCCCCAAAATACTAGTTTTGTGTTGGCCAGCCGTCAGCCCTGCGCAGCTCTCACAAATGTATTATGCAGAAGTCAGGTTAGGTGAGAAGCAGGAAAGCAACTGCAGCAGTGGGACTGGTGCTAAGAGATGACATTTCTTCCAACTGTAATTGGAAATTTTTTTCCACACAGAAAACAGACTCACACCAGTTTGGGAACCGACAATTTTATAGTATCTAAGGCTGGCAATGCAATTTCAAGAAAGGACAATATTCCTAGGACAGAAAAGCTTGGGGGATGCATTATGCCTTAAAGCCCAAAATTTGCCCAAGGGCAGGAACAACTGAGGATAGGTCTGCTAGACAGAATGCTGGTTTAAATGATTCAGGGCAATGGTTTTCAAACCATGCCTCCGAACCCCAGAGAGATCCTGAGAGGCGCTTCAGGGACTGCCACAGGAGATGAGGGGGAGGAAGAGTAGGCAGAGCTGGTTCTGTTCATCTGTCCTCAACCTTTGAAAATCTGAAACCATTCATCTCATGTATCTGATAAAGGCTGAGCAACTCATGGAGAGGAGAGTTGAAAAGAATCTGTTTCTCGGGGTGTCTGGGTGGCTCAGTCAGTTAAGCGTCCGACTTCAGCTCAGGTCACGATCTCACGGTTCGTGAGTTCGAGCCCCGCATCGGGCTCTGTGCTGACAGCTCAGAGCCTGGAGCCTGCTTCAGATTCTGTGTCTCCCTCTCTCTCGGCTCCTCCTCCGCTCATGCTCTGTCTCTCTCTCTCTCTCTTTCAAAAATAAATAAAAACATTAAAAAAAAAATTTTTTTTTTTAAAGAAAAGAATCTGTTTCTCAACCTATGTGGTTTGGAATACTGATCTACAAGGTGACAGCACCTCACAGACATGAACATGCAAACAGGGGTTAGACAAGAAGATAAGGCAGAACTCAGCTGCTTTTACAAAACAGTGGAGGCAACCACAGCTCAAGGCTGTTCTCTCCTCACCTCCATCTTCAAAGGCCACCCAATTCATTCACCTTAACTTACCACCAGAGCGGGGAAGGAAAAAGCTTCTCTGGAGGAAGTTGGAATGAACTGATAATTTGAGGGCAGACATATAGAACAGAGAGGGCATTTAGGTTCTGGAAAAGTACTTTTGCATAAATATGCTATTTGGTATTAGGCCTATTAGAAAGCAGGACTACTGTACAGGACAAGAGTACATGTACCTAAAATGGGAGGACTCCAACCTGAATCCTAGAGTAGGACATTCTTCTTGACTCACTTTTAATGAGGGGAACATAAACCCAATGCAACCATTTTCCATCAAAGTATGCTTCACTACTGTCAAAGGAAGTTTTAAGAAGCGCATATATGTTTCTAAGTCAAATTCTGGTCTATCAACATATACTTCAAAGGTGAAAGGGATACTCATAGTATAAAAGTTTTCTTAAATACTGAATGAATCGTTCCCTAATTTATATATTTTATAAATCTGAATTTTATTTATCACATTGGGCTTGTCTTTTTTTTAATGTCAAATCTATATTAGCAGTAGTCTTGAATAACTTTTCTACAACTGCTATATCTACTATTTACTAGTTGTTTGGACAAAATAAATAGGTTAACCTAGCCTAAGTTTCTTCCTCTTTCAGTGGGTACAACACAACCTCCGTTTAATGAGCATCTGCTATATGCTAGGCACAGATGAAGCAAGTCCCTTGTATGCCATCTCATTTTGCCCTTAAAATAACCTCATAAAGTAGAAATTATCCTCATTTTACTAAGAAATAAATGGAAACTTAGAAATAATTTGCTTAAAACCACTCAGATAATGACTGGCTGAGCTGGGATCTGAATCAGGCTTGACATCAAAGCCCATGATCTCAAACACTACATTACACTGCCTCTCGCATCAGATAAATATTTGTGCATGTGCACACTATATCCTGTTCTCACAGGTCTCTTGCAATGAGTAAATGAGTTAAGGTATGTAAATATCATTATAAATTAAAACATTATCCAAATGTAAGGGGATGTTTTACCTTCAAGTGGTTCTTGCAGAACAAATGCATTTAACTGAACTTCATTTTTAGGCAGGGTGATCTGGACACTCTTTCCAGCGGATACCACCAGCTCCTTTATAACTAGAAACAAAGAAAATATACAGGACATAAGAAATTAGATCCAGACTATCTCATTTCTCTCCCTCCTTTGGGGCCCAATTTGTTTTATAAATAATATTCTGCTATTTCCTTTATTTCCTCATTATTTATCTACTTTCTAATCCCCTGAAATTTGATTCTGCCCCCACTTTTCTCCTGACAAAGATCTTTTGAGGTCATCAACAAATTGATCCTTAGCAAATCCAATAGTTCTTTCTCAACTCACATACTTTACTTCTGTGGCATCTAATAATGCTGACTGCCTCGTTATTAAAACTCTCAGTTATCATGACACCATATTGTTCTACTTTTATTCCTTTTTCTCTGAGTTTTTCTTCACTGTATTTTAACTAGTCTGTCCCTAAGCCCTCTTTATATAGTACTTTCCATAGAGTTCAATAATTAAAGTTCTACAGTGTCTCAAGGATCATCTTTATGCTAATAAATAACCTTCTAATAAAATACATCTGTAACATTCCTGGAAGAAATGCCAAATATTGATCATGAAGCTAACCTTAATAATTTCTTTCTATTCCAATTGCTACAACCATAGACTTAGGTTATTCCAAGAATCTTAACTGGTCTTCCCTCTGCTAACACTCCCCACTGTAATCTATTCTGTCTTCTTCAAATACTACCCCCACCATGTTACTCTCCTACTTAAGACCCCCCACTCCCACACCATGTTCGAGGCCAACTCCTAATCTGGCATTAGAGAACCATTATCATCTGATCACACCACCTCACCTTTCCTACCCAATTCTGCCTCAGCTGTATTCATTTTCCCTCTTGTGCTCCATACAAGACATGGTCTACTCTTGGGGACTTTGCTAATGTTACTTCCTTCAACTGGGCTATATGTTTTCTTTATTCTAAATCAGTACTTTGTTTCTAGCTTAAAGCCAGTCTTCTCTCCAAGAAATCTTCTCAGACCATTTCAGTTCAAACTTACCTATTTCCTGAACTACTTCAGCATTTCTGGAATACCCACATCAGCTAATAGCTATATACATACGCTATTCATACTATTCAATAACTATCTCATACATGTCTAGGTTTCTCAACCTTGACATTACTGACATTTTGGACCAGATAACTCTTTGTTGTAGGGGGTGGGAGGAACTGTCCTACACACTGTAAGATGGTTAGCAGTATCCCAGGCCCCCACCCACTAGGTGTCAGTAGCAACCCTCCTCCATAATTGTAACAACCAAAAATATTTGCAGGTTATCGAGAACTACTATTATATAAATCTTATTTCTCTGACAATAATTGTCATTTGGCATGACACCTAGGAATTAGAGAGCTTAAAGCAAACAAATGGCTGGTCCATCCATATTTCAAGACTGGGGGTCTTGAAACAAATGGCTGGTCCATCCATATTTCTTAGAAAACATGAAATTTGAGATTTATCTGCTTGAACACTGAACTTGGGGAGAAAGGAAATCTTCCTTATGGAAGTTTCAGCATTTAGACACCCTAAGAGGTTGAATAAGAATTCTCTGAAGTGACTTTCAGAAAGAGAAAGAAAGAAAGAAAGAAAGAAAGAAAGAAAGAAAGAAAGAAAGAAAGAAAAGAAAAGAAAAGAAAAGAAAAGAAAAGAAAAGAAAAGAAAAGAAAAGAAAAGAAAAGAGAAACCATTATACTCATAAAGAGTGTAATGGACAAAAATATAGCATTGCTCAAACCCTTCACAATTACACCAAAAATTACAGGCATTCTGCCTGAACACAAAAATTACTTTAATACCTCAGGAGTGAAACCCCAAAATTTCATGTTATACCACCATGAAAGAAGACCCTAGGAAATCAAAAATCAGCAAAAATTCATTTTCATTGGCTTGGCTTCACCCTGTTGCCTTTTCAGGGGATAAAGAATTAGTTTCCTTGATTAACCACTTCCTCCTAATACCTTAGAACAGCACTCATGAAGCACAGACTTGTTAAGGCAACACTCCTTATAAATTTCCTTCCTATGGGTTGCTTAAAAATAAAGATGCTGCTGAAATCAGAGAGACAAAGAACTGACGTACAATCAGACATCCAGAAGGCAAATAGGTACGTAGATCCAACGGTCTTCCCACTGGCTTCTGTTTGTTTGGTTCCTTGAACATTACTTAATTGAATCTTATGCCTTTTAGTCCCCAACACAGTGGAATCTGGCTCTGGGCAAAAGAGCCTCATAAATTCTCATAGGCTGGGGCCTGCTGAGAAAAAGGATGGAGAGCCCCAAGTCCTCTGATTACAGATACAATGACAGGATTATTATTTTTTCCCCCTAATCCACAGCACTTAAAAGTCATGCCTCCCTCCTTTTCTTGCAGTAAAGGGGACACTGTGATCAAACGCTCTACTTTTCATATCTTATCTCCAAGGACAGAAGCAAAGGGCCTCACCTGGGTATGGTGCTGAGGTGCTCTGGAAAGAGGCCTGGGAGGTAGGGAGGTAGGGAGGTAGGGAGGTAGCATAACTGTAGGAGGGAGCCACTGGCAGAGGGGTAACAATCTGGATTCTCCCAGGGCTTTTTATGTGCTGAGTGCTAGGCGTAGCACCAGGATCCTCTGATGTCTCAGGCTGGACTGACACATTCTTTGACCAACCAGGAGTCTCCGCAGTCAGGACTGTGGTTAAGGGACTGGAAATTACAACGGCCTTGTGGACCTAAAGAAATGCAAACATTCGCTTGAATAGGCAAAAGTTATACAGCCAGTTTTTAGGTTATGTCTCATAAAATAATTACATGTTAAATGTTTTTATGAAAAATGCAAAACTGTCAAAAATATTAAAGAAACTAATCTCGCCACCCAAACTGGTGTTCAAATGTTGTTGTCAGTCTTCCCAGTCTTTTTTACTATGCAAAGAGGTTTGCTTAAAACAAAATAGTCATAACCATTCTATGCATACTCTTTTACCTTCTTTTCTCAACATTTACATTAAATCTTTCTACAAATACTTCTTAAGCACTTATGGAACAGGGGCTGTGGATCCAAAATATAAATAAGACAGAATAGCTGTGCTCAACAAGTGCACGGTCTAGTGGGAGAGAGAACAAAAAACCTAACAAGCCAAAATGATAAATACACCTATAAAGGTTACACTGAACCCAAAAAGCATGGTCTGAAGAGTACTTATCTCCTCTCTTGAAGAGGGAGCATGTGAAGGACAGTTTCAATAAATAAATAAAGGCTTTTTCTAGAGGACCGTCCTAAGCTGAGTTTAAAAAGGTAAACAGTTTTTTACTAGAAAAAAGCTGAGGGGAAAGAGAATATAGGTACAGGAAATGAGATTAGCATGGCTTGTGTCGGGAGCTGAGAGTCATAAGCAAAGTGAGAGGCAGGAAGTAATGGAGGATGAGCTGGAAAGACTGTCAAGAGCCAGACTAAAGAAGACACATGCTATTTTAAGGTGCCAGGTAGTGTTGAGCAATTACAGTGTTATAGACAGGGAAATGACAAGGTCAGGTTTTTGTCTTAAATGGATCATTCAGGTTGCTGCATCATGTAAGGGTTTGAAGAACTAAGACAACAGCAGAAATACCACTTAGGAAGGTACTGCATTCATCCAAATGAGAAATGATGAGCGGCTACACAAAACTGGTGGTATGGATTTTTTTTAATCAACTGAATTGAAGTGTATTTTACAGAAAGTAAACTGCATGTTTTTAAAGTGTATAGGACTATGAGTTTTGACAAGGGTATATACCCAGGTAACCACAATCAAGAGAGAAACCACTTCCGTCAGCCCCAGAAGTTGGCTCATTCCCTTTGCAGTAAATTCCTGCCTCCACCCTCAGGCTCACGCAACCACTGATTTGTTTTCTGTCTCCATTGGTTAGTTTGGGCTTTCTTATATTCCATATAAAATGAATCTATTTCTGGTCACGTACTATTTTTGTTTCTGGCTGCTTTCACTCAACATATTTAAAAAAAATTTTTTTAATGTTTTTATTTATTTTTGAATGAGAGAGAGACAGAGCATGAGCAGGGGAGGAGCAGAGAGAGGGAGACACAGAACCCGAAGCAGGCTCCAGGCTCCAAGCTGTCAGCACAGAGCCCGACGTGGGGCTCGAACTCACCAACTGCGAGATCATGACCTGAGCCAAAGTCGGACGCTCAACCGACTGAGCCACCCAGGCGCCCCTCACTCAACATATTTTAAAGATTCATCCATGTTATTGTGTATATCAGTAATTCCTTCCTTTTTATTACTGAGTAATATACCATTCTAGAGATATACCAAAATTCATTTACCCATTCATCTATTGATAGAGATTGAAGCGGTTTTCAGTTCTCAGCTCTTGTAAATAAATCTGCTATAAATGTTTGAATACCAAAGTTTCTGTTAACATGTGTTTTAGTTAATTTGGGGTAAATACTCAGAAGTCTTTATTGCGGGTTACATATAAGTGTATATTTAAGTTTATGAACTGTTATCTAAAGTGTCTACACCATTTTGCATTTCTACCAGCAATGTATGAGAGTTCCAGGTGCTCCACAACTTAACCACACTTGGTATTCTTGGTCTTTTTATTTTTCATCATTCTAGTAGTATCTCACTGTGATTTAATTTGCATTTTTTTGATGACTAATGAGGCTGAATATTTGTTTATGTGTTTACTGGCCAGTCATATGTTTTCTTTAGTGACATTCAAATCTTTGTCCACTTTTTTTTTTACTTTATTAAGACATAACTGACATACAATAAACAGAACATATTTAAAGTGTACAATTTGACAAATTTTACTATATGCATACTTTGAAACCATCACCACAATCAAGATAATGAGCATATCCATCACTTCCAAAGATTCCTCATGCTCCTTTGTAATCCCTTGTCCCAACTCCCAGCCCCAAGCAACCACTGCTCTGCTTCTGTCACTACAGATTAGTTTGCATCTTCTAGTATTTTATATAAACAGAATCACATTCTATGTACTCTTTTCGTCAGCTTCTTTCACCCAGCGAAATTATTTTGCTATTTGTCCACATTGCTGTATCAGTACCTTTTCCTTTATGATTGCTGAGCAACGCATATACTAATATACCACAATTTGTTTATTCATTCACCAATAGATGGACATATGGGCTGGTTCCAGTTTTTGCCTATTACAAATTGACTTGCTATAAATATTCCTCTATAAGTCTTTGTATGAACCATATATCCTTTCATTTCTCTTGTATAAATATCTGCAAGTGGAATGCCTGGTCATAAGGGAGATATGCCTTTAACTTTAAAAAAACTACCAAACTATTTTCCAAAGTTATATCATTATATAGTCCCACCACTGGTATGAGAATTCCAGTTGTTCTACAACCTTGACAGAAATTGTTTTTTTTGTCTTTTTAAGTCTTTTTAAGTTTAGACATTATGGAGGTGTGTAATGGCATCTTATTGTTGTTTTAATATGCATTTTCCTAATGATTAATAAGTATCTTTTCATGCACTTATTGGACATTTTTGTCCCAACACTATATTGGATTGTATGAATTCTTTGATGGACTATCTGTTCAAATCCTTTGCTTTATTATTAGTTTTCTGATTAAGTTCAACAGCTCTTTATGTATTCTAGAATAAGAGCTTTGTTGAGTATTTAATTTGCAAATATGGTTTCCCAGTCTGTAGCTTGCCTTTTCATTTTTGTTACTGGTGTCTTTTAAATAGCAAAAGTCTATAATTTTTTATTCTAATTTATCATTTTTTTTCTTTTATGGTTCATGCTTTTAGTGATATGAGTTTATTTATTTATTTAATGACAAGATCACAAAAGGGTTCTCCTGTGTTTTCTTCTATAAGTTTTATAATTTGAGCTCTTACATTTAGGTCTATGATCCATATGAGATCATTTTTCTGTACAGTAGGAGGTAAGGGTCAATGTTCATGTTTTTTCATATCACTATCCAATTGTTCCAGCATCTATTTATTGAAAAGATTATCCTCTCCCCATGGACTTGCCTTGGCACATCAACTAACCATATTTGCGTGGGTCTATTTCTAGATGTTATTCTGTTTCACTAATTTAGTCTATCTTTACACCAATACTACTGCTTTGATGACTGCAGCTTTACACTAAGTCTTAAAGCTACAGAGTTTAAATCTTCCAACTCTGTTGTTTATTTTCAAGGTCGTTTTGACATTCTAAGTCCCAATCCATGAACATGATTGTACCAGTTTTCTAGGGCTGCCATAACAAATTACCACAAACTTAGTGGCCTAAAACAACAGAAACTTATTCTCTCACAGTTCTAGAAGCCAAAAGTTTGAAATCAAGACATTTGCAGGGCCACAATCCTACTGAAGGCCTTTGGGGAGACCTTCTTTGCCTCTTCCAACTCCCAGAGGCTCTTAGCATTTCTTGGTTTGTGGCAACATAACTTCAATCGCTATCTTCATCTTCACATGACTGTCTTCCTTGTGTCTCTCTGGGTCCAAATCTACCTTTGCTTCCTCATGAAAGGACACCAGGCATTGGATTTAGAGTCCACCCTAAATAAATAAAGAATGATTTTAACTTAAGATCCTTAACTAACTACATCTACAAATATCCTATTCCCAAATAAGGACAAATACTGAGGTCCCAGGAGGACATTATTTTGAAGGGAACACTCTTACAATGCGGTATTATTTCTCCATTTATTTAGTTCTTTACTTTCAGCGATGTCTTACAGTTTTTGGTATGTAGCTCTTGCACATATTTTGTTAAATCCATCCTTAAGTATTTTATGTTTTTGTATGCCATACATTTTTTATTTTTATTTTTCCTAATGTTTATTTATTTAGAGAGAGAGACAGAGCATGCATGCAAGTGGAAGAGGGGCAGAGAGAGAAGGAGAGAGAATCCCAAGCAGGCTCCACACTGGCAGCCCAGAGCCCAACACGAGGCTCTATCTCACGAACCATGAGATCATGGCCTGAGATGAAATCAAGAGTCAGATGCTTAACCAACCAAGCCATCCAGGCACCCTGGATGCTATACATTTTTAAAAACTTCAATTTCCAAGTATTCATCACTAATATATAAACACAATTGATTTTTGTATATTGGTCTTATATCCTGATGCCGTTCTGAATTCCCTTAAATAGTTCCAGTAGTTTTTGTGTAGATTCCTTGGAATTTGGGGGGTACATGATTCTATCATCTGTGAATAAAGGCAGTTTTCCTTCTTTATCTCCAATCTGTATTCCTTTAATTTCTTTTTCTTGCATTATTACATTAGCTAGGACCTCCAGTACAATGCTGAGTAAAAGTGGCTAGAGCCACTATTTGCTGGGCAATGTTCATCTTGTTTTCCTTTGTATGTTTGAACACGGGTTCCTTTAACTTTTTAAGCATGTTTTTAACAGCACTGAAGTCTTGCTAAATCTGACAGCTGAGTCCTCTCAGAATTCACTTCTACTGATTACTTTTCTTTCCCTAAATATGGGTCATACTTTCCTGATTCTTTTTTTACATGTCTCATGACACCTGGTTGGAAACTGGAAATTTTAGATCATATACTGCAGCAATTTGGGATTCTATTTTATTTTTCTGATGGGCTGTTGATTATTTTTAGTAACTTCTGTGTGCTTAAACTGAAGGATCAGACTCCCTCCACAGAATGTTGCAAGTGATACCTTTGCTCAGTTTTGTTTTGTTTTTTATTCTTATTTTTATTTTAGCCTGGCGTCCTAGGTGTCGCTCCTGTATCTGCACAGTTTAGCAGTCAGTCAATGATTTGGGCAGAGGTTACTCAAGCACATTAAGCCCATAAACCTTCACCCTCTGCCAATCCATCTGTGTGTTCCTTGGGGAATGCACTGAAAGTTGCAGCCAATTCTCAAGTCTCCTTTGATTTTTAGCTTTTACCAGGTTCTCTTGGGTATCTTTGGGTTTCTCCGTTGACCAGGGATATGTGGAGAGCTTATCTTAGCCCTTTTATGGCTCTCTTATTTTTAAGATCTTTCCATTAAGTTTCTGGCAGGCCCACCACTCATCCCAGCAGGCACTGCAATCTCAGGCTAGCAAAGCTGTGGATTCTCTCCATTCATTCCCAGCTAAGTTTGCCACGTTCAGTTGTCAAAGCTATGAGTTTTCACCCTTTGCCCCAAGCCATGTCGAACCTCTAGAAAAGTGGCGAGTTTTCATGTCCAACCACACACGTAAAACTACGTTTCTTGTCACCTGAGCTGGAGTGATGGAGGTAGACACTGATGGGGGAAGCCCCAGGAAGAAGACTACTACAGACACCCACTGTACTTGCTCAAAGCATTATCAGCTGAAATGCTTCTCAATTTGCTTCTGCCTCTATTGTATTTTTAGTAGCCTGAAATATTTTTGACAATTCTGTTCAGTTTTATACGTATTTTTTCAATGAGAAAATTAGGGACCCTCTCATGATGCCGTAAGTGGAAGTTCTCTAATCTCTATTTTCCCATTTCTAAAATCATTTACATTTCTTTTGAAATTCTTTAACTGTTCACTCACTAAAACCATTTTCCTTTAACTTCCATTAGTTTTCTGAACATACTTTGAAGTCTTTGACTACTAACTCCAATATCTGAATCAAACTAGAGTCTGTTTCCACTGACTGCTTTTACCTCCTGAGTGTGGGTCACTTTCTCCTCTGTCTTTGCATGTCTAACAGTTTCTGTTTGAATACTGGACATCTAATATATGCAGTGACTCTGGATTCTACTGTATTTTCATTGGGATTATTTACAGTATTTTTTTTTCTAGTAGGCAAGTAACTTATCTGGACTGAGAACTGTAGACTTTGCTTCCTCTGCAATATGCAGCAACTGATATCTTTGTGTAATTCCCACAGCTGCTTTTTCAACCTGGTCCCCTGCAGGTGTTCTCGTTTAATCTGGTGATAAGCAAAACAATTTTGCCATAGATTGTACCCAGAATTGGGGCCTGCTCTGTGCTTTCTTAACTTCATGAGATTATTCCGTAAATTTTTTCAGCCTTAGACTCTGTACTTGGACTCCCTAAGTCAGTAAGACTTCAGATTTCTGCCACCTGAGCTATATATCGTTGAGGAATGCACTCAGTTAAACTCACAGAACTCACTTTGCATTACATTCTGTCTTTCAAAGACAGAACTCTGCCTCTCTGATCTCTGCCTGCTTTATTACCATGCCCTCTGGAATCTTCCTATGTAGGTGTAGTTTAGAGGTTCAGCCAGGGATTTTAGTAGAGTTTATTGTCAGGTTATGGATTTCGCCATCTTCTGTGCTTTTCTTATTTTCCCCATAAATTTTCAGGGAATTTTTCTATCCTGAAATCTGTTCTTTGCCACCATAAGGAAATAAAACTAAAGTTTTCCACTGCCACTCTCCTCTGCTGTGGGGGTTAGCTAATGCCTTTAGGCAAAAATTTTAAAAAGCTGCAAACTCACAATTCTTATCACTTCCAGTTGCTGTTTTTTCAAGAATAAGCTCTCCTTTAGCTTCTGTCTGCTTTGGGATCCTTTCCAATTTCCTTAAATACATTTTTTTTTTTTTTTTTACATATTTTATAATTATTATCTGTGGGAGGATTCAGGAGACCACCACACTGCCACCATTACTGGAAATTCCTCCTGTGGGATGAATTTTAAAATATTAAGAATCTAATACTTGTGAAGCTGAAATGCATCAGGGGCTTGGGGGAAAGAATCTAAGATGAATCCCATGTTTCTAGCTTGAGTGGAGGGACTAACTATAGTGGTATCAAAAACTAAGATAGACTACAAAGGAGCAACTTTAAGAAAATAACAGGCAAGTTATGTTTTAGACATACTAAACCTGAGGTACAGCTGGGAAATTCAAAGCGACCCAGAGTTGGAATCAAGATCCCAAAGATAGCAACTGAAGCCATGGGAATACATAAGCTTGCCCAAGAAGAGCAAGTAAGGAAAGGAAACGAGGCTTAAAAATAGAATACTTGGGAATAACAATGCTCCTGTAATGAGGAAAAATATCAATTAATTAAAACTGACCCAGAAATAACAGAGAGAACAGAACTGGTAGACAAAGGTATTAAAATAATAATTATTATATTCCATATATTCAAGAAGCTATAGGAAAAAGTGCATGACTTCATATAGTAAGTAGTGACACGGAAGATTTTTTTTTTTTTTTAGTTTTTTTAATGTTTATTTATTTTAGAGACAGAGAGAAAGAGAGTGAGTAGGGGAGAGGCACAAGAAGAGGGGGACAGAGAATTCAAAGCAGGCTCTGTGCTGTCAGCAGAGAGCCCGATGTGGGGCTCAAACTCACAAACTATGAGATCATGACCTGAGCCAGAGTCAGATGCTTAACCAACTAAGCCACCCAGGAAGATATTTTTTTTAAAAGATCCAAATCAAGCTTCTAGAGATGAAGATTATAATGTGTAAGATGAAAAATACACTGTGGAGAATTTTGTGTTTCTGTGAGCCACTGCTGTGATTAAGGTATTGTTATCCTGGCTTATGTACAGACACATACATAAAATACATTGCAAAGATTAAATGGCACAGTAGACAATGCAGAAGAAAAGATAAGTAAACTTAAAGACATAATAACAGAAATGATTTGAAATGAAACACACAGAGAAAAGACTGAAAAGAAATGAACAAAGTAGCAGCAACTTGTAAAACAAATTCAAGTGACCAAAAACACTTTGGAGTTCTCAAAGGAAGGGGGGACAGTAAAATATTTGAAAAAAATAATAGTCAATAATGTCCAAATCTGATGAAAACTATAAACCCACACTTGAATATAAATTTGAGTTTATGCTCCAAGGATAAGAAACAGAAAGAAAACTACAGCAAGGAATAACAATGGAATTACTTAAAACAGCGATAAAATCGTAAAAGCAGCCAGAGAAAAAAGACACATTATGTATAAAGGAAAGAAATATATAAAAATTACAGCCGACTTTTCAATGAAATAACACAAGCTAGAAGATATTGCCACAATATCTTTAAAGTACTGTAAGCAGGGGCACCTGGGTGGCTTGGTCAGTTAGGTGTTCAACTCTCAATTTTGGCTCAGGTCATGATCTCATGGTTCGCAGGATCAAGCTCCATGTAGGGCTCTGCGCTGACATGGCAGAGCCTGCTTAGGGTTCTCTCTCTCTCTGGCCCTGCCCTGCTCTTTCTCTCTCAAATAAACCTTTTTTTAAAAAAGGTATTATAGGGTACCTGGGTGGCTCAGTCGATTGAGCATCCAATTTTGCCTCAGGTCATGATCTCATGGTTCGTGAGTTCAAGGCCCGCATCAGGCTCTGTGCTGACAGCTCCAGCCATGCCAGAGCCTGCTTCAGATTCTGTGTCTCCCTCTCTCTCTGTCCCACCCCTGCTGACACTCTGTCTCTGTCTCCCTCAAAAATAAAAATAAACATTAAAAAAAATTTTTTTAATAAAAAAGGTACTATAAGCAAAAAAACAAAAACAAAAACAAAACAACCCTGCCAACTTAGATTTACTTAAACAGCAAAGGTATTTTTCAAAGATGAAGGTGAAATAAAGACTTTTCAGACATACAAAAGCTGAAAGAATTCATCACTACAAACCTACACCACAAGAAATGATAAAGAAAATCCTTCAAGACAAAGAAGATGATACCAAATGGAAACCTAGATCTACATAAAGTAATAAAGAGCACTGAAAATAGTAACTAATTGGTTATATATTTCTTCTTATTATTCAAATCTCTTTAAAAGGTAACTGGCTGTTTAAAACAAAAATAGTAGTAATAGATGCTATGGTTTATAACATGTGGAAGTAAAATGTATGACAACAATAGAGCAAAGGATGGAAAGAGAAAATAGAAGTGTCGTAAGGCCCTTACATTATATATGAACTAGTAAAATATCATTTGAATGTAGTTCTTGATAAGCTAATGATGTGAACTATAAACTCTATAGCAACCAGTAAAACTACATAACTATTATAACTATTAATCTTTTTATTGCTGCTGTAAAAAATTATATTAGCAGCCTAAACCATAAAAATTTATTATCTTACAGTTCTGCAGGATAATAATCCAGCACAGATCTCACTGGGGTAAGATTAAGGTGTTCACAGGGCTTTATTCCTTTTTGGAGGCTTTAGGAGAGAATCTGTTTCCTTGCTTTTTCCATTTTCTAGAAGCCATCTACTTTCTTTGGCTCATGGTCCCCTCTCTCCATTTTCAAAGCAAGCAATGTTACATCTCTCTATGTCTTTCTTCTATAGTTATATTATCCTCTTCCACATTTAAGGACTCTTGTGTATAAATTGGGCCTACCAAAAAATGCAAGATAATCTCCCTATTTTTTTTTTTTAACGTTTATTTTTGAGACAGAGAGAGACAGAGCATGAACAGGGGAGGGGCAGAGACAGATGGAGACACAGAATCTGAAACGGGCTCCAGGCTCTGAGCTGTCAGCACAGAGCCCGACGCGGGGCTCGAACTCACGGACCGTGAAATCATGACCTGAGCCGAAGTCGGACGCTTAACCAACTGAGCCACCCAGGCGCCCCATAATCTCCCTATTTTAAGGTCAGCTGTTTAATAACATTAATTCCATCTGCAACCCTACTTCCTCTTTGCTATGTAACATAACATAGTCACAGCTTCCTGAGAGTTGGACATTGGCCTCCTGTTCTGCCTATCACCACTAATAAATCAAGAAAAGCAGGTAAAATGGAATAAAAAATAGTTAATTTCAGGGAGAGCATAAAAATAGGGATAAAATGAACAAAAAACACGTGGGACAAACACTAAATAAATACTAGGTAGTAGAATTTGACTCCAATCACATCAGTAGTCACATTAAATAGTCTACATATCTCAGTTAATCACCAGAGATTCTCAGACTGGAAAAAAAGCAATATCCAGCTATATGTAGCCTATAAAAAATACATTTTAAATATAAAAACACAAGTAAGTTAAAGGTAAAAACATGAAAAAAGATACATTATGCTAATACTAACCAAAAGAAAACCTGACTGGATATATCAATATCAGACAAAACAGATTTCAGAGCAAAGAATATTATCAAAGATAAAGAAGATGATTTTATAATGATAAAAGGGCCAATTCACCAAGAGTATGTAACAATCCTAAACATTTACACAGCTAATAAAATTTTCAAAGTACATGAAGCAAAAGCTAATCTAACAGTGAGGAGAAACAGATATATCCACAAATATTGTACGATATTTCATCACCTTTCTAAATAACTGATAGAAACTAACAGAAAATAAGTAAGGATATAGAAGATCTGAACAACAGTAACCAACTTGACCTATTTGACATTTATAGAACACTCACCCAACAATAATAGTAGGATACATATTCTTTTCAAATACACAATGAACATTTACCAAGACAGACCATTTTCTGAACCATAAAACAGGTCTCAATGCATTTAAAAGGATTTAAGTCATACAACATTCACAGACAGCAATGCATAAAAATTACATTAAATTACCAATCAATAAGACAACAATATCTGGAAGGCCCTCACCCCCAATATTTGGATACCACATTACATACTTCTAAATAACCCAAGAGTCAAAGAAATAGTCAAAAAGGAAATTTAAAAGTATTCTGAACTGAATGAAACTGTAAAAACAAAATATCAAAACTTGTAGGATTCAGCTAAAGCAGTACTTAGAGGGAAATTTATAGCACTAAAATGCCTATGTTAGAAAAAAATCTGAATTAACGATTGAGATTATATCTTAAGAAACTAGAAAAAGAGCAAATGAAATCCAAATTATGAAGAAGAAATGAAATAATAGATTAGAGCAGAAATCAATAAAATAGAAAAGCAATAGAGAAAAATGAATAAAACCAAAGATTCATTAAGAAAATCTAGTCAGTCTGATGCGGGGAGAGGGGGGGAGAAAGGGGAAGGGAACACAAATTACCAATATAATCACCACAGGTTCTACAGTTATTAGAAGGGCAATAAGGGAATATTATGAGTAACTTTATGCCAATAAGTTTGACTATTGGGACAAAATGCACAAATTACCTGAAAGACACAATCTGCCCGTTCACTCATGAAGAACTATTATAGATAACCTAAATTGCTATGTATCTATTATATAGATGAATTTATAGTTTAAGATTTTCCTGCAAAGAATTCCAGGTCAAGATAGCTTCACTGGGGAATTATATTGAATATTTAAGGAATAAATAGTACCGGTTCTACACTAACTTTTCCAAGAAACGAAAAGAGTTAAAACTTTCAGCTCATTTTATAAGGCCAGTATTTCTTTGATGTTAAAAATCACAGGCTAATATCCCTCGAGAATACAAATTCAAAATTCATAACGAAATTTTAGTAAACCAAATATAACAATATACAGAAAGGATAATATATTATGACTAAGTAGGTTTTATCTCAGCAACACAGGGTAATTTAATACTCAAAATCAATCAAGGTATTCACCATGTTAACACACTGAAAACAAGAACCCATATGATCATATCAATACATGTAAAAAAAAAAAAAAAAGCATTTGACAAAACCCAACATTTATTCCTGATACAAATTCACATCAACACTTTCACCACTTTTATTCAACATTGTAGTAAAGGTTCTAGGCAGTGCAATAAGGCAAGAAAAAGAAGTAACAGGCATCCACATCAGAAAAGAAGTAAAATGGTCTTTATTCACAGACAACATGATTATAAATAGAGAAAATCCAATGGAATCTACAAAAAAGTTACTGGTATGATTAAGTGAGCTTAGCAAGGTTTCAGGATACAAGATCAATCTACAAAAAGTAATTATATTTCTACACACTAGCAACAAACAGAAACTGAATTTTTTTTATAGTTTCTTTCACGGAGCATTTTAGAAACTGAATTTTTTAAATGCCAATTATAATAGCACCAAAAGTATAAAATACTTAGAAGTAAGTGACAAAATATGTGCAAGATTTGTACCCTGAAAACAACACATTGCTGAGAGAAATTAACGATGATGTAAATAAAAAGAAAGATACTCTGTGTTCATGGATCACTAGATCACTATTATTATTAGGCTATCAATTCTCTCCAAATTGATCTATAGCCCCAAGATAGTCCCAATAAAAATACCAGAAGGCTTTTTAAAAATAAATTGACAAGATGATTTTTTTGACAAAATGATTCTAAAATTTATATGGAAACATAATGGACCCAGAATAGCCAAAAATTTCTTTTTTAAATTTTTTATATGTTTATTTATTTTTGAGGGAGAGAGAGAGAAAGAGAGCATGTGAGTGGGGGAGGAGCAGAGAGAGGGAGACAGAAAATCCAAAGCAGGCTCCATGCCATCAGCTTAGCCCAACGTGGGGCTCAAACCCACGAACCCTGAAATCATGACCTGAGCCAAAGTCCGACGCTCAACCAAGCCACCCAGGCTTCCCCTAGCCAAAAAATTTCTGATAACAAAGAACAAAGCTGTAAGATTTACATAATCTGAATAAAAGACTTACTACAAAGCTATCATTATCAAGACAGTGTGGTGTTGAAGTGCCTGGCTGGCTCAGTCGGTAGAGCAGGCGACTCTTGATCTCAGGGTCATGAATTCAAGCCCCACATTGGGCAAAGAACTTACTTAAAAAAAAGACAGGGTGGTGTTGATATAGACAATGTATCAATATAAACAAATAAAATGATGGAACCAAAAAGAGTCCAGAAATAGATTCATAAGTATATAGTTAACTGATTTTCAATAAAGTGAAAAGCAATTCAGTGGAGAAAGGATGCAAAAAATATGGTGCTACCACAACTGGATATTCATATGCTAAAAAACAAAACAAAACAAAACCCTTCCATCCACACCTCCTACCATGCACAAAAACATTCTAGACCTGAACTTAAAAACTTAAAACTATAAAACTTTCTGAAGTTAGGATAAAATCTTTCTAAAACACAATACCAAAAGCATGATCCATAAATTTAAAAAACTGATAAACTAGACATCATCAAAATTAATATCTGCTCTTCAAAAGACACTGCTAAGAGAATGAAAATACAAGCCACAGATTGAGAGAATATGTACAAATCAAATTTCTAATAAACGACATATATGCAGAATATGTATGTAAGAGGACAACCCAATTTTTAAAATGGGGAAAACTATAAACACGTTGCCAAAAAATATATAAATGGCAAATAAGTACATGAAAAGATGTTCAACATCATCAGTCATGAAGAAAATGCAAAGAAAAGCCACAATGAGATACTATTAACACACCTATTACAATGTCTAAAACCATACAAAGTTTAGTGAGAAGGTGGAACACCTAGAACTTTCATACATTACAAATGGGAATGTAAAATGGTACAACTGCTTGGAAAAAGTTTGGCGGTTTCTTATAATATTAAATATATACCTACGATATGATGCAGCTATTCCACTCCCAGGTATTTATCCAAGAGAAATCAAAGTATATCCCCATACAAAGACTTTTACACAAATTTCCTAACAGCCTTATCTGCACCCAAAAATCTACAAACAATTCAAATGTCCATCAACAGGTGAACAGATAAACAAATGATGTATCCATACAGTGGAACACTATTTAGCAATTAAAGGGAACCAACTACACACTATGTAGGATGTGACACATACTACAACAAGGATGAACATCAAAACATGATGCTAAGTGAAAGAAGCCAGACTCAAAAGACTACATATTGCATGGCTCATTTATATGAAAAGTCCAGACAAGGCAAATTTAAAGAGATTAGTGGATGCCTGGGGCTAAGAGTGGGAGTGGGGATGGCACAAGGGAAGTTTTTGGGGTGACAGAAATGTTAAACTGGATGGTGGTGATAATGCACAACTCTATGCTTAATAAAATCACAAAACTGTATGCTTACAAGGAGTGAGTTTTATGGCATCCTCAATAAAGTCGTTAAAAAGAGTACATAATGTATGATTCCATTTATATAAAAATTCTGGAAAATCTATAATAACCTAAAGCAGATCAGTGGTTGCCCTGGGGTAAGGGAGGGAGAAGGAAGGACAGATTATAAAGGGACAGGAGGAAATTTTGGGGCGTAATGGATATGTTCATTACCTTTTTTGTGGGGATGGTTTTATAGGTATATTTTTGTTAAAACAAATTATACACTTTAAACATGTACATACAGTTTATATCAATTACACTTCAAGAAAGCTGTTTTTTAAAAGTATGGTATTCACATGGAACAAAAACAGACACTCAGATCAATGGAACAGAATAGAAATGGACTCACAAACATACGGCCAACTAATCTTTGACTAAGCAGGAAAGCAGAGCCAATGGAATAAAGACAGTCTCTTCAGCAAGTGGGGCTGGGAAAACTGGACAGCGGCATGCGGAGAAATGAACCTGGACCACTTTCTTACACCATACACAAAAATAAACTCAAAATGGAGGAAAGACCTAAATGTAAGACAGGAAGCCATCAAAATCCTCGAGGAGAAAGCAGGCAAAAACCTCTTTGACCTTGGCCGCAGCAACTTCTTACTCAACACGTCTCCGGAGGCAAGGGAAACAAAAGCAAAAATGAACTATTGGGACCTACCTCATCAAAATAAAAAGCTTCTGCACAGCAAAGGAAACAATCAGCAAAGCTAAAAGGCAACCAGCAGAATGGGAGAAGATATTTGCAAACGACATATCAGATAAAGGGTTAGTATCCAAAATCTATAAAGAACTTATCAAGCTCAACACCCAAAAAACAAATAATCCAGTGAAGAAATGGGCAAAGACATGAATAGACACTTCTCCAAAAAAGACATCCAGATGGCCAACCAACACATGAAAAAATGCTCAACATCACCCATCATCAGGGAAATACAAATCGAAACCACAATGAGATACCACCTCACACCTGTCCAAACGGCTAACATTAACAACTCAGGCAACAACAGATGTTGGTGAGGATGTGGAGAAAGGGGAACTCTTTCGCACTTCTGGTGGGAATGCAAAACTGGTGCAGCCACTTTGGTAAACAGTATGGAGGTTCCTCAAAAAATGAAAAATAGAACTATCCTATGACGCAGCAATTGCACTGCTAGGTATTTATCCTAAGGACACAGGAGTGCTGTTTCGAAGGGGCACACGCACCCCAAAGTTTATAGTAGCACTATAGACAATAGCCAAAGTATGAAAAGAGCCCAAATGTCCATCGATGGATGAATGGATAAGGAAGATGTGGTATATATATACAATGGAGTATTACTCAGCAATCAAAAACAGTGAAATCTTGCCATTTGCAACTACATGGATGGAACTAGAGGGTATTAGGATAAGTGAAATTAATCAGAGAAAGACAAATATCATGACTTCACTCATATGAGGACTTTAAGACACAGAACAGATGAATATAAGGGAAGGGAAGCAAAAATAATATAAAACCAGGGAGGGGGACAAAACATAAGAGACTTTTAAATATGGAGAACAAACAGAGGGTTACTGGAGGAATTGTGGGATGGGGGATGGCTAAATGGGTAAGGGGCAGATAAGGAATCTACTCCTGAAATCACTGTTGCACTATATGCTAATTTGGATGTAAATTAAAAAAATAAAATTAAAAAATATATATAAAAAAATAAAAAGTTAAAATAAATAAAAATTCCTTAAACTATAAAAAAAAAGAAAGTATGGTATCCACAGAAGAGCAAGCATTCTGTGTGGCTGAAGTGGAAAGCAGAGGAAGTTCAGAAAAGCCATTCATATAACCAAAAATATATATATATTTTAATTTTTTTTAACGTTTTCATTTATTTTTGAGACAGAGAGAGACAGAGCATGAGCAGGGGAGGGGCAGAGAGAGAGGGAGACACAGAATCTGAGGCAGGCTCCAGGCTCTGAGCTGTCAGCACAGAGCCCGACGCAGGGCTCGAACTCACAAACCGTGAGATCATGACCTGAGCCGAAGTCGGACGCTTAACCAACTGAGCCACCCAGGCACCCCTAATCAAAAATATATTTTTAATGGCTGAACAACTTCAACTTTCCCCTTATTAGACAGACTGCTTCCATTTTTTAATTAAGTAGCGTCTTATCATTGTGTATGAAGCTCTTTCTTTATTTAGGAATTGCTGCTTTAGAACAGATTCCCAGAAATAGAAGAGTATAAATCCTTTTAAGCAAGGCAGGCAGATTTTTATTTTTAAAGAATTTGTTTATTATTTATTATTATTAAATTTTTAAAAAGCAGGAAGAGGAGATATGAAGCAAATAATTTTACTTCAGAAACTATGAAGTAATACTAAAAATTTGTAGAGGATGATATAGGGTTGAGATTTGGGTGAAATTTCCTTAGGCAATTTTTTTCCAGCACTCGACAGAAATAAAAACCAACCTAATTCTGAACTAACCGTAAGTCATATAATCATGCCCCAGGTGCATACACCTATTTCATCTTCAAAGAAGCTTTATTCAGAATGATGAGAGGCTTCTATTCACATTCTCTTTTGCCATTTCTCTCTCACTCCTTCTCCCACTTCTTCCTTCTGCTTTCTCCCCAGGCCTAGTTGGGACTGCCTTCCCCTCATCAAACAAGCCAGCCCAGTGATTAATATCATAATTCCAGATGACCCAAAAAACTTCCACCATGAGCTGTTCGGTTTTGAGTATCAGGAGCCTGCAGGACCCACACAGGATGTTCACACTTATCCAGGCCATATCATCACAGTCCAAGTAGGGGGCCCTCCTTGGTAGTACGCATGCCACCCTGGTGACTACTTAATAAAAAAGAACGAATGGTTCATAGAAATTGAACTTTCAACACATTTTGATTTGAGACACAACTGTATTAAAATAAAACAAAAACTATCATTGTCATTAACAAAAAATCCTACTAGAAGACAGTCTTCCTACAATAGCAAAGCCAGTGGGGTTTAAAGACATACCAACCCAGTTCTCAGCAACTAAAGCTGAGGCTGGAGAACAGGGCAGGGTTTATTTTTGCAGCAGTTAGTTACAAAGTTATGTCTTCTCATAGTCTCCTTGGAGAAACTAAGACCACCATGAAGAGAGAAAGGGAGAGGGATGATAAGGGTGTTGGCTAAGAGATGACTGGTTTTGAGACTTTCTTCCCAAGGCTCAAGGTGTGCCAATTAGCAACGCTCTATTAACCCATCCACACCAAAACCTTCACCACTGCCTGCATCCTAAGTTAACTTAGCAAAGTAGCCAACAGGGGTACCTGGCTGGATCAGTCAATGGAGCGGGTGACTCTTGATCTCAGGGTTGTAGGTTCAAGCCTCATGTTGGGTATAGAGATTACTTAAAAATAAAAAAGCCTTAAACAAAGTAGCCAACAAACACATTTTTAAATTCACTTCATATAGTGAAATAGATAAAAAAAAAAAAAAAAAAAAAAAAGATAAGCTGATGAAAGAACCAGAAAATTTAGGAGATGAGAGGAGAAAGGGAGCAGTTAAGGGGGGAGGGGAGGAAAAAGGAAAGGGTATTCTAGTTCAGGCACTAATACTTTTGAGAAAAGAACAGTACAGTTGCAGGGATTTCTGCACACCCACACACAACAAGGGCACAGGCTACCCAGTTTTTCTTTCAATGCAATAAGCCAGTAATGTAAGGTTAGAATGGTGGTGGGGGAGGGGGCATTTAGTGCATATGTGTGCACCCAGACAGTACTAGAAGGGCCTTGGTCACTGAGGGGTAGCAAAGTCATACAACTTATCCAGGCCAGGGGGCTGGAAGGGGCCTGAGGCTAACCAATTTTTGGTAAAAGTTATTGGCCTGTCCGCTGCCCAGATAACAGAGAATGAGAATCTGAGGGAAACTAGGCCTGGCCCTTAGGAATTCCAAATATGTCAGGAAATAATAGCCAGAAGAATAAATGAACCCTTGGCAAAAATTTCACAACCCTAAAGGATTATAGGGAAGATTTTTTAGTTTTTATTTTTTTAATGTTTATTTATTTTTGAGAGAGAGAGAGACAGAGTGCGAGTGCGGAGGTGCAGAGAGGGAGATACAGAACTCGAAGCAGGCTCCAGGCTCTGAGCTGTCAGCACAGAGCCTGACGCGGGGCTCAAACTCACGGACTCACAGACTGTGAGATCATGACCTGAGCCGAAGTTGGCCACCCAACCCACTGAGCCACCCAGGCACCCCAGGAAAGATTTTTTTTTTAATTTTTTTTTTTTCAACGTTTATTTATTTTTGGGACAGAGAGAGACAGAGCATGAACGGGGGAGGGGCAGAGAGAGAGGGAGACACAGAATCGGAAACAGGCTCCAGGCTCCGAGCCATCAGCCCAGAGCCCGACGCGGGGCTCGAACTCACGGACCGCGAGATCGTGACCTGGCTGAAGTCGGACGCTTAACCGACTGCGCCACCCAGGCGCCCCAGATTTTTTTTTTAATCATAACAAAGTTGGGGCACTTTGTTGGCTCAGTCGGTTAAATGTCTGACTTTGGCTCAGGTCACAATTTCACAGATAGTGAGCTCAAGCCCCACGCTGGGCTCTGTGCTGACAGCTCAGAACCTGGAGCCTGTTTCAGATTCTGTGCCCTCTCTCTCTGCCCCTCCCCCTGCTCACACTTGGTCTCCTTCTCTCTCTCTCTCTCTCTCTCTCTCTCAAAAATAAGTAAACATTAAAAAAAAATTAACAAAAAAATAAAAAGTAAATAAAAATCAAAACAAAGTGATCAAGCAAAAAACCCTGAAAACCAAACCAAACCAAAACATGGGACAAAGGGAGACAGAACTGCCGGGTTTCGTACTCGGTTATGCAAGGCTCTTCTCTGTCGCTGCCCACACCCCACACCTCTATCTGCTAGTAAGATGTAGAGTCAGCACAAGAATTTTCCTCAGTAAAAAAGGCAGCAGAGAGGTGCCCAAAGGCTTGACTCATTTATCCTCTCAGATATTTGTCCCACAGAAAGGCACTGGCTTACAGGGGATGAAATGATGGTGGTGGCAGAGAAAGGGGCGCCTCAGTTTTCCTAAAGCCAAACCTTCCATGTGGGGATACCTAACTGTACCTTCATTTCCCGGGCTCAGAGAACATTCCTCTCCTCGTTTCACAAAGCAGGCCTGGCAGCAATTAACTGCCAGTGGCTGAACTGCAATAAGCCTTCATTCTCCTCCTGCTGACAATTCAGAGACAATTCATCGCACAGAAAGGACACAGCACTTAAACCAAGCAGTACAAGCCTCTCCTTCTTTAAGGTGATAAAGGGGAATAAATTGGTGCCATTCCTTTCCATTTTTGGAATTGCAAAAGGTCCACAATACCGGCTCTTAGATACAATATTTGTATGTCTCCAAAAGAATGAAGAATGCTACTAACAACCCAATGCCTTCACAGCTCTGCAGGCATTTCAGGCAAGACGAGAGCAATCTATGATACAATTTCTTACCACTTTGGATGCAGAGTTGCTTGACCTACCTTAATGCCAACAGTACAAACTAGAAACTAGTACTGCTAGCCAGCCATCCCTAATTAGAAGGAGAAGATCTGCAGCGTATACACTTCCTTCCCTTTCCCCAGTGCATTAAGCACAAGTTTGAGCTGCAAGTACTCTCCTAAAAGAAATGCCTACCAGTTAACTATTCTGAATGCGCAAGGTGATTCTACCACCCTTCCAGAACTATCCAAGGCCTCAAGCTCCTACGAATGGCATATAAGGTCAAACATAATGTCTGGAACTGAAGACTTCACTTTGCCCTATTATTTTACAATGCTTACAGTTCTCAGCAAGTGATGCCAGCCTATATAAATGCCTCTGTGCAACATTGCACAAAGGCCCCCTCCTACTCTTGTGGCTCATAGTTCAAGTTCAATATTCCTCCCCCCCCATGTCCACCCACTCTGTTTTAGACCCTAAAGCTCCAGATCCCATTCCTTAGCAGCAATTTATTGCTACTGTCCACTGCAGGCAAACAAGAAGAAAAAGTACTCCCCAGCAACACAACCCCAGGATCTTCCTTCCAAGGTACACCTGAATTCTCTAAGGCCCAAATTTGAGTTTTTACCCTCTTCCAGGACACTGCCAGGCCTACATCTACCGTATTTCTTGTTTTATTGGTCTACTTCTCATTTTACTGATCACAATTATCAGAAGTGTGCTGGAGCTGGCTCATCTGACCTGACTGTGCACATCTCTCCCAACTCATGTTGGAAGTTCCAAAATGGTCATGGTGGCTGTATTTACACCATGGAAACTGACAACATCTACAACTCAGGGCTTGTTTTGGGGGCTTTGAGGGGAGGGAGGGACCCAGTTGTTAAACATTTACTATACCACAACTGTTTTCCCTAAATTACCTACACTTCCTCTCCTGTGAGACCTAACTTCCTTTTCTTTCTACCAAAAATTCCATGTAATCACCTACAATTTCAATTCCATGATCAAAAATCACCTAGAAGCTCATCATTTCATGTGTTATTCCCTATACCTCCTGCAGGACATACTACATAATACGCAGGACACAGTGCAAAATGAAAATGTGGGGTCCCTTATTGAAAAACTATTAAGAATTTCAAGACAATGACAGCAATGCATCAAACTGAGAAAAGGGCCTAAGTGTGTGGACTTGTACAACTGCACAGGTCACATGCCCATAAAAGGGTCCTTGAGCACCTATTCTTAACTGTGAGCATGCCCTTCCCTAAGGATACTATTTCCCATGTATCTCTGCAATATGAGGGCTCCTTACTCTCCCATATGTCACAACTGAAGGCAGGTTAGTATTTTATTTGCTCCCCTTCCCAATGCCCTTTGCAGACCATTACTCTTCTACCTTTTTTGTAAAACCTCTCTCCTCTGCCATCTTGCTGCAATTCAACCCTTACCATACTGTCCTCTCCCAAATGCCTCACTACTCCTTCTGTTTTTCTGAGGGCTTTGACATCTGGCTCTCGAAATTCCTCTTTACTGCCTAAACGGTAACAGGGTTAAGAGGACAGACTCTGGATAGAATCAGAGTGCCTGGGTTCAAATCCTGGTACTACCATATACAAGCTATATTGCCTTGACCATGTTCCTTAACCTCTCTCTTCCTGAGTTTCCTCGTTTATAAAATAGAGATGGTTAATAGTACTTCATAGGAGTTGTTGTATGGATTAAAAGAGTTAAAAATACATCAAGGGTTCAGAATGGTATTTGGTACACAGTAAGTGCTCACTCAGGAAACAGTAGCTATTGCTATCATCATCATCATCATCATCATAAAAGTCTATCTCAGTGTCTATATGGATAACTCATGTAACATGTATTTTGAGCTTCCTGAGTTCTTTGAGCTCCTTGTCTACTCTACCCCAGCAACTCTCTTCCACAACTATACCCTAGATATTGTAGTTGCCAGAACTTCTCCACCTCCAATAACTTAGATTCAAATATCCCATCCTTGGGGTACCTGGGTGGCTCAGTCAGTTAAACGGCCAACTCAATTTCGGCGCAGGTCATGATCTCATAGTCATGGGATCAAGCCCCGAGTTGGGATCAAGCCCTGCATTGGGCTCTGCGATGAGCATGGCACCTGCTTGGGATTTTCTCTCCCTCTCTGTCCATCTCCTGCTTGTTCCCTCCCCGCTCCTCAAAATAAATAATCTTACAAATATATGCCATCCTCTGATGACTACCTCCAGTTTTACAGGACACACACTTAGTTGTGCCTCCTGTGTCTGTCTCTCATCATGGAAAACTCTAAATGCCAAACTCCTCTATCATATCTCTGTCAGTTAGCCCCTCTTATATTTATTTGCCTCTTTTTCTATCTTCCTAATCCACTCTCTTGACAGTAACCTCGACTTCCACATCCCTATTTCCTTCTATGCAAGATTGGCAAAGTTCCAATTTTGGGTAAATCAACCTATCAAACTGCCTTTTCTTTTTTTTTAATCTTTTTTTTTTTTTAACGTTTTATTTATTTTTGAGACAGAGAGAGACAGAGCATGAACGGGGAAGGGTCAGAGAGAGAGGGAGACACAGAATTGGAAGCAGGCTCCAGGCTCTGAGCCATCAGCCCAGAGCCCGACTCGGGGCTCAAATTCACGGACCGCGAGATTGTGACCTGAGCCGAAGTCGGCCGCCCAACTGACTGAGCCACCCAGGCGCCCCCAAACTGCCTTTTCTTGACAGGGTTGCTGAGAGCTGCTGAGGAGACTCACACACCTGCAGACGTCAGTACCACTGTTATAAATTCGTAGTCTCCATGTTCAGTGCTACCAGCAGTCTATTTCCTTACTGCTTGGCCTTCTCCCAGCCTTCCTAATGGCTGTTTCAGACCTTTACCACTCTCTCCAAACCTCTGATTTTCCTGCCTACTACCTACCTATGCCCATTCCACCTACCTCTGCTTCTACTCTCAGCAAATAATCTACCCCACTTCAGAAAAACAGGCATGAGATTAGAACTACCACAATTTCCTTCTATTGAACCTACAAACCCACCTTTGCTACACCTATATTCACCTATTTCTTCCTTCCTATCATCATGAAGGAGATATCTCCTCCTGCTTAAGGCTAATCTTGGTCCTCTGTGCTCAGGATTCAAACGCACTCACCCTGTAAGACACTAGTTCTCAATGTGCGTTTCTCAGACCAGCAGCATTGGCCTCTCCAGAACTTGTCACAAATGCAAATTCTCAGGCCTCACTCTAGACCTACTAAATCAGAAACTCTGGAATTAGGGCCAAACTGTTTTCAACAAGGCCTCCAGGTGATTCTGATGTATGCTAAGGTTTGTGAACCACCGCTTTATGGAATTATTTGTTGTTTATTCCCTTTCCTATATTTTCAACCTTTCTCTAGTACAATGGTTCCCTTGCCTTGAAGAGCCTATGAGATTGCTTGCTCCAAGTACATTCTTGCCTCTCTCCAATCTATTCACCACACAGCAACACATCTGATCAAGTTATCCCCTACTTAAAATTCCTTAAATTTTTTTTAATGTTTATTTATTTTTGAGAGAGAGAGAGAGAGACCGCATGAGCATGAGCAGAAGAGGAGCAGAGAGAGAGGGAGACACAGAATCCGAAGCAGGCTCTAGGCTCTGAGCTGTCAGCACAGAGCCCAATGCGGGGCCTGAACTCACGAACTGTGACATCATGACGTAAGCCTAAGTTGGCCGCTTAACCGACTGAGCCACCCTCCCCTACTTAAAATTCTTTAATGACTTCTCACTGACCTGAAGATAAAGACCAAAATCTTAAGAAGGCCTTAAGGCTCTCCACAGCTCACAACCCTCCTTTTTCACCTTTGGCTTTCTACGTTAAACAAGACCAGCCTCTCTCAACTTCTTGATCTTGCCACGCTCTAGGGCACCTAACAAACTTTGAAATTGTTAGCTCTCTGCCTGAAATACTTTGCTTCTTTTCCAAACTCCTTCTACATCAAGTCTCAACTTAAACTTTCTTTACTTAAAGTATCTAACCATATCCCTTAGTCTCAATTAGGTCCCTGTTAGATGCTCTTCCAGCACTCTGCACTTATCCTCTTAAACCCATATTAAGCTTATAATTATTTAAGTATTATAAACATAATGTCTGTTTTCCTTGCCAGAGCATAAGCTCTGTTGGGGGAGAAATCCTGTCTATCTCACTTACTACAATATCCCCAGTGCCTAGCTTAGTATAATACCTTGCGCACAGGAAATGTGCAAAACCTATTTGCCAAATGACTGAGCCTTTGCATGCACTGTGCCTCTGTCCCCAGTGAAATCCTACACATCCTTCAAGAAATATATTAAAGATGGTTACCAGAGGGGAGGTGGGTGGGGGGCATAGGTGAAATAGGTGAGTAGGATTAAGAGTATACTTATCTTGATGAGCACTGGATAATATATGGAACTGTTGAATCACTATATTGTACACCTGAAACTACTATAACACTGTATGTTAACCACACCGGAATTAACATTTTTAAAAAGAGGATTATAATCTAGTGTAGGTAATAAATGCTTAAAGAGAAAAAAGAAATAAAGTAAACATTTCTGGGGCACCTGAGTGGCTCAGTCAGTTAAGCGTCCAACTTCAGCTCAGGAAATGATCTCACAGTTCATGGGTTTAAGCCCCAAGTTGGGCTTTGTACAGACAGCTCAGAGCCTGGAGCCTGCTTCAGATTCTGTGTCTCCCTCTCTCTCTGCCCCTCCCCCACTCATGTGCACACGCGCGTGCGCGTGCTCTCTCTCTCAAAAATAACAAAAAATGTTTTTAATTAAAAAAAATAATAATAAATTAAACATTTCTGTGACGTCTTCCCTGCATATACATACCACCTGCCTGTTCAAATGAATCACTTCCTCTTTTCTGTTCCTACTGTATTGTATACATAACTCTACTAATGCAATAGTTACACACTATTATAAATACCCAACCTTTGTGTCTGAGTCTCCACTACACTGTAAACTCCCTGAGGGCACAGATCACATCTTGCTCACTTTCTATCTCTAGTGCTTAATAAAGTATCTGACATTAACAACAGATGTCTAATGTTTACGGGGCATATTAAACCTAAGACTGTATCTCTAATATTGCACTGAAAGGTTTTTTCCTAATATTAAATCTGCATCCCAATCCAAAGTTTGTTATTCATTAGCTACACAATCAAACTGTTTAACCTCTTTGGGCCCCAGTTTCCTCACTGGTAAAACAGGGCTAATAATACCAATTTGGGAATATTGCTATGAAAATCAAACAAAATGACATTGTACGACGATTAGCACACATAGTGCCTGGCATGTAGTAGCTTCCCCACTCTGGCTTCAACTTGGTAGAAACAACTAGGACAAAACAAATACAAAAATAAGTCACAGCAATCAAGGGAGGCTGAGCACAGAGTGAGTCATTCCTTTTAATCATTTGCCCAGGAAGATCAACAATGAAGAAACATAACAAGCAGAATAAACTCTACTGGTGGTATCTCCCTTGGCATACAAAGCTTGGTAAGAAGTCACCCCAGAAACCTCTTGGCTAGTGGCCAGCTCTGGCTCCCCAGCTCAGTAAGTCGGGTCTTAGTCTGTGGTGCCAGGAATGGCACTTCAGACTGGAATAGAAACTACCCCATAAGGTAATGTATTTGTACGTGGGAGATGGGGAAGAGGGAGGACAGCTTGAATGCAACCATGTCAATCAAGTGTTTTGCAACCTGGCAGAAAATACTGCAGAATTGTTGGTGAAAACGGACACCACACAACTGCACTTACCTGTAGCCAAGAACCAGCTTAGGCTAGATAATGAGCAGATTTCTGCTGTCACCAAAACAATGGTCAGACTTGTAATGCAGTGAACATCTCTAAAGTCCAACTATGCTTGTAACATCTGGGCTGCACCCACAAAGATGACACCAAGCAGCTTTATACATATATTCCTCAGCATAGAGTGCTTCCCACAAGCACCAGCTTCACTGCTCATGTGTGCCAAATGTGAAAGCAGATTTAACAGTTTCTCTGCTCCTTATTCATAATATGCTTACCTCTGCAGAACCACTGGTATTCAGATCACCTACTTCCTTGGAGTCATTCATTTCAGAATGCTGTGTCACTGTATGTGTAGCTACTTCTTCACTGGGACTATCTCTCTTCCGAAGCTTCCTGATTAAGCTCTGCTGGTCACTAGAAGATACAGTGGGTCTGAGTGGAGCTCTGAGTGGATTCTGTCTCCTCCAAGATACCCTGCTCCAACCTAGCCCCAGAATATGTGGTTCATCTTCTTCAGGTGGATAGCCCAAAACATCTGCAGTTTGGAATTTTTTAAAAAACACCAGCATGGAATTGGAAGAGTCTGTCCTGAAAGTCTGGCAGCTCCGGGGCCTGCTGCAGTCTGCCTGAATGCACATCCCTTCTAACCACCAAAAGGCATGGCAGGCAGAATCCTGGCAGCAAGCAGCCCAACACAACTGGAGAGAGGGGGTTCCTTCAAGAAGCCGGAGGTGATTTTCTCCCCCAGATCTCAGGCCAACTCCAAATTCTGTCTTCTCATGCTGGCACCTGCTCTCACTGGCATCTAAAAACAAGGAATGAAAACATTTTAAGAGGTAATAAAAACACACTACTGATCTGTAAAGTGCCCCGAACACCAACATTTAAGGCTATTTTGAATACTGGTTTTTAAGAAGGTGGGAAAACTGTCTAGTAAGTGGAACAGAAGAAGCAAAATAGAGTGTTTTTTGGCTCAGGATACTTTAGCTTATAGAAGTACTGTTCCACATTCATCGGTGGTTCCCCTTCTCAATGAGTCCCTTCCACATAGACCTTTCATACAGAATTCCAGTTCATGAAAAAAGCAAGACAAACAAAATAGCTATTCTGGTGGAAGTGTATGGAGGGGTGGAAGGGGCAGAGTCCCACCACTTGACCTTCCACTCATGTCCTGGCCTTTCTCAGGGACAGTGCAAGCACTATGGGACCAGAAGAACAGGTAGTGGAACAGGATGGAATAGTCCCCCCACCCCCACCCCCACCCACTGAACTGGCAGCAACACAAACGGAGTATTCTTCACCTCCAACAGGTTACAGGTTCATCCATTTTCTAACCAACTGTTTGCCAGAGTCAGGTGGTTTTGCATATCATGGTATCAACCAGAGCTGATCAGTAGTCAGATTACCAAAAAGTTTAATCATGAGAGGTATTCTGCTAGAATGAACTTCCTACTGACAAGCCATGTCATGATAAGAAACAAAGGAACAGAAGTACAACAGTGACCTAGTGTGGTTAACATAAATAACATGGTTCAAAATTCTGGTTACTGTTGCTTATGGATAAACTTTTGGGCTACTGAATTACTTTAGGCATGGCATTAATTCTCCTGAAATATTACCTCACTTCTGTTTTATTAGATGAAGTAAAGTCAAAGCATGTTCTAAATGAAAGCTATTATACAGAGCTTATTTTAAGGTCTTAGTTATATAGGTATCTGTACCCAACTATGGTCAGGGTTATACAGGGCCAGAACCAGGGTGAGGCAAGATTGATGCCTCAGGCACAAAATTTAAGAAGGAATATCTTCTCAGAGTCATGTAAGTACAGAGTTGGCTTACCCAACCTTGAGAGTGAGCACCTCCTTCAATTTTGCGCCTTATGTGTCTCTTTCTTCACCCTAGCTCTGGCCCTGGGGTTAGAACACAAAATATCTTGAAATTACACTCAGAAAATATGCAGTAGAACCAAAACACTGAAGAGATGGATAATCATGTCTGCACATACACATAACTGAAAAAGGGCTATGACTAACCAGAGCAACAATGGAATAATCAGCCAAAGTCAGGGCACCTGGGTGGCTCAGTCGGTTAAGCAGCCGACTCTTGGTTTCAGCTCAGGTCATGATTTTACAGTTCGTGGGTTCCAGCCCCATGCTGGGCTCCGCGCTGAAGGTGCGGGGCCTGCTTGGGATTCTCTCTCTCCCTCTCTCTCTCTGCACTTCCCCTGCTTGTCTCTGTCTCTCTCAAAATAAATAAATAAACTTAAAAAAAAAAAAAAAGAAGAAGAATCAGCCAAAGCCAACTTGACTCCCAGGAAATACTTACAAAACGTCCAGCAGACTAAATGTGAACACCAGTCAACTGAGAGATATAAGGAAAATAAAGGCAAGCTTCTGGATGACTGAGCAGGCGCTATGGAAGCCAATCTGCCATTGTTCATTAAAAGAAAAGAGACAGACATTGGCACGAACCTAACATCAGACAAGGCAATTTAGAAACCTAGAAAAAATAGAACTTCCTTAAGAAAAATGAAGAAATAGCAACTATGAAAAAAATGAAGCTACCAAGAGCTACAGAAATACCCCTCATATCCTCATCCACCTTCCCACACAGTAACCAATGGTATGAATCTTGGTTAACAGCTAAGTACACAGACTGTGTTGAAATCAATAAATTGTTACCTCAGTAACCACTGTCAGTCACCTTTATATCAACTTTCCCTCATTCTTCCCAGAGTAATTCTCTCACATTTAACATAGTGAAGAGGTCCACACAGATGAAAATAACCTGCACTTTTCTATAAGCCACTATTTCATTTAATTTTTAATATGTACCGTGACCTCCACTTTTGCTCCTGCAGGAGAAACTGCCATAGGACTTGCCCTCCCACCATGAGTAGCTAGAACGCTAGACAAAATATATGGAACAATTGTTTTTAGACCATGAACAACAGGTATGTGATCCCAGAGAGAAAGGAAACAAACAAGGTGAGCCCTGTGACCACCAGGGCTTTCCGTACAGCATCATACTCCAGATGGTGGCACAGGGAAGGAGAGAGCCCAAGCAGACTAGGGCAGACTTGCTGCACTGAGGAAACAGAGTTTGAGGTGACTGTGATAGCAAGAATTTTGGAACAAACAACCAGAAAGGAGGAAGCTACACAGATAAAGAGCTCCTGACAACTGGATAATGGTCCCTTTTCATCTTTCACTGACCACTAATTTACCCCAAGTGTAGGTTGAGATCACATGAGGGAAATTAGAATATATTTTGAACTGAATGAAAATGAAAACATATAAAAATTCATGGGATGCAGTTAATGCAGCATTTAGAGGGAGCATTTACAGTTTTAAATGCTTATTTAGAAAATAAGAAAAGTCTAAAATCGATAATCTAGAGAGACACACAAGGAGAAGGCCATGTGATGACAGAGGCAGAGACTGGAGAGATACAGCTACAAACCAAGGAACACCAATGACTGGCAGTGACCACTAGAAGCTAAGAAGAGTTGAGGAAGGAACCAACCCTTGATTTTGGACTTCTAGACTCCAGAACCATTGGTTTATCAGGATTTTCTGAAGAGCAGCTAAGGAGACAAAGGGCTCCCAAGCTACATTTACACATGTGGCTGTGACCTTTACCCACACTGAACAGAGACACCTGGATGCCATTCAGTGGATACGTACAGGGATGTGATGCTGGAAAACTATGGGAATCTGGTGTCCAAGGGGCTTCTCTTTTTCAAACCAAAATTAATCACCCACTGGAGCAAGGGGTAGAGCCCTGGATGGAGGTGTGAAAAATTCTGCCAGGTGCCTGTACAGTCCAGGAGTACTGATTTGAAACAAAGATATCAGTCCTAAAGCAAAACGTTTCTGAAGGATCGTCTCTAGAAGAGTGAACATACAGTGTCATGATTGATAAAGGCCTGGAATGGGAGCACAGAAGCTCCAAAGAGAAGTGGCACGGTAATGTGGAAAAGCCTTTAAATATAATTCTTCCATTATCAGTCACCAGAAAAGTTACACAGGTGAGATAACCCATTAATGTAAAGAATGTGGGATAGTGGGGCACCTGGGTGGCTCAGTCTGATTAAGCATCTGACTCTTGATTTCGGTTCAGGTCATGATCTTGTGGTTCATGAGTTTGAGACCCACATTGGGCTCTGCGCTGTCGGCGGCGCAGAGCCTGCTTGGGATTCTCTCTCTCCCCTCTTTGCTCCTCCCCCACTCACGTTCTCTCTCTCTCTCAAAATAAATAAATAAAGTTAAAAAAAAGAATATGGGATAGCCTTTATGAACAACTCATCTCATTTCCTTTAAGATTTTGTTTTAAAGTTTATTTATTTATTTATTTTGAGACAGAGAAGGTGCACAAATGGGGAAGGAGCCGAGAGAGAGGGAGAGAGAGAATCCGAAGCATGCTCTGCACTGTCAGTATAGAGCCCGAGGCAGGGCTTGATCTCATGAACCATGAGATCATGATCTGAGCCAAAATCAAAAGTCGGACGCTCAACCGACTGAATCAGGTGCCCCAGCTCATTTCCTTTAAGTCATCATAAAATTCACATGAACAAGTAACCTTATCCTCAAGAAGGACTCAACAATTATCAATTGTCAGAGAATCCATTCTAGAGAGAAACCCCATAAATGCAATGAATGTAGAAAAGCTTTCAAAATGAACTTTATCCTTTTAAAGTCATCAGAGAATTCATACCAGTCAGAAACCCTACACATGAAAAGACTGTGGAAAAAGCCTTTGCTTAGAACCCAGGCCTTACTCATCATGAGAATGCATAGTGGAGAAGAGCCTTTTAAATGTGATGAAAAGCTTTCATGGATAACTTCACTGTGTGGCACATCATAAAATCCATACTGGTGAGAAACCACATTGGTGTAATGAATGTGGAGAAGCCTTTAGGAAGAGCTCAACCCTTATTAGTCATCAACGAAAACATACAAGAGAGAAACCCTATCACTGAAATAAATGGGGAAAATCTTTCAGGTATATATCCTTTGCTGGACATCAGAAAACTCACAGTGAAAAGAAACTCTACTGGTGTAATGACTGTGTGAAAGTCTTTATGAAGAACTTATTGGATATGAGAATTCATACTGAACAAAAAGCCTATTACTGCAAGAAATATGGGAAAGCTTTCAGACACAGCTCAGGCCTTGCTGAACATCAGAGAATCTATATGGAGGAAAACCTCAGGAATGTAATGAAAGTAGGAAGACTTTTCCCCAAAGTTCAGCCCTTAAACAACATAAGAAAATTCATAACAAAGACAGAGCCACCAATTGTAGTTAGTGTGGTAATTCACATCGAGTTAATTCCTTCTGAGCATCAAAGGGGAGACATTCAATAAATTACACATGTAACAAAAATACTCTGTGCACGTCTATCCTGAAGAACTTCTCACATGTGACAATTTCATTACAGCATAGTTTGTACAGGTGAAATATATGAAAAATCTACATGTCTATCAACACAGATACAGTTACTCTAGAATGCTATGCAGCAACTGAAAACAATGAGGTAGAATCTATATACAGCAACAGAAAGAGTCCCATGATACTTTAAATTTTAAAAGTTGCAGAAATCTATGTCTGATGGACTTATATATTTTTTTTTTTTCAACGTTTATTTATTTTTGGGACAGAGAGAGACAGAGCATGAACGGGGGAGGGGCAGAGAGAGAGGGAGACACAGAATCGGAAACAGGCTCCAGGCTCTGAGCCATCAGCCCAGAGCCAGACGCGGGGCTCGAACTCACAGACTGCGAGATCGTGACCTGGCTGAAGTCGGACGCTTAACCAACTGCGCCACCCAGGCGCCCCAAAGCTTATATATTTTTTTAAATGAAGCTTTTTTGCTTGTACATATGTATTATACACATTCCAAATGATCTAGAGAAAAAAAGGCCAAACTTTAAACAAAAAAAAGAAATTTTTTTAATCAATGATCTACGCTTTCAGCATAAAAGCTAGAAGGGTAAATTATACCCAAAATAAACTGAGAAGAGAAAAAGCTAAAGATAAGAATAACCAATGAAACAAAAACAAATAAAAAACAGAAAGAAAAAAAAAAAAAATCAATGAGACCAAAATCTGGTTGTTTGGAAAATCAACAAAACTGATAAAGCTCTAGTCAGACTGATAACAGGAAAAAAAAGAAAAAAAAAAAAAAAAAAGACAGCAGTCACAAATTAACAATATCAGGAATGAAAGAAGGGGTATCACTACTGATTCAACAAACCAGGGGCAGCAAACTATGGCCCAAAGGGTAACTCTGGCTGCTGCCTATCTATCGTAAATAAAGTTTTATTGGAACATAGTCACAGTCATTTACATATAAAATGTCTATGGCTATTTTTGCTCCACAATGGCAGAGTTAACTAGCTGCAATAGAGTTTTTTCTTAAGACTCACAAAGCCTACAATGTTTACTATCTGGCCCTTTAAGAAAGTTTGCCAACCCCTGGTCCAAAGAATGTACTTTTGTTTGAACTATTAACTAATGAGTACAGCCTAAATTTAGATGTTAATTTATAGAAAACTGATAAGTTACAAATGATTTTGATTTTTACAGAGATGCAAATTGTTCCTGTCTAGTAAAAGATAAGCTCAAAGGTTTAATTAAGAAGGCACGTTTTCTTCCCACCTACCTATTATCTTTATTTCTTTATTCATTCATCTATTCAACAAATATTACAATGCATCTGTCTCATGCTAGGACTGCTTTGATGGAGATTATAATTTAGATAGGGAAGACACAATTAAACAGACAATAATGAATGTAGGATTAAATTAGATTAAATAGACATAATAATGAATACAGGATTGCAAACCAGCATAAGTGCTCTGAAGGAAAGAAATTCAGCCTTTATAGAATAAAGGTAGCTAAACCTGGAATTAACTGAACAGGTATACTATCGCACATGTGACATGCTATCAAAAATATTCACTGTGTGTTGTTTGAAATGAAAAAAATATTGGAAATAACTTATAAGCTTCTCAATAAGAACTGGTTAACTAAATTAAAGACGATCCATGCAGTTATGGGGATGAATAAAGCTACTTTATACAGTACTAATATGCAGTGATATCTAGGGTACGTTACGTAGAAAAAGAAAAGTTCAGAGCAGCGTGCATAGTATGCTACAATTGGTGTAGGGAGAGAAAGAATATAATGTTTATGCATATATTTGCATAGACTATTTTTGGAAGAATAGTCAAGAAGTTGGCACGGTTGCTTTTAGTAGGGAAATGAGGTAGCTCAAAAGACTGAAGTGAGAGACTTGTCGGTTCACTAAATACCCTTTTTTACCTTTTGAATTTGTACAATGTACATGTAATATCTTCTGAAAGATAAATTTTAAAAATTTAAATAAACAGAAATTTCAATGGCTTTCCAAGGCTCTTAGAATGATAACCAAAAAAAAATTTTTTAATGTTTATTAATTTTAAGAGAGAGTGTGAGCAGGGCAGGAGCAGAGAGAGAGGGCGAGAGAGAATCCCAAGCTCGACACCATCAATGCAGAGCCGGATGCAGGGCTTGAACCCACAAACCATGAGATCGTGACGTGAACTGAAATTCAGAGTTGGATGCTCAACCAACTGAGCCACCCAGGTGCTCTGATAACCAGAATTCTTAACATAACCTAAAAAGATCCTGTATGATCTAGACCATGCCTACCTTTCTGGCCCCAACTTGTATCATTGCTCTCCTTCTGTCGTGCTCCAACTCACCAGGCTTCTTTCATTCCTCAAATGGACTATGCTCCCTCTCCTAACTGGGCTTTGCGCATGCTGCACTCTCTAGTGGGAACTCTCTTGTCTCCCTTCTTTACCCAGTTAACTCCTCTTATGAGATATCAATACAGCCATCATTTCTTCAGAGAAGCCTCTATGCCAGGTCAGGTCTCTCCGCTTACACACTCTTTGGGCCCTGTTGCCCCTTTCCTTCAAAACAATTATAACACATAAAATTACATTTCTTTGTGCGATCATCTGCTCAATGTCTTCCCCACCCCACCCCACACTGTAAGCCCTAGGATGACAGGACCATGTCTGTTTTGTTTTTTTTTCTCTCACCACTGTACCTCCAACTCTAGCATGAGATTGGCACATTACACTGCAGGTGCCCCAAAATATCTTTTTCAAACCTTTTTTTTTTAATGTTTACTTATTTTTGAGAGCGCGCTTGCGTGTATACACACACACACACACACACACACACACACACACACACACACGAGTGGGGGAGGGGCAGAGAGAAAGGGAGACATAGAATCTGAAACAGGTTCCAGGCTCTGAGCTATCAGCACAGAGCACGATGCAGAGCTCAAACTCACAAACCATGAGATCATGACCTGAGCCGAAGTTGGATGTTTAACCAACTGAGTCACCCAGGCACCCCCCAAAATATCTTTTTGAATAAATGTACAAATAAATGCACATATGCATGCATGAAGTATTGAAAGAATCCATGAGTAAACTGTCAGGAAACCAGGTGGCCTGATATCAAGTGGGTCATACTGAAGACATCCAGGCTGATAACAAGACTTCAAAAAGAGATGAGGCCCATATGCCACAATAAACGAGGGGGGTGAATGATGGCTGGTAGATGAATAATGATTAGGGAAGGGTAGGAAGTGGTATAAACCTCAAAGAGCAGAACTTTTTCCATGACACTGGAGGAGTACTGTTCAAGAAGTGACAGTGACGAATGATGAGGACATCAGTTCCACCTCCAAATTCAGAGGTACATGGGATATGGAAGAATGAGCAACCATCGCCTGCAGGCTAGAGGGAAAACCATGTCTTCCTCCAAGAGAAAGCCAGATCTATCTAATATCTTAACTCACAAGTTTCAGTATGAGAGGATTTAATAATGCAATGGATTCTTATCACAGTTAAAAAGTTGGGAAGGGAGGGTGGTAAATGTTAGTGAGTTGAAAAACACAGAGTTATTCAGGAATGTCATGTCAGACTCACACAAATCACAACGGTTAGGTACTTTCTAGCAAGAAAAAAGGAGAGGATGGAAAATTATGATGATGAACTGATGACAGGGTTGCTGCCGATCCATCCTCAGTACAAACGGTGAAAGTTGTGAGGCAAATCACAGAGGTACTGTGGAATCTGGGGGAACAGATTTAGACTCAGGAGAAATGGTTAAGGAAATTTATGGGAATTACAAGGTTGAAGGGAAAGCAGCAAAAAATTCTAATTATCTGATTGTTGCTAGCAGCTCTGGTCAAATCCAGATCTTTGAAAGAAGAGGAGATAAAAGTGGGGGTGGGGGGAGGGAGCTGTAAGACTGGTCTGACCTGCAAAGGTCTTCTTTTGCTTCCATGGCTCCCTGAAGAATGTCACATAAGCTACACAACTATGTGGCAGCATAAAAGAGAAACGTTTCATAACCCAAACACGTCCCCTGCTTTGTGAGGTGACCTGGAAGCCTCAGTTAGAGATCTTACCATTACTCTGGGCTGGAGAGAACCCGTTCAGTGAGGGAAGGAACAACCTGGGGGTTCACACAGGATATTTCAGACTCTCTCTACCTCACTTGTACCTTTTGATTGACGTATTCTTACAATTATTACTAAAGCTTAGTAATGACGGCTAAGATCTCTGATTCATCTGAATCTTAACTGACAATTTGATCCTTTGTCTTAGCTCAAGGGAATAGAGAGCCTGGGAAAGGACAAATGGTCAGAAGCACTTAAGTCTTTGACAGTGACCAAGAGTAAAAACAAATGTGAGGTCTGGGGCAGGTTAACTGTCTATGGCATTGCTAAGAAAATTAATCTCAGTCAGGAGTGGAGGTACTCTGATCTCTCAGTTCACATGTTTACTTAGCAGGATTTTGACTGAATTATTTTTTTTTTATTAAATGTTATTTAATGTTGCTCCATTATGTGTTCAATAATAAAAATATGGGGGAAAACCAGTTCTTTTCCATCTATTCAGTAGATCATAATTTATAATTTAGCCCTCTTAGAGGGCTAAAAGACATGGGATCCAGAGTCAGCTCTAGATCAATCATTTACTACAATTTAACCTTTGGAAAGTAATTTAACCTAAGATTCAATTTTCATTGTTTTCATTGTTGTTACTCTTGAGAAAAAGAGTTCATCAGAGGAGGAAGCAGGGGAGCCCTGGTAGAGTCAATATTGGATTCTAGAAGTAACTTGGATAAAAGGTAAGATGAAAATAAGCTCCAATTTTAGATCAGTTCCTCTCCTGCCCACGCCGTCATAGCCTGGCTCCGCTCCCAGGGCCTAAGCAAAAGCAATATTAAATCCTTACAAAAGAGGGCTTACATAGAACCTTAGACTGAAACCCTTTGGGAAAGTCTGGAACTCACTCCTGGTAGAAGCATGTAGAAAGCTTACCCAGTGGAGAATAGGAGGACAGAGCCAATCCCTTTCCTTCTAAAGCCATGGCAAAGCAGAGAATACAGGGCTCCCATATATATTATTTGGAGAATCCCCAAAACAGGAAGCTCTGGAACTAGCAATACTTACTTATTATTACTGCGTCTCAAAATACAAAATTCTAATAAATCTAGCACAAAATCTAGACAGGTTTCATAATCCCCAGCAGCAGAGTGGAGAAGTCTATAGAAAAAAAAAATTATTACCAGTGGAAATTCATCAAATACTTTAGGAAGCTGTGAACAACTCTAGAAATACTTAGAGACAATGCTGTTACCTCTGGCATTTGTAATTCTCAGGTAACAAGCCTGACTCTTCCAGCTAACTTGGAAACTTCAGAGTTTCCAAGACACAGCTGGCAACCAAGAAGGAAGCAGATACAGAACACCCACTACTTTAGGAACCATACTGTTATGGTCATTGGGAATTCATACTTTAACCAAATTCATCAAACTGAATCCCAGTGGAAGGACTGACATGGTAGAAACGAGAGTAGAGAGAACGCCCCATCAGTGTTATTAGAAAAAAAAAAAAAAAAAAAGAACAGTTGGTAAATTCTTCTCTTGGGGGACAAAGGGAAACCAAGTTTCTGTGGATAATAAGGCATGGTAAGAACATTATATAAGCAAAATTTGCACTTACTTTTAATATTCATTCAAACTAAAATTTCAGAATTTTATAATATGGTCAAGAATCCATTCAAAGCTTTCCTTTGATTATTATACCTGTAATGAACTATTATCAAGCAGTAAAGCAGAAGCCCTAAATTTGGTGAAGTCAGTGATTGAACTATGGCTCCACACCAACTGTCTTCCTGCAGCTATAATCAAAAGCATGCATTCTTTTAGAAGCAATAGGTCTTAGCCAAGATGGCTGCCATATGAAAAGCAGACAGCAGGGATATTATCAATCCCCAAAACAACTGACAGGAACCGTTCAAATACAAACCACCTCAGGGGGCACCCTCCACCTTCCTTTTGACTGTCAGCATGTCTATCACCTGCACACCCACTAACAAACAAACACAAAAATGGTTCCAGTGACTCTCCACACCAGTTCTCTCCCACAGTGGTGTAGCATATTCAGAAAGCAAAGCAGAGGTGGTAACTAAATCCTCTGAAGGGCACAATCAGATATTATGAAGTTTGGAAAAAGCCAGGGTAATAACTAGTGCCCTCTCTCCTCTTCAAAAGGGCCAACACTTTTTTCCTCAACTGCACACAGGTTAGAATGAAAGGTGGCAGCAGCCTCACAAAGCAGCCCTTTGAAAAGAAAATAATTACCATTCATTGCCTTTGCTGTGTGCCTAGCTTTGTTAAGAGCACAGTTTGTTAAATGTCGTGGTGTAGGTGATTTGCTGAAACTAAACTAACTGCTACACAAGAATCAATAGGCTTTGTGTCCATATTCTGACTCCTTTTCCTTGACAACATGTAATATTTCCATTTTTCCCAAAGACCATTCTGATCAAAGACAAACTCCCCATGGAACCAGCTGCCCAACAGATGTCTCACAGCCACTGTTCACATTAACTCCTGATTGCCTGCTAGATGGAAAACAAGCTTCCAGCGACTCAATCACAAAACCTGAGTCCTATAGCACTTCTCTGATTAAGCGTACTTGGAAGAGTAAGTCGCCTCCTGTAAGACTGTCGCTAAAGAAGCCTTGAAAGTACTGGATTGTGGCAAACTGCTGAAGAGAAAAATCATAACATCTCCTTAGAAGATGGCAATATTTACATGCAAAAGAGGGGGAAAAGGTTCTTTTAATCTCTTATTTAAGGCAGATTATGGACACTTTAAAGGACCTATGAAAACCCCCCTCATTTAATCTTGGTTTGATGAAAAAATACATCCAATCTCCAAGGTGAGGTTCATACAGAACCGTCTGGAAAACTGAGTTAAAAAAACATTGTTTCCAAAAGAAAATCCCATATCAAGATCAATACCCTTACTCCATCTCACCCCATCTTCTGTCCCTCACCCCATGGGTTGAGGCTTTGGCCCCTGAAATAAAGACTGCCGGAGTCTGAATCTCTATACAGTCAACTTACTAGCTGTGTCATCCTGGGTCCCATTTCTTGGTTTCTTCATAAGTAAAAACAGGAATGATGGAATGATGGTAACAGTACCTAAACTCACAGGGTTATTATAGATATAAAAGAAGGTAATCTATGCAAAGTACTTAACACAATGCCTGGTATGTAGTTAAAGCTCAGTATATATTAGCTGCCATTACTTCTGTTGTTCCAACAGTGCATTTCAGCACAGGTACACTCCTTCCAGAAAGCCTTCTTTGATGAAACCTTTACCCCCAGATTCCTCTCTGCATATCCTCTATCACAGTATTTCTCCCACTGATCATATCCCTTTGCTTATCTCACACACTCTGCCCTGTTGAAGTGCTGGAGTTGTATGTTGTAACTCTGTATTTGTAGGCACAGTAACGCTTGGCATGTAGAAGGTGTTCAAAGAATTGTTTAATTTTAAACATTTACCCAATATTGAAATAAATTTATGCTATTTTTTAAACTAACAAAATCTAGCAAAAGATGTCAGCTCCACTACTTGACTACTTGAATTGTAGTCGTTCGAATCAGCTCCTTAATCGTAATTAAATTTCCTTTACTAAAAGAAGGCAGGGACAGGAGAGAAAAGCAAAGTTCTCAGCTCACTAAGAAACGAGAACTGGCTTTCTGGGTTAAATTGGAGAGAGCACTGAATGGGAGGTATGAGGAGATGTACAAAAAGAAACTGAAGAAAAGCGAAATGGATTAAGAGATCTTTGCGTCTAAAGTAACCAGCTAGAAAACAGCCTTTCCTGCCTACACTGAAACATCCTTTCAAACCACAAAGCAATCTTTCCTCGTGAAAGGACCAACCACATTTCAGTTCCCCAAGTTATCTATTTCAGAACACGCCAAAGGAAGGACAGGCTTTCACCATAGAACTTTCTGAACAAAGTCGTGGAAAACAGTTTCCAGTTCACCTAGACAAACAGCCATCCATCACAGATGACATCTAGATCCATTCAATTTTCCTTCTCCCAAGCAATAATGGGAAGGAAAAGAAAAAAAAAGCTCAAGTTCTGGTCACCTAGGTGGAAAGACAGAAACCAGTCTATAACAATTCTAATGCCTATAGCTTTTACCTGATATTTATTTTAAAAATCAGAAGTTTGGTGGCACAAAAACAGACACATAGACCAATGGAATAGAATAGAAACCCCAGAACTAGACCCACAAACGTATGGCCAACTCATCTTCGACAAAGCAGGAAAGAACATCCAATGGAAAAAAGACAGCCTCTTTAACAAATGGTGCTGGGAGAACTGGACAGCAACATGCAGAAGGTTGAAACTAGACCACTTTCTCACACCATTCACAAAAATAAACTCAAAATGGATAAAGGACCTGAATGTGAGACAGGAAACCATCAAAACCTTAGAGGAGAAAGCAGGAAAAGACCTCTCTGACCTCAGCCGTAGCAATCTCTTACTCGACACATCCCCAAAGGCAAGGGAATTAAAAGCAAACGTGAATTACTGGGACCTTATGAAGATAAAAAGCTTCTGCACAGCAAAGGAAACAACCAACAAAACTATAAGGCAACCAACGGAATGGGAAAAGATATTTGCAAATGACATATCAGACAAAGGGTTAGTATCCAAAATCTATAAAGAGCTCACCAAACTCCACACCCGAAAAACAAATAACCCCGTGAAGAAATGGGCAGAAAACATGAATAGACACTTCTCTAAAGAAGACATCCGGATGGCCAACAGGCACATGAAAAGATGTTCAGTGTCGCTCCTTATCAGGGAAATACAAATCAAAACCACACTCAGGTATCACCTCACGCCAGTCAGAGTGGCCAAAATGAACAAATCAGGAGACTATAGATGCTGGAGAGGATGTGGAGAAACGGGAACCCTCTTGCACTGTTGGTGGGAATGCAAATTGGTGCAGCCGCTCTGGAAAGCAGTGTGGAGGTTCCTCAGAAAATTAAAAATAGACCTACCCTATGACCCAGCAATAGCACTGCTAGGAATTTATCCAAGGGATACAGGAGTACTGATGCATAGGGGCACTTGTACCCCAATGTTTACAGCAGCACTCTCAACAATAGCCAAATTATGGAAAGAGCCTAAATGTCCATCAACTGATGAATGGATAAAGAAATTGTGGTTTATATACACAATGGAATACTACGTGGCAATGAGAAAAAATGAAATATGGCCTTTTGTAGCAACGTGGATGGAACTGGAGAGTGTGATGCTAAGTGAAATAAGCCATACAGAGAAAGACAGATACCAAATGGTTTCACTCTTATGTGGAGCCTGAGAAACTTAACAGGAACCCATGGGGGAGGGGGAGGAAAAAAGAAAAAAAAAAAAAGAGGTTAGAGTGGGAGAGAGCCAAAGCATAAGAGACTGTTAAAAACTGAGAACAAACTGAGGGTTGATGGGGGGGTGGGAGGGAGGAGAGGGTGGGTGATGGGTATTGAGGAGGGTACCTTTTGGGATGAGCACTGGGTGTTGTATGGAAACCAATTTGACAATAAATTTCATATATTAAAACAAAAAAAAAATCAGAAGTTTGGGGTGCCTGGGTGGCTCAGTCGGTTAAGTGTGCAACTTCAGCTCAGGTCATGATCTCGCAGTTCGTGAGTTCGAGCCCCACATCAGGCTCTGTGCTGACAGCATGGAGCCTGGAGCCTGCTTTGGATTCTGTGTCTCCCTCTCTCTCTGCCTTTACCTCACTCATGGTCTCTCTCTCTCTCTCTCAAAAATAAACATTAAAAATTTTTTTTTTGAAAAACTAAATAAAAATCAGAAGTTTGCATTAACTAGATACAATTGCTATTAATTTCAAAGACCTTTCTGTTAAGGTTTAGTCCAAAGCCATTTTTACAACCAAGCTATAAGTGAGACTATTAATCAAAATAGTGGTATAGCTGAAAATAGCTCTCCTGCCATAAAGTTACCTGTTCAAAAATGATCCAGTCATCAAGGCTTTATAATATTTAAAGGAAGACTGAAGGCAAATGATTAAACCGTATACTTAAAAACAAAACAAAACAAAAAACACCTGTAACTAGGGGGTTACATTGCTGCATATAATATACTCAGAATCTCCTGCTTCGCTTTTTCTCCCACCACCTTATGACTAAAAGACTCTGGAGAATGCTGTCAGCAAGAAACGCACGCCTCCAAGCCACAGCATGAAAGAACGAACCCACACCTCTCCAAGTAACACGGGCTTTGTACTTCAAAAAGCACAGGTATCAAATGATAACAGATAAACTTCAGCCTATACATAAAAGTGGTTCTAAAAAGAAACGTTTTTTTATAGAGAAAGCCCCCAGGTATGGTGTCACGAATCTAGCAATTCCCTACATGGCCCACTTGTAAAGGTTATTGTTAAAAACCTGCAGCTGACTGCTGTCTCTGACTGCAGGGCTGATAAATTATTTGCATTCATCACAATCATACCAACCTTCTCTGGAAACCCACACAATGAACCTTGAATCAGAGCCCTGCTTTGTTTTTCAGGAAGGTTTTAAAATTTTTTTTTTTTGCTGGTTGATTTGGTTTTCTAAAGAGAAGGTCATTTGGAGGACTGTGGCAGAGGGATGTAAATTATATAAAATAGTGAGCTTGGGAGGAAATAAGGAAATAAGGGAGCAAGCCATGAAGTGCTCTTTCAGCAGATATGGCCAATAGAGGAAAAGTTTGTGTCAATTTATCCATTAAAAATCTCTCCTTTTGGAGTATTATGTAAGTGTCATAAAAAAAAAAAAAACTGCAGTGGGCTGAACTGGGCCATGTGAGGACTCAATACAACCAAGCTTCGAATACTTAAATATCTTAAACCACTTTTTGCTTATAGCAAATAAAATGCAGAGCTGCAGATGCTTCCTCATCTGTGTGTAAATGAAAGCAAAACTGTGTGAGTAGTTAGTATTCTTAGAATTTTTGAGAGCCAGTTTATTTAAATTAAATCAAAGCCAATCTGTATCTGTACAGAAATAATTTTCTCAGGGCTCTTGTTCTCTAGACTTTATAGAGCTGTACATACTCTTCTCTCTACCTCTCCCTCTGAGATCAAGAAGTGAAAAGAGCTCTCCAGGTCCAAAACCACTTCACATGAATCTGGGAGAAGGAAGTTCAAAGGGATCAGAGAATCATTCGTCTTAGCAGCCCATTATAGAACAGGGTTCAACTCTTCCCTGCCCGGTTCTTTGTGTTCCCATAGCACATCTTGGAATTTATCATGTTTCTTTATGTTTCTATATCTATCTCTGCTTCCATAGTGTGAACTCTCTGATGACAGGAACTGGGTTTTATTTAGCTGGAGACAGTGTCTGTTGACCTGAATTGTATGTTTCTACAGTATGTACATAACACCCAGATTTTATCATCAAGTGACTTCAATTAAACATCCTAGAGAAGGTATTAAAAAGGCAGTAAGCATATAAGGCACTGACTATAAGACAACACATATGAAGAACTAGGGATCGCAAATATTAGGAAAGTGCCATCTAGTTAAAGTCATCTATACAACGCAGCACCAACATTCAGATAATTTGGTATTGTTTGGTTTATTTATTGTAGTCATGTGGCTTTTAATAGATTTCATTTTGATGACATGTACTTACACATATCTTTGTCTTATACCTCCATTTTCAAATTCATTGTAATACACATTCTACTGACAGAAATAAAAATTGGGGCCAAATGGTCAACACCTCCCACTACCAAATTATCCAGTACAGACTCCCTCTAGCCACAGAGAAACTGACCTTTCCTTATCATCACCTAAAATAGCAATATTATTCCGCTGCTTCAAAAGTGACATTAATTCTAGGTGGGGCAATAAGGATATCCAAGTACGTGTGTGTGTGTGTGTGTGTCTCTCTCTCTCTCTCTCTCTCTCTCTCACACACACACACACACACACACACATTCTCCATAGGCACACAGGAAACTCCTTGAAAACACATCATACACAGGGCCTTCACTCTTTACCTCTTCCTTCCCACTGACACAGGCAGCCATGCTGCCAAGGCAGCAACCCCCACGTGAAATATGAGAGTGGAGGCGAAACAGCTCAATCAAAACAGCCTGGAAAGGAAAGGAGGGTATGCGTGTCAGTGAAAGTCTCCGTGGAAAGGCCAGACAAGTTTTGCTTCTGCCTTGACCATCCTAGGCACATGGCCCTATTCAAGGTCTGCTTACCTGAGCTTAAAGGCCAAGCCCTCCCTTTAACCTTTCATAGAACGGGTAACATGAAAATTCACCCCAGTATTTGAAAAGTGCATTGTGAGAAATGTCAGGGTGCAGCTCGTGAGCATACTCCGGAGAGCACAGCTGACAGGCATTTTGAAAATAAGCAGTTCGGGACTGCTGAAATAGAAGGCACAGGTAGAAGAGAAGCTCAGCACTGCTTCAGCACTTGGGGGCTGTTTTGCTTCAGGCTAAAAGCCACAGACTGACCCAGCAGGATGCAGATTACTCAACTTTCTGAAATGGAATCTGGCTCTTCAGTTTCTCTCCACAAGGTCCCTTCATTTATTCTGATTAAGACTCACTCATTTTACCTGGCCTACTTCCATAAGCCTCCAGCTGACTCAGGTTGCCCCCAGTTAAGGACAATAAACACTGAGCTGTATTCACATTCACACGCGCGTGCGCGCGCACACCAGAGGAGTCATTTCTTTTAAAAGCCAGTCCTATCAAACTTTTAAGCCTGAATCTGAAATTAGAGTAGAGAAGTAAAACCAAATCAATATAAATTCCCCACCTCCCAGGTCTGATAATACTAGACATTCTCCTATTACCTACAAGTGAGAGAATCCACGAGCAGACATTTATTTCAAACGCAAATGTGCTGCTGGATTAGAATCAAAGCATAATGTTAAGCCAGTTGGAAGAAAGACAGCATTCCTAAAAATTCTGTCATTTAGTGGAAGGGTTTAAAAAGGGGAATTGAGGTGAGCTACATGGGCACTCACCTTAGCGGCAGAGTCTGAAGTTGATGGAGTTTCAGATAGGCCTTGGCCAGCATTCCTGTCTGCTTTTGTTTCTCCTAGAACAGTGTCTGTGATGGTTAATGCGCCATTCAGGATATTCTTAACTCCTGCTTATCTTAAGGTATTTTCCAGTTTCCTTTTGTGATTGACCAGAGAAATTCAGAATTTGTATAATCTGGTGCTTGTCTGATACTAAGCCCTGGAACTGTTCACCAGAGGGCCTGAGTAACCAACCTGATGCTGAAAAGGCAGGAGCACACTGATGCAGAAAAGAGTTTCCAGAGCTCACTGGTTGGGTATACGTAATACTTATGAAGTCACCAGAGGACAAACGCTTCCAAGTTAGGGGCAAAGGCTGCAGCTGTCACATTGTCCCCAAATCTCCAGATAACCACCTTCACCGCTTATCTGGGGCCATGGGTTATTAATGGTGGAGCAAGTCAGCTGGATTGAAAGGAAAGACGGAAACATTGTAGACAGGGGCTTCACCCACACAATTATGAGCAGAAGGTTACTCTACTGAGACCAGACATCAAATCACCTAGTCTCCTACATTTCTAGGATTTTGCAAGAACTCGGTCTCCACTGTCATTGAATTACCCTGGGACCCTAGGGAGGCCTCAGCCTCTCTGAAGGGAATCTTGATGCCAGTAACATCATCCTTTCAAAGAGATTTTCTGTTCCTTAGGAATGGCAAAGGAATCAACATACTGCACGCTCCATGAGGGCAGAGACCATGTCTCTCTGACTCACCACTGCACCTCTAATGCCCAGGATTGTAGGTACCCCAAAAAAACGTTTTGAAGAAAGGGACTAACTCTGGCAAGCTACTTCTGACACAAAATCCAAAAGTGCTATTGAACCAGCCACAGTCAATGCAATAACCTGGCCTATCACATGGCCTTGCCAAGCATGGGCACATCAACGGTTTTGGGGAAAGTGAACCAGGGCTCAGGGTCAGGTGGTGTCATGATAGCAGAACAGAGTCCTCTTCCAGAGGAAAAGTATCCTTGGCTGAAAGAGGAAACAAGTAGTCAGTCATGCTCCTTAGTGGAATTTTATAATCATGGAAAACACACAATGTAGCTCATCCTACCACGGCTTCCACCAACCTCAGGCCTATAAAGCCATGTGAATGGAGGTCTCCTTTTCCCGACAATGCAGAAAGACCAGCTGCCTGCCTGCATTCTACTTCTAAAAATGTGGGAACTGAGATCCCACTGGGTGGAGGTTTAAGAAGCTAGGAGAGACTTCAAACCTAATGCCCACTGCGTCATCTTGCAGTTAGACAAGAGTTTAACCAAACAGGATATTATGTTATCATGTTACAATGACTACTGTTAACACTTGCTGAACTGTCACTTATGTACCTGGGAGTAGGCTAAATACTTTGCATAAACATTTTACTTAATCCTTACAACAATCCTATGAGAGGCACTGTCATTCTCACTTTGAAGATAAAAAACCTGATGAAATGTGGGTTTCAGTAATACCACCCAGTATGTAAGAGAACCAGGACTCAGAGCCAGGCCTGTCTGACTCCTGAGTCCATGTTCCAAGCTCCTGCTACTCTGCCTCCTCCTGTCTCTTGCTGGGTCGATGAATAGGTAGGTATCAAGACCAATTCTTGCAGCTTCTAAAACTTACCCATTATTGCCTGAAATCAAAAGTGGTTAAAGGAACTTAACCACATAGACTGACTATTCTTAAGGAAGCTCTTAGATGAAGGATCGGAAAGGAAGTTCAAAAGGCAGGCCCTCAAACCAAGAGCTATGCATTTTGGCCCAAACTTTTCAGTACAACTCATCTGAGAATAAATGTCCAAACACTAACCACACACACAGTTCTTAATCATGTTCCTCCTGGTTCCACACAATGACTTGAACTGGAAGCTGTTTCAATTAGTAAGATTGTTATGCAATCTCCAAAATAAGCCAAAAGGCTTACTTTGGCCCTGCAATTGTTATTTTGTTTTTATAAATTCCTCCACTGTATTATTTCCTCCCTTGAAGAATTCCTAAGGCAAGTCCATTTCAGACAGCTTTTAAATCATATTGGATTTACTGCCCAGTTATACCATTGTCTTATCCCTCTTCACTTTGTCACACAAGTTAGGAAGTACATTTGTGTTTGCATTATCTTTCTGAAGGGCAAAAAGAACCCACCAAAATTATGCTCCAAAATACAGAGCAAGACTTAAGATGATCATCTTTTATTGAAGAGTGTTTAAGCAAAACACAATTGCTTTATTTCATTGGGAGAGAGGCTAATTTTAGAGGATTTTGGTTGGTCTTACTTAGGTCAATTAAATTGTGATATAACAAGATCCCAAAGACCTGCTCAATGCTAGCTGAACTTTAGAATCAAAAAGCTCGCATGATTTGTGTTAATAGCCAGAAAACTCTACCTTCCCCCAGCTGCCATATACTCAAGTCATTATCCTACAATCTGAGGAGACAGATGTAGGATTAATAATTTATCACCTTCCTGTACTGCAATGTAGTTAAGAATATAGGACAGTTTGGCAGGAGAAAGTTCTTGCTGAAGGCTCATCACTATGAGATTTATTCCATTAGTCATCCACCTTAAATTAGATGCCCAGCAGATACAAGAAGAGCAGGGATATAATGCCCTTTAAAAAGTCTCCTGAAAATGCTTTTCTCCTAAGGATAAGACCAATGCATGATCAAGATATATTACTCTCTTAAAAGAAAAAGATACCACTTGGTCTGTCTGGTACAACAGGGGCTACAGCCCTCAAAGTACAATCAAACGATAGGGGCAAAGGAGGAAAGTGAGTGCAGGTGCCTTCTGTCTGTCAGGGGCAAATGCAGGTAGTTATGACAACAAAAAGAAAATAGCAACAAGTGGGGAAAAGATGTCTTGCTAAGCCAGAAGCTGCCTTTGTCCCAACTGTAGTCTCTACGGGAGGTTGAGGGTCCCACCCAGAGTTGGGGACGAATTAAAAAATAAATATGGCAGGGGTGCCTGGCTGCCTCAGTCAGTAGAGCATGTGACTTTGATTTCAGGGTTGTGAGTTTAAGCCCTACGTTGGGTGTAGAGACTACTTAAATTTTTTTTTTTAACTAAACAAATATGGCAGTTAGAGGTAAATGGAGATCAAAAGATCATCTTCATAATAAGCGATAAGGTGACTGGGGAACATAGCTTAGATGTACAACCACATACTGGCTTTCTAATACTTTCCTGTACTTAATTAAACTTACCCAGTTGGACACAGGCAGGCTATCCTGGAATGGGCAGACCAGTTAGAGCACGGCAGAACATATGCAAATCCTGAAGACAGGCCATTCCATACAATAGGAGTCTTTTTCAACCTCACCAATCAGAAAAAAAGTCACTCATCCATTCAGAGAGAGAGCCAGAAAAAAGGCAGAAAAAAGAGCTAAAATCACCTTCCAAATATTGTTCCCTCCTGGGAAGTGAAGGGCCCACTTAATGAGCCAAGAATGAAAAATAGGGTAGAAAAGAACGATTCTCCTCAACATGTATATTCCAACGTGGTGTCATTTCCAGCATTATTTTTAGGTTAATCCAACAAACTGTTATTGCTACCTACTATGTGCTAGATTCTTGGTGTGTAACTATGATTAAGACAGTTTCTTGAAGCAGACACATAAGTGAGTAACCACAGTAGCCATCTGCTCCCAGCCACATCTGCTATGATTACTTAGGTTACTTACTTAGAACACAGGTTACTCCCTGGCATACCTGGTACCAGACTCACCATCTACAATAAATAACTATAAAACTGGACAGAATATACAAAACAACTGTTCTTAGTCAGGAGATATCAGCCAGTACAAGGCTGCAATCCCCGAGAGAGATTGCAGAAGAGAGGAAACTTGAAGTGAGCCCTACCACTGCCCAGGTCTCCAGGGCCAACTTCCCAACCACAGCACCGAAAGCTGGAGCCCAAACAGAACACAGGGGGCTTGCTGAGCCCAGGAAGCAGAGATATGAATTTGGCTAAAATCTGAGTGGTGAGACACTGGAGAGGAAGGAGCTGTGAAAAGAGGGAGCCCCAGAAGTCCTTAGGGAGGTCCCCTGCCAGGCTGAGAGCTGGAATGTAAAGGCACAGGGCAAGACTCGAGGTTTATGAGATAGCAGATGCTACAGGGCAGAGAGGGAAACAGAATCACTAGAGGTCAAGCAGCGCTGGGGGTAAGAACAGGAGCACTTTGGAATTTGGCTCTGCCAGAGCGAAGAAATCACATTAACACCACAGACGAGCACACACCAGAAAGACCTCACCTCAGGACTAAGGACCACACTCTAGAGCAAGACCCACTCTGAATCTCTCCTCACAAAGCCTAACACACACAGTACAGCATGATATAATAACAGAGAGCTGTAAGACACTACAAGAACATTAAAGAATAAGTTCAAACTAGAGGTCTCAGAATATATCAGAAAGGAGCTTATGTTTACCTGAATCAGACAACCTCAGTGAGAAGACTAACGGCCCTCTGCATGAGACAGGACTCTACAGTGATGTGAATGTGGAGGAAAGAAAAGAGTGTGGAATGACTCAGGGATTTCTACCTCAGAACGCAAGAGGAGGTGGTCTTTTCACTGTTATACGGAACACAGGAGGAAGAAGGACAAAGGACCATGGGTTTGGTCTTGATACATTAAGTCGGAGGCAGCTGTGAGCCATCCAGTTGGAAATGTATGACATGCAGGTGGGTATGTGCTCTGGAAAGGAGTGAATGAACAGCTATGGATTTGGGAGTAGACGGCACACGTCTTAACAGTTATGGGAAAAAATGAGGCTACCCAGGGGGCACACACAAGAGTTAGATAAGAAAGGGTAGAAAAAGAACCCTGAAGAACAAAACACTGAATAAACAAGCTGACAAGGGAGTGAGGGAAGAATAATTAGAAAGTTCAGTGAACGGGCTGGAAGGGGAACAAAGAACAGCACTGCACCCCTGTACCTTTTCACTTACCATGGCACGGTATTCATATGGCTACTCCCTCGTCAAACTGGGAGTTCTTCCAGGGCAGGAACTGTGTTGTACTCATCTTTATCACCCTTGTTCCTAGCCTAGGACCAAACTGCCAGTAAGTTCTCAAAAACCAGTTATGAGGGGCACCTGGGTGGCTCAGTCGGTTAAGTGTCCGACTTCGGCTCAGGTCATGATGTCGCAGTTTGTGAGTTCGAGCCCCGCGTCAGGCTCTATGCTGACAGCTCAGAGCCTGGAACCTGCTTCAGATTCTGTGTCTCCCTCTCTCAGCCCCTCCTCTGCTCACACTCTGTCTCTCTCTCTCAATAATAAATAAACGTTAAAAAATTAAAAAAAAAAAACAGTTCTGAATTGAATGTTTTCTCTTGTTTATTAACTAATACTTACTAACTAATTGGGTGATCTACTTCTCAGAAGCGGGGGAATGTCAGTAGAAGTTTTCACAGCCAACTGTTAGCTTTAGGCCTACATGAGCCTTGGTGACTCCATAGTTTAGGTTTCCAATGCTGGTTCAGGCCCTCTCACCACACACACACATACACACACAGGCATAGCTCTTCAGATGTACATATTCTTTCTTTAGATATGTTAATATATTTGTGAATATTTTAATCAGATCTCATTTCTCTCAAAGGCATTGTGTCTCCTTAAAGTGCCCTCATATACCCTCTGATCTGATTGTGCTAATTTTAAGTTTTAACTCTCAAGCGATAGATTATGTTAATTTTAAAGTTTAATTCTCAAAGGACAATTCCCTTATTTCTAATTTATTAATTTATTCAGTCAACAGATATTTTTATGGTGCACCTACTATATACTAAGCACTCGGCACCTGCTAGGAATACCTAGTAGAAGTAAAACAGGCAAAACTTCTGCCCTTAAGAAGCTGACATCTATTGCAGAAATTTCCAAATTCTTGGAATCACCTCATTTTTGTCTCCCGATACTGACAGTCCCCAGGTCCAAAATGGTATTTTTTAAAGGATTTTACTTCTTTTTAAGTAATCTCTATACCCAACATGGGGCTCAAACCTACAACCCTGAGATTAAGAGTCATATGCTCCACCAATTGAGTCAGCCAGGCGCCCCCCAAAATGCTATTTTTAAGCCATTTAACAATGACACTAAACAGAGAAATAGTGATTCAATGGCCTACAAGGAAAACACAGAGTATCTTTTATCAGACAAACTATAATCACTACTTTCTAGCAGTGGGCTTCAGCACTGAACCCAGAAACTGAAATAAAAAAGAAACCTACATAAGTCAGCAGGTACCTGGGGTGCTACTAGAGAAGGAGTAAACTGCCAAGTGGTAAACAGGAATGGGGATAACAGGAGACCTGCCTTATTTTGGTCAGTTTTTCAGGATTAATCCATATAATCCAGGGGTACCTGGCTGTGCTGACAGCTCGGAGCCTGAAGCCTGCTTCGAATTCTGTGTCTCCCTCTCTCTCTGCTCCCCCCACCTCCCTCCCTCCCTCCCTCCCTCTCTCTCTCTCTCTCAAAAATAAATAAACATATAATCCATAAGCTAAATGACAACAGCAAAGAATCAAGAATGTATTTTTTCAGGGAACACTTAAGGGCTCAGATAAAAACTGAACAACTCACTAGTAGATAAATACTGACTCAGGCTACCAACAGCAGGTTTTCGCTGCTATTATTTTGTTGTTGCTTTGTCAGGTAGGTTTTTTTACCCTTATTAAAAAAAAAGGTTATACACGTACACTGAAAAAAAGATGGCAAACGCAGAAATTGTACAGAGATAATAATTCCACTGCTCAAAAAATATACAAACAGGGGATGCCTGGGTGGCTCAGTTGGTTAAGCATCTAACTCTTGATCTCTGCTCAGGTCATGATCTCAGGAACCATGAGATCAAGCCCCATGTTGGGCTCTGCGATGACAGTGCAGAACCTGCTCGGGATTCTCTCTGCCCCTTTCCCATTTGCAAGCATGTGATCTCGCTCTCCCAAATAAATAAACTTTAAATATATACATATATCATATATATATATATTATATATACATATATACACACACAATTATGTATCTTGTTTCAAGCTTCCTATTACATAAAAGTACTTTTCTATTTGCACAAAATTGGCACGATAGTGGACATGCAGTTGTATATCCTGCTTTTTTTTAATTTTTTTTTTAACGTTTTTATTTATTTTTGAAGGAGAGAGAGACAGAGCATGAGCAGGGGAAGAGCAGACAGAGAGGGAGACACAGAATCCGAAGCAGGCTCCAGGCTCTGAGCTGTCAGCACAGGGCCTGATGCGGGGCTCACACTCACAAACTGTGAGATCATGACCTGAGCCAAAGTCAGATGCTCAGCTGACTGAGCCACCCAGGTGCCCTTATCCTGCTCTTATCACTTAACATGAGGGGCATTTCCCATGTACTTACTCTCCTGAACTGTGAACTCTGAAGCTGGATAATATGCCACATGTGGACATGCTATAATTTCATCACACTCCTACTGTTGGGCAGGTTGTAGCAATGCTTTGCAACATACAATAAACGAGTGTTGATGAATGTCCTCATTCACAACCATCTAAATATATCCTTGAGATAAATTCCCACAAGGGGAATTACCAGGTCAAAAGATATGAACTTTTTAAGGATCTTGATATTTATGCCAAAAAGTTCTCTGTTCAAATTTCCCAGGATAGTATGAGGGCAACCACATCACCCTTCGGGAGCACTAAATATTTTTACTTTGATCTTCATCAGTATGATAGGCTAAAAAAAGATATCTCACTTTAATCTGTTCTTTGGGGGTACATGGCTGGCTCAGTCGGTGGAGTGTGCAACTCTTGATCTTGGAGTTGTGAGTTCAAGCCCCACGTTGGGAGTAAAGATTACTCAGTTAAAAAAAAAAATCTAATCCGCAGTTCTCTGGTTACTAACAAGAAAGTACATTTTTAAAAATGCTAATAAATCATTTTACTTTCTTATTTATGGTACTGTCTCTTTTCTTTCCTCTGGGTACATCATTTATTCATTTTTCCTATTAAGATATTACGTTTTTTGGGGGCACCTGGGTGGCCAGTTAAGCATCCAACTTCAGCTTAGGTCATGACCTCGTGGTTCACGAGTTTGAGCCCCACATCGGGCTCTGTGCTGACAGCTCAGAGCCTGGAGCCTGCTTCAGATTCTATGTCTCCCTCTCTCTCTGCCCCTCCCCCGCTTATTCTCATTCTTTCTCTCTCTCTCTCTCTCTCTCAAAAATAAATAAAACATTTAAAAAAGTATTAAAAAATATATTATGTTTTTTAAAACACTGATGTGTGGGGCATCCAGATGGCTCAGTTGGTTAAGTGCCTTGGTTTCGGCTCAGGTCATGATCTCAGCATTCACAAGTTTGCGCCCTGCATCAGGCTCCACGATCAGTGCAGAGCCTGCTTAGGATTCTCTCTCTCTTCCTCTCTCTCTGCCCCTCCCCTGCTCGTGCACATGTTCTCTCTCTCAAAATAAATAAATAAACTTAAATAAATAAAATAAAATATCGATGTGAAAAAGCTCTGGTAAGTTAAAATATATAACAAATCTGTCATGTGTTACCTGCATGTGACCTCAGTTTGAACACACATGGTTCTTGGTTCTTCCACAGTAAAAGCTCCAAACTTTTCTAAAATAAAACTAGTAAAATCTAATCTGCACCAGAACCACTCCTAACAATACCACCTTTGCACCTCTATACTCAATCTGCTCACTGTTGTTGTTTTTAAGCAGCAAGCTGAGGGGATACTAAAGACTAGCACAGTAGCCCACAGTACTCTGTTTAACCAAGTGCTAGATTGGAAATACAGAAACAGAAGTAGAAATGCTTCCTCCCCCCTGTACATGCAATCCCTCAAATAACAAGCTGCTCATCATGGTTCAGGATAAAAAAACTATCTTTGGTCCTCCGAAAGCCTATCTGTGGTTGGAAGACAGAGAGTAACAGAAGAAAAGGAGCACAGGCTATTGAGTGAACAAACCAGAGTTTAACTCCTGGCTCTGTCGTGACTTCTTGCTGTATGACCCTAGGCGAGTCATTCCGCCTCTCTGGGCCTCAATTTCCTTATGTATAAAATGAGACTAAAACTATCTGTTTTAGGATTATCATAGGGATTAAGTGAGATAAGATATGCAATGTTTATAACCAAGGGTCTGGTATGTGGTAGGTGCTCTTCAAAAAAATGCAATTTTCCTACCCTGATGGTGCTAAATCACTTACTTATTTAACTCAAATGATCTTACATAAAATGTTGGCCTGAAATAGTTAGCTGTCCCAGCAAAGCATCATCTGGGTAAAAAAACATTTAGGTCAGCTTTCTGTCAACTGCAATTTCCACTGCTCTAATTATGCAATCATCAACCACCACTGCAGAACAACAAAAACTCTAAAGCTGATGTCACTGAAATTGCTAAATACAGTAATTACTTGATTCTCTAGATCATGACCACCAACTCCTTCAGGAAAACAACAGAAATCTTTGGAATTATAGGAGCAAAAGGCTGATTCCTTATCCCAGACAGTGGTCTCTATAACACAAGGCTTTTTGGTCACTGCCCAGAATGGCAGCATACTCCAAAGTCTCTCCGAGATGGCTGTTCTCTCACATTCCATACTCTGAAAAGGACAATGTCAACAAAAGAACTAAAAGAAAAAATGATTTCAAGAAACAGTATCCCTTGAAATGTAACCTTCGCACTTTTTCCTGGCAAGAGGTTCCAGCCTGGTGAGATAATCTCTAGGAAGAAAGCATACTTTATGAAATCTATCAGCATAACCCTTTTCTACAGAAAAAGCAAGGAACACATTGTCCCTGTAAGTGAAGATTCCTTTAGAAAAGAAAAAGAAGCAAAGTATCTTTATGAAGCATCTATGTTCACAGTGCTGTACTACACACTTTAATTATGGTATCACTCCTACCAAGCTACAAGGTGAAATCTTATCCTTCTTTACAGACAATAGGTAACTTGCTCAAGGTTTTAGTTATTACATAGAAACATCCAGAACCAGGACCCAGGTCTTCCCAACTTCCATATATTTTTATTTCTTTTTTAAGTAGGCTTCATGCCCAGGGTGGAGCCCAACTCGGGGCCAGAACCTATGCCTCTCTGATCAAGACCTGAGCTGAGATCAAGAGTCAGATGTTTAACTGACTAAGCCATCCGGGCATCCCTCAAATGTTTTTCTTTTCATGACATCTTCACCAAATCTTAAAATTATCATGCCAATTCCCTTTTATAAGAAAGAATCCAATTTTAATTGTGGTTCCAAAACAAATAAACCCAACAAACTAAGTGTCCACCAAAAGGATGACCGTTTCTCTCAATTAGATTGCTTTTCTACCTCCTCCTAGTCTTTAATATGAACTGAAAGACTCATACAGTTTAAATCTAAAAAGAAAATGGTACCTGTTGACAACCACAGAGCACTGAAGCAGAAGCAAGTAAAAAACAGGTACAGGCTTCTCAACCATTTCACAGATAGCTGCCAACAAAATCCTGATAAAATCCAGGAAGCAGGGCTTGGCTTGACTCCCAGCCTCTTCTCCATGGCCTTCCAGACAGACGGAACCCGTTCACTATAAAGATAGAAAGGGAAGAAATTATATGCCAAGTAATTAATAATTGATTCCTGGAAATGTAGAATTCTAGAGAATGTGACAGCCTAGAGGGAAGAGAAATTTCAAGTTTATCTTTCACTGCTCATACCTGCCTGTAAATTTTAAACCTGAGCTTTGACAAAGCCTATAATTATCAGGATAAAAACATAGCAAGGGGTATGAAATGAATCCACTGTAAAACTGAAACATTTTATGTTCTATTATTTTCTAAGCTAACAGTAAATCACCTATGTGGAAGAATGGAAAGAGCACTTGCCTGAAGAAAAAAAAGATCTGAGCTTCAGTTCCAATTCTGCAAGTAACAGCTTTGTGACTTTGACCAAACACACCTTCTTATTTATGAAGAGTTTCGACTATCAGAGGTAAACTAAGCTGAGAGTTTTGTCTAGCTGTGCTTTAAAAAAATAAATAAATAAAAAATACCGTGACTATCTTTAGGAAGTACATGCACTCTCCAGTTTATTACTGCCCCACCACTATGACCTTAAAAATCTATCCAAATTACACTTCAATGTCACATCCCTGATCCCTAGAATCATCTGCAATTCCTGACTTGAATTCATATAGACACTCAAATATTTACACAGTTCCTATTATGTGCTAGGCATTGTGCTGGCTACTCTAGAATCTAAGAGCTGGATAATTTAGGTCCCTTCCAGAGAAAAAATGATTTTCATCTGTTTCTTCTCTTATACAACTTCCCTACATTGTATAAATTATTATATAAATCTTGGCAATATCATGAGGGTTGGTTGAGTTCTGAGGAAGCAATTCAAATTCTTCTGTCCTAAATGTGCACCTGTCACCCACATGTGGCAAATGGTAGACTCCGCCCTCCACCCCCAGCCAGCATACAGGGAGACGGGCATCACATGAAGTCAATATTGACTAACACCAGGAAATAGACACATGCACACACACAGCTGCAAAACTGAGGCACAGCCCCCCCAAGAAAAGGCTTCCTCTGAGCCTTAAGCAACTGAAGTACTTCTTCCTCATTCACTTCCATCCATTCTGATTTCTAGCAGTTTTGAAGTTGTATGTTAGGGAGCAGGGGGCTGAAAGATGTGCGGGCCAGTGACATGTTCAAGAGATTATAAAATGGAGCCCAGGTTAGAAAGTATATCCAGCAACTTCTCTAGCCTCTCAAGATGGAACAGCGAGTGTGCACGTGTACGTGTGTGTGTATGGATCTTACCCAACACATTTCTGCCTACCACAAAAGGATTTTAAATTCAAAGTGACTCAACACCTGTCATCAATAGCGTGACAGGTGGGCGACAGAAGCATAAAAGAAATGAATAGGTTTTGAAAATGGGAGTAACAAACACCATTGGATTAGCAAGCTGATCAGAAGTGCAATGTCTTACAAACCATGCATAAGAGGCAGAGCTGTTTTCAAATGAACTCCCAACCAGCCAAGCCTCTGAAATCTACAACTGCCTAAGGGTGCAAATCACTGCTAGGGTCCAGTCAAAGCCTTGCTGACCAGAGGCAAGAACAACACAATCACCAAGATCCAAATGGTTTGTTACAGAATCAAAGGGTAAAAACCCAGAGAGAGAACACACACCCCCACAATACTTGACAAATGAAAATCTAGAAAAGCTTGCAATAGTTTTGGCATTTAGGGCGTTACAAGTACACCCGAAATAAAAGCACTCTCTGTTGCAGCAGCTGTTCAGACAGAGAAGGGGGTAATGTTTACTTAATCCTTCAGGTTGATGGGGGATGTATCATAGTTCAGTCTGTCAGCTACATACGTGGAACTCCATTTATGTACACAGCGATAAGATATGTTTGAACAACGACAGAGCAAGTCTGAAACAGCCTATTCAGCTGGTATGAGTAATCAAGAATAAAGCTCTTTTAAAAAAAAAATCTCAGATATTTGGGAAAGTTACAGAACAGACTGCCATGAATAACTTTGCTTATATTTGCAGGCATTGTTTTCCAAATAGCTGGAAAAATGAACAGATTGTTCTGGGAGGTCGTCTTTCCAATTTGTTCTTAGCTCCCAGTCTGTTAATCACAGAAGAAAGCACAAGGAGATTCAGCTAATGCTCTTCACTAACTGCATCTATTGTCGGTTGGGCACAAGCATCAGGAGGTGAGAGAAGGAAAAGCGTTTTTGGAACCGCCTGAGGTGTTCTTTTGACTTCCTTCATTTCACCTTTGTGCCCACCACAGACACCACAGAACCCCTCTGTGGGGAATAATTTTCTAAAGTCCGGAATAAGGCAGGTTTCGCATGATAATTTACACGTCGTGCTCAACCCCGCCCCCCTTGTTCTGCATCAACTTTCTATCTTGGTGGGGAGACCGAACACCAGAGACAGCAGCTAAAGACGAGGCTGCAGAAGTCGAGGGAAGGATAGCAGCGCCCCGAGCCCGGTCTGTCAGGGGATGGAGGATGCTGCATGACCAGGCGTGGGCCTGAAAGAAGCAGGGTCTGGGACTCGAGCCCCGCACCTCCAAAGCCAGAAGAAGCTGGCTGCCCTAGCCGGGCCAGGAGCGCCACCTCCGGGTCCCAACACCCGGCCAGCGCACCCTCAGAAATAGCCCGTCCCGCTTGCCCCTCCCCTGAGCTCGAGGTCCTCGGCCTGGCAGCCAGCCGCCCCCGGCCACCTACCGGGGCTCAGGGCCACACAGCAGGGCCCCGGCTCTCGGCGGCCTCCGCCTCCTCCCGGTCCATGGGGTCGGGGCCCCAACCTTCGCTCCCCTCACCCGGAGGAGGAGGAAAAAGAAGAAGGTAGTGTGGGCTCCCCACCCGGACAGCTCCCTCTCGCCTCAGCCTCCCAGGACAGCGACGGCGGCCGGAAACGCCGCCTCCTCCCACCTTCCTGGGCTCAACCCGGAAACACACTCTTCTTGCTAACCAACCCTCCTGCCCCCACCCCCACCCCCGGAAGCTCAATTCCAGCCGCGAGCCAGAGGGGGAGGTGAGGCAGTGCTGAGGGACAGAACTACGCACGAGCGAAGGAGCCTGGGCCGCCAGGCTGTCGCCTCCTGCTCTCCGCAGTCTGCTCCTTCGCTTGCCCTGCGCGAGCCCGAGGCCCCAGACTCGGGCAATACCCATAAGCAAGATGGCGGCAACGGTGGCACCCCCTACGGCTTAGCGCCCAGGTGTGCCATTGGCCAGAGCCCGGAGTGAAGCCGCCGCGGATTGGCCGACAGCTCTGCGGGGGTGGGGGTGGAGCTGCAGCCGCCTGGAGCCGGGAGTGGGCAAAGCGGCGTGAGCAGCGGCCCCAGGCTCCAGGAGCATCGCGCTCGGAGAAGATTTCGGCGCTCGGGGCCGCAGCCTGGTGAGCTCAGCCCCCTTCAGGCCCTCCCCTGCATCCCAACCAGGGCCTCGCCGAGCCGGCGCTGATCGATGCCGACACACCCCGGGGACCCTATCGCGACTCCATCGCGCCATATCGCGACATCATCGTGCCCTGTCGAGACTCCATTTTGTCACAGCCCTTTTCAATATATAGCTATATATTTTTTTTTAATTTGCCCTGTCATCTTTGGGGGCTGTCCATGTCGTGATTTTGCCGTGATCTCTCCGTGACATCACCGCGCCATCGTGAAGTGTGATCTCATCGCCGCCCTGTCGTGACTTCATCAATGTCGTGTTGTGACCTGGCTGCGGCGGGACAGGTGGTGACCGCCAGGAACCCTCTTCCCCTTCTCATCTCCCCATCTCAGCAGCCCCGCTTCGATTATCCGGCTTTTGGATTCTCCGTTGTCCTGGGAGCTACCCCGGACCCCTTCTTGCTTCTCCAGCCCCTGCCGGCATCCACTGACTGGTAGCGAGCGGGGAGGGCGAGGAGAGGGAATGCAAAGGGTTAATTCTGCTGCTGCTGCTGCTGCTGCTGCTGCTGCTGCTGCTGCTGCAGCTTCTGCCCGAGGGAGGGAAAGGAGAGGAGGCAAGAAGCCTGCGGGGGCGTTTGAGAGCCCTGGCTGGAGGGGTGGGGTCCGCAAAGGGGCCTCCAAGCCTTCCCTGGTCAGTACCCTGCATCCTCACTTGTGCTGAAGCTTGTCTCCTGCCTGTTCTGGAGAAGGGAGGGGAAAGGGAACCTAGGATGCCCTTTTCCCTCATATCAGCCTGAGTCCGGATAATCGAACTTCACCCATGTATGTCTCCATTCCTTCCTGTCTGTCCTCACCACTCCCTTCTGGTGTGCCTGGGTGGAAGGAGATAAAACCAGGCCTCTGGTGCCAGGGGGCAGCTGAGCAGTGGGGCCAGCCCCCCTCCCACTCCTGGGAGATTGGTAAGGAGACCTGTCCAGCTGAGCAGCGAGATGCATGGTCCTTCTTTCCCGCTTTCCGGAGGTGACCTTGGCCAGGGTCCCTTCTTCATTCCTAAGGACTTGAGGGTCCAGCGCCTTTAAGGGGCTCCCACAAGGGAGGTCAGTCTTGAGGAACCCATCCCTCCTGATCCTCCCCTCCCTCTGTGCTAATCCCTCCCTCCATCCTCCACTCCCACCCCCACCCCTCCTCTGCAGAGGGATGCTCAGTCCCTCTTGTGTTCACAGTTGGGCAAGGCGGGCATCATGGCCTCGGATTGTGAGCCAGCTCTGAACCAGGCAGAGAGCCGAAACCCCACCCTGGAGCGCTACCTGGGAGCCCTCCGTGAGGCCAAGAATGACAGTGAGCAGTTTGCAGCCCTGCTGCTAGTAAGGACCTGACTGAAAATTGGGAGGTGGGAAGGGCTGGGTGGTTGGGTCCCCTAGGAATGGGGTCAAAAAGTCCCAGAGGATATATAGGTGGTCCTGGCATTCCCGGAGGCACCAAGATGCCTGCCTTTGGACTCTTCATTGCTCCCCTAAGTGTGGGAGCAAAGGGGAAAATGGGGGTGAATAAGGCGTAGGGCCTTAGAAGCCTTGGAGGAGGCTGCCTGGGTCTGTTCTTTGGGGCGTCCCGGAGCAGATGGGAGCTGACTCATAGGGTGACAGCAGCAGGTAGTAACTAGTGCAGAGTACTTGAGGGCTGGGGATGATTGCTCTGGGGGTGGAGAGAGTAGCAGAACTAGAAGTAACTGGGAAGGGGTCCCAGGGGATGGCCAGGATGGCAGTAGGTAGGTTGAGGGTGAAGGAGCTGGTTTGGGGCTTAGCCCTGTTGGAAGAACCAGGCTGGGGCCAGCAGAGCAAGAGCTGCAGTGCTGGGAAGGGGGGGTTGATGTGTGGGGGGTGAAGGGAGGAGGGAGTACAGTCTCTGCTTGTTTGCCATGGCAACAGGGAGAAGGCTCCAGAGTCAAGGGCTCACACTGCAGCAGAGGAGGTGTTGAGGTGAAATGTAAGGGGAAATGTTTTGACAGGCAGAGTGGCGAGACACAGGAGCCATTTCCCCTGAGAAGGTGGCGGGAATGGATCAAAGGCTTCTCTGGGGAGGGGGGTGAGAGCAATTAGGGCGAGACCCTAAATCCTTGGGGGATTTTAAACTGAGCTCTAAGCCCAAATCAGGTTGCCAGCTTCTAGATTAGACATCAGAAAGAACTTCCCAAATGACTGAGTGATGAAATGGCAGAACGAGTAGTTGAGGATTGGACCTCCCTTCTGTATACGTAATCATAAATGAGGGATCTCAGAGGTCACAACCATCTGTCTCCCCGGGTGGGGAGGGAAGAAGCTGGACAAAATGACCTCTGGAGGCTTCCTGACCCCAGAGAGAATCACCTTCCATAACCACATCCTGGTAATGGTCAGCGCCCAAGGGTGCAGGGGGCAGTCTTCCTTCCATCCTGCTGATAGCACATACCCCCCCCCCCTTAGGTGACCAAGGCAGTCAAAGCAGGTGACATCGATGCCAAAACTCGGCGGCGGATCTTCGATGCCGTAGGCTTCACCTTCCCCAATCGTCTCCTGACCACCAAGGAGGCACCAGATGGCTGCCCCGACCATGTTCTCCGAGCCCTGGGTGTGGCCCTGCTGGCCTGCTTCTGCAGTGACCCTGAACTGGCCTCCCATCCCCAGGTCCTGAACAAGATCCCCATCCTTAGCACCTTCCTCACTGCCCGGGGGGACCCGGATGATGCTGCTCGCCGTTCCATGATTGACGACACCTACCAGTGCCTGACAGCTGTGGCAGGCACACCCCGTGGCCCCCGGCACCTCATTGCTGGTGGCACCGTGTCTGCCCTGTGTCAGGCATACCTGGGGCATGGCTATGGCTTTGACCAGGCCCTGGCACTCCTAGTGGGGCTGCTGGCTGCTGCTGAGACCCAGTGCTGGAAGGAGGCGGAGCCCGACCTCCTGGCCGTGTTGCGGGGCCTCAGTGAAGATTTCCAGAAAGCTGAGGATGCCAGCAAGTTTGAGCTCTGCCAGCTGCTGCCCCTCTTTCTGCCCCCGACAACCGTGCCCTCTGAATGCCTCCGGGATCTGCAGGCCGGGCTGGCACGCATCCTGGGCAGCAAGCTGAGCTCCTGGCAGCGCAACCCTGCACTAAAGCTGGCAGCCCGCCTGGCGCACGCCTGCGGCTCCGACTGGATCCCAGCGGGCAGCTCCGGGAGCAAGTTCCTGGCCCTGCTGGTGAATCTGGCATGTGTGGAGGTACGGCTGGCACTGGAAGAGACAGGCACAGAAGTAAAAGAGGATGTGGTGACCGCCTGCTACGCCCTCATGGAGTTGGGGATCCAGGAATGCACCCGCTGTGAGCAGTCCCTGCTCAAGGAGCCACAGAAGGTGCAGCTCGTGAGCATCATGAAGGAGGCCATCGGGGCTGTCATCCACTATCTGCAGCAGGTGAGGTATAGCAGCCCACGGAGGGAGTCTGGTGTGGGGAGAGCCAGAAGGCCAGGCAAAGGGGGAAGTGAATTGCACCTCAGTGTAATAGGAAGAGCGCAAGATGCCCACTCTGAGGGCTGATCCTGCAGCACTCCCGGGAGTAGAGTGGCCGAGCCTCCCTCTCCCTCCCTCCCTGAGCCTCCACACAAGCACCATACCACACACCATATGTGCACTCACATCACAGTACACACACACACACACACACACGCACACAACACAGTGACTTCCCACTCACAACCCTCCCCCCAGTACACACACACTCCAAATCGAAGCAGTCTGTTCTGCTCAGCCTCTTGCATTGTTCCATACACCTGCACATACAAACTTGGCACGGAGCTGGGCAAAGGAGCGGGGCTGCCTGGTTCCTGGCCTCTGGAGAGATTCAGCTAACTCCTCCCAGGTCAGAGCTGCCGTAGAGGGAGTATTTAGTTAGCTTTGGACCTGTGAGTTTCCTTCAAGCCTTGCGATACTTCAGAGGTGGGGGGAAAGGGGATGCAGTGAGTGTGGGGACATGTTGTCCAAAGTCCAATTCGCTCGGCAGACATGCCCTGAGGGCCTGCTCTGTGCCAGGCCCCTGTTGAGCGCATCCTTCCCATGTGTTAGGTGCTGGGTACACAGGGCCTGCCTTTGAAGGGCTCACAGGCCAGAATTCCCTTCTAGTTGTGTTATTCCTAGGCTGGCTGGCATGCTGTCCCGGCCGGGGAGGGTCTCTGGTCCTACTCCATCTCACAGGGGTCCCATGGCAACAGGTGGGGCCAGAGAAGCAGAAGGAGCCCTTTGTGTTTGCTTCGGTGCGGATCCTGGGGGCCTGGCTGGCCGAGGAGACCTCATCCCTGCGCAAGGAGGTCTGCCAGCTGCTGCCCTTCCTTGTGCGCTATGCCAAGACCCTCTACGAGGAGGCCGAGGAGGCGAATGACCTCTCCCAGCAGGTGGCCACCCTGGCCATCTCCCCCACCACCCCAGGGCCCACCTGGCCAGGGGATGCTCTCCGGTGAGTTTGTAGTTAGAGTCTGTTCAGCCAGACTGTTCTAAAGAAAAGCTTAACAGAGGGACACTTCCTCACCCCCAAACTGGTCTGTGCTGGGCTTCCTGATTGGGGCACGAGATTTCCTTTAGGATTATTTCTGTTTGTTTTGGGGGGCTTGTTCACACAGGACTCCTGGTCAGCCAAGTCTTCTTTGCCAACCCCAGATTTCTCTGTAAAGAGAGAACTCATGCTTATTGAGCATCTACGACACACCAAGCACTTTGCTCTACCCTTTACCAAAACAGTCTCATTTAGTTCACACAGCAAATCTATGACATAAGTCTCATCCACATCTTCAGGATGAGCAAACTGAGACTCAGGGTTAAAGTAACTTGCCCGCACATACACCATGTGGCAGAGCCCAAGTTCAAGCCTAGGCCTGTGCAGCACCAAAGCATGTGCTTTTCCTGTGGGACCTACAAGGAAGGATGTGTCCTTTCCCCCTGCTTTCATTTCTCTTAGGTGGGATGCCCCAAGAAAGGGAATCCTTGTGCATTCATCTCTCCCCAGCCCTTACACACCTGTTCCTTCCACCCCCCAGGCTCCTTCTGCCCGGCTGGTGCCACCTGACCGTTGAAGATGGGCCCCGGGAGATCCTGATCAAGGAGGGAGCCCCCTCACTTCTGTGCAAGTATTTCTTGCAGCAGTGGGAACTCACATCCCCAGGCCATGACACCTCAGTGCTGCCTGACAGTGTGGAGATCGGCCTGCAGACCTGCTGTCATATCTTCCTCAACCTTGTGGTCACCGCACCAGGGCTGATCAAGTGAGGCCGGGAAGGAGGTTGGAGGCAGCAAGGGGTGGGGGCTGCTCAGACTTGCCTCAGATCTCAGTCTCCTACTTTGCTTCCCTGTGCCCATGGGTTCCTGTTAGTGTTAGAGTGGCAGGCTCTCAGAATAGACAGAGCCACCCCACACGAGGTTTTGGCATGTCTAGAACTCCTCTGGGCCTGTCTGCCTGCTCCAGCTATAACCCAGTCTCTGTTCCCCAGATGCCACGAATGGGCCCAAAGTTAACTCTTAACCCTGCTGTCTCATTTCTTGCCAAACCCTGCCTGGTGAAGCTGGGAGCCCAGAATCCCAGGTTTTCCCAGGCCTTGGTCTAGCTCAAATAACCCCTTCTCCCATCTCCACCCCCCCACCCTTTCTCCCAGGCGAGATGCCTGCTTCACATCTCTTATGAACACCCTGATGACGTCGCTGCCCTCACTAGTGCAGCAGCAAGGGAGGCTGCTTCTGGCTGCCAATGTGGCCACCCTGGGCCTTCTCATGGCCCGGCTCCTCAGTACCTCTCCAGGTAAGCTCCGGGGACCCAGTCCTAATGGATACAGACAAAAGATCTGGGTGGACCTGTTATATTCTGGGCATAAATCCCCATTTTCAGGAAATGGTTTTATAGAATTTTCCAACTGAGAGGAAATCTGTGAAGTGTGTCTCCATCCCCCACCCTACCCCACCCTTCTTCCCCAAATGATAGCATTCTTTTCCTTCTGAAGACTTTTAAGGCAAGGTCTGGTGGGTGTAAGTGCAGGCCTGCTCAGAGGCACAGGCATAGGCACCTGAAATTCCCAGCAGCCCGAGTCTGAATCCAGTGTTTTCAAGGTGGAGCCGCCCCCACCCAGGGCTTGAGTCAGGAACCTTCTTCCTCCCCATTGAGGTTTTTCTCTGCTTAACACCTCACCTCCCTCGTGACAGGCTTCAGTGCTTTGGTGCCCCCTCTGCACATACCTTCTCCGCAACCCTGCCTCACTCTGGCTGTGTGAAGGAGGAGGGACGTCCCCTCCAGCCCCTGCCAGCCCTTTGTGTCTTCCACTTTGGCTGTGGGTGTCTGCTTGGGTCCCTCTGTCCCCGCCTGTTCCCTGTGCCCCATCTGTCAGGTTGGAGGAGCTGAGCAGATGCCCGGGAACAGTGTGTAATAAGCCTGTACCCTCAGCTGCCTATGTGTTCCCTGTGCAGGGATCCCAGTAGGGTCCTCCGGCAATGGGAAGGGAGCATGTCCTAGTGATCCAGGAGCCACCCCTGTGCTCTAACCCCATGCTCCCTCAGTCCCAGGCTGCATCACCTCAGCCTGAGTAGAGCCCCAGTGCTGTTAACCCACAGATGCCACCAGGCTGGACTAACAGCCTCCCTGAGAGGGTCCGCAGTACAGGGGTGAGCCCCTGCCTGGCAGGTAAGCCGAGCCCCATCACCAGCTCCTGGTCCCCCTGCCCCCGCTCTGGCACCCCCTTCTGGCCCAAGAATCAAATTGTTGAGACCGCCTTCGCCTGTAGGTCTCTAGGCCCGGCAGCGGCTCCCATCCTGCTCCCGTCCCACTGCAAAAAGGGCTGACCATGAGGTTGAGTGTACCAAGATTATCACATTTAATTCTCACAACCGATTTCTAAGATTAGCACTATTGGCCCCGTTTTACAAGTAAGGAAACGAGACCCAGAAAAGTGGATTACCCAAGGTCACCCAACTTCAAGTGAAGTTGAAGGTAGGGTTTGAGCCCAGGCAGGCTGGTTCTAGGCTCTGCTTCGGCTCCCAGAGTGTGTCCGCACAGGAGGGTAAAGTGAGGGTCTGGGAAAGCAGCTGGCCCACCAAGTTCACGCGCCCACTCCCTGCTTGCCTTCCAGCTCTTCAGGGAACACCAGCGTCCCGAGGTTTCTTCGCAGCTGCCATCCTCTTCCTATCACAGTCCCATGTGGCGCGGGCCACACCTGGCTCAGACCAGGCGGTGCTGGCCCTGTCCCCCGACTACGAGGGCGTCTGGGCCGACCTGCAGGAGCTCTGGTTCCTGGGTATGCAGGCCTTCACAGGCTGTGTGCCCCTGCTGCCCTGGCTGGCCCCGGCCGCCCTGCGCTCCCGCTGGCCACAGGAGCTGCTCCAGCTGCTGGGCAGCGTCAGCCCCAACTCTGTCAAGCCCGAGATGGTCGCCGCCTATCAGGGCGTCCTGGTGGAGCTGGCACGGGCCAACCGGCTGTGCCGGGAGGCCATGAGGCTACAGGCGGGTGAGGAGACAGCCAGCCACTACCGCATGGCTGCCCTGGAGCAGTGCCTGTCAGAGCCCTGAGCAGGTGTCCACTGGGGACAGACCCAGGGGCGGGCAGCGAGGGAAGGAGGGAGGAGGCATCTTCCATGAAGCTCCCAAACTGGACCCCCCTCCCTAGACTCCCCCCACACACACACACAACATCCCAGCTTTCTGGCTTTTCCGAGGGCAAGGGCACAGTGCCCATCCCTCAAGTGTAAGGAACTGCGTCCCGCCCCCCGGGCCCCCATGGGGGCAGGGATTGGCTTGAAAATCAACATAGCTATCGCTGCCAGGCCGGGGAATGTTGGAGCAGCCCCCAGGGAGGGGGGCACTAGGTGTCATTGTGCCCTGTGTCAGACTCCCCCACGGGAGGGAGGCCCCAGGATGGGATAGGGCTGGCAGGAGCTGGCTGCCTCAGCCCATGTGCCCTGCCGGCCAGGGCGTGGGCTCCCCTAGGCTGTGGTGCCCCCTCTAGCCTCCCAGTCCACGTCCTTCCAATTGGCCATTTGGCCCTTGCCCTTAGCCCCTTGGCAGAGAGCAGACTCAGGCCATTGACATCGCAGTTCTTCCTATCAACTTCAGTGACCCAGGGTCTGAACTGCCTCATCCTTCCAGGGAGACCTGGGGCAGACAGGCCTGGTGTGTGGGTGGGGAAACCTCCTTCCACCTGAGCTTCCTTGAGGGGACCCAGGAGTCCTTAGGCCCTGGCCTCTAAGCTTTTGTGTCATGTTGCAGCAGAGTGACGATGGGGGTTGGGGGGTTATTTATTTTGCCTGTCCTTATCCCTGCTTGGACACCTGAGCATCTGATCCCTGTCCTCCTAGTGCCATCTGGCTTGACTGGAGCCAGGAACAGGAGGGACACTTCTCCAGAATCCGCATGTTTCCCTAGTGATTGCACCCCATCACCATCGTGGTGCCTGGCTTTAATCCCCACCCCTGCTTAGGATCCCTCTCTGCAGAGAGACGCGACTGGCGACTCCAGCAGGGACTACTTTTCTTATGATCCCGGGGGACCCCCCACACACAACCTGATCCCTTGCTTCCATTTCCCCCTTCCTTCCCCCAGTGCGTTCTGTGATCGCCAAGTTCAAAGCTGTGCACATGCGGACACTCAATAAATGTTCATTGGTGACAAGATGGTTCCTGTGTGGTCTGTCCTGCACCTTCTCCCTTCCAAACTCGAGGAGCTCACAACTACCATTTGCTGAACACACACCCTGCTAAGCACGTTTCAAGTGTTATTTAGCCTGCCGGAGAACCCTGTGACACAGGCATTATTCCGATTTTACAGGTGAAGAAACCTGGGCACGGGTGGGTGGTTTGCTCAAGGTGACGCGCTAGTAAGGTGTCAAGAGCCAAGACTGAGCAGGCCGTTGACCCCTCAGTCCACACCCTGTATTGCCAGAGCAGGATTGCAAATTCAGATGCTATGGTGGCCAGGCCTAGGTGCTCCTGTGTACAAATGAAGTGCTGACCTGGAGGAGTTCCAAGTAGTACTGTCACATCCTCCAATCTCTAAAGATAAGTCAGAAACCCTAATTTTTATGCAAAATCCTGATTTTTGAATGTTGCTCATTTTTTTCCCCGTGAAACCATTACTGCCCCAACAACATCTCCAGGCCAAATGTTTTGTACAGGAAAACATTTTAGGCAACCAGCTGTTCACCTCTGTTCTATGCCAGTGAGAAAGACAAGGGGCCTAAGAGCTTCAGCCCAAGACTGAAGTCAAGCCCCCACTGCTTCACCAGGCCTGAGCCCAGGCTCTCATCCTGGAGCCAGACCTGCCCCCAGCTCCTCATCCTGGAGCCAGACCTGCCCCCAGCCCACACACCGCAGACGTCTCCACCGAGGCCAGTAAGCCAACAAGCATTCACTGAGTATGTCCCATGAGCCTGTCTGTTGTTGGGCATGCCTGGACAGAAGAACATTCATTTATTTATTAGATGTACTGAAAGTCATGTTCTTAGCATGGAGTCCTGGGGCAGTGGGGTGGGGGGTAGTATGAAAAGACAGACCCTGCCCTCAAGCAACTTAAAATCTAGAGAGAAAACAGACAAGGCAACATCCCCTAGAGGTATAATCAGCTGCTCATACAGGGGTCTGAACGAAGTATGGCTGGAGCATGAGAGCCTCTCAGCCTGGCTGAATACATCTGGGAAAGCTCAAGAAGTATTTGCTCTGAGACATGGGGGTGAGGAGAGGCTTGCCAGATAGACAAACAGAAGAACAGCAGGTATAACGGCATGTGAGCTTAGGAATTGCACGTAGCTCATTACTGCTACACAGAGTGTAAAGTGGGATGAGGTTGGACCAATGGGCATAAACCAGATCTCACAAGTCGTGGTATGCCATGCTCAGAAGATTAGAGGTGGGATCATGCTGAGATTTTTTTTAGCAGACAATGTGATCCAGTTTGCATTTTTTAAAGATGACTGGCTGCACAAGGGGGACAACTGAGGCAAGGAGCTCAGAGAGGAGGTACTAAGTCTGAACTAAGTCAGCGGCCGTGAAGATGGGAAAAATATATAGGTAGGAGTTAGTTAATAAGGCTTGGTGATTAACTGGAAGTGAGGAGGGATAAAGAGCCCTCCCAGATACTTGATCTGGGCCACTGAGTGGATAATGGGGCCATTCGCTGGCACCAGGAACACTGGAAACAGGTTAATGCAAAATACAAGCTCGTTTTGGTAAATGGTGAGTTTGTGCTGCTTGTGGCACAAACAGTTGCTTTCTGCAGTCTGGAGCTCAGAGAGGTCTGGGCAGAGTGACAGATTTGGGAGTTGTGGGTGTAGAGTCTTAAAGTCCATAGGAGTGGCTGAGAAGGGAAGGGCCCAAAGCAAGTGGCAACCACCTAGGGTCCCTGCTCTCAAAGTACTTGCCCTCCTGAGGTGGAGTGAAACCCTGAAGAAAGGCTTATAACACCAGAAAGACTGGGCTCTGTACTTTAGTGAGGAATGGTCAGAGAGTTCTGGGTTCCTGAATGGGGAAGGTGCCAGGCTAATTTAAGACCAAGCTCTCTCTTGGCAATTCAGCTTCGAGGGAGAAAAGGGGACCTGAGCTGCAGTTGTGAGATATAACCACCAGGTGGCGCCTCAGCATCTCCTTGTGCCAGATTTTCCCCGCTCTGCCAACAACCAGCCAGACCCAGGGGGCAGGAGAGATTGCCAAAGGCTGGGAGTAAGGTGGCTGTGTCAATCAATAAAGGAGACAGGCCTGAGTTTTTTCTTAACATCAAATCCAAATGCAAGCTCTCTTTCTGAAATGAGAGGGAAATATTTGAGCCTGGGAGAAGAGCAATATGCCAATTATGCCAAATGGGAGCCTGTGATATCTGAACATGAGCACCTATGTGTCAATACATGTCCTGTGTTCCATGCGTAGGATTGTTCCCCAAGAGTGTCTCTATTTATGTTGTGTGTCCCCATGTGCCCAGGAGAGTCTGCATATGTACCCCTGTGCACATCCCAGGCCTCCACATATGCACATCTGTCCCAGAGAGTGGGCAAACAGCAATGCCCTCCTCCATGACTCAGCAAGCAAGGAGTCCCTTAGCCCAGAAAGAGAAGAGTGACAGAGTCTACAGTCACAAAACCTGGTAGCTTGTAGCAGATCATGAACATCTGTCTCCCCAGTAGCCATAAAGCAAAATCATTTATCAGATGATCTCCTCAGATTGTACCTGGTTTCTATGTCTAGCTACTGAGGGTCATGGAGGCTTCCTAAAAAGATCCCTCAACCAGCTGAGGAATTGATAAACTCATCCACTCACCATTTATTTAATAAGCGTTCACCGAGCACCTGCCATGCACCAAAGCCAGTGCAGGACACAGTCTCTGTTTCTCCTTTCATCTTCTTGTGAGGTAGTTCATGTGGCAGAAAAGAAAAATCAGTTGCAGCTGTGAAGAGCCTGGAATGCTGGTTAGGGTGTTTAAACTTTTTTTCCCTGAAGATGGGCCATGGGAAGCCCCAGGAGAGTTTTCAACAGGAAGGTTACATGGTCCAGTCACTCTTTTTTTTTTTTTTTTTTTTTTTTTTTTTTTTTTTGAGAGCGAGAGAAAGCACTCGCACATGAGCAGGGGAGGGGCACGAAGGGAGGGAGACAGAGGATCCGAAGCAGGCTCTTGCAAGGCTTGAACTCACAAACCGTGAGATCATGACCTGAGCCAGAGTCAGATGCTTAACTGGCTGAACCACCCAGGCGCCCCTTTGGTCCAGTCACTTGTATTGCTAAGTGGAATTGGAGGTGCGCCAGAAGAGTAATGAATGAAGAAGGCAGGAGACCAGTTAGGGGGTTGTTGTAATGGTCTAGGCAGTGGTTCTCAAATCTTACTGAGCTTCTGAGTCACCTTACGAGTTTATCAAAACACAGATTTCCAGTCCCCACACTCAGGTTTATTGCCTCAGTAGGTCTGGGGTGAGTTCCAGGAAGTAGCACTTGTAACAAGTTTGTAGACGTTGTAGGTGATGCTGGCCCAGGAAGCACACTTTGAGAACTCTACTGGTCTATGAGAAAGAGTATGGGAGCTTAAAGGGCTGACAGAGGGGTGGAAATACATGTTTAAGGGTTAGAAATGACGACACTCTATGAGGATTGGCTTATGAGGGTGAAGGGAAAGTCAGAGTCTGGGATGACTGTTTTTAATTTGAAGGATGGTGGTGCCGTGTACGGAGCTGTAGAACACGGAAGAAGAAGCAGGTTGGGGTGGGTGGCAGGGGCGGAGGGGATGCTGAGTTCACTCAAGGACTTGGAAATTTTCAGATGGCTGCAACAAGATGTCTGGAAGAAATATCCACCTGGAAATTGCATCTGTGGGTCTATCTACTAAGAGATACAGACTAGAGATAAAGTTGAAAGAGAACAGCCAACTAACAGTCACTAAAGTCTTGAGAAGGAACTCACTCACTCACTCATGAAGAGTGTAGACAGGAAGAAGATGTGGAAGCCTCAACACTGAGGATGAATAACTGACATGAAGGATGTGGGTGAACGATGAGATAGAAATGGAGGCTGGGGAGTGGTCAGAGTAGAAAGGAAGAGAAGGAGACAAGAAGGGGGTGTCTTAAGCTACAGCAAAGTAGGGTGAGAAACCCAAGGAAGCCACTGGACAGGCAGCCTGTCCTGTCATCCTGGCTTTCCCAAGTCTGCTGGAGAGAGTGAAGGATCCCCAGACCTGGGCACGGGCATTACCAGCCTTGCTGCTCCTGGACCTCCCCCATAGGGGTCCACCAACCTGCATGCCATGCACTAACCCACATACACCTGTCCTGGAGCCTCACTTCTGATGTCCTCTGGCTGAATTTGAGGGTGGGGGAGAAGGCCTCTCATCACAGACTCACACACCCGCATATACAGACACACACAAACATATCCCAGTCCTCTGGTCTGGCCTGGGCATGGAGGTAGCAGTGCCGTCCAGCTCTGCTTCACCCACCACCCTAGCTGGTGGTTCCAGCTTCCAGAAGGTTCTTAGGGATGCTGCTTTCAGCCTCCTCCCTCACAGCCCCCCAGGCTGAGATGACCCAGACCTGAGCACTACACCTGCCACGTACCCCTGGAATAGTACAAGTCTCCTCCACACACATTCCACGGGTCCATCTGCCTGTCCTCTGTAATCTACCTCCATGTTTTCACCTTTCCTTTCTCATCATCTGCTTCACTGGAAAGGGGCCTCAGAAAACATCTAGTCTTCTCTGCGCTCCCCTACTTTGTGGCCGCTGCTGTTGAAGTTACAGGAACTGAGGTCAGAGAGGAAGAGGGACTTGTTCAAGAGCACAGGTAGGTGCAAGTGAGAACTAAATTCTTAGGTGCCTGAGAGGGAGGCAGTACAGGATAGTAATTCCCAGCACTATATAGAGAGGCTGGAGGCAGGCGACCCTGGTGCTGCCACTCACCTGGCTGCTTGACCTTGGGCAAGTCCAGTTCACCTCTCTGTGCCTCTTCTTCCTCACCAGAGAATGTGAGACTGATACAACTCAGTATTCATCAGGTACTTGGCGAAGTAACAGCACACTCTGTCATAAGTGCTTGCTGTGGTTATTTCCTCTATGCCTTGGCCTGAGCATCTTCTTGCCTTTTTTTTTACCCATCTTTCTGCTTTTTAAAATTCCTATTCTTCTTAGTATTCCTCTCATTTCCCTTTCTTTCATCCTTGCCCCTGCTTCTCAGGAGGAGAGGGCTGGGTTTGGAGAGAAAGAAAGGTGGAGAGACTGCAGAGACCAAAATGGTCTTGACAGCCAGCCAGTGCCTGCCATGAGAACACACACACAGCCTGCCCTCCTAAGTGTGATGGCTGCACACCATCACGCGGGGGAAGTTACACACATATTCAATCAGCCCAGGCTCTAGTGGCTTCAGAAACACCTGGAGCCCTTCTCAGGTGGAACTCATGCTGAACCCCGCTGGACAACTCTCTCTCAGTTTGTGTGTCCAGGTTCCTCAGACCCTGGCTTGGCACTGGGAGTTATCAGCCACCAGAAGGCTGAGTGAAGAGGGCACTCTTTGAGGGTCTTTGATCGAGAAACATTCAGAAAGATTGTGATGGTCCTCTACACACACACACACACACACACACACGCACGCACTTGCATGCACGCTGACACAGGGGTGCACATGAGCCAGTGGGCTTGAGTCTTCAGCCCACAAATTTCTTCCACATTGACGATGGCCACATCCATAGTCCGGTGAGGTGGTTAGTGAAAGGACGGATACCCACTTTACAGACTAGGAAGCTGAGGCCCAGGAAGAGCAGCGATTTGCTCAGAAGCAAATAAAGGCGATAGAGCTGAAATTCAAACCCAGGACCCCTACATCCTAGCTTCCAATCCTCTGTTTCACCACAGCTGGGATTTGAGCCCAGAAGGCGTCTCAGAGCAAGCGGGAGGTGGGGGGGGGGGGATTGAATTCACGCCCCGCTACCCACCCCATGGGGTCGCCCCAAAGCCCCGCCTCCCCTTGAACGGTCGCTGGGGAGAAGGGAGAAAGCGGCCACAGCGTGTCTCTTTAATGCGCGCCCCGGAGGCCCAGCGCGCCCCCGCCACTATAACTGGAGTGCATGGAGCGGGCTGCGTTCAGAGGAAGAAGGGCGGGCGCTGGGCACCCGTTGACCGACTTTTCCAAGTGTGATCAGCGCCCGTCCGGCCCACGTCCCGCCTCCATGGATCCGCCCGGAGGCGCCCACAGCTGAGGACCCGACGCCCGCCCGCCTGGCTCTCGACCGAGTGGCACCCCGCCGCCCCAAAGGGACCCCCGCGGGCTGTGCAGGCTCCCCGCGCCTCTTACCGCAGCGCTCGCCGTCGGGCGAGGGCTCCGCCGCCGCCACGCCTCGTGCCCCGCGCTGCCCACCCCATGCTGGTGCACACTTACCCCGCCATGGTGAGTAGTCTCGGGGCCCGGGATCCGGGACCCCGAGTGCTGGACCTGCCGGACCTCCACCTCCAACGAAACCTCGGAGGGAGGGGGCCACAGGGACTCGGCCAGCGGCGGACCGTGCGGGTGCGCGCGAGAGAGACCGCTGTCCCAGCCCGAGGCTCCGGCGCCCGCGGGCCACCCTGGGACAGACCTCAGGCCCCCGGACGCGGGCAGGACGGCAGCCGGATCCCCGCGAGCTGAGGAGGGTCCTCTAGGGCCGAGGTCCTTTCAGCTGCCAGCGGGCCGCCTAACGCGCCCCTCTCCTTCCCCAGGAGCGCCCCGACGGGCTGGGCGCAGCGACTGGCGGGGCCCGCCTGTCGTCCCTGCCCCAGGCGGCCTACGGGCCGGCGCCGCCACTCTGCCACACGCCGGCCGCCGCCGCCGTTGACTTCCAGCCGCCCTACTTCCCGCCGCCCTACCCGCAGCCGCCACTGCCCTACGGCCAGGCGCCCGACGCCGCAGCCGCCTTTCCCCACCTGGCCGGGGACCCGTACGGCGGCCTGGCACCCCTGGCACAGCCGCAGCCTCCCCAGGCCGCCTGGGCCGCTCCCCGCGCCGCCGCCCGCGCCCACGAAGAGCCGCCCGGCCTGCTGGCGCCGCCCGCCCGCGCTCTGGGCCTCGACCCGCGCCGCGACTACGCCACCGCCGTGCCCCGGCTTCTGCAAGGCCTGGCCGACGGGGCGCACGGCCTGGCCGACGCGCCCCTCGGCCTCCCAGGGCTGGCGGCGCCGCCCGGCCTAGAGGACCTGCAGGTGAGGCCCGAACGGTCCGGGATGGGCCAGGACCGGCCGCGGTGATTTAGGACTTTGGCTGGAGGCACGGTGATGAAGGCAGGCGCCCGACTTTTCTCTCAGCCTGCGACTTCTCACTCCGAGGATGAGTCCCACGTCTGGGTTAGATGCTGCCTGGCCATTAAGGCGTCCTGGCACCGAGTCACTGAACGGTGTTGGGATGGCGGCAACCCTCGGTGGAGTAAATGGGCAGGGGTTTCGACCACTCCTCTAGCTCTCCGCTGGGCGGCGTGGGGCATCTGAGCCCCCCCAGGGGCAGCCTGTGCCCCCGGAGAGAAGCAGAGGATTTGCCTGTCCAAGGTTCAAAATTCCCCTTTCACATGGCATGGCGAGGTATCCAGGGATCCAGCTGCACAGCAGTCCTGGTCCTGCGGGTCACCCCAAGCGTAGGTGGTGAGCAGAGGGCAGAGCAGACAGGACCAGGACCAGGGACTGCAGGAGCTTGGGAAGTGACAGGGGACTAGGTCCACAAGCACCCTTACCACTGCCTCTCCTATTTGCAGGCCATGGATGAGCCGGGAATGAGCCTCCTGGACCAGTCTGTGATCAAGAAAGGTAAGGAACAGCGTGCATCTGCCAGGGCAGAACTGGGCCCCCCACCCCATTCCCCGGGGTGGAGACCCATTTCCTTCCTCGTGGAGTTTGCCTCCTATGTGTCGCTGGGTTCAATGGCCAGTGGACCCTCTTACTAGTCCATTAGGGGGGCAGCAAAGGCTGGGGTTCTCACCAGAGCCTGGGCAGCTGGGCAGGTTGGCATGTTGGCCCCAGAGCCTGCAGCCTGGGGTGGGCTGGGCCTATCTTGCTCACTCTGCTCCTCGGGCCACCCATGCCCCGCAAAGGGGCTTGGCCTCTTCCTATGAAGGGGAGGGCACTTTGGATCTGGAGTTAATTTGCAGAACAAGTTAAGCTACTTTCCTGTTTCCTAAGAGGTGGGAATGGGAATGCCATTCCCATGGATTTCATTAAATTATTTCCTCATTACAGAGTCTTACCATTTCCTAGCCTGGCAAGCTTTCCTGTCCAGCAGGGCCTTGGGGTCGATTAGGGGGTGGGAGAAACTCGAGTTTCCCTGAAGAGTCTTCTCTTCTTTCAGGAGCCTCTTTACACATTTAGAGTTATAGGAGTTGGTGTGTGAATATCGTCAGTTAGTCTGAGTGCAGGAGGGCCAAGGCCTGCCTGCTCCTGGATGTGAGTTCAGGGTCCTGTACATGTCTATATGTTTCTTTCCTAGGTGTCTTTCTGGTATTTCTTGGTGTGTAAGTGTGTCTGTTGCTAAGTGTGTGATGTGTGCCTACTAGGTTAGTGTATATTTCTGAGTGTTTGGGGGTCTCTATGTGTGTATCAAGGTCTTTGTTGTGTCCTGGAATTTGTTTGTTTGTTTGTTTGTTTGTTTTTGGTGTTGAGGATCTCTAAGCATGTGAGGATCACTCCCTGTGTGTTTTGGTGGGTGTTTGTGTCTCTGCACTGGTAAAAGTCAGGGGTTTGAGACATGCCCTCCAGTGGATTTTCCAGCTTGGGGGACCGGGTTCTGGACATGCCAGGAAAAGGTGAGAAAGAGAGAGAAAGAGACAGAGAGTCAGAGGGGTACAGGCTTTGGGTGGGCTCCTTAGATTTGGGGTGGGTGTCCTGGGAGGAAGTCTATGAAGCCTGCAGTGCCTGGGGCAGGTGCTGCTCCTGTGGGACTTGGTTCCAGTTGTTTTTCAAAAGAAAGAATTCAAGCCCAGGCTTTGTTTGCCCTCCCGTGTTGGGGGCTGGAGTGGGATTGGGGGCTGGGGGCTGGACTTCCAGGAGTTGGGGCTGGGTTACCAGGGGCTGGGAGTTAGTTGGACAACCTAGAGTATGGAGGGTGAGGGGGTGGGGGAGGGAAGATGAAGGGACAGGCTTCCTGGAACTTAGGTGGAGAGGACCCCGGGAACCCCCGCTTCCTGGAGCAGGAGCTGAGGTCGCAGGCGCTGCGTTGGTTTAGTGGACTTTTTGGAACCCGTCGGAAGTAAGAGCTCGGTCTGCAGTTGGCAAGAAGAGCCTGTCGCTGGGCCCCCAGTTCCCGACTTCTGCCCAGGCTGGGGAGCCTGGGGGGATGGGGCTAGGCACACTGACTCCCTCTGGGAGGCCAGCCCCCCGCGTTTTGGGAAGGAACTCGGGATCCTCTGCCCTGGGGAAGGGTAGAAGGATCAGCTGGGGCTCTGAGTACCTTAAACCCCAATCCACAAGCAGGTCAAGGAAACTGGCTGCAAGGAGGAACTGGAATTGCCCCGAGTTGGTTTCTCTCAAAGGACATCAGCTGCCATAAATTGCGGGTCCTTGGTGTGCGCCGGAATCCCCGACGGCGGTCCTAAGACCGCAGTGAGTGCGGCCGGACTGTCCAGAGGGGCTGCCCGCTGGGCCTCGCGGGGAAGATGTGGGCGCTAGTGCCGCGCCAGACGTCGGGGCCGGGGGCGCGCACACCCGCCGCACCGCAGTGCCAGCCTGTCGGTGGGAGAGCGCAGCGAGGTGGAGCGCGGCGACCTGAGCGCCCCACTCCGGACGACGGGTCACACGGCCGGGAGCGCTGCAGCATAGGGAGAGGGGTGAGAGCCGGGAACCCCTGCGGAGGGGAGGGCCCGGTTCCGTAGCCGCGAGCTTGGCCTTGGGCCCGCGCGCCGCGCCTTTGGGGAAGAGAGAGGGTCAGTGCCGGCGCTTTCGAGCTTTGCAAAAGCCGAGGCAGAGCTGGTCCCGGAGGTCCTGACCTAAGCGGCTGCCTAGGCAGGTGACGGCGCGGAGCCCCTGTGGCTAAGCAGGCGGCCGGGCTTAGAGCCCTGCGCGCAGCGGGCACTTTTCGCCAGGGACTTCCGCTGTCGCTGCGGGACTCCGGGGGGCGGGGCGTGGATTTGCGCCCTTCTTCGCCCTCAGGCCCTACCGATGACATCGGGAGCCCCTGTAATATCTTGAAGACCTCTGACACCCGCCGCGGGTGGTGGGGGCCCCACCGGCCTGCCTGGGCCCTGGAGTTACAGAAAGTCGTTCTTGGCTGGCTGACGCATCAGATTCCGCCAGCTCCTCCCGGCCCTGGAGGGAGCGGCAGCTGTGTCGCGGGCAGTTGAGATCTTGGGTGCGAAACGGAGGCAACCCCAGCCCTACCCCAGAAGCAGCCTTCCAACCAAAGGGTATCGCCGGGGAGGGGAGCCTGGAAGCTCTCGAGAGCCCAGACCCTGGTTGTAAAACTTTCGCTACTCTAGGCACTTGTCCTGGAGGGGAGGGAAGCGAAGCCTCCGCCCCCATCACACACTTCCCGGTCTGCTGCCCCTTGCAGCCAGGGTGTGGGTCCGGGGGTGGCAGACGGAGCCGAGGCCGACCCAAGGAGAAGCGAAGAGCCCTCCATTTTCTGCCCATGTTTGTCACCTACAGTTTTGCAATCTTTCCTAGGGGCACAGAAAGCAGGCGGGACTGGTGGGGGAGACAGACCTGGATGGGAACATTCTCTAGTGGAGAAAGGTAGTGAGGGGGATCTCTACTGGTGGCTTGGGAGCTTAGAGGAGGAGCACTGAGTGTCTGAGGCTGGGGGGCTTCCTACAGGAGAGGTTAGGATGGGTCTCCCTAGGTGCATGCGTGTTTGTTGAATGAATGAGCGATGGGTTTTGAAGTCTGAGTGCACTGGGAGAGAGGGTGTACAAAGGGCTACGATATTTTCACCACACTAGGCACAGCATGTGCAAATGCCCTCCACTGTGGAAAAAGCCAGACAGGTTAAAAAGGTTGAAATCTGCGGGGTTTCTACAGCCACAGCTGGAGGGGAGTGGTTAAAATGAGAATTAAGATAAATACCTCCTCCCCACCAGGAGAGTGGGTGGTTGCCTAGTTGAGGGTGGGCTCTGTGGTCCAATCTCTCTCAGGGTCTCCAGGGCAGGGGCTGAGGTAAATAGCCACTCTCTCCTCTGCTCTCCTTGGCTCTTGGGAAGGAAAGGGAGGGGGAGGGTCTGGACTTCCAAGTCCATCTCTACAGGGCCAGGCCTAGGGTGAGGTAAGTGAACTACTCACCTCTGAGGCAAGGTTTAGATAAAGAATATATCTCAATGCAATAATTTAAAATAAGAGGTATTGCCAAAAATCCATGATAAACAAAAATCCGAGTTTTGCATAAAGACAGGATCTGATCTGGCACTTCTGCATTCCTGCCTCACTCGCCTTCCAGGCCTCTGCCCCAGAAAGAGACTGAAAAACCAGTGCCCATGCAGACAGAGTTTGGATGGTAGCTGAGGGCCACATGGGACAGGGGAGTGAAGGTTAGCTCGAAGGAAACAGCCACCCAGGGGAGATGAGGAGGCTCCAGTGGGCTGGGAGGGGTGTCGATACCCCTCCTGTCTACCTTTCTCCAGCTGCACCCCACTGCCATGGGGACCAGTGTACCCTAAGTGTGGGCTAAGGAGCCACATACATCAGAATCTCTTGGAGATGCTTATTTAAAAATGCAGATTTCCGGGGCGGCTGGGTGGCTCTGTGGGTTAAGCAGTTAAGCATCCATCTTTGGCTCAGGTCATGATCTCACAGTTTGTGAGTTCAAGCCCCCGCATCGGGCTCTGTGCCGACAGCTTGGAGCCTGGAGCCTGTTTCAGATTCTGTGTCTCCCTCTCTCCCTGCCCCTCCCCCGCTTGGAGTCTGTCTCTCTCAAAAATAAACAAACATTAAAAAAAATTTTTTAATGCAGATTTCCTGGGCACCACTCCACACCTATTGAGTGAGAGTCTGTGGAAGTGTGGCCCTGGAACTTGCATTTTTTAACAGATTTGTTGAAGTAAAACTTACATACCTAAAATTCACCCATTTAAGAGTATAATTTGATGATTTTTAGTAAATTTATGGACTTGTGTAGCCATTATCACAATCTGCCTTTTTTTAAAAAGTTCATTTATTTTAGAGAGAGAGAGAGAGAGAGAGAGAGAGAGAATGCTAGTGGGGAAGGGGCAGAGAGAGGGGGACAGAGAAGATCTGAAGTGGACTCTGCACTGACAGCAAGGAGCCTGATGTGGGGCTTGAACTCACCATCCAAACTGTAAGATCATCTTGACTTGAGCCCAAGTCAAGAGTCAGAGGCTCAACAAATTTAGCTACCCAGGTGGCCCCACAATCCATCTTAAGACATTTCCATCACCCTCCCCAAAATTCCCTCATTCCCCTTTGTAGTTAATTCTTATTCTCACCTCAAGCCTTAGGCAACCACTGATCTTTCTTTCTATAAATTTGCCTATCGTGGACATGTTATATCAAAGGAATATATAAATATGCAAACGGTGCATCAAGCTTCTTTTACTAAACATAATGTTTTTGAGGTTCATCTGTGTCATAGCAGGTGAGAGTAGTTGGTTTCTTCTGGCGTTGCTGAGCTGTACTCCATTGCACGGAGGAAACACATTTCATGTATCCATTCATCAGTTGACACTTGGATTGTTTCCACTTTTTGGCTACTATGAATAATGCTGCTGTGATCATTCATATGCATGTCTTTGTGTGGACATATGTTTTCATCCCTCTTAGGTAAATTCCTAGGAATGAAATTGCTGGATGTTATGGTAAGTTTGTATTTCATTTTCTAAGAGACTGGCATGCCATTTTCTAAAGGGGCTCTTCTGTTCTACATTTGCACTAGCAACGTGGGAGGGTTCCAGTTTCTCCACATCTTCACCTACACCTGATTGATTTATAATAGCCATCCTAGTGTACTTCAGTATAGTTTTAATTTGCATTTCCCTAATGACTAACGATGTTGAGCACTTTTTCACGTGCTTACTAGCCATTCACGTATCATTTTTAGTGATATCTATTCACATATTGTGACCGTTTTCCAGTTGGGTTGTTTATCTTATTATGGAGTTACAAGGCTTCTTTACATATTTTGGATTGTCATCCTTGATCAGATATGTGATTTGCAAATATTTTCTTCAAGTTTATGACTTGTCTTTTAATTTTCCTAATAGTATCTTTTTTTTAATTTTTAAAAAATGTTTTATTAATTTTTGAGCGAGAGAAACAGAGTCCAAGTTGGGGGTGGGCAGAGAGAGAGAGACACACAGAATCCAAAGCAGGCTCCAGGCTCTGAGCTGTCAGCACAGAGCCTGACATGGGGCTTGAACCCATGAGCTGCGAGATCATGACCTGTGCTGAAGTTGGACACTTAACCAACTGAGCCACCCAAGTGCTCCCTTAATAATGTCTTTTGAGGTGCAAAAATTTTTAATTTTACTGAGTCCACTTTATTTTCTTTTATAGATCATGCTTTTTAGGGTTGTATCCAGGAACTCATTTCCCAGCAAAAAGATTTTTCTCCTATGTTTTCTTCTAGACGGAACTGAAATTTTAACCAGCCTTCTGGGAGAATCTGTTGCACACTCCCCACATTCAGTGGTCAGACAGTATCTACCACCTGTGGATGGAGTGTGTAGACAGGTGTGAGTCTTGTCTGACACGTTGAACAACTAGGTGCTCTTGTGTCTGTAGTAGGAGTGTGTGTGTGTAAATGGCTTCTGCTTGTGTGATGGGGGTGGGTGTGGGGTGGGACACCATGAATATACCACTTCAGCCTCGGGAGTCACTGCGGTGCGGGAGGCAAACACCCATGTCCCTGCTTTGCAGACTGTGCTAGTTTAATTCTTACCTCCATGACTGTCCCTTTCTCATGCCATCCCCTTCCTAACCTTGGGTTCCGTCCCTCTTGCCATTTTTGAGGGAAGAAGCTCTGAGGACAAGTGGGGGGAAGCAGCAAAGTCTGTCATTCACATACACAAACACACGTCCACCTGTCATGCACCTACACTTAGCAGCACCTGTATTTGCATAAATCCAGCATACACTCTATTTAACTGTATCAACAGGAGCAAAAGCACTCGCAGATATCCATATGCATGCTGCCACATTCCTACAACACTCAGGAGGGCAGAAACTATGTCTGTGTATACAGCTGGGGATCAGCGCTCCTTCAGTGAGTAGGTGCACACATGCACAATCTTGCTCCTTGCTCTGTCCGTGACAGGCATCATGGTTTGTGTAGAGTCATTTGTGACACACGTATGCTCACATATGTCCCTGTTTGCACATGCACAAACAGCCCCACACAGCCTCAGTCTCCCTCTTGTCTTATGGGGCCTGGCCTCAGGGAGCCCCTCGTTTGAATAGAAGTTGGGATGGAGGAGGTTGCTGGAGGAGAGAATTTTCTGTTCCTTCTGACTACTCCTTCTGGCTAGGGATCATGGGAGGGAGGATAGTCATTCTGCCCTTCTTTTTATTTTTAACTTATTAATTTGTAGGGGTTTTTTTTTTAAGTCAAGCTTGAGGTATAAGTAACCTTATGTGTACATTTCTCTGAATTTCGACAAATATAAACATATACTCATATAACTACCACAATACGATATAGGATAGTTCCATCACCCCCAAAAAAGTCCCCTCAAGGCAGAGGGACAGAGGTGAAGAGGGAGCCTGTGCACAGGCCTGGGAGACACTGGGGCGGGAGGTGTCTCCCATTTCAGGTTTCAAGGGCCCTTGCTCCACTCATTTATCCCACATTCACTGATGCCCATTTATGCCAAGACCCTGCCCTCAAGGCACTGCTGGCTGGGAGGGAAGACAGCTGTGGAAGCAGACACGAAGGTTCAGTGTGGTAAGGTCAGGGCTGGAGGGAGACAGGGGGCTGGGGTCGTGGGGCCAGGAAGCTATGCCCTGGGGATGGTGCCCGCATCTGACACTTGGGAAGGAGGAGGCCTGCTGGGGGTGGGGGTGGAGGTGGGGGTGGGGATGGACAGTGAGCAGTTCTGTGGGGCTCAAAGAGCTCACACGCTGATGGTCCCCCATCCCAGGTGGCACTCCACTGTGTTCCATGCAGCTTGTGCTGGGTTTTTAAATTTTTGAATTGGTCATCAGGGTTCAAAGGCCCAGAGATTCCACATAGAAATCCAGAATCCTGGTTTCATCAGCAAACAAACCAACCCGGAGTTCTGGCACTGTTGGTGTGTCCTGAGGGGTAACCCTCAGCCAAGTAGCGGCTTTCCACAGGGCGCCCCCGGTCCCCCACACCTTGCTTCCTTGTTACCTGTTGTGCTCCCTCTTTGAAGTCTAGAGCTGCACTGTCCACTGTGGGAGCCACCAGGCTCATGTGGCTATTGGGCACCTGAAATGTGGCTAGTCCAAATTAAGATGGTCTATAAATGCAAAACACGCATTGAATTTTGAAGACTAAGTACAAGGAAAGAAGGTAAAATGGCTCATTAATAATTTTCAAATAGTGATTACGTGTTTCCGTGCTAGTATTTTTGACACGTGGGGGAAAATAAAATATATTAAAATTGACCTCACATGTTTTCTTTTTACTTAAAAACATTTTTTAGAGATAAGAGTGTGAGCGGGGCAGGGGCAAAGAGGGAAGGAGACACAGAATCCAAAGCAGCTCCAGGCTCTGAGCTGTCAGCACAGAGCCCACACGGGGCTCGAACCCACGAACTGTGAGATCATGACCTGAGCTGAAGGCAGAGCCTAACTGACTGAACCACCCAGGCACCTCTCTTTTCACTTTTTTTAAAATGGGTACTAGGAAACTTGAATTTATATACGTGGCTCACAGTATATTTCTGTTGATCAGTGTGGGTTAAGAGCCTAGAGGACAACTGTGGAACCAGGCAAGAGGGGCAGGCAGCAGCCAGAACGCAAAGAGGGTGTTATATGGAACGCACTATGATTAAGGATGTGAACTTTGGAGTCTGTGATCAGAGTTCAAGACCCATTTCTGCTCCCTACTTGCTGTACCATCCATTCGAACCTCCTGAACTCTTAGTTTCTTCAGTTTGGAATGGGGATGGGTAATAGTATCTACCTCACAGAGCTGTCCACTTGGTATACAGTTGGCACTCATGATAGGCGACATCATTCTGCCTGCTATGACGCTGGCATTTGATTCACAGGGAAGTGATGGGCACTGATGGGTTTTAGTCTGGAGGTCAATGTGTTTCGGAAAGATCCCTCTGAAGCAGGGCAGGGAGACCAGAACAGAGCTGTGCCAAATTTGGGGCAGGAAGTGAGGGAGCGTCTGTGCACCTGTGGAGAAGTGACTGCATCCAGGGCCCAGTGGGAAAATGAGAGCCTCAGGGCAATGTGATGGACAGAATGTGGTGGGAGAGGGCAGTGTGGAGGGCACCACTGAGGCTTCTGGCTGGGGGGCCTGGTGGAAGGTGGGAATGCACACCCAGAGACAGAAAAGCTGGAGGGGCTCTGCCAGGCCGGGAACCGGTCAGCCTTGCTTACCTCTGGGTTCCCTGGCACACAGTGCTCGGCAAGTATCTGCTGAATGGCTGAGGGCTAAGAGTGCTGCCTTTGAGACCACAGTCCAGGGCTTGCTACTGGTTCTCAGTCTAGCGGCTGTGTGATCTCAGGCACACTGCTTCACCTCTCTGGGCTCCAGTCTCCTCATCTATAAAATGGGAATAGTAAACATAGCCCCCTCATGGATTGTTCTGAGGATTCAGTGAAGTTATCCATGTGAGCACACAGCATAGTGAGTGTTCAGTTAACTGTTGGACCCAGGCTTCCCACTAATCCACACACACCCCAAACCCACACACAAGGACCACCGTCTCTCCCAAGGCTCTCACTTCCTTGGAGGAAGAGAAGCCCAAGTGGAAGCAAGTACTTCGATTATTTTCTCTTCCACTTGAGGCTAAGCAAGAGCATGGAGGAAGAACTTTCTGAGCCAAGAGCATCTAAGTGGGTTTGAGAAAAGAGTCCCTTCTCTGTCCTACATAGATTAGTAGATAGTTTTTGGGAAAGGGGCTGTGGAGTGTATCTCTTTATTCTTGTCTCCTTGAGCATCCCATAGTGACTTGGTAGGGAGGGGGACAGCGTCAGAGGCCTAATGGGGGCATAACCTTCCTGCCCCTGGCATGTGGGAGTCCAAAGTCTCCAGGCCTTTACTGGTCTGAGGGTGGAATGTGGGGATCACAAGCAGGCAGGGGAAGCTGGGGACTCCTTTCGTTTGTGCAGACCTAAGCTGGGCCCTGCTGCAGTGACTCAGGGAGCCTGTCTCTGTATTTCCAACCTTCTCTTTGGTTGCACCTGCCCAGACTCCAGGACTCTGCAGAAGCTTTTTGAGTTTTAATAAGGAACCAGCCTCGCTCAGCAAAGGAACGCAGGTTCAGGACCCAGGCAATTCCAGATTCAATTTCCACCACCCATTAGCTGAGTGGACTCGAGTGAATCACGTTAACCTCAGTGTGCCCCAGTCTCTTCTTTTGGGAAGCAGGGACAGTAGGATAGCCCTCAAGCACTGCGATGTTTAGACTCAGCTGTGTGCCTGCATGTGGCACGGTGCCCAGCACACAGTCAGTGCTTCCTCGACTCTCCCACTGCACAGCTGGCTAGAGCCGGTGCCCTGTGGTCCCTGGCTCAGTGTTTCTCTCTCCTTTGCTCTTGCTTCTGTTCTGCAGTTCCCATCCCCTCCAAAGCCAGCAGCCTCTCGGCCCTCTCACTGGCCAAAGACAGCCTGGTTGGTGGCATCACGAACCCCAGTGAGGTCTTCTGCTCCGTGCCAGGCCGGCTCTCTCTGCTCAGCTCGACGTCCAAGTACAAGGTGACGGTGGGGGAGGTCCAGCGGCGACTCTCACCTCCCGAGTGCCTCAATGCCTCCCTCCTGGGCGGCGTCCTTCGCAGGTAGGACAGTCAGCCCACAGTTCCTGCCCAAATCCGAGGTCATTTCACACCTCCTTAGGGGAGCACAGAGGGGCCAGTCTCACCCCAGGCCACAGCCTCATCTCCATTTCTGCCTCCTTGGGGAATTGTGCCTGTTCCGGGGGGCAGGCCCAGGTCCCCAGCAGCTCCTACAGTCTGTGGGCTTGGGGGTGGAGGTGGGGAAAGAAGCCTGGTCACAGAGAAGGGATGGAGGGCTTAACCATTTTGGGCAGAACGGACAAGGCTGGGTCTGGAGAAGAGAAAATGCCGTCTTCATCCCCTGCCCCAAGGAAGGGACACCCCATTCCCTGTGGAGCATGGACCTCTCTGGTGTGTTTGTGTTTTGAAGTCCATGGTCTGTCTTCATAGTTGGTGTCTGTCCCTCTCTGTGCACATCCTTGTGCCTGGGGAGAGTATTTGTGCTTCAGGGCTGGGAGTTTTGATGTGTCTGAGGACAGTGTGTGTGTGTGTGTGTGTGTGTGTGTGTGTGTATGGGGGACAGCCAGAAGTATATGTTCTCATGAGTGTGGGTTCCCTGTGTTACTTCTAGTGGGGTGTGTTGGCTGGAGTGTATCCTGCTCTGTGTGTGATTGCACGTGCTTCTGGAGGTAGACATATGTGTGTTTACAGGTCTGTAGCTCTGTGTGGAGGCTGCATTTGTGCACATGTGGGCGTATCTCTATTCTTGGTCTCTTTGAGCACCCCAGAGAGGCTTGTATGAGTCCATGACTATCAGTACATACATCCCTGGGATCCTGGCTTGGTGTGAACATGTGTTTCTGTGTCCCTGAGTGTCTAAGTCTGCGTGTGTCTGCATATGCCTGACTCTGTGGGTATGTGTGTGTGTCGTTATTGCCCTGGGTGTGTGTTCATTTGTGTGTGTTTACATATGTGTCCCTGGGTGACTGTGTGTCCCTATGTCTCTCTGTGTGCATGTTCTGCACATGGGTCTGTGTGTCCCTGGGTATCTGTGTATGGCTCAGCTTGTATGCTAAAGTGGGGAAAAAGGACCCCAAGATTCTGGCCTACCCTTCCCCGCCCCAGGCTATCCCTGCTGTTGAGAGGATTGGAGAGATATGAGTGGCTCTTACAGCAGGGTGCTAGACCCCCCACCCCCATCTTGGCTGCAAAGCCAGTGAAGTTAGGAAGATATTGGGAAGAGGCTGAGAGAGGCCCCTGAACATCCCCAGGGCCAGACCCAAGCCTTGGCACAGGCTGTTGGAGGCAGAAAGGGCCTGTTGGGATCACTTAGACATACGCTTCTTTCTTGTCTTCATAGTGTCTGTTTGTCTCTCTCCCCTGTGCATGTCAAGGGCCAAGTCCAAGAATGGGGGCCGCTGCCTGCGTGAACGGCTAGAGAAGATTGGGCTCAATTTGCCAGCTGGCCGTCGCAAGGCTGCCAATGTGACACTTCTGACTTCACTGGTGGAGGGTGAGTGAGGCCTGAGGATGGGTGTCAGTGTAAGCATGAGGGGAACTATGTCACCCAGTGTGACAGCGTGTGGCTGTCCCTAAGACAAGAGGGTGTATCATGTATGAGTAAGGGGTGTGTGTGATACATGTGTATAGTCTTTATGTGCATGGGCATGCGTACACATGCAGGTGCATGGGGGTGAGGTGGGGGTAGGGGAGGCGTGGCCAGTGTTTGGAGGTGGTAAAGGGATGAGGGGGTAAGAGTCCCTTCCCTGGATGTTGACAACTCTGGGCTCGATCATCTTGAGCCCAGGCTCTGGGATACATGGTGGCCTCAGCTGCCACCGCTGAGCTCAGAGCCCATCCTCCGCGGCCCCAAGAGCAATGGGATTAGGTCTGAGGCTGCTCTGGGAGGGAAACCATAGGAAGTATCTATAGAAGCAGGATGGGGCAGAATAGCCCCTGGCCAGGGGGTCTGAGGTCCAAGGCTGTGCTCCAGGCTCAGAGGTACACCTGGCTGTAGTGACAGCTCATTGCTCTGCCTCTCCTCCCCGCAGGAGAGGCCGTGCACCTGGCCCGAGACTTTGGCTATGTCTGTGAGACTGAGTTCCCAGCCAAGGCAGCTGCCGAGTACCTGTGCCGACAGCACGTTGACCCCGGGGAATTGCACAGCCGCAAGAGCATGCTGCTGGCCGCCAAGTGAGTGAGGGCTCCATGCATGGGTGCTTTGGGGCACCATGCACAGGCTGTCATGGGCGCCATGCATAGGCACGTGTAGGTGCAATGAAGACACAAACACCAAGCATGGGTGCACTGGACACCACTCACATGTACACATGATGTGCAAGTGGCCCCACAGGGACACACATGGACACGTGAACATTTCTGGGTTCTATGCATCAGCAAAAATGGTGTCACAGACAGGCTTACATAGGCCCATGTGTGTGTCCCACACGTCCATACACTGTCCCATGGCATCACCAGCCCCAGTCCCAACATGGTGGTCTTGCTTCCCCTGCCTGAGCCTTGCCCATAGGCCCTTTTGCTCCAGTGACTTCCCTCAGGGCACCAAGACATACCACGCTGCAAGTTGACCCTCTCTTGTCCTTGCTTCACACCTGACCCCTCTGCAAATCCCCTTGGTGGCTCCCTCACCACCACTCACATGCTACAACCTCAACTCTGGTCTCCTAATCTCACTCCTAGACCTCATCCCAGTGCCCAACCATTCCCTCAGACTTCCTGCACGTGCACTGCTCCTCTGCCCGAGAACCTTCAATGCCCACCCCCCCCCCCCCCACCCCAGCTACTGCATTGATTTTCAAACTAGGTTCTGTGCGATGCCTTAGGGCCTATTTAATGAACTGGTATTCCATTCAGATTTCATTTTTAGAAGGGTCCCACTGCAAGAAGAGGTAGAAAGAGGTAAGAAGGGTTAAGTCCAGACTCCTTTGAGGACCCTACAATCTGGCCAGCCCAAACCCCACCCACTGCAACTGACTTTCTGGCTGTATCCTGCCCTCACACCTGCTGCTTAGAACAACATCCAGTCCCCCACCTCCACTCTCCCTCCTTCAGGGCTTCTAAGGCAGAAATGGAGTCACAGACTCAAAGAACTGCTGTGTCTCCTGGGACATTTGAGTTCATATCGTAGCTGGAGAAACATATCCAGGACAGGGCTCTCCTCGCTCATTCATCAATGAACTCATCAACTCTGGGGCCTGGTCATGTGTAAAATGCTGACTGGCTTCCACGGTGATGCAGAGGTGAGACAGGAGTTATGTTCTCCTGCCTGAGCCACATGCAGGACGCAAAGAAATGAATAGTGGCCATGAACTGGAGCTAGACTCAAATCCCAGCTTAGTCACTTGGGCAGGTCACCAAACCTATGTGAAACCAGTTTTCTCACGTGGTGAGAATGGTTAATAACAGTATGTATCTGTTGTGAGGATTAAGTGAGATGACGCATACAGTGTTCTTGGCACAGCATCTAGGCCTCAATTCATATTCACCACTATTATTTTAGTTCTTCAAGGCAGATTCTGGATTGTTCCCTAATTATTTCAAAGAAAAAGCTCTGTGAAGCACTGGGTGTTTGGGACGGGAGTGGGGAAGGGATCAAGGAAAGCTTCCTGGATAAGGTAGTAGAGCTGGATTGTGAATGTGGGCAGGACATCCACAGGCAGAGATTGTAGGGTATTGGCATATGCCATTTACTAGCTGTGTGACATTGGGCAAGTCAGTTAATGTCTCCAAACCAGTTTCCTTTTCTGTAAAATGGGTATGACCATCACTTGCAGACTATTGACAGTGTCACAATCATAAATATATAAAAATTGCCCTGCACACAGTAGGTCCTTCTCTCGGCTCAGACCTTTGTCCTCTAACCTCCACCCCTGCTTCCTCCCTCCACCAGGCAGATCTGCAAGGAGTTTGCAGATTTGATGGCTCAGGACCGCTCACCACTGGGCAACAGCCGCCCAGCGCTCATCCTGGAGCCCGGAGTACAGAGTTGCCTGACACACTTTAGCCTTATCACCCATGGCTTTGGTGGGCCCGCCATCTGTGCTGCCCTTTCTGCCTTCCAGAACTACTTGCTGGAGTCACTCAAGGGGCTGGACAAGATGTTTCTAAGTGGTGCGGGCAGTGGGCATGGTGACACCAAGGCTTCAGAGAAGGATGCCAAGCACAGGAAATAAATGCTTCTTCCACTGCCTCATCCCAGAGCGTTTCCCAAGGCCTGAAATGAGGCCTTAGTTCCTGGGGGTGGGCCCGAAAGGATTAAAAGGTGGAGCTTGAGTCAGGCCAGAAAGAGAACATTCATCCAGAGACCGTGGGTGAGAGGGAGAAGGGGAGGTGGCCTCTCTGCGATGGTTTGTTGGTAAGTTAAGGGCCCAGATGTCTGTCGCATGGGTGCAATTTTCTGACCCTTGATTGCTGAGAAGTGCTTGGACAGGGAATTGGCATGGAGAAGCCTGGTTTTGTGGCTGAGCCCTGTGCCTCAGGGCACCTGGGCAGCGGTGGATTCTCCTAGAGGCCAAAACCTTGCTGTTTTTACTGATGGCAGGAGGGAAATTGTTAACAAACCAGAGGTGCTGAGGACTTGGTGCCCTCATCCCAGAATCTCCTAACCCCAGAAAAGGGGTGCTGGCAGGGGGCCCCTGTGGGTTTCTTGGAACCATCCCACTCTTGGAAAGAAGTGGGCAGGAGGAAACCCCAAGGAGCAAAGATAAAGCACAAATTACAGAACTTGAATCCAGGCTGCACTTCACAGTCCTGTTGCTGTTTGTCCTATTTATTTATGTGTGTTGTAATTAAATTTGAAAGTTTAAAAATGTCGAGTGCAACTTATTTATCCCAATGAGTGGAGGACTCATTTCACTGTTTTCTGCTTACGCACCAAGACGTCCGGCTGGACCAGGATGGAGAGGGAGTTTTTGCTCACAAAGGGCTGTGGGTGGGCCGGGAAGGAAGAAAGATTGTATCAGGGACCCTGAGGTTGTCATGGGGACTTTGTACTTGCTGTTTCTCTTGACCCTGCAGTCCATGTACCTCTTTGACTCTCCGATGGCTTTCTCATTCTTAATAAAACCTATTCATTGGGTATGAAACCTCCCTGTCCTTCTTCAGCCCAGGCCTGGATTGCCTCTCAAGAGAGCAAGGGGCCTCTAAGGAGGAATCACTGGAAGGGGCTGTGGGCACCTCTGTGTGAGGGGGTATAGAGAGTGGGTCTATTTGCTTTGTCAGCATCTGTTACTTGTGTGTGTGTGTGTGTGTGTGTGTGTGAATCCCAGGGCTGTACATGTACTCTTGTAACTTCGTGGGCCTGTGTGTAAATGTGTTAGTCTGGCTGTTAGGTCTGTGTGATATGTTACCATGACCATTGGTGGTGGGTCTGTATGTGTCAGCATGAATGCTCATGACTACGTGTGTGTGTGTGTGTGTGTGTGTGTGTGTGTGTGTGTGTGTCCCCGATGCTAATTCGGCTCTTTTTGAGGATTTCATTCGCTAGGCATCTTTTCTTTCCTGTATCCATCAGTCTCTCCATCTACACAATCATCTACTACATCACTCCCCAAAGCACTCACGTTCTAGGGTCTCTTCCCCATTTATTTCCCTTGCAGTTAAAAGTTTTTGAAAGATTGCTATACCTCTACCTCCACTTTCTCACCCCCAATTCACTCTTTAACCCACTTCAATCTGGCTTTTACCCCCACCAGTCTATCGAAATCCACTCAGCAAGGTGATCAACAGCCACAATGTCAAATCCAAAGGCCTTTTTCTCTGGACTTAGCAGCACTTGATAGGCTGACCGCTTTCTCTTTTTTGAAACACTCTTCTCTGTGGCTCCCAAATTCTGGTTTTCTCCGACTTCCATGGTTCCAACGCTGGCTCATTCTCTACTTGACCTCTGTTGGTGTTCCCTGGGGACTTCTGCCTGAACTCAAGGCTTGCATGTGAATCAGGATGTCTGATGTCTCCACTGGATTGTCTACCAGGCATCTCAAATTTATGTCCAAAATGGAGCACGTGACCAGGTTCTCAAATCTTGACCTCCTCCACAGTTTCCCTCTCAGTAAATGGTACCACTCCCCACCCAGCTGCTCAAGCTGGAAATGGAGGAGTCCTATTTCTTTCCCTACACCCAATGCATCAGAAGGTCCATCCTCTTTTATCTCCTCTGCCACTACCCTCGTCCTCAGGACTACTGAAGTAACTTTCAACTGGTCTATTTTTACTGGTACACCTTAATACTAAGCCCTGCAATGACCTGGACTTTGTCTACCTCCAACCTTCAACTATTCTCTTCATCATTCCCTTTGCTCTAGCCACACTAATTTCCTTTTTGTTGCTACAATTACCACTTAGTTTTGTGCCTCAGGGTCATTGCACTCACTGTTCTCTTTGCCTGGAATGCTCTTCCCCAGTTCTTTGCAGGTGTGTCATCAGACAAAGATGCTGGGAGTTAAGGGAACATGAAGTCCAGGAAGCATCTCCTAGGGAAAGGTCCAAAGATGTCATTTCTTTTCCCAAGAAGGTTCACTGCTTCATCCCATCCATATGAAAGGAGGAATGGAGGAAACGCTGGAAGTATGTATGCTCTGCTTTAACCAAAGCCCTGGGCCTGGCAAGAGACACTCAACCACTAAAGATGTTTGAGACTACAGGAAGTTGAGGGGATTAAATGAAATAACAGACATATAGCACTTAAACAATGCTCAGCACGTGGTAATAAATCAAAAAAGGCTGTAAATATCTCTAAGGTGAACATGGAGGGAATCAGTTTATCATCAACCATTCAGTGCTGGACAACTCTCCCTAAGTTAACCATGTAGTCCTCACCAAGTTCTATTTTAGAGATAAAATTCTAGCTCTGAGCAACTTGACCAAGGTCAGAGAGCAAGTAAGAGGGGCTCATACAGGTCTGTCTCTTCCACCCCTCCATTCCCACTGCTCCACATGCCCTCTGCAAAGGTGCTCTCAGGTCTGAGTCAAACAAAAGTAGGTTCTCCAGCCCTACGCGCCCTAAGGCTCTTGTCCTCCTGTATATGGTCAAGATGGTAACAGTACAGAGGCAGGAGTATACTGTGGAGAACATAAGTGGCATAAGAAGCTTCTAATGAGGTCTCAGAATTTGACTCTTCCCAGTTAAGTTCCGTTTGTTGGTGATTCCACAGCAAAATATATTGTGTTTTATCCCCTGACAAACTGGGTCTACCCCTACGGAAAAGTAGATGATGATTAAAGAAAAAGTATATACAGATTACATGACTTCTTTTTCACAAAGCAAGTAGCTGTGAATTAAATGGAGAGTATTTAGACTAGGTAAGCATCAATGTTTTGAGTTCATATTCATTTCTTTAAACCTTTTTAAAAATGTTTTATTTATTTTTGAGAGAGCACAAGTGGGGGAGGGGCAGAGAGACAGAAGGACAGATGATCCGAAGCAGGCTCCACACTGATAGCAGTGAGCCCAATATGGGGCTTGAACTCAGTGAACTGCGAGATCATGACCTGAGCCAAAGTCAGATGCTCAACCAACTGAGCCACCCTAAGTGCCCCATATTCATTTGTCTTAAAGGATCACAGTGCTCCTGAAGGAATGAGTAGCCTTTGACCACCTTCCCTCTTTCAAACCTCATGAAGTTAGGTGAGTGAGGCTGAGCAGCAGGCCTTTCTCCTGTCAAACACAACCTCCTAACACACAGAGGAGCTAAGTGAGCAGCAGACAATTAGAATACTGAGAACTTTTGCCTGCGTGGAGCAAAGGGCCCAGACAAAGAACAGTGAAAGGACTCTGGGCTTCAGGCAGAGCGGGCTCAGCCATTGTTGCTGAGCTGGGAAGCCAAGCATTTCTCAAGCTCTCTCAGCACCCTCCTCCACCACTCAGAGGTTCCTTGTCCGCTTCTCCAAACTCTTTACTAGTCAGGGCTCAGCTTCCCTACCCTGAGGCAAACCAGCTGTTCTCTTCTCCAACCTATCTCCTCTACCCCACGAAGGAATAGATTGCTTTCTGTGTATTAATCACCTGAAAGCAGATGGGAACCAATCGGAAGACCATTCTGAGCAGTTCGGGCATGAGTGTTAAACAATCAGTGAATTCCCAGTGTTTTTCAAACTCCAGGAAATCAATTTAGAGGGATACAGCTGGCATTAAAAAAATTAACTCTGGTGGAAGAAAACAGATGAGAAAACAGCGTATTGCATTATGACTCAGTCACACACATATACATTATCTGTAAGAAAATTTTCAAGAAGCAATGCTTACCCTTCCAGTGGGCATATACAGGCGTGAAGTCATAAATGTATGTTGAGGCCATGGAAATTCAGTTGGATCACGGGCTTTATGAAGTATGAAAGAGGGAAAAGAAACTGGGGAGCTTGCATGGGAGAGGATTATGAAATGCCTCACATGTCAAACTAAAGAACTGGGTTTTATTCTAGAAACAGTGGAAAACCATCAAAGTTTTAAGTGAAAAGATGTATGGATGGTCAAATTTGTAGAGTACAGAGAAAGAACTAGAGAGGAAAAAAGATTAAAAGTAGAGAAGGTAGGAGGCTGTTAAAATAGTCCAGGAAAGAAAGTGAATGATAAACCAGAATACTTGGGAGTTTTACTAAAAGAAATTTAGGAAGTAAAACTGCTACAACTCAGTGACTATGTGAAGGAAGGAGAAAAAGGCACCAAAAATGGTGCCTAGCTAAGTGCAATGTGGCATCCTGAACTGTATTCCAGAACAGAAAAAGGACATTCATGGGAAAATGGGTAAAATCTGAATAAAAGTCAGAGCTAATACTAATGTACTAATCAATATTGGTTTTAGTTTTTGACAAATGCACAGTGGCTATGTAAGATGTTGACCTAAGGGGGAGCCAGGGGAGAGGTATAAGGAAACATTGCATTATCTTGTGCAATTTTGTATAACACCAAATTTATTCTAAATTTTCTTAAAAATAAATGATGCCAGGGTGCCTGGCTGGCTCAGTCGGTAGAGCATCTGATGCTGGAGGTGAGATGCTTAGGAATAAGTTGATCTGGGGCTCAGAAAAGAGATATGGATTGGAGAAAGGAGACTGGGAGTTAGGGTAGGCTGGTGGACTTACCCAGCTTGCCCTGGGGACACTTCAAAGACAGAGAACCGTTTCATTCCTGGTGACGCATGGATGCAGAATAACAAGTTTATTCCTGCTGAGCAGTGGATGCAGTATCACAATGATTATATACTTACCGCATACCAGGCCCTGTTCAAAACGATTCACATTACCTCATGGAATCCTCCTAACTATCCCCCATTGGAATAGGTACAATTTTGACCATTTCACAGATGGGAAAACCATGAAGCAGGACTCCTAAATTTTAGTACGGATACTCAACTGGGGCAAGCATCAGAATCACTTGTGGAGCTCTAAAAATAGATGCCTTAGAAAAAGACCCAGAAATCCAGCCAAAAGCCAAAACCTATGCATATTCATAGTGGTAGTAGAGGTTGAACTAGCTGTGGTGATATGAATCTCTTTTCCCCCATTTACCCAATGATTAAATTTCTTCTTATGGTTTAAACATCTACCACAGGTGTCTCACAAAGTATATGACATTCTAATCTGATGTTAACATAATAGTTAGTACAAAGGTTCTGAATGTAGGTAGTATCTTAGAGAGATGGTATTTTACTTCAGATAAACAAAAAAATTATCTGTATATGGTATTAAGAGTAGCACAGAACTGGATAAAGTAGGGCTCATCTTAGTTTAAGACCAAGTGGGGTTTAGGGGTACCTGGGTGGCTCAATTGGTTAAGCATCCCACCGGCTCAGGTCATGATCTCCCGGTTTGTGAGTTCGAGCCCTGTGTCAGGTTCTGTGCTGACAGCTCAGAGCCTGGAGACTGCTTTGGATTCTGTGTCTCCCTCTCTCTCTGCCCCTGCCCCACTCGCACTCTGTCTCTCTCTCTCTCAAAAGTAAAACGAGACATTAAAAAAAAAAAAAAAAAAAAAAAAGACTAAGTGTGTTAACTGGACCAGCAGCAGCAGCATCAATTGGAAATGTTAGAATGCGGAATCTCAGGCCATACCCCAAACATGTAGAAGCTACAGGGGTAGGACCCAGCAAGCTGTGTATCAATAAGCCCTCCAGGGAATTGAGATTCATGCTTAAGCTTGAGGACCACGCTCTAAAGAAACTTCCATCCAACCATTCTCTATCATGGTTGAAGACACAAATTACTTAGGAAGCTTTAAAAAATATTCCTATGTCTAGGCCCCAAACCTGCTTAGTTAGAATCTGGGAGTGAGTGCAGCCTAATCATGTATAAAAAAGAAAACTCCCCAGGATGATTCTGATACATACATCCAGTTAAGAACCATCATTTTAGTGGCACTAATCAAAAAACATTTACATTATTCATTCCCAAAAAGCTAGATTAGGAAGTAATACAGGTATTTGGTTAATTAACTACAGCACATCAATTTAATAGAACATTGCCCAACTGTCAACAAGAATAAAATAGGTATATGTATACTGATATAGAACAATCTAGTATATGTTAAATTAAAAAGCAGTGGGGTGCCTGGGTGGCTCAGTCGGTTAGGCGTCCGACTTCGGCTCAGGTCACGATCTCGCGGTCCGTGAGTTCGAGCCCCGCGTCGGGCTCTGGGCTGATGGCTCAGAGCCTGGAGCCTGCTTCCGATTCTGTGTCTCCCTCTCTCTCTGTCCCTCCCCTGTTCATGCTCTGTCTCTCTCTGTCTCAAAAATAAATAAACGTTAAAAAATTAATTAATTAATTAAAAAGCAGTATGCAGACCATTTACAAATACTTTTAAGAGGGGTTATGTGTGTATGCGTGCGCGTGCATACATGTGTGTTTGTGCTTTATACAGGAACAACTTCTATCTTAAAGGGTAGGTAAGAAATTAGTATCTGAAGTTTCCTCTGGGAAGGGAAGCAGGTGATCAAATTATAGGGACAGCAGAAACATTTTTTACTGTGTGTCTTTGTATCACTTGCATTTTTTACTAAGTGTACGTATTATGTATTCAAACTAATTTTTATTTTTTAATGTTTATTTATTTTTGAGAGAGAGAGACAGAGTGTGAGCGGAGAAGACATAGAATCTGAAACAGGCTCCAGGCTCTGAGCAGTCAGCACATAGCCCAATGCGGGGCTCGAACCCACGAACAGTGAGATCATGACCTGAGCTGAAGTCGGATGCTCAACCAACTGAGCCACCCAGTCGCCCCTCAAACTAATTTTTAAAACGTTAAGCTTAGGGGTAAAAAGAACCACTGCTTTAGGGAAATGAGACATTAGCAAGCAAGATATATGAAAGAGCTAGACTTCGGAAGCTAGGCAGTGAAACAGAATGCGGGGCTATCAACTAAAAGGACAATTAGAGCATTAATGAAGGGAAAGGGGCAGAAGGAAAGACAGTCCCAGCAAAAAGTCCAATGCAGATAATCCTTTCTCCATTTCTGTCCTGAAGTGATGATAGGTAAATGGAGACTCAAAACAGACAGCTCAATGTATCCAGATTCAGCTTTATTCTGAATTAACCATCTATCAAGGATGCACGTCAAAAGAGTAGAAAAAGACGAAGGAGCCCATCAAAAAAAGTTCCCTGGCAAGTTGGAGGGAAGGCATGAGGTTAGGAGCCCTGTTTAGGGAAGGAAATGTTGTCCAGGTCATGGATGCCATTTTTGTCAATGATTCGAACACTGAAGGTTGGCAGATTCAGGATGAAGCGTTTCTGGAGCTGCAGACAGAGATGAAGAAAATCAGTCAAAAAGTATTTACTGAGCACTAACTATGGGCCAGGCTCTCTTCGAGGGCACTGGGCATACAAGCGGATAAAAAATCCTTGCTTTTGTGGAGCTTATATTGTACTGGGGCAGTCAGTACTCAGACACTGAAGAAACCCCAAACTGCAGCTGGAGGCTGGAAGGTGGTGAGGGAGGACTGGGAGATGCAGCTGGGAGCTTGTCTCTGGTCAGTCAGCTGATGAAAGAGTAAGAAAATCCAAAGCTCTATTCCCCACAGTCTGCTACCAATCAGTTTGGTAAACACAGACTTCTTTCTAAAAATGTCTCAAGGTAATCAGCCTACAAAGAGTGATTGCTCTAGGAATAAGCTTTGGACCAAAGCAATGTATTCCTATGTCCCAAGAATTTACTCCAGTCACCATAGCCCCACCCACTGACATTATAAGGACTGACTGTGTGACTCCATCTGTGTGTGTGTGTGTGTGTGTGTGTGTGTGTGTGTGTGTGTGTAGCCACAGGAATGGTGGAAGGGTGTTGGAAGAACTGCTCTTGGAACAACCCCTACTTCCAACTCCTGCAGTCCAAGCTGACCTGTGATTAAAATAACACTTCCGGCACTCTCATTAAGACTCTCTGCTTGGGGCGCCTGGGTGGCGCAGTCGGTTAAGCGTCCGACTTCAACCAGGTCACGATCTCGCCGTCCGTGAGTTCGAGCCCCGCGTCGGGCTCTGGGCTGATGGCTCAGAGCCTGTTTCCGATTCTGTGTCTCCCTCTCTCTCTGCCCCTCCCCCGTTCATGCTCTGTCTCTCTCTGTCTCAAAAATAAATAAACGTTAAAAAAAAAAAAAAAAAAAAAATTTAAAAAAAAAAAGACTCTCTGCTTGAGAGGCTGTTCCAAACAAGCAGTGCTCTATTGTGCATGGAAGCAGACAGCCCCACTAACCTGGCTGGTGATTATAGAGGAAGACGGCTGGAGGAAATCTTGGCTTCTGTGGCCACCCTTCCTGGACACCTCAGTCTCCAGAGGGAAGGCACAAAGCTCTCTACTTGCTCCCTTAGAAGCATATCCCAGAAATGTCCACCTCCCCAGGCCCAAGCCCTCCCTCCTGTGATATTTCCCATCTCCTTTACAGCTGAGGACTGGGCATCAAAAACCCATTCCATTTCCAGAGTCTCCTCTGGCTGATGACTCCTACATCCAAAAACAAGCTCTAAAATCAAGAAAAGGTGACAAGAAATATGGGTTTCTAAAATGATCATGTTTAGAGTCCATAGTGAATAAAGTCTCAAAGCCCTTGATATGCCAGCGGCTTCTCCCTGACACCCTCTGTAACACTTAGGACTGCTGGACTAATATGGTCTCTTAGCTGAATGGCTAAGCAAAGTACATGAGTTTGTCCTCAGTTTCTGCTTTGTAAAGGGGATTTGCAAACATGAGGAAGAAGGGGGACACTGTGGACTGAAGAAGACAGGGTTGTATAAGAGGCAAATTGACATTATGCTCAGTGCTCCCACCTGCTCTCTCCTAGACCACAAATTCAAGTTCATCCTTAGGCCACAAGAACAGTAAAAGAATTTAAAAGCCTAAGGGAGCTGCTTTCTCTTCCTCCTCATCCTCCATACATAACCCGAAGCCTTAGACTCTTAGCAGCAGTATTAATGGGTGGGGTCCACGTTCCTGGCCTCATAAACTAAAGGCTACTCTCCTCTTCTGTTTAAAGCTTCCCAGTTGCTTTCTATGGCCTCCTGAATTCTCAGGGAAGCCTTTCTCTCCAGGACTAATGGACTGTTAAGAGAGCAGACACAGGGCACCTGGGTGGCTCAGTTGCTTAAGTGTCTGACTTCGGCTCAGATCATGATCTCACGGTTTGTGGGTTAGAGCCCCACATCGGGTTCTGTACTGACAGCTCAGAGCCTGGAGCCTGTTTCAGATTCTGTGTCTCCCTCTCTCTCTGCCCCTCCCCACTTGGCACTGTCTCAAAAATAAACATTAAAAATAAAAAATTTTTTAAAAAGAAAGCAGACACCTGGGGTATGGCAACCCCAGGTAACACAAATACAGCAGGTATTAAGTCTAAGATAGTTCTTTTATTTTTTTTAATTTTTATTATTTATCTTTGAGAGAGAGAGAGAAACAGACACAGCAGGAGCAGGAGAGGGGCAGAGAGAGAAACACACACAGAATCCAAAGCAGGCTCCAGGCTCTGAGCTGTCAGGACAGAGCCCAACACAGAGCTCGAACCCACGAACCGTGAGATCATGATCTGAGCTGAAGTCGGACACTTAACCAACTGAAGCGTCCCTAAGGTAGTAGTTCTTAATATATGACCCAGTTACCGCCTGCAGCAAAATCACCTGGGACTGCTAATCAAATACTCAGACTCTACACCAGGACAACTGAATCAGAATCAGTGGTGGGAATGGGAGTAGGGTAGTCACGAATCTGCTTAAAAACAAAAATAAAAACAAAACAAACAATCAAAAAAACAGTTCCCAAGATGATTCTTATACATGCCAAATTCTGAGAATCACTAGGTTGGATGAGCCAAAAAAAGATAACTAAATTGTAAGATTGACATTGATGGGAGGTAACCCATGAGAGTTTGTTACCCACCAAACTCTATCCCTGGTAGCAACTTCACATCTGGTTAGTGTGTATTTATTACACCTTCTGGCAAAGATCAGGGAAAAACTGCAACCAAGGAATGAACAATATTGGCAAACAGAGATAAACATTCCTTTCAGGGTCCTGTGGGAACTACTCACCTCTTCTAGACATTTCCTAAGAAGCTCCACTGCCCTCTCACGAGAGATAGCTGAAAGAGAACACAGAGGCCACGTATTCAAGGAGTTGCCATCAAGTCCAACTCTCTGCCACAACTTTTAAGTTTCAAATTTCTTCAGGTCAGCATGCCACACAAACGGAAAAGGCAAAAAAATACCTAGCCTTCTAGCTTGCAACAAACTTATTCCATATGCAGTGGAGGATGCCCCAGACCCAGTGCTCCGGCAGCCACAAGCCATTGCAAATTGATTTGCTACAGAGAAGGGTAAGCATGACGGAATTCTGCCTCCCATGGCCAGGGCCTGCCTCTAGAGAAGTCCAGCGGCTTGCCTCTTTTTTATCGCCCATCCCCCTCACCCCTACCCACCCCACCCTTTTAGACTAGGGCTTAAATCGGTTCCATCTGCCCTAGCCAGCTGCAAATCAGGGCAAGGGAGGACAGGCCAGAGTTTTAGCCTCACTTTCCCAGCTGGGTCTCAGTTTAACAATGGAAAGAGAATTCATGGGATAGGGCTGAGACTCTCATAAAACAGGAGCCAAAGGAACTGTCCACAGGCATGGCAAACTGGGATGACATATTATGCAGTTAGGCTTCAAGGGTGGTTAGTGGTGATTTTGGTGGGCAAGTCAGCTGTATTACTGACAGATGCCAAATCAAGAAACAGTCATTAGGAGGCCAGGCTAATGCTTTTCAGGATGTGGCCTGGAGCTCTGGCATGGCTAAGGTTGAGTGAGAGGGCAGCACCAAAAAAAAAGAGTAAAGAAGCCAGATTTTTACTGTACTGATAGGGAAGAATGGAATTTAAGGAGAGGAATGGCTATCTGGGCTGCATCTATAGCCTAGAAAAGTGAAGAATCCCAAGTGCCTATTGCTCACAGTGGCTAAAGTCAAGGCTGGGATTGGAGTCAGAAGATAGAATGTAGCACAAAAGCATCCCTGTGCTGGAAGCTTTGCCAAGCTAACAGTTTACTGACAAGTAGAGAGCCAGCTCTTTCTCACAGGAGGGGCAGCCAGCAGCTGATAAAGAACCAAGCGAAGGGCCAAGGCTTGTGGCCTTAAAAGCTTTGATGTTTGGGGCGCCTGGGTGGCGCAGTCGGTTGAGCGTCCGACTTCAGCCAGGTCACGATCTCGCGGTCCGTGAGTTTGAGCCCCGCGTCAGGCTCTGGGCTGATGGCTCAGAGCCTGGAGCCTGTTTCCAATTCTGTGTCTCCCTCTCTCTCTGCCCCTCCCCCGTTCATGCTCTGTCTCTCTCTGTCCCAAAAATAAATAAGCGTTGAAAAAAATAAAAAAAAATAAAAAAAAAAAAAAAGCTTTGATGTTTAAGCAAAGAAATCTTCCATTGTCATTCTGGGGACCTGTTCGTCCTCACAAACTCAAACATGCAAACCACTTCGCTTATTTGCTCATTCTTTATAGCTGAGATGCTAATAAGCATCTAGGCTGGGCAAAATGAATTAAAAAACTGAACTTTTGTAACTGAAAAATTAATTTTACTCACTACTGTAGCACCCTTTTAAACAAAACAAAACCCAGCTCTGGACATATGCAGTATCTCCTTCTGTCTGGTAAAAGAAGGACTTTTATTAGCTTTTCAAGAACCCTACTGACCTGGAGGGGAGAGCAGCTTCCAGAAGGTACCTGGATGTGCTTCCTAGGATCCATCCTCTATTCAAGCCCTGACCACCCAACTCCAGAAGTAGTGTACAAAACCAGAAGGCAGCTCAGGACGGGACTGTATTCCCTACCTAGAGTGCTAGAACTTACTTGGAGTATAGTATCGATCCAGGATACTAAGAGTCAGGAAGGCACCATAGCCATGGGCTGCAAAAGGGGCCTTGGCCAAGGCTGCCAGGTAGTCCATGTAGTAAAGCGCTGGACCCTCATGCTCGTCATAGCCAGCCAGGAGGAGGTTGACATGATACGGGGTCTGCAGAAGAAAGACATGGTCAAAGCAGTAGCACCAACATCTCTTTCCATGACAAATGGGATCATTCCAATTCCTGATGAATAAGAAAATAACAGCAGCTAAGTAAATCATGATGAAAGTAAAAACTGAGAGAAATCTAAAGGCCTAAGAGTGTGGTAAAAGTTTGTAAAGGGAAGTTAGCTTGTTTGAATGTAAGGGCATTGGGAGCACATATCGGTATTCAAAAAAGCTGCTTTCTTCGTAAAGCCTGTGGACAAGAACGTGTTACAAAAGCAAAACATAGGTGCTCTTATGTCTTTTCTAACTGCTGAAACCAAAAAACACAGTTCTGAGAGTGTCAGGCCACAGACTAAAGAAAGCGGCAGCTCCAACCACATCTTCCAAAATAAACAGATTCCATCTGGGCACCTGGACCAAAATTTCAGATGGTAGACTATATGCCATAGTATTAAAGAAACAACTTGGGGGTGCAGAAGGATAGTAGGTCTCAAAAATTTAAGTCAAACCACTAAACATTTAAAAAATTTTTTAATTTTAAGTAGGCTCCACACCCACCATGGGGCTCGAACTCAAGAGTTACATGCTCTAGGGGCGCCTGGGTGGCTCAGTTGGTTAAGCGGCCGACTTCAGCTTGGTTCATGATCTCACTGTTCATGAGTTTGAGCCCCGCATCAGGCTCTGTGCTGACAGCTCAGAGCCTGGAGCCTGCTTCGGATTCTGTATCTCCCTCTCTCCGTGCCCATCTCCCTCTTTCACTGTGTCTGTCTCTCAAAAATAAAATAAATGTTAAAAAAATTAAAAAAAAAAAGAGTTACATGCTCTACTGACTAAGCCAGCCAGGTGCCCCTCAAATCACTAAACTGTAATGCAGACAGTAATAATGAAGTCCATAAATGCTCTAGAAGAACTGTGGAAACATAGCAACACTGGAAGAACTATAGATTTAGGTGAAACGCTAACATTTTTTCTCATATAAGAAGGCTCTCCTAAGGTAATTAAAAAGTAATTTTTATCAATGAAACAAACACAAAGTAATTAACTGGTGTTCTTTCTTTGTATTACTTGCAAATCTAAACATGCAAGTTTCTACAAAGAACCTTTAGTAAGTCGGCCTTGATCTTCATCTCCAAATGGAAGATTATTTTTTTCTACACTAGCTGGGCCATTTGCCATGTTAAATTCAGCCTGTGTACGGCCCTAGGCATCAGTGGTGAGACTCCCATTTTACATGGCTTCCTTTTTCTCCGGAAAATGTGTTTTCCACCTTGCATTGGCCTCAGTGGGTAGTGAGCAGGCCTTGCTCAGGTTATGTGCCCATCCTTAAATTTACATATTCAATTAAATGCACATTAAATGAAACTGAATCATTTATGCACCCTTTTAAAGTAATAAAGCAAGTGTATAAAGCATAAAGTAATAAGAGCTAGTGGTCCTAAAAGTGACACCTTACATTCTTTGGACAATGATTAACATGGACACCTGGAAGCTTGAAGAAGTTCATGTTAGAAGAACACATGAAAATATTATATACTAACTTAGAATTCTAAGCCAGTTGTCCTAAGTAACATTTCCTAAAGATTACAGTGTAGCCCTAAACTGCAAACAAGTTTCTGCCTTGGTGGATGGTGGATAGTCTGAGAGGAGTAAGAACTGACCAGCAGTAGTCAAGTCTTCTGAGAAAATAATTACGTGCTTGTCACATTTCCCAGTGGGTAGTGTGCTACACTCTGCCAGGCTCTGGAACTCTCTGCCACATTCTGCAACTACATTCTTAGTAAGTCTGACCTTAGGCAAGACACTTAACCCCTATGAGTTTCTGTTTCCTTATGTGTAAAACTGGGTCAACTGGGTCAACTAATCCTTCCCTTTTCTATCTTCTGGGGAGTATGGTGAGAAAAAATAATAGAGGTGAGGCATCCCAAACTCTGGAAGAAAAGATACTGCCTCCATTTCGTAGCATATTAGCTATACCTCAATCTCCTTTCAATAGCATGCCACTTTAAACAACAAAAACTAAACTGTTTAAATTAGCTAAAGATAAAATATGTATATATATCTAATAGATTTTTTCTAGTAAAAATTTTTTTAAGTGTGAAAAACATACTGTAAAATCAGGCAGACACAGAATACCTTCATGTTCTTATGGTTAGAATTAGAATCTCAAAGAGGAAGCAGAGGGGCGCCTGGGTGGCTCAGTCGGTTATGCGTCTGACTTCAGCTCAGGTCATGATCTCACAGTCCGTGAGTTCGAGCACCACGTCGGCCTCTGTGCTGACAGCTCAGAGCCTGGAGCCTGCTTCAAATTCTGTGTCTCCCTCTCTCTCTGCCCCTCCCCTGCTCATGCTCTGTCTCTCTCTGTCTCAAAAATAAATAAAAATATTTAAAAAAAAAAAAAAAAGAGGAAGCAGAGAGAAGAATGGGGGAGAGAGGAGAGAAACAGAGAGATGGCAAGGGAATTCTAACTGGTTTTCCTCCCCTAAGAGATTTCACAATATAGTCTCTTATCTATCACAAAAAAAAAAGTTCACCCTTTTGCTAAGAGGATAACTCTACAATTCTTCGTTCACTAGCTAAAACAACCACTGTATGGTTAATCAGAACAATTTTATCAAGTTGTAATGGCAAATTAAGGATCCACTCAGATACCCAAAGAGGTCTAAGCAACAGAACCTAGATATGTTCTGTCTCTAATGAGGATCTTGCTATACTATGAGATTACACTGTATTTAAAACAATGTGATTTTAAAAGCCACCACCAAAAGATTTTACATGAAACTATGTCAACAGAACTTCAAAAGCAAATGGTATTGCTTAATTGGTCTATATAATATCATTTATTCATGCTTAAGCATCTGATACACACACTCATCAAAGTTGGTATTCAGAAGCTACAACACGTGGTAGAGAAGAGAACTCACAAATTATTGTGTGACTTCGAATTACCAACTTCTGCAAGTGTGAGATGCTTAAGCATAAATAAATGGTGTTAGCTAGACTAATTAAATCAATACATCTGTGTAACAACTTGCAGTTTCTGGAATTCTTCCTACAATACTCCATCAAAGATCTCTGGCTTACACTAGTCTTTTTTTTGTTTTGTTTTTTTAAGTTTATTTATTTATTTTGAGAGAGACAGAGAAAGAGAGAACAAATGGGGGTGGGGAGGGGAGGGAGAGAGGGAGAGAGGGAGAGAGGGAGAGAGGGAGAGAGGGAGAGGGAGAGAGAGAGAGAGAGAGAGAAGGAGAGAGAATCCCAAGTAGGCCCTCCACTGTCAGCTCAGAGCCCAACACGAAGCTCAAACCCACGAACTGTGAAATCATGACCTGAGTCGAAACCAAGAGTCAGAAGCTTAACCGACTGAGCCACCCAGATGCCCCTTACACTAGTGTTTTAAAATTTCAAATTAAGTCGTATTTATTGTCACTCTTGTGCCTCTAAGAATCACAGTGTTCAATTCAAAGTGACAAAGCCATAGTTATGAGTTTCTTGACTGTTATTGTCCCTCATATTCTTGGTTCCTTACTGTATTCCTGAAATGAGACTAATTCCAAGCCCCTCAATTTTGTGTTATTCTGACAGTATACACACGTGTGACTGCTGGTAGTATGCTTAGAAAAATACTTATGTGTAAGCTACAGCCTACCTATTCAAATATTTATGCCAATTATAAGCTCTATGAAGGCAGGATTATGTCTGGTTTGTTCAATGATAAACAAGCATATAGTATATGCTCAATAAATATGTGCTGAATGAGTAGTAATCATACCAGAAGGCATTATATGTTTTAATTTATATGTGGCTAATGCCTAGTATGACAAGGAGATGAGGAAAATGACTAAACAAATGTCAGAAAGCGATAGGTCCTACTTCCAAGAATTCACTCAAGTTTAAATCAACTGCCAGCATCTCTCTGAATGCACATATATTGTTGCCTTTTACTAGACTCCTGGGTTCTTCTTTCCATTCCCCTGTATTATATTTCTCAATGTTTATTTCTGAGAGAGCACAAGCAGGGGAGGGGTAGAGAGAGAGGGACAGAGGATCTGAGGTGGGCTCCACACTGACTGCAGTGAGCCTGATGTGGGGCTTAAATTCAAGAACTGTGAGATCATGACCTGAGCCAAAGTCAGACGCTCAACCGAGCCACCCAGGCACCCCTCTAACCCCCTTTAGACATAGGTTGCTAAGTAAAGGAAAATTTAGGGTACAGGTCATGCATCTAGAATTGAACAAAGGGGAGAACAACAGCACAAATAAGTATTTTAGGAAGAAATGTCTGGAAAAATGTCTGTTCATGTCTTCTGCCCATTTCTTAACTGGATTATTTGGGGGGGTGTTTAGTTTGATAAATTCTTTATAGATTTTGGATACTAACCTTTTATCAGATATGTCATTTGCAAATATCTTCTCCGACATACAGATGACTAACAGACACATGAAAAGATGCTCAACATCACTCATCATCAGGGAAATACAAATCAAAATCACAAGGAGATACCACCTCATTCCTATCAGAATGGCTAAAATTAACATAGGAAACAATAGATGTTGGCCAGGATGTGGAGAAAAGGGATCCCTCTTACGATGTTGGTGGGAATACAAACTGGTGTAGCCACTCTGGAAAACAGTATGGAGGTTGCTCAAAAGTTAAAAACAGAACTACCCTTGGAGCACCTGGGTGGTTCAGTTGGTTAAGTGTCTGACTTTGGCTCAGGTCATGGTCTCACGATTCATGGGTTCGAGCCCCATGTTGGGCTCTGTGCTGACAGGTCAGAGCCTGGAGCCTGCTTCAGATTCTGTGTTTCCCTCTCTCTCTGCCCCTCCCCCACTCTTGCTCTGTCTCTCTCTCTTTCAAAAATAAATAAACATTAATTTAAAGAAAAAAGAAAAAACGAAAAAACAGAACATTGCTACAACCCAGTATTTGCACTACTAGGTATTTACCCAAAGGGGCACATGCACCCTGATGTTTATAGCAGCATTATCAACAATAGCCAAACTATGGAAAGAGCCCAAATGTCCAAACTGATGAATGGATATGGGGCGCCTGGGTGGCTCAGTTGGTTAAGCATCTGACTTCAGCTCAGCTCATTATCTCACAGTTTGTGGGTTTGAGCCCCACATCAGGCTCTGTGCTGACAGCTCAGAGCCTGAAGCCTGCTTCAGATTCTCATTCTCTTTCTCTCTCCCACTCCCCTGCTTGCTCTCCCTCTCAAAAATAAATAAACATTAAAAAAAAAAAAAAACCTAAAAAGATTAAATTAAAAAATAAAAAAAAGAACTGATGAATGGATAAAGAGGATGTGGTGTGTGTGTGTATACACATACATACGATGGAATATTACTCAGCCATCAAAAAGAATGAAATCTTGTCGTTTGCAACCACATGGATGGAGCTAGAATGTATTATGCTAAGTGAAATAAATCAGAGAAAGACAAATATATGATTTCACTCATATGTGGAATTTAAGAAACAAAACAAATGAACATAGGGGAAGGGAAAAAAAGAGACGGAAGAAAACCATAAGAGATTCTTAACTATAGAGAACAAACTGAGGATTCATGGAGGGAGTAGGTGGGGGATGGGCTAAATGGGTGATGGGTATTAAGGAGGGTACTTGCTGGGATGAGCACTGGGTGTTATATGTAAGTGACGAATCACTAAATTCTACTAATTTTGTAGAATTAATTTTGTCATATATGTTTGTATATTGTACAAAAATTTGTAGAAACTAATTTTGTCATATATGTTAACTAATCAGAATTTAAATAAAAACTTAAAGAAAGAAATAGCTTTGGTAAACTGTACAGTTAGACCTGAGTTCAAAACCTGTCTTATCAATGTGTGGCTTTAGAAAAGTTAGTCACTTAACTTCTCTGAATTTTAGTGTTCCTATTGAAAACACGGGCTAATACCTACACAAAAGGGATACGGTGAAGATTCAAAGAGACAATGCACATGAACAATAAGCAGAGTGCCTAAAACACAGTAAAGCCTCGATAAATACTAAAATTACTACTAGAGGGGCGCCTGGGTGGCTCAGTCGGTTGAGCGTCCGACTTCGGCTCAGGTCATGATCTCGCGGTCTGTGAGTTCGAGCCCCGCGTCGGGCTCTGTGCTGATAGCTCAGAGCCTGGAGCCTGTTTCAGATTCTGTATCTCCCTCTCTCTGACCCTCCCCTGTTCATGCTCTGTCTCTCCCTGTCTCAAAAATAAATAAAATGTTAAAAAAAATTTTTTTAATAAATAAATAAATAAATAAAATTACTACTAGAGACACACAATCATCTATGAAGTTCACAGTGCCTATGAAATAGACACTGCAAGTAGCCAGGAGAAGCCCACCTACTCCTAGCACTGAAATACAAGTCCTCATAATGTCTTCATAAAGGGACATGGAAGGATGTTAATAAAAAGTGCCTAGCACACTGACTGACACACAGAAATGCGGTAAATGACAGTTTCCTCCTCTCCCCTTCCCAGACTCTTTCAGAAGCCCCAAGTCAGAAGGTCACTCTCAAAGACATTCATAAGCATCTTCACTTCAAGCATATCCACTTCGCATTCAACCTACCCTCACCTATCTTGAGACTGACACAGGCCTGGAGACATAGACATGTATAGATTTTCTGGAAGCCTGAAAAAACAAAAAACAAAAACAAACCCTACATCCACTCTTGAAGAGTAAGTACCATTTAATAATTTATTAAATACTTTCGTGCTGTTTCTGCCACTACAGATATGTCCACTTGAGTGACAAGTCTCACTTTCTAGCTACTTTTTCATCAGTTCCCTTCTATCCTATGAGCAGCATTACATGTGAGGATCTGTCAATTATTCCAGGGAAATGGGAACACTAATCAATCATGACAGATTTGCCAGGAAACCTCTATGCTTTACAAAGTAATCCTTGTTCTGTGCATGATATAATCTAGTCTTTAGTTGTCTCCACTATTCTAATTATTTAGATAGCAAATCTAGGTAATAAAACAAAGTTATGAGGTCCCCAAGGAACTGGCATCCTTCACAACAAAGGATAGGATTGAATATTATATACGTTTTGAACCTAAACATCCAGATGACCAATAAAAGATCCAAACATTTAGATGAGACACTCCCTGCACAATAATAGCCTTGAGGATCACCATCAACGGTTTACAGTACAAACACCAAAATACTTTAAAGTTGTATTTAATTGATAGACAAAGAAAAAATTTTAAGTGAACCATCCTGGGAACTCAAAATGAATTTTAGCTTCTAAAAAAAGGTACCACTGGGGCACCTGGGTGGCTTAGTCTGTTAAGCATCAGACTTCGGCTTGGGTCATGATCTCATGGTTCGTGGGTTCGAGACCCACATCTGGCTCTGTGCTGACAGCTCAGAGCCTGGAGCCTGCTTCTGATTCTGTCTCCCTCTGTCTCTACCCCTCCCCAGCTCACACTCTGTCTCTCTCTCTCAAAAATAAATACGTTAATAAAAAAACATTTTTTTTAACTAAAAAAAAGTACCACCAAAATTTTGCCTCTTTTTACAAGTGGGAAAAAAAACACCACCACACAAATGTAGTATCTTTTCTTCCCTTAAAAATACGTGATACAAGCTTATTTTATTTTATTATTTTATTTTTTAATGTTTATTTACTTCTGAGAGAGAGACAGAGACAGAGACAGAGAGAGAGAGAGAGAGAGAGAGAGAATATGAGCAGGGGAGGGGCAGAGAACAAGAAAGACACAGAATCCTAAGCAGGCTCCAGGCTCCACACTGTCAGCGCAGAGCCTGATGCAGGGCTTGAACCCATGAACCACGAGATCATGACCTGAGCCAAAGTCAGACACTTAACTGACTGAGCCACCCAGATGCCCGGATATAAGTTTATTTTAAAAAAATTTTTTTAATGTTTTTATTTATTTTTGAGACAGAGAGAGACAGAGCATGAGCAGGGGAGGGGCAGAGAGAAAGGGAGACACAGAATCCAAAGCAGGCTCCAGGCTCTGAGCTGTGAGCACAGAGCCTGACGCAGGGCTCAAACTCACGGACTGTGAGATCATGACCTGAGCTGAAGTCAGGCACTCAACCGACTGAGCCACCCAGGCGCCCCTATAAGTTTATTTTAAAGTGGAGAAAAAAAAAAAAATGGAGAGCTTTAGGAGTGTCTGGGGGCTCAGCCCATGGAGCGTCTGACTCTAGACTTCGGCCCAGGTCATGATCATGGTTTGTGGGATAGAGCCTCAAGTCAGGCTCTGTGCTGGCAGCGTGGGGCCTGCTTGGGACTCTCTCTCACTCTCTCTGCTGCTCCCCTGTTCATGCTCACTCACTCTCTCTTTCAAAATAAATAAATAAACTTTAAAAATAAAGTGGAAAGCTTTCAGTCATTTTGAAATTTCTTCATCTATACAACAGGGATAATAACAGCATAAATCATTACAGGGTTATAGAAAGTTTAAATAAATAAATGTAAAGTGCTTAATGCAAATACCTGTTAATAATAGTAATACAGATTAGTTATTATCATCACCACCACCACTGTCACTTTTATGATCTGACCGCATTAACAGATCTGACCAGATAATAATATCAAGATGTCCCACAAAGAGCCAATCAAATCATCCCTCTTTTTTTTTATAGTCAAAAGGGATAAAATTTAAGCAAGGAAATTAGCCAATAACCACACCTCTTATACACTTCTCCCTGAGATTGAAATGGACTTCCTAAGTACCTGAGCCCTGCAGAACTGAGCTGTTTCACTTTATGCATTTGGGAGTGGGGGGTGTGCATGGTACACACAGGCAAACTTTCCTCAAGTTAGGTGGAATATTTCCCTCCCTCCAACTCTTGTGCATACAACTCCTTGTATATTCTCTCTCTCATGAAAAAGAAACACTGTAGTGATTACGAAGAGTGTGAAATTCCATAAATTTTACAGCTAAAGAGAACAGTTGTGATAAATACACTGAAACAACAAAATCAGCGACGAAGAGTCTGGGCGGTGACAAGCAGCGGTGTGACATCTGGCGGAAACCAAAGTCACAGCAAGGGGGAGAGAGGTGGGCGTGAGGAAGCATCCTGCCGAGCGTGGACACAGAAAAAGAGAGGAATTGACAGTCTTCCTTTGGAGCCAGGCCAGCCTTTGCCACCTCTAATTGAATAGGACAATGTCGATAGGAGTGAGGTGCTTTGGAGGTGGGGTTTCTTTTGCGTTGTGCTGTACCTTGGGACTTTAAGCAGTGTGTGAAGCATACTTCCATTCCTGGATTAATCTGGAAGGAGATATAGAACCACCAATGGGACAAAGGAGTCTGTTTAGTGATGACAGTGTTTTAATAAATAGACTTCTAAATACACTAAACAGAGACTGGGCTTTGAAGGGACAGTGCATACTATTTCTTTTAGCCCAGTTGATTGTCAAAGCTCCCTAAAATCCCATCTTTGGCACTGAGAGTACAGTTTATAGACTTAGAAGAAAAGTTCAACTAGCTTGTCTAACATCCCTTTTACAAATGTGGGGACTCAAGTTCAAAGAAGGGACAGTGATGTGCCCCTAAGTCACATGGCTAATTAGTGTCAGGACCAGAATTTAGACTTCTGATTCCATTGTGTGTTTTTCTAGGAAACCATGCTGCCTCCACAAAATGGAAATTAGTGTGAAAATATAATTCAATATGTAAATGTCAGTTTCACACTCAAATATTTCAGATTATACTATTTTGCATACCAGTATCTATTGTTCTCTATTTCATGTATCACATCTTACATAACCTATAATACTTTAAGTTTTAAAAGGGCAAATTCAATGTCAGACCATATGACTCCTCTAAACCATCTACAAATATATAAAACATGTAGTAAGTACTCAATAAATAGCAGTTATGGTATTGGTATCTGTTTATCTGACAAACACATACCAATATCATAACTGCTTTGCCAATGCCCAATTTTGCAAATTCATTAATAAACACAATGGATCAGTTTATTATTTTCTTATATTGGTACTCTGAACACTGAATCAGAAGTTTATTTCCAATAATCAACAGAATTCACTAGCTACCTGCTTTGCATGGTTTGATGGTATAATTTTAAAATTTCAATGTCACTTTTGCCATTTTAATTAAAGAAGGACTTGGTAGGGGAACCTGGGTGGCCCAGTTCATTGAGCGTCCAACTTCAGCTCAGGTCATGATCTCTCGGTTCATGGGTCTGAGCCCTGCGTCGGGCTCTGTGCTGACAGCTCAGAGCCTGGAGCCTGCTTTGGATTCTGTCTCCTTCTCTCTCTCTGCCCCTCCCCCACTCTGTCTCTCAAAAATAAAACAAACATTAAAATTTAAAAGAAGAAGAAGAAGAAGGACTTTGTACCTATATTGGAATTGCAATGTTTGCTATATTGAACACTTCAGAAAAAACCTCTAAGATTTCAACAACTTCCAATGGTCTTCACAACCTATGTAACTTTTCTAGCTCTAGAAGATTGTGACTCTATGGATAGGGCTGGAGAAGAATATCTATCCCTAGTACCTAAACAATATGGGACATATGTACTCTGGTTTTAATCCTCTCCAATACAGTCCTTCTTAAGGAAACCCATCAATCTCTCTTTCTAATAACAACGGTGATTATACCTGAAGTATAAATGTACACAATTTATAAAAGGCTTCAACCAAATCCTGCAAGAACTAGACTAGACACATAGGATAGTTATGAAATGGGCAGATACCCCAACCAACTTCACTTTTGCATTTGACATGTGACTTTATTTATTTATTTTTAAAGTTTCATTTATTTATTTTTGAGGGAGGGAGAGAGAGAGAATCCCAAGCAGGCTCTGCACTGTGAGCCCCAAGCCCGATGTGGCGCTCAAACCCATACACTGCGAGATCGTGGCCTGAGCCAAAATCGACAGTCAGACACTTAACGAACTGAGTCACCCAGGTGTCCCTACTTTAACTCCAAAGTTACTCAGCATTTACTGTGTGAGAAGCTTTATGCCAGGTGATGAAGATGGAAGCCTAGGTCTGGAAGGAGCTCACAAGATAGATGAGTAGGAGGATTCCAGATTGAGGAAACAGCATATGTGAAGGTAAAGAAACATGGAGGAATGTGGAATATTTGGGTACTGGTGAATATGGGACATGTATACCTAATGAATTAGGTCATTTCAGCAGGAAGCAGAGGAACTGCAATGATACTGTCACTGGCTTCCTAAAGAATACAAACTTTAGCCTGTAAACCAAAGAGGAGCCAGTGAAAACCACTCCTGTTCCTCTGCTGCTCCAAGCCTTTTTCATGTCACAGGACACTGCAGAAGCAGTAGGGATGGAGAGGGAGGTATGCAACATGAAATATATTTAGAAGGGAGAAATAACAGGAATAACTAGTGGAATAGAAGGTATGGGAGAAAGAGGAGTTAAGAAGGCTCTCAATAAGGGGAAAGATGATAGAGCAGATGTAAAAAACTCAATTTAGATCCCAAGCAATGAAGACCCGAGACAGTCCTTTGGCCCTGGAGCTCCAAGTGCCCCATCTGAATATGGGGATAGTACTGTTCACCCAACAGATGTCAGGAATGAAAAGTGCTCATCTGTGTTAAAGTTCCTGAAAGAAGACCTAGTGGGGCACCTGGGCAGCTCAGTCGGTTAAGCATGACTCTTGATGTTGGCTCAGGACATGATCGCACGGTTTGTGAGATCCGGCAACGTGTTGGGCTGCATGCTGTCAGTGCGGAGCCTGCTTAGGATTCTCTCTTTCCCTCTCTCTCTGCCCCTTCCCCTACCCATGCGCTTGTACACTCTCTCAAAATAAATAAATGAACATTGTTTTAAAAAAGCCTAGTAAGTAGTAGGTGCTCAATAAATGTCAACTGAATCTGAATTCTAGGAGCAAAAAAAGTTAAATATTATGCATATTTCAATCTTTAGCAAAACTAGATTTTAAAGTTCCCCTTCAATAATTCCAATATTTCTGTACATTTTACTTCCCTAAAGCCATTATTAACCCCAAGTTTGAACCATTCTCCTATTAAAGTTGTAATCTTATCGTAATTAGAAGTTTAGAAATTTAATGAGTTGAAATGCAGCATGGCACAGATGCCTTATTATACCAACTAGTTAACACACTATTTGTTTTCTACATTAATTTTACTTGCTAATCAAAAATACTGCTTTCTCCCAAATAACATCAAAATAAAATTGCTGATTGTGCAATGGGAAAACCAACGCCACCACATCTGCAACAAGGCCACTTGAACTGTTTTTCATGAGCTGGCAGTTCCCAGGGAAAACTGAAGATTCCATATACCTTTAAGTCAGTTCTCAAAAATTTAAGTGCAGAAGCCAGGCTTTGTATACTACTAGGCAAATATTAAGGTGGACATGCTAAGCATGCCCATGAATATCTATGAATGTTGAACATCATAGGTGATTCACCTTCCTGAGTTAATAAACCAATCCGTTGGAAAAGACTATTTAGGACTATATATGACTGTGTATGTTTCTGGATGTCCACAGCAACCAGATACAGAACACTAAGGAAATCCTGGGGAAAACGGTGTTTCAGAGCCCTTCTATTAGAACAGTCTAGGTTCAACATAAGTTACTCTTATCTCTTCAACTGACATGAAGATCCTCACTGGTCTCCCTGCTTCTCTCTTCTTTCCGCAAACAGGAGCCAATGGTTTAACCAAATCTCGTCTGTTTGTGCTAACCCTCTCTTAGCCAACAAGCTTCCAGAGAGCCCCAGTGCTTTTAGCATAAAGCTTTTTCATCAAAATCTTCATAACAGGGACTCTCTGGTTTCAATCTTTTACCATTCCCTAAAAACCTCAGCCATATTTAACAAACTATTTAGATTACAGATTTTGTAATATATGTACATATGTAGTAAAAACTATATAAAGGTATTTATTTATATATCTTTTCAATCAATAGAGCCCTAATTTGTATATAGTATTCCACTAGTTAAAACAGGTAAAAAATTAGGAGTAGGAGGCTCAGAGTCTAAAAATCATTAGAAAACCCCTGTCTGACTTAACACATTCTCTCACACTTGTCTTTTGGTTTGTGCTTCTGGTTTTCCTTTTGGCTTCACCTTTGCCTTTATTTAAAAAAAAAATTTTTTTTTTCAATGTTTATTTATTTTTGGGACAGAGAGAGACAGAGTATGAACGGGGGAGGGGCAGAGAGAGAGGGAGACACAGAATCGGAAACAGGCTCCAGGCTCCGAGCCATCAGCCCAGAGCCCGACGCGGGGCTCGAACTCCCGGACCGCGAGATCGTGACCTGGCTGAAGTCGGACGCTTAACCGACTGCGCCACCCAGGCGCCCCTCACCTTTGCCTTTAATGACAGCCAGTCCTTTCAGGCTCGGGTTAGGTTCTGTTCCCAGAGCACCTATCTATCTGTATGGCGACTGTGGCACTTGTCACCCTGCAGTGCAAGTTCTCCATCTAAAGGCACACACTGAGCTTTGCGTCCGTTTCCCTGGCCCCAAGGACAATGCAGGCTGCAGATGTGCTGAATGACTATCAGCACTTATGGAACTTCTCAGCTACAGAATGCACACTTTAGGAGGCATCAAAAAGGCAGCATAGAGTTTTGGCAAGTTACTTTATAAAGATTCAGAGATTATTTCCTCTCCCTTCCTTTCTTCTTTTCAATCTAATTAATCCTATTTACTCTGCTGTCCCCACTCAAAAGCAATGATAAATCTGAACTTACTCTCTTCAACTTTTAAAAAAATGTGTTATACTTTCTTGCCCTTTTACCCTTCTTATTTCCTTAAGCTTTTTTTGGTAAAATAACACATACATATAAAGGTACACAAAATATACACATACAGCTTAATGAATAAAATGAATACATGTGTAACTAGCTCCCAGGTCGAGAAACAGAACAGTCAACTCCTCCCTTCAAAGACTTCCTTCCCACTCTCCTTCATTTTAGATGACTGTTATTGGGGAGAGTACAGGAAAACCTCACAGAGTTTTTGGGATCAGCCCCTGAATTAATATCCCTGAATGATCGTGGGCCAGGGCAAAAAAGAGGCATCAAGTTGAATCACTATATTGTACACTTGAAACTAATATAACACTGTATGTTAACTATACTGGAATTAAAATTAAAAAAATAAGTTAAAATAAAGACATTAGGGGCTGTGTGTGGGGCGGGAATAAAAGAGGCATCAAGATGTCAGAGTGTATGTGTATTTGTATCTGTGAGTGTGAGGGAATGCTCACACAGGTCAGGGCACTGGTTTAAAACAATCCTAAAAGGCAGGGTAAACCCGCACTTCTAATGGTAAACATTTTCAAAGTAAAAGCATGTTTTTACTAAGCAGACACAGTACTTTGCTGCTCCTGGCTTACACCAAACCTTAATAGGAAACCACATAATTTTCAGGACATAAGTTTCAAAACAGTATGAATTTAGACCAGTTACCATCAACCCCATTGTGGGTAGGAAAGATGCTCTAAGTGAAAAATTGGCATTATGGGGTTGCACAATCCCAGCCACCCAATAAACTCATTCCATTCAACCAGAACAGGGGTTCTCTCTGCTCACAGCAGGCATCCAACAGGGTAGCACATATATGCTCTCTGAGTGAGAAAGCAACACCTTCTCACATTACAACCCCCTGGAGAGAGATGGGAAGGGGGAGAGGGGAGGACTTTACACCTGCAAACTCCTAACTCTATCAGCACTAGGGCTGGGAAAAACAGCACATATTAAAAAAGGGGGTAGGAGGGGTGGGAAGGATTCCTGATAAAGCCAGTAATTTTCGAAAAAGGCTATTCTCAAGCCATTTTTTCTTAGAAGATGAGTAAGTTTAATGATTCAACATCCAAGTCTTTGTCTTCCTCATGGACTTTAGTCAAGCCCTAATGACTGTAAGCAAACTGCTTCAAAGTGCAGCTGTCAGAACTCTTATTCTTCTTGGTAGAAAAACACTATATGCACAAAATATATGTCATATTAATTAAGGCATCTCAACTTCAAGTATCTGTCCCTGGGCCTTTAGATAATCAATATGACCACTAAAAATAGAACAGTGGCATCTCAAATGGGGCAGACATGAGCCACGCCCAATCCTAAGAGACTCCTCTGAGATGTGAGCTGGGATGCACATGTATTTTGTAGTACCACTGAATATCCATCTAAATGTAGCCATATGTTTTCAGTTTTTCTGTATGTCCTATTCAGCCTAGGAAACAAAATAACTAACAGACCTATAACTCTTGGCTCAGCTCATCTTGAAAATCCAGTTAACTGCCTAGCTGACTGAGGTCTGGTGGGAAAGAACTGTTCTCCAGGTCTAAAAGAACGGCTGCTTGCACCGAAATTCCATGAGTTTCATGATGAACATCTTGATTTTTTTTTTTTCAGTTTCCCCCTCACCAAAAGTAAGCCAGCTCTGTCTGTCAAGATGCCCAGGCTGTGTGGCAGCGGTGTCAAAGGCTGCCATTTGCTTGAAGGCACTGCCATCTGCAGCAGTAAAACATTTTGTCTCCGGAAAATAAACACATCTGCCTTTGCCAGTGTCCTCCCACTGTGCCGCCCATCTGGAGCAGGTGAGCTGGAAGGCAAGTCTGGGCATGGTGAGACGGGGGTGAGCAGAGGAGGCAAGGCCTCCAGGGAGATGGCACTTGGAGGAAGAAGGTAGTGCTGTGTCATGTTACATCCTGCTAACCACATTCGCCAAAAAGCATGCGAAATTACCCTTGTTAGTGACATTTTAATCATATGCAGCAAATGGTTGGTTGTGTTACAGGACAAGACCTGTAAAGTCAAGGTTTCACCAAGGCCATCTGCTCTCCAGGTCACATGACCTCACTGATACCAATAAACACATGACATCTTTGTGCCAGCCACCAAAGGCAAGATGACAATAACTCTAGTGGTCAGACAGAGGCTCAAAGCAACAGGATTCTTCTAGGACAAGACCACACTATACGTGCCTACTATAAAGCAGACTAAACACACTCAAATTGAGGCCAAGTACTGGGACAAGTCACGGTCACTTTTAGAAATGACTAATATCTGGGGCGCCTGGGTGGCGCAGTCGGTTAAGTGTCCGACTTCAGCCAGGTCACGATCTCGCGGTCCGGGAGTTCGAGCCCCGCGTCGGGCTCTGGGCTGATGGCTCAGAGCCTGGAGCCTGTTTCCGATTCTGTGTCTCCCTCTCTCTCTGTCCCTCCCCTGTTCATGCTCTGTCTCTCTCTGTCCCAAAAATAAATAAACGTTGAAAAAAAAAAATTAAAAAAAAAAAAAAAGAAATGACTAATATCTGAAATTCTTTCCTACATACTCTTTACCTTTCCCTGAAAAGATAAATTCAAGTCTGCTTATGGTCTTGACATTAGATCTTTAAATTACACTATTTGGGGGCTAGAAGAAACCATACAAAATTATCCAAATTCCCTCTTTCTCCCAAGGTATTTTAACTAGCTCACAAGAGAGCTAGTGCTAAACCTCCTGAGGCAGGGCTCTTTCAGTTATACCACGGGTTTTCAAACTTTGGTGGGAAGAGGACAGCGAAACCTTTTTGTTTGTTTGTTTTCAAATAAAATTGTACATGGAATCCCAATATAAAAAATAGATAAAAGTTACGTTGACCTATATGAAACACAGCTAACATTTCACTATACTGCTCTTCTTTGTGACTTTTCTAAGGCAACTTCATGAAATAGTTTGAAAACCACTACACCAGGCTGGCTGATATTTTCCCAACTCATTATTTCCATTTTTTAGGTGTATAGTCCTATAAAAAAATAAATTACCAAAAGCTCACCAAGTACTTGGCAGAAAGGTTCTATGAAAACACTTTGGCCAGTGAGTAGCAGTAGTAAAGCCCTGAAGACTACATACCATGGAGGGCAGCATTCTACTCTAAACCTTGCCATGAAACTCCACATTCCCCAAGGATATCAGATTTGGCTGGTTCATACCTAGGCCTCCCCATATGTAAAATGGAGATCAGGGTGGATAATAACAAATAATTTTAGGGCATTCAAATAGACTACACCAAATGTGCCATTTCAAGCAAGAAATAGCCCCATTACTTATCACTCTCCCTTCTATAGCCCATTAATCAAATCATAAGGAGAATTTAAATAAGCATTGTGCAAACTATGCCTAAAAGTCACTACAAAATTTCCAAAATAATCCCATTAAAATCCAAATAGCATTTTCTTTTATTTTTTAATGTTTATGTTATTTTTTTTTTAATTAAAAAAAAAATTTTTTTTTTTAACGTTTTATTTATGAGACAGGGAGAGACAGAGCATGAACAGGGGAGGGTCAGAGAGAGAGGGAGACACAGAATCCGAAACAGGCTCCAGGCTCTGAGCAGTCAGCACAGAGCCCGATGCGGGGCTCGAACTCACGAACAGTGAGATCGTGACCTGAGCCGAAGTCGGACGCTTAACCGACTGAGCCACCCAGGCGCCCCAATGTTTATGTTATTTTTGAGAGAGAGACACATACAGAGAGAGAGTGTTATAGAGAGAAAGAGGGAGACGCAGAATCTGAAGCAGACTCCAGGCTCTGAGCTATCAGCACAGAGCCCAATGCGGGGCTCGAACTCACACACCGTGAGATCATGACCTGAGCTGAAGTCGGATGCTTAACCAACCGAACTACCCAGGCACCCCTCCAAATAGCATTTTCTTAATGAAGATGTCAGTTATTAAATACTATTTTCCAGAAGATATCATTCACTCATTCAAAATATATTTTATTAAACTAATGGCGAAGTCTCAGTTCTTGTAATCTGCCACATTTGATTGTTCCTTCCTTCTAAACAGATGAAAGTGAGACTCAGCAAACATAAGGGACTTAGTCAAGATCACACAAACTAGTACATACCAGAGAACACATCAGAACTCTGTGATTCCAAAACCTATGCTCAAAGAAGCCTCTCAAGTATTTGAAAGTGGGGAGTCAAACCCATAGCAAAAAGCCTAATAAGCCTTTTTCCTGCTCCCTGGTGTATATGGAGGAGAGCAACTTAAATGTACACATGTATTTAAATAAAAAGCTAGAATGAATCCTCTAGATTCCCCTCTCCCCATCTGTGTGGAGTTTTTTTTTTTTTTTTCCATCTTTTCCTGCTAACCTCATCTTTAATTCTTACATGGTGAAGTAATATCCATTCAATAAAAATATTTTTTAAAGTTTATTATTTATTTTTGAGAGAGAGAGAGAGAGAGAGAGAGAGAGAAGGGGGAAGGGCAGAAAGAGAAGGAGAGAAAATCCTAGGCAGCATTTGCATGGTCAGCACAGAGCCTGACATGGGGCTTGATCTCAAAGTGTGAGATCATGACCTGAGCTGAAATCAAGAGTCAGACACTTAATCAACTGAACTACCCAGGCGCTCCTCATGAAAAATATTTTAATGCAATTCCCTCCCAGTATATAAATGTATAATAATATTTTCAGTGGTATCTGTGGATCAACTGGATGACATTTATTCAGCAAATACTTACTGAACACCTACAATGGGCACATATTTATACGTTATCTATATAATCCTATACAGAGATCTTGACACATTTAATAGAACTGGAAATTTTATGCTTCCCCAAATGCACAAACATACTTATATGCTAGTGCAGTAACTAATAAGGGAGACAGTATGAAAGAGCATGGTATTTGGAGTTAGAATCTTACCTCAGCCTTTTACAGGCTACATATGTGTCTTTGGTATACCTGGACACATAACGGACTCTTTAAACTCTTTATTAACCAGTCTTAATAGCCTTGTAAGTAAAATGGGGATAACATTCATCTTTATGGTGTCATAGTAAGCATTAAATAAGGTCACGTATATATCTAGAATAGCGCTGTCCAAGAGAACCTCCTATGATGACGCACATGTTCTATATTGGCAATGTCCAATATGGTAGCCACTAGCCACATGTGGCTATTGAGCACTTGAAAAGTGGCGACTGTGACTGAGGAACCAAATTCTTTTTATAGAAACAAAAGTTTATTTCTCATTCAAAGTCCAAGAAACTCTCACCTAGGAACTAAATTTTAAATTTTATTTAATTATTTATAATTGTAATTGCCATATATGACTAGTGGCTACCAAACTGGACTGTGTTGATCTAGACCAAAGCCCTGCACATATTAAATGATCAATGTTGGTTTATTGCTATTTTTCCTATCCATATCAATAATTTTTTATATCCTCCTCTTTACCAGCAAATCAGTTCAACTAAAAAAGCACAACAAAGAATCTCATAAGAAACTTATACCTATTAAATTGCTTCTTCAACCAAGCAGCAATAGCAGCATAGAAACAAGTGATTTATTAGTCATACGCGCCACACACTGTGCTAACAGCTTTGCATGATTACTTCATTTAATCTTTATAATAATTCTGTGAAGTAGGTGCTATTATCTGTAAACAGAGAAATTAAGCTTAGAATCTGTCCAAAGACACAGCTAGTAGTAAGTCAGTGAGCACAGATTTAAACTGAAGCAGTCTAATTCCAGAGATGGTGCTTAACCACAATGCTAAACCTGCCTGCATCTTGAAGAACAAGTTAATTTAAAATTCATTATGTACTCTGCAATAAATAAATGTCCTCCCAACCAAATACCACCCCCAGACACACACACACACACACACACACACACACACACACACACACACACACACGGAGCAACTTAGAAATCAAACAATCTGAGCTACAGACACAAAGTTATACACATGGTAACTGGCTGACCCAAAATAAGTCTCATGTGTGAGTGTACACATGTACTAAATCTAGTGACTTTGCACTTATTAGGAAGACTAAAAAAAGTATCATCTTTCTCCCCAGAATAAAATGACTAAAACATAAACTTGTATTTTGGAACAATCTAACTTGATAGAAGTGTGGCGAGCAGAGACTGGACTCAGAACCACAGGCAGGGTCTGTCAATACTTACTAGAGCCCTATACCACTGTCTACAAGGGATATTTATTTGTTAAGATATCAAATGTGTCTGCTAGGAGATTAACCAGATCCAATGCATTTGCACGAAGCGCACTGCCACTCTTATCTCAGTTCTAAAAGGAGCTTAATTTACTTAATGTCTGCTATACTTATGACAAAGTATTTATTGTGCCCAAAGCTGGAATTCTTATCCCAGTTCTGCCTGACAAGTAACAGGAATATTTCACACAGCAAGCCACAGTATGCTGTGGTATTACCATATACCACAGGAATTTCTGAGTGGCGGGAAAGCTCGTATCTGACCCATTTTCCTCTCTCACAGAGCAGTGAGCAAGAAAAGGCCAATGACCTTTTACCCCGATCAAAACAATGTAGGTAAATTTGTCTCCTTCCCACCATCGTATCTCTAGCTTCTCTTCAAATCTCACAATCCTTATATTGCACAAGGCCCTAGGCCAAAGGTAACACTGAGAAAAAGAGGCTCTATTTATTAAGAAGTTCTCAATCCAGGGTTATTAGGCACTAGAAAATAAACTCCTTTAAAGACCTGTAATAAGTAACTTAAAAAAAAAAAAATAACACCTGTATTCTTTAGACTCCTGTCATAACTCAGCTTAAGCAAGTGCCGATGAAACTAAAACCATAATAAAAACATGAATAGTGCTGATGTTCTAGAAACACTACCAAAAAACCAAGGAGCTGATGTAAGGCAGAACAGTCAAGTAATTATGGCACCATTAGCGTAGCTCTGCTGACCTGCTGGGTGACCTGTAACTAGTCCCTTTGCCACTTTATGCCATTCATTCTGTATCAGTGACAGAGAATTAACTACTATGTATCTCAGTGGAATAGTGAGTAGATTAAATTATTAAGCAAAATGCTTCAGGCAAAAGTCATATGAATGTTAAATATTATGATTTACAAGCATTCATTTTCCTAGCACTCCTGTGGGGTTAGGAAGTTATCTCGATTTCATAGATGAGTACACAGGCACAGGGGGTAAGGTCACATGATAAGTCTCCATTTACTTAGTCCCCGTGGGAAGGGAATAATACACACCTTTAGCAATCACATGAACTTTCTTGGCACATCCTACACAATCTTTAATACATTCAATCCTTAACTTAATGTTGCCATCTTTTAACATGCTGTTGCTAGAACCAAAACAGCTCTAAGATAGCAACAAGGCCAAAGTAAGTGAAGATGAATAATTCTGTGTGCTATGGCAAGAATAATCACAGAAAGACAGATAATCTCAAGGTGAAATGTGCATTGTTATTTTCAAGATCTCACCTCCACTACCATGTAAGAACTTTTAGCTGTAGGAATTAAGAATCATGGTTTGCTATGAAAACACTGACGAAAATTTTTAAAGGCTATCTCAGGCCTTCATGTTGGTGTGACCCATCCAAACTCTCTGTGAATGTATTTTCCCCTCAGGCTTTAATTAGCGAATATGCAGAAAAAGAAAACAAATCCAAACAGCCTGAAGAGTGAATAAGTACCAATAATGAGAAGGGCTCAGGAGGTCCAAAAAAGGGCAAAATTACTACTATATAATAGGAATATAGAAGAAGCACAGAAGATTTTTCTGCTCTCACGTAAGGCTACTTGCTATACTGCTTACCCGACTCCGAAGACAGTCAGCCAGGTTTCGGCGTGTGAAATTAGCTGCTGCTGTGGGAGACAATTCATAACCTGGTCCAAGAGATAAACAGTCATAAGCAGAAGAAATAACAGCACCCCCAATCATCCCACTACTCCTGTTCTTACATCCTTCCACCCTCTGTACACCCAGAGTACATAAAGTACACAGAACGAAGAGTATAATCCTACTTCTTGTCCGTTTCCCCACACAACAGTTGTGAAATAGCTGCTTAGTACTGACAGTGATTCCTGGCCACAACACAGAACCAAGGCAACTATTCTATGGTGAGATCAAATGCACAGCCTTGCTTAAGCTGATCATTCATCAATAGACTGTGGTTTCCTCTATAGAGAGGGGTACAAATACACAAGTATTAGGAAAGAAAAGAACGAGGTCTCAAGATGCTGATTTTTAAAGTTTATTTAAAAAGGATATTGGGAAAAGAGAGGCTGGAAGTTAGGACTGCCTCAGTCATATTTCATAAGATTTTCTTTTAAAAAAAATAAGTAACTTTATTAAATGATTTTCAAAAGTACAGGCCACAGAAAAACACATTTCCATCACTATCTACAACATTTTTAAAAAACAGAGTATCTCAAGCATAAAACCTCTAAAAAGGAAGTCGTAATGACAACAAAACTACAGCCCAGAGAAATGCCATCAGGTATGTGTTTAATAATGCACTCACTTTGGAACTTAACCCCCCAGTAAAAAGGGACTAGTGCCAAAACCCAAGAATGACCCAAAACTGAGCAGCCCCACGCAGGAAATGCCAGTTTGGAAAGACAGACAGCATGTGGTTAAATTATTCCCTACAACAATTCAAACACCAGTGTTATAGCAGGTAAGATTTAGATTAAAATTCTAACAAATATTTATTGAACAGCAATTATGTTTCAAGATCTATGCTACGTGCTTTCATATGTTATTGAATTTCATGCTCACAACAAGCCTATCAGTACCTATTAAATTATAAGGGGAGCAACTCTGAACAAGCAGGAATACTTTGCAATTCTCCACCTAATCCCCTAAACACCAGGATTTTACAGTTATTTTAAAGGCAGAAAGGTCTGATTCCTATTTATATATAGATTTTTCTTCCTTTGCCTTATTTTATCTCAGTTCTCAAACTTTAATATGCATTAAGAATTACTGTGCAGGGTTATATACACAAAACTGCATCTGACAGGTAATTTAAGATTTTAAAGGCAATTTTAACCATACACGACTTTTGTTTTCTGCACTGATTTTCAACTCCAAAACCCATGTAACAAGCAACTCTCTCAACTGGTTTACTCTTCCTCCCCCTCCAATCATGAAATATTGCTGCAGCTACCATACTTGAGAGACATTATTGGCTTCCCTCGCCTGCCATGTAGGCAGAAAGTAGAGCCACTAGAAAAAAAAAATTCTTGAAATACTCTCAACTTGCCTAAACCTAAGTGCCATGTGCTTCAGGTTCCTTTTTCATCTTTGAATTCTCTGTGGTACTAGCCAGAGTGCTTAAGACAGAGGAGGCCCTCAAAAATATTCATGGAACTGAATGTATGATGCTAAATTTACTACCTAAAAAACTACATAATTGGGTCATATGCAGCCATTTTATACAATGATATTCAAATTAAGTTCTTTCACAGCTCCATATTATACCAGTGCTGTGTCTAAGTGTATTAAACTGTAAAGTAACTGAAGGTCTTTCCTGCTAGTGACACTATGAACTTTCCTGGATAATAGGGCTAGTGGCAGTATTATTTCATAATAATGCTTTGCCTAATGAGGAAATCCTACTGAGGAATCCTCTAACAAGGATTAGAGCTCATTAGCCCCAGAGGAAACTCACAAAAATCCTAATTATCTTCCTAGACACGAATCTACCAGAAAGGCAAGGCAGAACTCTTTTTGATAGTAAATCTCCCACAATTACACAGAGCTTTAAGTTCACAAGCATTTTACATATTATTAATATTATTATTATTATTATTATTATTATTATTATTATTATTATCCCATTTTAGAGATGAGGAAAATAAAGGCCCAGAGAGGATAAGTAACTTGTCACATTAAAAAAAAGAATAGTAAAACCAAGTTCAACTGAGGTCCTTTAGCTTTCAGGTTCAGCCATACCTTAGCTCAAATAACATCCTCTGAAATACCTAACACTTAAAAAGACTGATACTACCATGTTCATCTCCAAGGTGGCCCTCGAGTATCAGTGTTATAATGGTTCTCTTTTCTGCTCCAGGATTTTTACAGAAAATCTTCAGGATCAGAAGGAGAGTCTAGTTAAGGTTTTAAAAGTAGGAAGATTCAAATAAAAACATGGCCACATTGGTCTGCTCATATGTAGAATTGCCAGTAGAGAGTATTTGTTTTTAGTTCAGATTTAAAGACAAATCAACCAAAGTTACATTCCAAGTATTACCCACCATTTCTCATCTTATAAAGTTGCACATTTTTCTGAATATATTCTGCAAACTGTACAGTGTCTCCAGCCTCTCCAACACACAGAAGTAAGATTTTTTCACTCATCTTAAACATCTTGTCATGATCTGCTCAAAGAAAAAAAATAGTGTTAAAAATTACCTCATCAGAAATTTACTGCTATCACACAGGAAGCCATAAATATAGTTTATCAATCACTATACTGAATAATTTTGCTAATCACTGTTTTTAGAAGACTTTAAACATTTTTAAAGTTTATTTATTTATTTTGATAGAGAGAAAAAGTATGTGTGAGCAGGGGAGGGGCAGAGAGAGGGAGAAAGAGAATCCCAAGCAGAGCCAGACACGGGACCATGAACTGCAAGATCATGAGCCAAAATCAAGAGCAGACATGCAACCGACTGAGCCACCCAGGCAGCTCTGTTTTTAAAAGACTTTAATGGGCAACTATATTAATTACTCTCTTTCACTCTCCATGTTAAAACCATTGGTGTATTTTATTAAGGTCAATCTCAGTTGAAGAATATATTTGAAGGCCGACCATTGAAAATACAGTTAAATACATTTAAAGGCATTTGAAATGCAAAAAAAACAGAACCTTCAAAGAAATTGAAGGAACCAAGCCAATGGCCATTATCTTTAGGTTCACGATTACAAAGCCCTGCAATGTCTCTACAAATACAAATGTTAGTTATTTTGTTTATACACACACAAAAGCAGAGATGAAGAACCAGTGCTACAGTGAAAATTAAGGAGCCCTCTTGAGAAAGAACAAAAAAAAAAATCAACTGAGAATATAAATCACCTTAAAAAGTAAATCAACACCATTTCCAAAGCAAAGAGAAAATTAAAATGACTGCGAGAGCAAAAATACTAATGAATATTTTAACACTAAGCTATTTAAAAATAACCTCAAAAATCCCAAAAGTCTAGTCTTATCTAGTTGAACCACATCCATTCAGATTACACAGATAAACAAATACTCATATAGCAATTAGTGCCTGAGGAAGAAAACCCCATGTTCGGCGTGTAGCTTCAGAAAAGGCCCAAATGTCTCTATCCCACTCTCACTTTCACTTTCCATTTTTCAAATAGTGCTGAATAATCTTCCCTGGGAGTCAGGTTTGAAAGCTATTTGAAAGCTTCTGAAATGCCAAAATACCTTAATAAGATTCAATGAACAAAATGCTACAGTCAAGTTATTTTACAAATGTTTGAGTTGTAGAACCGTAAGACTTCTTAGACTGAAAAAAAAAAATCACACAAACTGTACCTGCAGATAGTATCAAACTGCCTTGAAACTCCTACACAAACACTTTTATTCATTTATTATAGGCTACAGAAGACTCAAAGACTGTTAGTTTGCAAACTTGGTCATAAAAACAAAAAACAAACATATATGGATATATTACCTTTCCAAAGAAAAAGGACCAGAAGAGTATTAGATGCCACTGGCATCTAGGTTCTTGCCAGTGGCAAGAGTATGCACAATTTTTATTTCTTTCTTCGTGCTTGTTACCATTTCTTAAAATGCCTATACTGGGGCGCCTGGGTGGCTCAGTCGGTTAAGTGTCCAACTTCGGCTCAGGTCATGATCTCTCAGTTTGTGAGTTCGAGCCCCACGTCAGGCTCTGTGCTGACAGCTTGGAGCCTGCTTCAGATTCTGGGTCTCCCTGTCTCTCTCTGCCCCTCCCCTGCTCACACTCTGTGTCTCTCTCTCTCTCTCTTAAAAATAAATAAATATTAAAAAAATTAAAAATGAGGGGCGCCTGGGTGGCGCAGTCGGTTGAGCGTCCGACTTCAGCCAGGTCACGATCTCGCGGTCCGTGAGTTCGAGCCCCGCGTCGGGCTCTGGGCTGATGGCTCAGAGCCTGGAGCCTGTTTCCGATTCTGTGTCTCCCTCTCTCTCTGCCCCTCCCCCGTTCATGCTCTGTCTCTCTCTGTCCCAAAAATAAATAAACGTTGAAAAAAAAAAATTTTTTTTTTTAAAATTAAAAATGAAATAAAATGCCTATACTAAACCTGCATCATTTTTATAAGAAAACATTAATAAGTTTGCATTATTTTCACAATGAGAAAAAAAGGTTTCTTATTTTGGAAAGAGAAAAGCTTGCTTACAAAGAATTAATGTCACATTTAGGAGAAATGCTAAAATTCTGGGCAGTAAACTGTTCAATTTTTAAATGAACTTAATTTAATATAAGGCCAAAAGTGTTTTTTAAGCATCTATCGTGTGTCCAGTGAACAGTAAAAGGAGATGTTATAGATGCTAATAGCTCCCTGAGGAAACAGCCTATGTAGCACTAGGGAATTTCTAATCCTTGACAAAGAACTTACAAGATCCACATACATGAAACAAATGAGACAACAAAATGAAGAATATCAGTATACAATACTGAGAAAAGCCAACTGTACTAGAACCTAAAATCTTGGATTGATTGATTGATTGATTGATTGATTTTAAGTAGGCTCCATGCCCAACATGGGGCTTGAACTCATGACTGACTGACTGACTGATTTATTTATTTGTTTGTTTGTTTGTTTATTTTAAGTAGGCTCCATGCCCAACGTGGGGCGTGAATTCATGACTCGTGACCCAGAGATCAAGAGTTGCATGCTCCCCCAACTGACCCAGCCAGGTGCCCCAGTAGACTCTGGTTATAATCTGGGCTCAGCACTCTGAACTTGGGCCCCAGTTTTCAAGTGTACAAAATGGTTATACTATCACTTACCCCTACCTAACTCATAGGTAGGGAAAACTGTACATGCACAATATTATTATACTCAGTATTAGACAATGTAGTTCAGATTACACATGCTTTATGAATTCAGGGGGAAAAAGCACTCTGTGTGGGTTGAAGTGCTCTGAGTAATTTAAAAGTAATTCTATACAGACCAGGAGACAAGAGACATGAAATGTGGCATATAACCAAGCCGAAGACTTGGGGCATTTCCATAAGCAAGCAATCTCTGGGAAACATCTTCTCTCTATCAAAATATCACAAAGTGACAAACCAAAAAAACAAAAACAAAAACAAATAACTGATTGGAAGTATCATTCTTACTTTATACTTGGAGAAAATAAATCCCAAAAGGTTACTCATTTTCAGCATTCTTGCTTACTCTACATAAGTTCCTTCATGAAAGATAGGGAAAAGTCCTCATAGAATTCCAAAGCTCCTATCATAAAACATTTTATACCTAGAAAAGACTATAGGAAAATTAGAATTAAGTGCAATTATTTCCAACTATTTTTCAAGAACTAACTCAAACTCATCTTTCCTCCATGCCACAGTGACCTTTCTTTTTTCTGAATACCCTCAGGCTTCACTCCTGAAATCATTAAAAACTAACCTAATATTGACTACCTATCCTTCTTTTATCATACAAAATCATCTTGTAGTACCTATTTTCTTATTTTCTTAATGTCTTAGACACCTGTGAGGATTATACAGAATACCTGTAAAGGTACTGACTTCATTACTGTTCTACCTAGACAATACTTCCTGCTAAAATCACCTGTATATCAAAGGTCTTAGTATTCAAAATAACGGACAGATTTACTCTCAAAACAAGCTGACTCTTTTGGAAAGCATGATTTACAAATAAAACTTCTATAAACTGATCATGGAATTTCAAAAGTCATCTGACTTGAGGAATAATCCAATTCATACCATTGATGTCTAACAAGTCACTTTTAGGTCTCTCTTCTTCAAAAAGAACAGAATTCACGCAAAGTCCCTCAGAGTTTTTTCCATCTCCCAAGTGGTGACAGCCTGACAATCAGAAGCCTGTCACCTCTAAAAGCAGTGATGGGCACATACTTCCCGATTTAATCATTTTTCTTTCCTTAAACCAAAGAGTAACTATAGCCTGCCTTCAAAGCTTTACCTAATCTCCACAACCTGAAAGAATCTCTTCTTCTGAACTACCTAAAAACAATTTCTTCGTCCTCTGCACTACAGGACAAGTTTGCATTTTTATATACACAGCATAACTTTCTAGCTTATACTAGAATTATTTGTACATACATCTGAGTCCCTTATTAAATTGTAACTTCTTTTAAGATACAGGCCACATCTTATTCTTCTTCACATCCCTTCAACACCCAGCACTGTAATGGGCAACACAGGTACCCAAAACCTATTTGTCAAATAAACATTAAGCCATCTGAGCCGAAGCATAATACTCTTTCAACAGTAGCATGTCTATGATCGGTCATGAAAAGACACTCTTAGATTCAACAGATCAACAACCCAAATCCTTAAAAATTATTAAGTACCGACTATGAGGAGACAGTATAGTACAATACTTGTGGGCAAAAGATCTGAGTCAAACTGCACTGGTTTGAACCCGGGTTCTGCCTCTTGTGGCCTTAGGCAAGTTTCTTAACCTCTAGGCCTCAGCACAAACAGCTGTTAAATGACGATATACTAATGTCTATCTTAAAAGTTTAAATGAATTCATGTAAATCATTACTTAAGTACTTAGTATTATCACTACTACCTATTTATCATTGCACTAAGCATTTGCACCAAACTTTTTCACTCAATTCTCCCAACAAGCTTGTGAGGTTGGTATTACTAACCTGACTGAACAGATGAAGAAATCTGGGCACTGCGAAATAACTTGTACAAGGTCACAGAGCAAATTAAGTCAAAAGGCTCCAAACCCCGAACTCCACTAACTACTTAATACTTAAATACAAAGAAAACTTGGCCGCCAGTGCCCTGGAAAACCAGAAAAGGAGGATCAGGGCTGAGAAATGGGAAGAAACAGGCAGCGGGAGGGAAATGCCAAGTTTCTAGTCCCACACACAGTCTCAGTCTCCCCAGGATCTCACCTTATATCACCAGGAAACTAACCTCATTAGTAGCGACAACAACAGGAAAACTTTATCAAAGATTCGGGGGTCTAGGGACCCTGGTGCCCGGCAGGTGCTTGAACACATAAAAACTGAATTCCCACAGGCAACTCACCCAGCAAACATCTAACGAAGGCCAGAGCAGAGCACTGACCTACGAGCCTTAGGAGGAGCGAATGCCAAGGCCCTAGGCCAGTCTGCCCGTCTCCTCGTTCCAAAAACTAAGCAAGTGCAGAGCAGGGCACGCGGGATTCCACCTCCCAGTCCTCCCTGGTGCTCACCCAACCCCCTACGAACTCCGTCCGACTGCCCCCAAACCCAGGCCGGCCGGGCCTCCCCTGTTTCTTCTCACCGTCCTTCATCTGGACAATGCTGCTAGCGGCCACTTGGTCAGAAGCGACAAGGACATAGTCGGGGCCCTGGATACCGATGAGGTACTCCATAGTGGCGGGAGGCCGAGAGGACAGAGCGTGGGACTCGCCGGCTTCCCGGCCTCACCGGTGAGACAGCACGGCCGAGCGAAGATTTCGCGTGACACTAACCGCGCGACCGCCCGGGCCTCCGGCGCGTTCGGATGACGCCCAATTGTCGCGAGAGGTTGTAAAGTGGGCGAGGCTTTGGGCGTCTTACTCCGTTCGCTTTTGGCCTGGGTCTCACGCAAATCTGGTGTACGGGCTGCTTGCTTTATGTAACGTCCAGTTTCTTTATTTATAAACTGAGTTTAAAACTCGCTTGGGAATGAGATCATGCGCTATATGTAAAGCTCGGAGCACGTGTGGGGGCTGAAATGGCATGCGTCCCTCGATGGCTCTTTCCCTTGGCTCGGTAAAATATCTCCAGAAACTCCTTTCTCTGAAAGCCAGGTTACAGAAAAATGAACTTGACGAGAGCCCTATTTATGTGTTTTACAAAAATAAAATATGCTTGAGTTAAAGCTCTAAGCATGAAGAGTAATTATCAAAGATCTATTTACAGATATTCCAACTTCAAATTACATGCAATTGTTACTTCTGGCAACAGCGGCTTGAAGGGAGGAATTTCACTTTTAATTTTAATCACATCTGTATTGTTTGAATGTTTTGCACTGCTCATGTATTATCCATTTCTTTTGAATATGGAACAAGCATGGCCATGTCTTTATATCTTGAAGTCATTCTGGGAAAAGCTGAAATATTTTGTGATTAGTTTCTGACATTCACAATTTGGTCTTCATGCCAGCCCTACTAGCTTCCCAAGAAATGACAAAACAATTCCAATTCTATTTCCAAGACAACTGTGCAATTCATTTGCTTCTGCAGAAATCTGTAGTCCTTACTCTCTTCAGAATGTTTCTTCCAGCTCTCTGCCTGTGAAGGAATATAAAGCCTGAGGAGTTAGGGGCAGCCCATCTATCATGAGATGGATGCCAGGGGCAAGTGAGGTCATTAAGTCAACTGTACTGCTGAGAACACAGATGCATCCATCATCCTAGAAAGATTCTTTTCTTAAACACCACTGTGGGGAGTCTCCCTCCCAACCCCCTCTCTCTTTGTGTGTTTGTGTGTTTTTTAACTGCAAAGAGTACACAGTTGTACTATATACACAAATAACAGAAGAAATGAAGAGTTAAATATCTCTCCTCCCACCAGGGATAACTACCCACTGGATGTCTGTATCCTTTCAGACCTTTTTTCCTTTGCACATACCAATATTCATTCATTCATTCACAAAAACTGCAGCATTCTGAATTGGAAAATCCAATTTTTAAAATGGACCCCCTCCTCGCAAAAAGCTCCAAGGATCTTTTAAGTTGTATCTTCACTCTTCCTCCCAGGACATCTCCTCTAGTTAAGTCACACTGGAGATTCTCTAACTTCTTGTTGGTATGGAAGAAAATAGATTTTCAAGACCCAACTTGTGCTATCTCACCAAGAGTCAGGGAGGAAACTTTCTTCACTTAAAGCCTTAGAATAACTGATTCTCAAAATTAGAGAAAGTGTCTGTAGAGGTTCCAGAAACAGCATGATGTAGCCAACTTTTTTGGTAAATAATTTCAAATATGTAGGTGAAACAGTATCTGTCACAAGTACTCAATCATGGTATTGTAGTGTGAAAGCCGCCATAGCCAATACATGAATGAGCAAACATGGCTATAATCCAATAAAACTTTATTCACAAAAATAAAAGGTGAGGGGGAAGAGGAGAGGTGAATTTGGCCCATGGGCTATAGTTTGCAGAACGCTCATATAGTGGGAGGCCTGTAAATCAACACCTAACTCTGGTCCCAGCTCTACCTCTTCCAACCTTGGTGCAAAATTTATTAAGCCTCAATTTCCCTATTTACAAGAGGGACATTTAGAAGAGAGATTTGCTTTGTATTTCTCTTGAGATGGGAAGGAGGTGCAGGTTTGGTTGGTTCTCTGAGTATAAGGAACCATATCTAGATCTAGCTCCTTTGTGAACCCTGAGGAGTCTGGCAGGATCTTAAAGAAGAATGACTGCAGTGTACCTAGAGAACATGACCATAATATGGGAGGGTACCAGTTTTGCAAGACTCCCAAGTCCAAGCTTGACGTGGAAGCCCACAATCAGAAGACCCTATGAGCTTAGACAGTAGAGTGGGGACAATGATAGAGGGGATGGTAGAGGACTACTTCTTAATATTCAGGAATGTTAGTATATTTGATACTGTTGATACCATGTCAATATTCCCTTTTACCTACCCATGGTAGTTGCTACCCCCCAGCTGCTATAAATGTTGGTTGATAACAACTCACAACTGTCCCTATCTTCAGAGAATTTCCCTCAACCATATGGGAGGCATCCTTGCCTGGGAGGGTATGCACACATACCCACCCCCTAGCCAATGACTGATGGACACAAGGATAAAAGGTCAATTCTCATAACTTAAAATGGGATATGATTTGTTCTCCAGAGTTTCCCCCATGGATCAGTCTAAAGCCAGTCTCCAGCCAAGACCACATTCTTGCTTTAGGTTCCCCACCCCTCTACCCCAGCCCTAGCTTGCTTCTGTTACTCCCTTTCTCCTGACAGCAGTTCCCCAATAAATGACTTGAAAAAAAGTCCTCATTCTGACTCTGCTTCTAGGAATTCAAGCTAAAATATTTGGTACCAAAAGTGATCCCAGAAAGCAGTCTCCAAGGGGTTCTGGAGTGAGAACACTCACCAGGTAGATGACAATGAGGCCACCAACGCTGGCAGTAGAAGGAATATTCACCGTCCCAGACCTGCTGTAACACTGCAATTCCTAAGACTTTCACCTGTGTTGAACTGGGATGGGCTATGTCAAAGACATTTTCAGTCATAGACAAGCTGAAAAAATCCATCACTAGAAGACCTGCACTACAAGAAATATCAAAGGAAGTCCTTCAACTGGAAATGAAATTACACCAGAGGAAAGCCTAGATCTACACAAAGGAATGAAGAGCTCTGGAAATGGTAACTCTGTGGACAAATAAAAACGCTTTGTTTCTTATGATTTAAATGTCTTTAAAGGAAATGTTTTAAAGGGGGAATAATAGCAATGTATTATGGGGTTTGTAACATATTTAGAAGTAAAATGTAGGGCAAAAAAGCACCAAGGCCAGGAGGGAAGAAGCTGGAATATATTGCTCTAAGATTCTTATATTATACACAAGTATAGACAATAAGCAAAAGATGTATGCAATAAACCAGAAACAAACACTAAAATAACACAGGGTTATAGTTAATAATCCAACAAGAGACATAAAATACTCAGTGAATAAAGGAGACAAAATAGGATAAGAAAAAAGAAACAAAAACACATGGGATAAATAGAAAATAAATAGCAAGATGGTAGATTTAAATCCAATGATATAAATTATCACATAAATATAATGATCCAAACATTCTAATTCAAGGCTAGAAATTTTCAGATTAGATAAAAAAGCAAGACCCAACTATATGCTGTCTACAAAATACCCACTTAAAATTTTTTTTAAAGATTGTATTTTTGAGGTGCCTGGGTGACTCAGTCAGTTGAGCATCTGACTCTTGATTTCGGCTCAGGTCATGATCTCACAGTTTGTGAGATCAAGCCCTACATTGGGCTCCATACTGAGCATGGAGCCTGCTTGAGAGTCTCTGTCTCTCCCTCTGCCTCCCCTCCCCTGTGCCCTCTTGCATGCTTGCTCTCTCTCTCCCTCTCTCAAATAAAAAAATTAAGTAAAAATAAAAAATAAAATAAGACAAAAATAAGCCAAGATTAGATTCATTCCAATGAACATACTTCTGAATGCCAACCAATGAACAGTTACACCCAAATAACCACACTTCTGAACATTCACCAGTCTCTGAATTCCATGCTTTTCCAAAACTCTAAAATCAGCAGTTCACTCTTCTTAGAGAAATTGTGCCTGGTCAGCCTATGTTTAAGTAAGCAATTAATTAAGTTTTGTAGTTTTTGTTTTAGATATTGAGTGGTGGTCTCATCTATTGACATATGGAAGTTTTGAATGGACTCTGAAACAGCATCAGGTTACAATATATGCATCCCTGCCACATGGGCCATTTGACCCAGCTAACTGCATGTTACTAGAGGAGTCTTTGATAAAGGAACATGCCATATGGATCTGGTCATCCACAATGGGAGAGTTGTAACTCAGACTTCTAGAAATCTAGAATAGGGGCATACCATCTTGGTAAAAACTGAGTGTCTGACCACAGGATATCAAATGACGATGTAACTTGAACTTCCCATTATGAGATAGGTTCTGTCAAACCCACCAGGTTATAAGGTCATGTGGGCTCAGCAGTAACACATCATAAAATAGAAGTGGTACATTTGGGATCAAGTTTGAGCAAGTCGAGAGAGTACAACTAAACTGCACAGTCTGTCAGAGGTAATAAATCCTAACCATCACAAGGAGAGAGGACCGCTGCTACATAATGAGGACAGAGAGGAATGTGTTTGGCACTCAGATGACCCACTGGGGCATCTTTTGGTACACCTATGCTCAGTTGAATTATAAATGGGCAATTATAGCCACCGTAGCCTGAAAACTGTCTGGTGAGCAGGAGAACTTAATCCTTAGAGACAAGAGTATAAATATATATCAAATAATCCCATTGTAGACCTTAAACTTACACAATGCTATATGTTGATCATATCTCAATAAATCTGGGGAAAAAAAGAAATGAAGGTATGGATCAACTCACCAAAGAGGATCAACTTTCCAAAGGGGAAAGAGATCTAAAATGGGTTGTTCCAGAGGAAGATGATGAGTGTGAGTCACAGCTCATGAACCAAATACAACAACAGAGGCCAAAGTTCACTCCACTAACCCTTCTCAGGGTTAGTTTTCTCAGAAAGTATGACCAGTCAGGATCCTGGAGCAGCCATGCCTAGATGGAGTGAATTTAATGAGAGCAGTAAGTGGAGATTATTGGTGAAAGGGATGGACTGCAGAGAAGCTATCAGTGCACACACACCCCAGTCAAGTTGGTTGACAACAACTCACACCTGCTGTATTTGTCATCTTGGGCTACCACAAAAAAAAAAAAAAAAAAAAAAAAAAAGATGCCATAGACTGGATGGCTTAAACAACAGAAATTTATCTTCTCTCAATTCTGCTGATTAGAAAGTCCAAGATCAAGGGACCAGCGAGATTCAGTTCCTAGTAAAAGCTTTATTCCAGGCTTCCAGATGGCTGACTTCTCACTACGTCCTCATATGGCCTTTCTTCAGTGCATGCGCACTGAGAGAGAGAGCACAAGAGAGAGCTTTCTTCCTTTTTAAAACTTGAGATATAATTGACATATACCATTGCATTTGTTTTAGGTGTACAACATAATGGTTTGATATATGTATACATTGTAAAATTATTGCCATAATAAGTTTAGTTAACATCCATCACCACACATAAATTATAGTTTTTTTCTTGTGATGAGAACTGTTAAGATCTACTCTCTTAGCAATTGTCAAATATACAATATGGTATTATCAACCACAGTCACCATGTTGTACATTATATCCCCAGGACTTATTTATCTTATATCTCTTCCTATTCATATAAAGCCACTCATTCCATCCTGAGGGCCAAACCCTCACGACCTAATTAAATCCTAATTACATTTCCAAAACCCCATCTCTAAATACCATCAATTTGGGGGAGTAGGGTTTGAATATATTAATTTGGGGGGACACAAGCATTCATTCTGTAAACGCTACCCTTTCTTCTGGAGAACTGTCATATCCCTCAAGTGGGAGGCTGCACTCCACCTGAGAATAACTAATTGACACAGGGATACAAAGGACTGTCTCTTGCTTCAGTAGGGAACTAATTCTGAGATCCAATTTATGCTCTAGAGCTTTCTTGCAGAATCATTTGAAATCACATCCTTGCCAACTTTTTACTCCCTGTCTCATCCTGCTTCTCTCACCCTTCCTCCAGAAATGACTCCCCCAATAAAACACTTGAACAAGAATCCCTGTCTCAGACTCTGCTTCTCAGGAACCCAGAACTTTTATGTAACCTTAGGGAGAAGGAGAGTCCCCCAAACATATCTGAAATAGAATTTGTTAACCAGAGTAAGCCAGTGCTTAAATAATGTTTATCTAATGTAGGAAAATGTTCCACATCTTACATGTGAATGTTGTAAAATTCACACCCATTATGAGTGTATATCTTATTGTCATATGGTTTGTACCACACTTCTTCCAGTAAGTGGATTTACTTTGAAAAAGGTGCTTCTTCCATTGCCAGATGAAAGTCAGCATTTTTTACAGCATTCTTTATCTCACTTTTTAAAAAAATTCTAGTATAGTTAACATACAGGGTTATATTAGTTTCATATGCATAATATAGTGATTCAACAATTCCATACATCACCTAGCGCTTATCACAAGTGCACTCCTTAATTCCTATCACCTATTTCCCCCATCACTCCACTGACCTCCCCTCTGGTAACCATCCGTTTGTTCTCTATAGCTAAGAGTCTGTTTCTTGGTTTGTCTCTCTTTTTTTCCCTTTGCTCATTTCTTTTGTTTCTTAAAGTGAAACAAAACTTATGAGTGAAATCATATGGCATTTGTCTTTTTCTGACTGACTTATTTGGCTTAGCATTACACTTTTAGAACAGTCCACAATTTGACAGGAAGTAGTCTCATGCTAGCAAGGCACCATTTTCTGGAACCATGGTTAATTGAATGACGATTCGCTGACTCAAGATTCTAGGTCTCCTGTTTCATTTACTTTTGCCAGTCATAGGCATTTAGTTGGCACATTCTGACTGAACCATCAGTGATGATAACTTCACCTTTGATTCTACCTTTGCCTCATAGACTAGTCACGATGGTCTACCACTTACATTCATCAGTTGTTCTTGGCTTCACCTCTCAATGCTACCTTTGCTTTCTTGATTGCATCTGACATATACCAGCTGCCCCTCTGGAACAGGTCCTGATACTCCCAAGGTTTTGGGTCTTCTTAGATCCTCTTTGTATCAAACACCCTCTTCTATAGGCAAGTCAGATGTCTCATTCTACTCAGCCTTGGTGGTACCTCTGAGGTTATCCACCCCAACTGGGTAAATATTTCAAGTTCACTTTTTTGTCATCCTATTCTATTGGGTATCAGACACCTGAAGTCATAAGCAGCATTTCTAAATCATCTTTATAAATATTTTTGTATGTGTATTACCAGCCTCTTATTTTTCTACAAAGTATCTTTCTATATCATATTGTTGGCCTTCATGGTATCTACTCTTATTTTAGTCTGGATTTTCATCTTTCCTCATCACATTTCTATCTAGCATTTTCTGCATCAGTTCAGGAAGATTCCTTCCAAAGACATATTTCTTAAATGTCTAGAAAATGGTTTCTGCGCTTGCCAATGATGTTTATCATGTTCCAGAAAACCCCATTCCTCCAACTTGGATAGGCAGTGCAACATGATGGTTAAGAACTGGTATTTTGAAATAAAACAAGCCTGAGTTTGAATCCTGGCTCTAGCACTCAGGAGCCAGGAGACCTTAACGAAGATGCTCAACTTTTTTTGAGTCTGTCTCATTTTCTAGAAAATGGGCAATGAACATGATAGTACTTACCTCATAGAGTTGTTGTGAGGATGAAATGAGATCCAAGTGCTTATCCTAGAGCCTAGTGTGCAGTAAGCATTTCATTTCATAAATGATATTATTATTGTTATTTATTCACCATCTTCAAGAGCAGCTGTTCAATCCCAGAGCTGTTTGGCAGTTATGCAAAGGGCTAAGCAATGCCCAGTATGAACTGTCCATCAGAGCCATCACCACTGTGGGAGGTGGATGTACCAGCACTGCACCATAAGTTCATTACAGAAGAGGTTGGGCCAGAGGGGAGCCAGGCCAGATGGAACACAAGGCACCAAACCAAAGAGAAAAGGGGGGGAAATCTGCCCATCAAAGCCTCAACCGGAGAGGGCAGGGGAAAAGGCCAGGGGTGGATGAGGGTGTATTTGGGGTACACAGAGGAAGGTTAAAATACAAATGGGTGAACTGTGCAGATTGGGAATGAATACCCTGAAAGGCAATACCCTCCCTGGCCCAAGACACCCTGAGGTAATAGGAGCAGAGCAGAGGAAAAGAGCCAAGACAGATAAGGACCTTCTTAAATTTCAAATTTCCTCTCCTGCTTCCTGACTACAGACCTGGAAAAAAGAAGTTTGGCTTTCAGTTAGAAGACTTTGGAATGAAGCCAGTCCTGAGGAAGAGGCTAAATTGAAAATCAGGGACCTAGAGATGGGCAAACTCTGTGACAGGGTCTCACACTCCGGGCCTTAGTTTCTCCACCTGAAAAGGAAAACTTCTCCCTGGAAAATGCCCCAGTTGTCCCCTATCATCCCTGGGGTGTGTGATTGGTCTAAAACACAAACATCAGGGCTGGCTGGGGTTTTCAGCAGCAGGATCCAGCATCTCAGAGACTGTCAGACAAATGACACTTTCCTGCTCCCCTCTCATTACCCCCAGGGACCAGGATGGTCACACCTGCTGATGGCCCCAAACACAACTCTTCCTGTAGGTCCCACAGAAGCTGACACAGCCTCAGTAGATTTTAAGTGGTCCACGATCAGAGACCTGCTGCTGCCTTGTACCATCTGAATCTGACAGCACCATGCACATTACTGGTAAACAGTTGTTATTCACCACCTATAATTGTTTCGAACTCTTGCCCGGAGGCACAGGAATGGATCTAATATCGTTTAGAAAATCCCAGTGGCCCAAGACGCCTGTAATATTCAATGCAGTGATTCTGGGATCCCATAAGAAAAGTTACAGAGGACTTTCAAGGACTCTGCACAAACATTATGTGTGCCATTGAACTTCTGACCCCCGAGGAGATTCTACAGAACCAGGAAATTCAGTGAGCCTCTTTCCAGGACTTGGAACTGTAAGGAATTAGGACCATGTTAAGCCCTGCCTTACCTGTCCCTTGCCCCCATTCTTTTTTTTTTTTTTTTTTTTTTTTTTTAATTTTTTTTTTTCAACGTTTATTTATTTTTGGGACAGAGAGAGACAGAGCATGAACAGGGGAGGGGCAGAGAGAGAGGGAGACACAGAATCGGAAACAAGGCTCCAGGCTCTGAGCGGTCAGCACAGAGCCCGATGTGGGGCTCGAACTCACGGCTCACGGACCGCGAGATCGTGACCTGGCTGAAGTCGGACGCTTAACCGACTGCGCCACCCAGGCGCCCCTTTTTTTTTTTAATTTATTCATTTTTGAGAGTGAGAGAGACAGAGCATGAGTGGGGTAGGGGCAGAGAGAGAGGGAGACACAGAATCCGAAGCAGGCTCCAGGCTCTGAGCTGTCAGCACAGGGCCTGACACGGGGCTTGAACTCACAGAGCGCGAGATCATGACCTGAGCTGAAGTCGGATGCTCAACCGACTGAGCCACCCAGACACCCCTCCCTTGCACCCATTCTCACCCCAAATCCAACCTTCACGTGGAGCTCACCACTAACTACCCCAACACCCACCCATGATACAATGAAAGTTGATGAGCCCTCTTACTTAGGGCCTTTTAATCTGATGGTTTCTGCTCCATAGCACCTCTCCTCTACACACCTACTTCCTAATAGATCTAGGGCTTGGGACTGTGAAGACTAGAGTAAGATGAGAATGTGCCCTGACCCCCAGCCACCCAAAACTGATGTTTGGATTGCTAAGACTCTGGGCTGAAAGCCCATCCTGAAACTGGTCCTCCTGGCTGCTTATTCTCTAAGAGCATTTGCTTCCCTGATGCTTCTGCCATGAGGAAGTTTAGCAGGCCAGTTTGCTGCTGGCACCTGCCACACTGTAGCATAACACCAACACTAATGGCTGAAATAATCATAGTGACAACAACGGCTTGGTCTACATGCAGAAGGTACTTGTCATCTCCCCAGGAGCCTCCTGGCCTGGGGCTCATTTGTGACAATGTGCTTGGCCCCTGGCCCACACTGTCGCAATTGCACACCAGATTTATCTGAATGGTTGACATTATCATTACTGTCATCACCATTCTTGATAACTATTAATTTATTCCTGAAAAATACATTTACTGAGGACAAACTGCATGCCAGGTACTGTGCAAGATGCTCAAGGAGTTACAAAGATCAACATCTTGGAGAAGAAGTCCACAGGGAGTGGGAAAGATCAAAAAGAATTCCAATATAGGATTATACAGACTGTCGTATATGGATATATTCCCAGTGCTTAGAAGAATATTAGACCATCGTGAGTGCTCAATAAATATGTTTCAATGAATATTGAATGAAGAAGTGAGTGGACAAATGAATGAGCATGTTAAGGGCTACAGGATATGAGAGTGGAGAAAGAGTAGCTTTGTTGGAAAGAAGTCAAGGAAAGATTCCAGAGGAGGTGACTTGAGCTGAACTCTGAAAGCTGAAAAGGCAATAAAGTATACTGGTCAAGAGCATGAAGTCTGGATCTAGAATGCCTGGGTTTGAACACCAACTCCATGTTTTGGGGCATGTTACTTAACTTCTCTGTGTCTGAGTTTTCCCATCTATAAAATGCATTAATAATAGTACTTCCCTTACGATAGTACTTCCTTTATGAGGTTGTTGTAAGGATTACGTGAGTTAGTATTTGTACAACACTCAGACTATAACCATAAGTAGCACATAGTACTACTCAAGAGTTTGGTAAATAAAAACACTTGGCTAGGAGTTCATCAGACTGACAGGGTGGAAAGTTAAGGGTGTGAAGAAGAACATTCCAGACAGTGTAATGGTATTGAGGTTTCCAAAAGAATGTCATCCTTAAGAAATGGTGGGAAGGCTGTGGGGGGCAGGGGTTTGCCAGAAGATCTTAAATATCAGGGTAAGGGGTGTGGTGAGCCACGACTTTTTATTTTATTTTATTTTACTTTATTTTATTTTATAATGTTTATTTATTTTTGAGAGAGGGAGGGAGGGGCAGAGAGAGAAGGAGACACAGAATCTGAAGCAGGCTCCAGGCTCCGAGCTGTCAGCACAGAGCCCGATGTGGGTCTCGATCTCATGTGAGATTATGACCTGAGCCAAAATTGGATGCTTAACCAACTGAGCCACTCAGTTGCCCTGAGCCATGACTTTTTAAAATAAACTTCTCATTTTAGAATAATTCTAGATTAACAGAAAAGTTGCAAGGTAGTACTGAGAGTACCAGAATATCCTTTACTCAGTTTCCCCTAATGGTAATATCTTCAAGGGACCCACAGTTGCTAAAGCAAGAGTATAACAAAGTCAGACATGCATTTTAGAAAAGTTGCTGTAGCGGTTGTGAGGAGGAGGAATTGGAGGGAGAGAAATTTGGGGCCAGCAGACCAATGAGGGGGATGTTAGAGCCATCCAGTGGGCTGTCATGCAGTCAGGACAAAGTGTGATAAGGAGGGCATGGATGTGAGAAAATTTCTTTGAATGCTCTAGAAGAGGAAAAACCAAGAGCACAGTCAGGAGCTGCAGGGCCTGGACTGGGCACCCCTCTGTCTGAGGCATTTGCCAAGAAGCTTTCCATGTTATTGGACTAGCATCTCTCACCAGGAATCTCCATGGAGAGCTCAACAGGCTGGCAGGTCTGGGGGGGGTTCAGATGTACATGCAAAGCCCAGGGAGGACAGGCAGTGGCCAGAACTCCTTCCCACTACCCTGGGCTCAAGTTCTGTCCACTGTTCTAGCTCAAGAGGTGGCTGATAGAGCTATTTATTCTTAGTGACAGGTTAGATCTGCTCAGCTTCCTGGCCTCATTCAAGGAAATGGACCCAGATGAGATGAGAGCAATTGATGCAGAGTCATCCCAAACCTAGGATGTTATTAATTTGTACCGAGTATGAGATGATCGTTAAGTACACGGATCATGGCACCAAGTGGATTGGGTTCAAATCCCATCTTTACCACTTACCAACTGCATAACCTTAGGCAGGTTATTTAACTTCTCTATGCCTCAATTTTCCAATCTGTAAGACAGAGAAAATAATAGTATCTGCCTCATAAGGATGATGTAAGAATTAAATGAGATAATTAATATATGACAAGAGTATATAACAGCTCATAGGATATATTAGGTCTTATAGATTTAATTTGTTTGATTAATATGTTTAAATGTTTCAATTAATGATTAATAATACTGCTATTATTTCCATTTTTCCATTAGTATGAGCAGATACTAATTCAGAAGCACTTTGAAAAAACCCTCTCCGTGACCAAACAGCTTCTGTATTTGGTAATTGTCCCACCTAATATGTCAATATTTACACTAAGTGGTTAAAAAAAAAGTTAAAGCAACAGTTGCACACAAGATTCGCTCTAGGTAGAGAGCTATTTGGCAGCAAGAAACAGAAATGCACCCAAGCCAACTTAATAAATGGTTGTTTATATTGGAAGGGCATAGGGGAAACTCGCTGAACCTCATTCCAGCAAGTAAAGTCGATATGCTACAGAACTAGAACATCATCAGACAACAACTCCCCACATTGTTCTCTCATGGGGCCTCATGATTTCTTGCCTCTACATTTTTCTGCATATCTGCTCCACTCTTCTCTAAGGAAACCAGCTTTCTCTGTTTCCACATACACGATAATGGCTATCTCCCAATACATGCAAAGTAAGAAAAAATCTGATTGGCCTAGGGAGTAGGCATACATTCCTTTCCTACTCCCACCTAATCTCTATGACCAGTGAATAGGATTGAAGGATACAGAGGGATCCTCCTCTGGAAGAAAATATGCATGGGAAGAATGTGAAAGGCATCTCTAGAAAATTGTCCTCTTTCCTGAAATTAAATAAAACAGATGATTACTGAAAAAATATTTGTCAACATTGGTGGGATTTAATATTTGAATGTAGAAGATAAACCCAGAAATTTACCTGGAGCCCTAGAAACACCCTTTTTCCTGGTGGCTTGCCTGAGCCCAGCCCCTGCCTGCCTGGTTTCCACTGTTCCTAAGCTCATTTTCCAAAACCCAGAGGTCCCCCAGAAGATCTGATCATGTCGGGAGAAAAAGGGCTCCAGGAACTGTTTCTGGCTATTTAACATAACCCAAGACAGGAGAAAACCTCTCCTAGGCCTATGTCAACAGAACTCCCTCCCAGAATTGTCCGACCTCACAGACAGGGCCTAAGGTGAAGGTGGATGGCCAGGCTTGGAGAAAGAACCTATTCTTCTAGAAGCAGCCGTCCATCCTTTGTATTAGCTACACTTTGCAGTGTTCCCCAACTTTGCATTCACCAGATGTTCACAGAGATCCTGCAGAGCTGAAATTTTTGTCCCCATTACCCAGCTAAGAAAATTGAGGTTAGATGAGATGAAGTGACTTGTCCAAGGTCACACCGTTAGCTGTTGATCTGAGACTGGAACCTAGGCTTATCGGACTCCCAGCCAGAATTCCACTGTATTGCTCTGGCTGACAATGGTTTGGGGAGGAAGATTGTAATCTGGGGAGAATATATAGAAGGCTAAGGTTTGCAGGAGGCCAGAGGTGCAGAGTTAACCAGCTTCTCAGCCCCTCAAGGACAAATGGCCTGATGAGGCTGGTTGAGGACTGTAGAGAATGAGGAATCGATCTGCCATCCCATGTGAAAATGGATTGTAGCCCCAGCCTGTGTGTGTCAATGGAGCTGATTAGCACTTGTGTGAGTCTCTAGCCATCGATTGGCAGGTGAGAATCGTTCTGGGACCAGCAGGGAGTCAGTCCTATCCCACTGCCATCCCTACCAGCCTCTCCCTCCACAGAGGTTTCCTCCCCTTTCTGCCACCTGAAGTCTCCAGTCGTTCTCCAACTCCTAGACCCAAATGGTGCTCAGAGGAGGGCATGGCTGGTACTCACATCATTCAGCCATGCTAGGTGCAGCTGGTAGAAGGACATGTGGCCTTTATAAAAGGCACTGCCTGCTTGGAGGGGTCAGTGTAGTGAGTGGGTGCAGGGTTTAACTTGGAGCTTATAACACTCCATGGAAAAAGCAAGGGCTGTGCCACATATTGACAATGTGACCTTGGGCAAGTCATTTGCCCCTCTGGGCCCCAGTTCTCCATGTGTATGTGTGATGGTTGATTTTACATATCAACTCAACTAGGCTAAGAGATGCCCAGTTAGCTGGTAAAACGTTATTTCTTAGTGTGTCTGTAAAGGTGTTTCTGGAAGAGATTAGGATTTAAATCAGTAGACTGAGTAAAGAAGATCCACCCTCACCCACATAGGCAAGCATCATCCAATCTGTTGATGGGCCCAAATAGAACACAATGGCTGGGGAAGGGTGAGTTCTCTTTTTCTCTTCTTGAGCTGAGATATCCCTCTTCCCTGCCTGCAGACATCAGAGCTTCTGGTTCTCAGGCCTTCAGACTCAGGCTGAATTATACCACCCGCTTTTTTGGTTCTCCAGCTTGTAGATGGTATATCGTGGGACTTCTCAGCCTCCATAACAATGTGAGCCAATTCCTATAATAAATTTCCATATATATATATGTATATATATATATATATGTGTATATATATATATATATACACATATATATATATGTCTAAATATATACCCTATTGGTTCTGTTTCTCTGGAGAACCCTGAATAATACGGTATGGCATTAAAAATAACTTTTCTCACTGGATTGTTTGGATTAAATAAGGAAGTGTATATAAAAGTACTTTGCAGTCCCTGGCACATAGTAATTACTTGGAATTGATTCTCCATTCTCCTCAAGAGGCACCCATTCTGGGAAGCCTTCTCTAGTTAATCCCAGTTCTCTCTTTCTTTTCATCTTTTGAGTGTCATGTGCAAGTCACAGCAAGAACCTCAGTGTTTACTGTGACCTGGAGAAATTCTGTCTCTAAGGAAGCTCGGCCCATAGTATTGGGTTGCCTTTGGGGGAATGAATTGCCCCCAATTGCCAAATTCCAGCAAGGGAAGGTAGGCTCAGATTCATCAGATTCCCCAAATTTCTTCTGGGCTTAGAGGTTCTAGCCCAAGCTTGTTACACGGTATATAGGGGTGCCCTGAACACTCTTGTGCCTGTCAGGCAATGACCTCTCCCATTACCCCCAATTGTACCTAGTCCACATGGCAGGCTTCCTTCACTAGTTTTCTCTCCTGTCCCTCCAAGGCTGGAGCTCTTCCCACTTCGTTGTAGCCTTGATTTCCTGCCTTGAACTTGTCCCAGGGGTGTGGACTTACCTGCTAGTGGCTGGTCTTCTTTCACAAGAGCTTGGCCTCCCCCTTGCCTTAGTTGGCCACTGTGGGACCACTGAAGGTCTCTATGCTACAGCCAGAGGGGAGCATCTTCTTAAACCCCCAAATTTGGAGAGTGTGACTTAGAGTTATAAACTCATATTAACCCTCAGGCTATAGTGGTAAATGAGAGAATTTTGGTCAGAACCATGGATAGAAGCAACAGGGTTTGGGGTGCCTGGTGTTGAGGATGAGTTCAGCAGCCGCGACTCCTGGCTGTAGCAGCCACTAGAGGCACAAAGTCAGAACCATGGACAGATGCCACAGACTGTGTTACACTGAAAGAGCTGTCTTTAAGATCCTGGACTATTCAAGATTCTTCTGATTATAAGAAATGGAAACCTACTTTAAACTAGCCTAAGCTAGTGTTTGGTTGAGCTGGATGAGTGAGGTGGGTTGTATGGTGGCAGTGAACGCCAAGACTTGTTGCAATGAATAGTGGAAAGTTATAGGCACATCCCCCTTCACCTTAAAGTAAGATGTGATTTCTTTCTTCTTTTTTTTTTCACATATAATTTTCTTTTTCTTCCTTTTTTCAAATTTAAATCCAAGTTAGTTAACATATAGTGTGTATTGGTTTCAGGCGATTTTAGTGATTCATCACTTGCATATAACACCAAGTGCTCATCCCAACAAGTGCCCTCCTTAATGCCCATCATCCATTTAGCCCCTCCCCCCACCCAGCGCCCCTCCAGCAATCTTCAGTTTGTTGTGTTTTTATGAATCTCCATGGTTTGCCTCCCTCTCTGTTTTTATCTTATTTTTCCTTCCCTTCTCCTATGTGCATCTGTTTTGTTTCTTAAATTCCATATTTTGTTTCTTAAATTCCACATTCTATCCACATTGTTGCAAATGGCAAGATTTCATTCTTTTTGATTGCCAAATAATATTCCATTGTATATATTTACCACATCTTCTTTATCCATGCATCAGTCAATGGACATTTGGGCTCTTTCCATTATTTGGTTATTGTTGATGGTGCTGCTATAAATATTAGGGTGTGTGTGTTCTTTCAAATCAGCATTTTTGTACCCTTTGGAAAAATACCTAGTAGTGCAATTGCTGGGGATCGCAAGGTAGTTCTATTTTTAATTTTTTGAGGAAACTCTATGCTGAGCAGCTTTAACAGACTCAGGGCTATTCAGGTTATCTATTTCTTCTCAAATAATTTGAGGAAATTATATTTTTATCCAATTTTTATTGGTGAAAATTTGTTCATAGCATCACCTGATTAACCTTTTGATTTTTGTAGGATCTGTAGCAATAAACCCCTTCTGCCTCCTTATATTGATATTGGTAATTTGTATCTTTCCATTTTTCCTGATGAGTCTGACTAGAGATTTATAAACTTCATTGATTTTTCATTATTCTTTCCACAACCTCCACTGTGCCAATTTAGAACATTATCATTTTATTGTGGCAGCCTCCTAAGAGGCCTTCATGCCCTGGCCTCCCACTCCAGTACCCTCTGCCAACTGCTGCCAAATGATGCTTCCTCAAAGGTCTCTTTCATCTGGGACTTTCACTGGATCTACATCACTTTTGAATAATTTCCAGACCCTTGCACTTGACACCCAAGGCTCTCCCCACCATCTGACAAGTATTCACATTTCCAGTCATCACCCACTTCTCCCCTGCACGAATCCTCCTCACATTTGTCATTGTCATTAAATTTAGGTGATTTCTCAGCAATGTGCTTCTATAACTCCTCAACTGCGGTTGATGCGGGACAAACACCAGACTCAGAGTCTGAAGACCAAGACTGGAAATGAGAATTATCCCATTATGGGCTATATGGCCCATTTTTCATCTGAAATATAGGATACTAATGCTTACTTGTGGAGTTATTCTTAATTCATACAGCAAGTACTTGTTGAAGGAATATGCCCTGAGGTTTACCTGCATACCTGCATGCATGTATGCACATAATTGTACTTGCATGGAAAGCAATGCTGCTGTTCAGCACAAAGGGATATGTCCTGAAGACAAATACAAAGAATAATAATAGATAGCATTTACTGAGTGTTCACTATACAGTTAACCCTTGAACAACAGGGTATTAAGGATGCTGACCTCTTGCACAATCAAATCCCCCACACATAAATTTGACTCCCAAAAGAATTAACTACCAATAGCCTACTGTTGACCAGAAGCCTTACTGACAGCATGAACAAGCCATCAACACATATTTTTGTATGTTATGTGTATTATATACTGTATTCTTACAGAAAAAGCAATTTAAAGAAACTATGAATAAAAGCATGAAGAAAATACATTTATAATACTGCATTATATTTTAAAAATCCACATAAGTGAACCTGTGCAGTCTAAACCTGTGTTGTTCAGTAGTCAACTGTATTTGTTGGCTGAGTGACTACTGTATTAGGCTCCAGGGCTATGGCAGTAAGCAGACAGACCAAACTTCCTGCCCTCTGGGAGTTTACATTTAATCCTTACATTCTAATCCTACATTTAATCTTCTGGAAATCTGGATTGTAGGCTGTATTCTTTTCATTTTTAATTACAAAACTGTAATTGTGGTAAAATATACATAACATAAAATTTACCATTTTAACCATTATAGATGGATATATATATAACCATCTGTAGAACTCTTTTCATTTTCCAATACTGCAACTCCGTACCCACTAAATATTCTCCCTGTCCCCCAGCCCCTGCCAACCACCATTCTACTTTCTGTCTCTGAATTTGACTAATCTAGGTACTTCATATAAATGGAATCACATAGTCTTTTTTGTAACTGGCTTATTTCACTTAGCATAATGTCCTCAAATTTCATCCATGTTGTAGCATATGTCAGAATTTCCTTTTTTATTAAGGCTGAATAATATACCACTGTACATTTCTTTTTTGAAAGCAAATCAATACATGTACATGATTTTTAAAAGTCAGCTAGTACTACTACCTCTGAATATGTAAATAATATGCTTTTATGTTAGTTTTTAACCTAGTAATATATTATGAAAGATAATTCAATCCTGCAGCACTCCAACCTTATACCTCTCCTTCTTGCATCCTTCTAATATAATTATATCACAATTTTTGGTTAAATCAATATTCAGAGTTTGCCTTATTGATTTTGCACACATGGTTCACTGCTGATGCTAAAGTTGTATTACTTTTCCTGTACAATTTTTTAAATCTTCCCTTGTATTAACAGCCTTGTTTTATCTCTTTTCTCCCATTTTCTTAGTTTTCCACATCCTTATGAATTCTCCCTAAACTTTTCAACAGAATGTAAAAAAAAATCTTCTGAATGCTATTTTCCACATGCAAGGCACTGGGTGACTCAGCCACTTAAGCATCCAACTCTTGATTTCAGCTCAGGTCATGATCTCACAGCATGGAGCTTGATGCAGGGCTGGATCCCACAACCCTAGGATCATGACCTGAGCCAACATCAAGAGTCAGAAGCTCAACTGACTAATCCACCCAGGCGCCCCTCTGGTTCACTTTTTAAACAGAAAAAGCATCCAGTCCCTGCCAGGTTATGGAAGATGTAGTCAGGTATCTGTATATAATGAGGAAGGGGTCTGTTTCTTATGTTCCCTTGTTCCCATTCTCATGTTCCTAGTATGATGCCTCACTCCCATCTTCTGCTGTAATTGCTACCTCCGATATCTGTTCTTTCCCTGGCCCTGGGTCTTCGATTGGATGACTCCTCTTTGGCATCCTTTGTGGTAGCACCTGCTATGCAGCTATCCCAGCTCTGCCAACTCTTCCATCCACTTGCTAATCTTCCAAAAATGTGTTGACATCTGTGGTCCACCATTGCCTCTTTTATATTCCTTTACTTTTATTTTAGTGAGGCTTGTTAAGGGAGCAGATATAAATGCATGTCTTCCATCTGCCACACTTAACCAGAAATCCAAAGCCTTCACTCTTAATTACCATGCTATATTGCCTCTCAAATGAGACAGTACCTCTGGGATCCTACAGCCCAATGAGGATGAAATGAGGTTACACATGTGAACATACTTTGTAAGCTCTAAAGAGCTCTGTGAATGAGCCAGTCTATGTTAAATTCCCCTACCAAAGTTCTCTCCTTCCTTCTCTCTGCTCTCTGATTCCTCCTCATCTCCAAGGTACAGCTCAAGCTTATCTCCTCCTTGGGGCCTTCCCTGACCAACCCAGCTAACAAGATGGCCCTGAGCCTTGGGCACTGAGCCACTACAGGATTCTCTGTGCACCTCCCCTAAGCAATGCTACTTTATTCCACTGTGTGCACAGAGCTAGTGGCCAAGATGCATAGTAAAATGTGGATCTTTCAGTGTACAACAAAAGAGCTTTCCTCCTCTCTCCAGGCAAGAGACACAGGCATGGCCAAACAAGGATGAGGTTTGGGGCAGGGGAGAAGTGTTTTGTTCCTTTGATATTGAGTTTAGGAGTCAAAGTAGCTTCCATTGCCTGCAATCTGAGCTGTAGCCACAGTCCTCCAGGTCTACCTCCTCCCTCTTGCCTCTTCTCCTCTCTCTAGGTGTCTCCTCCAGGCAGAGGGGGCAGTGGCTGCACCAACAAGTGTATGCCACTGGTCCAGAGGCCATGCCCTTTCACTCCTTCCCTCTCACCAGAGCTTTGATGTGGGTTCTGAGAGCTTCAGTTTCTATCTGCAGAGAGCTTAGGCGAGGGTGGTGGTGGAAAAGGGACTGGTCTCTGGCCAGAAATAGTTGGTCTTGACCTCAGAAATATCCTGACCAGCAGCATTGTTCACAATAGCTAAAATGTGATTAGTAAAATGTGTTGTATACCTGAATATTACTCAGCCTTAAAAGAGGAAATTCTGACATGCTACAACCTGGATGAATCTTGAAGACACGCTTAGTGAAATAAGCCAGCCATAGAAAGACAAATACTGTCTGATGCCACCCATATGAAGTGCCTAAATTAGTCACATTCAGAGACAAAAAGTGGAATGGTGGTTGGCAGGAGGTTGGGGGAGGGACAAATGGGAAGTTATTGTTTAATGAATACAGAGTTTCAGTTTTACAAGATGAAAAAGTTATGGAGATGGATGGTAGTAATGGTTGTACAACAATGTGAATGAACTCCATGCCACTGAACTGTACACTCAAAATGGTTAAAATGGTAAATTTTATGTTACATGTATTTTACCACAATATAATAAAAATGGCAAAAGAAGAGATCCCGATTATTTTCCAAGAAACAGATTCCGTCTGAGTCTTTAGGGAACATTCCATTGAAGTGAAATATACCATCTTGTGTTCCCTGACTGGTGTGATTATTATGAAGGAACCTGAGCTTTCCCTGAGGACTGCAGCTGCAAGGAGCTCTCTCAGGGTCACTATTTCTGTCCTGGAGTGCCTTGGAAATACACAGATGCACGCGCGCGCGCGCACACACACACACACACACACACATTCCCAGATTGCCTGGCACAACTCTGTGTGTAAGAGCAGCACTACCTAACCTATGTGTGTGTACTAGGGCAGAAATCCAATCCCTCTGCATTGTTCCCTGTCCTACCCAGACCCTTCATCTTGGAGACCCTTGAAGCAGAGATGGATTTGGCTGGAAATAGCCAGCAGGAGCAGCTAGGTGGGAGAATGGCCAAGAAGAGAAAGATAATAAGGAGATCATGTCACTGTGGTCTGCCTCCATCCTGCTACAGATCTGTAACCCTGGGAGTAGAAGGGTGTTCTTCCTGTCCCAGGGCTCAGGATCCCAATTCCCCACTTCTTTTCTGTCTGGAGCTTGATTTGTGGCTAGTCTGAATCGATATGAGCTGTTTAAGTATAAAACACATATCAGAATTTAAAGACAGTAGAAAAAAATTAAGAATGTAAAATATCTCATGGGAAAAATCTTTTTATATGAATTATCATGGGAAAAATGTTTTTATATGAATTATATGCTGAAAAGATAGCCTTTTGAATATGCTACTGGGTTAAATAAAATACATTAACATTAATTCCATCTGTTTCTTTTTACTTTATTTAATTACATTTGTAGTTTGCATTATATTTATGTTGGACAGCACTAACCTGCTGCCTGTCCTGATCCCAGACTGCTTGGCTGGGCCCTGATCCACTACTTGGATCTTATAATTCCTTTCCACAGAAATGGGACCTTTGTCACTGTGGGGGTCCCTTGCTGAATGGACTAACCAATGGAATAATGCTGTATGCACCTGACGTGGACATCACCTCCCGCCTGGACTCCTCCCCACTGTTCCTTCTAGCAAGAGCATGCCCTCTCCTTCTCCCCAGTGTCCATTCTGCCTGAAGTCTGAGCACATGCTGGGTCTCCGGCTAGACCCAGGAAGCCCCCGACACGCTGGGCTCACACCATCTGCCAGGAGAAGGCCAAGTGGCCACGAACACTATGTCTTTTTCTTATTTTTTCCCCCTTCCTTCTTATCCGCCCTTTCCTCCCCCCACCGGTTCTTCTCTTTTTTAAAAGTCTAATTCTGAGCAGCCGGCTCTGTTCAGCCTGACTGGTTTGTTATGGCTTATAATCTGCGCCAGGATTAATTAGCTAATTACTGACAAACGTCCGCTGGCAAGATTCTGCTCCAGCTTGTCAGCTTGAAGTGTTTAATTATTTTAATCATTTACTTTCATCTTCAAAATTTATGCTGCCAAGAGAGTTGCAGGGCATCTTTTAATTATGATTTGGGGTTTCTGCTGGGCTGTGTTCTGTTCCTGGGGATAGGGGATATTATTTTTTACTAGTCTTCCACCAAGGCCTGAACACCCTTCTACTCCCAGGGCCCAGCATCGTGCTCTGTGGATTGGAGATGAAGAGAGAGCCCAGATCTGCTCTGGACATTGCCTCTTCTCCGCCTCCATGGTATGCATTGGAGCATGATATGAATTTGCATTTTGTGAGTACCTATTATGTGCTGGACATCATGCTACATATTTATCGATATTGTTTCATGCTTGTGAGTATTCATAAACACAAAGAGTATGGAAACAGCCTGAGAATGGAACAGAGTGGCCTAGGGTGATCAGTGGTGAGGAGAAACATAAGGAATGAGCTTATTTTATTCGTCTATGGAATAATTTACTTACAGTCAAGTGAGGTCACCTAAAATATAAAGCTCTGTGGTGTCACATATGTGTACACCACCACCTAGATCCATGTACCCCAGAAACTCCTCTATGCCCCTCCAGATCAATACCTCCCAAAGGTAACCACTTCTAACTTGTATCACAATAGATTCATTTTGTCTTGTCTTCACTGTCATATAAATGAAATTATATGGTAAGTCCTCTTTTACGTATGACTTCTTTCACTATGCATTTTGTGTGGAAGGTTCTTTAGTATAAATCATAGTTCCTGCCCAAGGCTTTGGTTTGGGTCCAGGAGAGATATTTAACCGAAGTCTTTAGAGAGACTTGGCCATGGCTTCATTTCTTATTAGCATTGTCCCGAAAGTGAATTTGGTTATTATTTTTCTCCTTCATTCCCTCTTCTTCTCTACTTCCTCTTCTGTCTTCTCTTCCTGCCCCTCTCTCTTCTCTTCTCCTCCCCCTGCCCATAGACACATTTATCACCATGTCCTATTAGAAAGTTATTTCTGAGCATCAGTCTATGCCATTCTGGATGCAAAGGTTAGGTGTTTCTCAATGAGACATGGTTGTCAGAGGGGGATTGTGAAGCACAAAAGATTGTGTCCCCTGTTACAGGTTGGATGGGTTGGATTCCATTCTCCAAAAAAGACATGTTAGAATCCTAGCCCCCAGTACCTGGTAATGTGACCTTATCTGAGGTAAGGTCTTTACAGAAGTAATCCAGTTTAAATGAGGTCATTAAGGTGGGTCCTAATCTGATATGACTACTGTCCTCATAAAAGGGGGAAATTCAAACACAGACACACACATCGACATCCCCCTGTGAAGATGAAGGTATAGATGGGGGTGATATTTGTACAAGTCAAGAAATACCAAAGATGGCTAACAATCCACCAGAAGTTGGGAGAAAGGCCTGGAACAGACTCTTCTTCACATCCCTCAGAAGGAATCAACCCTGGAGACATCCTGATCTCAGACTTCTGGCCTCCAGATCTGTGCAACAAATTCTGCTCTTGAAGCCACTTTGTTGTACTTTGCTATGGTAGCCCTAGCAAACTAATCCAGCCCCAAAGAGAGCTCTGGTTGGTCTTTCTGAATCTGTGTCATGGGACCAAGAGCAACCTCTACAGGATCTTCTCTGCTGGAGCCACCAAGGGTTAACCCAGCCCCGGTCTGGGAGGACTGAGGCGACAGCTCAGAGCTAAGAGACTAAGGAGAAGAGAAAGATCAGTTTAATGAGCTCAGTAATGCCATTAATGAAGACCAGGCAACATCCAGGGGGCTTCTGTGACGGCCTCCACCAGGGCAAGACAAGCTGAAGGATGCCATGAACCTGGCCATGGCAGACTCTGATGTGATGTGATCTGTCCTCTTTATGCCTGGGTTGGGGATGGGGGTGGACACAGAGAGTCTTTGTCCAGTGACCAAGATGGCATGAGACTCCCCGCCCCCCCCCCCCGCCCCGGACTCAGGTGTGATTCTGTACGTGGCATCATACTTTCTAACACACAGTGCATACCTGAACACACCCTCACACATGCCTGCACATAACGGCCAGCTTCGGCAAAGGCGCTCTGCTCTCTGTGTTTCCCTTCTCCCACTCACTCCCACCCTTGATGTTCCATCTGGAACAGTTTGCATCACGGTAATGCAGTTGGGCATCTGGCTAGTCTGTCTGGCAAATGCATAGAGAAACTTCTGCCCAAATCCTACAAAACCTTCTTTCCCTGTTATTTCATGGGAATAACCAACCTACCCCCCCCCAACTCTCATCCCGCCTCCATCCAAGGGTCCCATCCCTAAGGTCAGAGTCAGGTCTTACTGCCTCTCCCAGAGCCAAAGATTGCCTAACAAGCCCCCTCCTCACCTATAACCAAGGGCTCTCCCTAACCTGTCCCTGGAAGCTCATGTGGAGCCTGGGTCCCTGTCTCAGTCTGTATCTCCTATGACTAACTAGTTTATGGTGACTTTCGTGCTGACAGGACATGGAGTGGATCTCCCACCATTGTCTATCTGATAATCTCAATCATAGGTGAATCTCAGTCACAGATGAGCATAAGACCTGTGCCTGGGGGGCTTATAATGAAGTAAGGAGCAAGGAGAGAAACAGGATGGGACCTGGGCTCTAGCCCTGGTTCTGCCTTTAGGACAAGCCACAAGCCACTCTTTTGCTAAGTCTGTTTCCTCATCTGAAAAATGGGAACAGTAATCTCTACTGTACAGAATTATGCAGGTTAAGTAAGGATATAAGATGTAAACTGCATGTGGTATAAGCATACAGCCCTAAAAAGGAAGGAAACTTTGACACATGTTACAACATAAATGAACCTTGAGGACATAAGGATAAGTGAAATAAACAAGTCATGAAAGGACAAATACTGCATGATTCTACTTATATGAGGTCCTAGAGTAGTCAAATCCGTACAGACAGAATGTAGAATGGTGGCTGTCAGAGGCTGTGAGGAGAGGGGAACAGGAGTTATTATTTCATGGGCACAGAGGTGTGTCTGCAAGGTGAAGAATTCTGGAGCTGGAGGGTAGTAACAGCTACACAACAATGTGAATGTACCTAACATGAATGTGCTCAACAAAGTGAACGTGAGAAGGGTCGAAGGGTTGGGGGTGGACATCGAATAGGAACGGGACAGATGTTTCCAGATTCCAAGTGAGAGATATCCAGGCGGGAGACAGAGACCAGGGAGTTGGAAGAACATGACTTGGATAGAGATGAGATTTATAGATAGGAAAAGCAGATTGGAGTCCATTCCAGCATTTACTGTTTTTAATTTAAATTTTTAAAAAATTTTTAACGTTTATTTATTTTTTGAGAGACAGACACAGAGCATGAGTTGGGGAGGGGACAGAGAGAGAGGGGGAGTCACAGATTCCCAAGCAGGCTCCAGGCTCCGCGAGCTGTCAGCACAGAACCCAACACAGGGCTGGAACTCATGAACCACGAGATCATGACCTGAGCCGAAGTCGGATGCTTAACCGACTAAGCCACCCAGGTGCCCCTGTTTTTAATTTAATTTTAATTTTAATTTTGTATTTTAGAGACAGAGAGTGAGAGCATGTGCACAAGCAGGGGAGAGACAGGGGGAGGAAGAGAGAGAATCGCAAGCAGCCTCCATGCCTAGCACAGAGCCTGACACGGGGCTCAATCTCACAACTGTGAGATCATGATCTCGAGATCATGACCTGAGCTGAAATCAAGAGTTGGCAGTTCAACCGACTGAGCCACCAAGTTTCCCCACCCTAGCATTTAAAGGGTGGCTGGAGGGGCATCTGGATGGGTCAGTTGGTAGAACATGCAACTCTTGATCTCAGGGTTGTGGGTTCAAGCCCCATGATGGGCATGGAGCCTATATACATACACACATAAAGTAAAATAAATAAAGGGGGAGTGGAGAAAGAGAAGCAAAGGACCAAGAATGAGGTATCACAAAGGAGGAAAGAAGATGAACATAGAGTGTTGTTTTTCACTTTTCCTTAAAAGTAGTTTCACATGCAACATGGAGCCCAACACAGGACCTGAACTCACAACGTTGAGTTCAAGAGTCAGATGCTTAACCCACTTAGCCACTCAGCCTCCCCAAGCATAGAGTGTCATCACAACACAAGGGAGGAGGATATGGTCTCAGAAGAAAGGCAAGGTCCACAGTGTCAAATGTTTTAGATGGGTGGTGAGAAAGGCCACTGGGATTGGCATTCATATTTATTGGTAGCTCTATCAAGAGTGGTGGGGCAGAAGCCAGATTGCAGTGTTTTGAAAGATAATGGAAGGGAAGGAAGTATATCCACTGATCACAACTATTCTTCCAAGAATTTTGGAAGTGAATGGAAGGAGAAGATTTGAATGATGGTTTGAGGTAAGCCCATTTTGGAAGGGAGAAGACCTAAGCAAGTTTATAGGCAAAAGAAGGAGCCAGTAGATTGGGAGACAATGAAGATGCAAATTGAAGATACAGAAGAGTGAAGGGGTGACTAAGAGCTCATTATGTCCAGGCTCCCTCTGAGCATCCCCTGTCCCTGTCCTGTGTGCAGTCAGAGAGCCCAGACCGACCCAGGCTCTACCTGTGCTGACAAAGGGGACCCCTTTGCCCTTTCACATGGGCAGATGTGGGTATGCTGACACTGAGATTAACCACACATACTCTCATTCCCATCCCCAGCCTCAATATACCCTTTCCAACACACTAGACACATAGAACACATTGTTAATTTAAGCACAATTTTTATAGAATATTCCATCTTATGTTCTTCACAAGGTTGTGAAAAGCATAATGAAATGAAAAGCATATCTAAATGCTCTGTAAAATATGAATAACACAAATACAGAAAAACCTTGGTTTGCGAGCATAATTTGTTCCAGAAACATGCTTGTAATCCAAAGCACTCATATATCAAAGTGAATTTCAAGAACCATTGGCTTAGTTGTGATCATGTGACATTCAACGTCACATATTACTCATATTGCAAGACAACGCTCGTTTATCAAGTTGAAGTTTATTAGAAACGTTTGCTCATCTTGCAGAACACTCACAGAACAAGTTACTCACAATCCAAGGCTTTACTGTATTAGGTATTGTTACTATAATTATTGATAAACACGTTCATACAAATACACCTACACATAAGCCCCAAATGCAGAGACCTTCATACATCAACCTTGCACACACAGATTCACACACAAGCTCACATTGTTTGAATGGTGCCTATCTCTTCACACTGGCCCACGAGTCCACTAAGACACATTCACACACTCCTCTGTAGACCTACACAAATATGTATGGGTTAAAACACACGCACAGACGGGGCGCCTGGGTGGCACAGTCGGTTAAGCGTCCGACTTCAGCCAGGTCACGATCTCGCGGTCCGTGAGTTCGAGCCCCGCGTCAGGCTCTGGGCTGATGGCTCAGAGCCTGGAGCCTGTTTCCGATTCTGTGTCTCCCTCTCTCTCTGCCCCTCCCCCGTTCATGCTCTGTCTCTCTCTGTCCCAAAAATAAATAAACGTTGAAAAAAAAAAAAAACACGCACAGTCTACCACATTACCATATAAATCTACACATGTCCAAGTTCATAAGCACACTTTCACTGAAAAGGACACTCATGTACTCCCATTTAGGCTCACATACGTGCAGGTAAATTTGTGCACACACACTCACAGAGGACCACATGGCTGCACAAAATTAAGCTGAAAGTCTTCCAGCCTGAGGAGAGTTGACTCGACATCGATGAGCCAGGGAGGACGTGATTTTGCCAACCTGTAGATTTGTGCCAAGACATTTGTATCATCAGAGATGATGAACCTATCTGTCTTGTGCCAAGGCAGGGAAGCAGAGAGAGAGAGAGAGAGAGAGAGAGAGAGAGAAGGTTTGGAAGAACAGAACTCTTCCCTCTCTCTCTTTGTCTACCTCTTTTTAGATGCCCAAGGGTCCCAACTCCCATACTTCTGGGCAGAAGCTGGGGATCCTCAGAGCCACAGTTCCTGTCCTTGGAGAGCCCCCATCCCCCATGCCAATGCCACAGTCATCAGATACATCTCATAGGATGTCTGCACAAACTCAGTTGCCCCAAGCCTCTTCTCTCCTGGTTTCACTACTGCATCCCCAGCAGGTGAGCAGTGTGCAGATGGACCTCCACTTGGGTGATGAAAAAATGGAGTGAGAGAAAGGAGGAACTCTATCCAGGAAGTGGCACATGTTTGTTTCATCAGGGCCTCAGCCCTGGCACATAGGCCTTTTCACAAACCTCCAACCAGTTCCCAGCCTTTCCTTAAACAGCTGCTTTAATCCCTCTTGTCTAACTCACATTTCCACCACCTCCTGGCTTCACTCTCAGCACATAATTTTGCCCCTTTCTTTACAGAGAACATACATAGTTTAGAGACCATCAGAAGCAGACACTTTTAGCTTCCTGAACATTCCCCAGTAGAAACCTCCTCAAATTTGTTCTCATTCTTACGACAGGTCCACAACTAACTGCTCACTGATGCTCTGCATCCCACCCCTCCCATCTTTTCTAGAACCTTTCTCCATCACCTATTCCCTACCTCCTATATCTTCAGTCTCTTGTTCTCCACTAGATCCTTCCCCTTGCATTTAAATATGCTCATATCCCTCCCATCTTAAAAACAAGTTATTCTTCTATAAAACACTTCCTTCTATCTGCCATTCTGTCTCTCTCTCTCAATTCATTGCCAGTTTTCTTTGAAAAGTTGTGTCCTCTCACTCTATCCTCTATCCTCTTCTTATGGCCCTGCATTTCCCAAATCACTACAATATCTTCTATACTCCACCCACCCCCACTCCACCCACACACAGCTGCCCACCAAGGGTACCAGCCATGTCTTTTGAACTGACTTCCCAGTCACTATAGTTGGAAGCCTTTGGCAGCCTTGGATATTATTGACCAGTCCTTCCTTGGGACTCTCTCCCCCAGTTGTCTTCTCTCTTGGCAAGTTTTGACTCTTTCATCTTCCTCTCACCTCTCTGGCCACTTCTCATTGGCTTCTTCCTCCTCTGTCTTATTCTTCAACTTTCCATGCCCAATCAATATTAATTCTGTAACTTCTACCCCCTAAAGATCTCTAAAGGAAGAGAAGTCTACTTCTCTTTTCGCCAAGTGAACCTATCAGCTTTAATCTTGATTCAAACAACACCCTCCTAACTAGATTCCCTGGATCCATTCTTGCCTTTCTTAACTTACTATGTACACCTCATTTGTGTTATCCTTTTAAAATACAAATATGATTATATCATTCTACTACATAATATCCCTCATTGGCCTCTCATTGCCTATACGATAAAAATCCAAACACTGAAAGAAGTCTTAACAAGGCCTATGTTCAGATCCCACTCCCACCTTCTCCTGTAGCCTCACCTCTCACACCTGCCCCCTTGCCCTCTACATGCCTTTTCTATTTGGCTAAGCCCTTTTAAGATCCTCAAATACAGGATGCTATCTTTTGCCTTTAGGAATTTGAACATGGTATTATCTCTGTCTAGAACACTTCCCTACCTTCACTCCCTCCCTTTTCCTAAATAACTTGTCCTTCAGGGCTCAACTCCACCATTGGCTCTACCTTAAACCCTCCCGACTCCATCCATCCTTTCATTCATCTGTTCATTTATTACCTGTATGTAAACTCTAAGACCCTCAAGGAGAATTCCCATTCCACCCATGGACCTGCTAGGAAAAAGAAAATGAGGGAAGAGGACTGTAGGGTCCTAAGTACTTGATGGGAGGCAAAACTACTGAGAAAGAGGGTTCACTGAGCACAGAATGGCAATACATAGAAAAATAAAAGTCAATATTGAGAACTATGAGATTTCTCCCATGTATGTTTCAGTTAAAGTTTCCTCTCTGAGCATAATGAACTTACAAAGGGACAGAGAGGGAACTCTATATGACCAGGAAAACCAGTTTCATTACATATAATATTTATTGGGCACTACAGGCACTAGATAATCTACCACAATCCTTGTGACAAGATAAGTATTATGATTCCCATTTTGCAGATGAGGAAAATAAGATCCAGAATAGTTGGGTTATTTGTCCAAAGTCTCACAGCAAATTCATGGCAGAGTCAGAGTCAGACCTCCTAAGTCTATCTGAACCCAAAGCCAATTGTCGGTCTTGGCATTCTCCTGCCCAGGGAGTGGGTTTCAAGGGAGGTTCAAATACACCAAGGAGATGGGGAGCCCATCAGTAGTTTCCACATTTAATGCCCCCATGACACCCATCCTATGTGTGCTGACAGTTTGACAACTTACACAGCAGCTGGTTTGCTCGGAGGAGATCTCTGTTAATTAAAATAGCACAAAGGGAGAGCAGCGCACAAACCATGTCAGTGGGTAATTAATGCAAAGGAGGGCCCAAGAGTGCAGAAATGCTCAGCCTCTACCTGACAGAGCCCAGCTTCACTCATTGCCCCCAGCTCAAAGTTGCCACTTTGTTCCTCTGGCCACGAGCTGCTACCTGCCTCCTACTCCATTGATGGGGGTGGAGGACCTGTCCCCTGGGCCAGAACCTGGGCTACTATTCTTACAGGGTCCTGGCCCTCTCAACCTCCTCTGAACTGTTCATCTCTCCCAGGGATCCAGGAGGACAGGATGAATCAGAGATATGCCATCCATAGCCCAGGGCTTTGGGACATCATCTCTAAGAAAGAGTTAGTGTCTGCCTGCCCCTAGTTCCATCAAGCGGACCACTGCCTTATCTCTCAGGGCAGGGGCCTCGAATTATCCCGCCTCAGTATCTGGTGTATTGGGATGAACTGAACCTGATGCCACCATGGCCTCTGCCTAGGGCTTGAGCTTGCTTCCCTGATGGACCTAGTGCCTGGTCCTCAATCTCATGGCTCTGCTGGATCCTGACCTCCTTCCTGGTCTTTCACTCATTTCATTATCATCGTATCTCCAGCAGGTATACTGCAAAAGTGCATTTCTCCGTTGTACAAATGAACAAACTGAAGTTCAGAGTAGCAAAGTAGCTTGTCCAAGGACAAGAGAAGCTTTCCTTTCTCTGTTCATAGGAAGGCATTCTGGCCATGGGTTTAGCTACCCCCTGCTTTTCGGTTTTTAATAAACTTTTTATAGGGGCCCCTGGGTGGCTCAGTCAGTTGGGCGTCTGACTTTGGCTCAGGTCATGATCTCACAGCTTGTGGGTTTGAGCACCGTGTTGGGCTCTGTGCTGACAGCTCGGAGCCTGGAGCCTGCTTTGGATTCTGTGTCTCCCTCTCTCTCTGACCCTCTCCCGCTCATGCTCTGTCTCTGTCTCTCTCAAAAAATAAACATTAAAATAAATAAATAAATAAATAAACTTTTTATTTTTAAATGACTTTAGATTTACACACATGTTACAAAGATGCTACAGAGAATTCCTGTACACCCCTCACTCAACTTCCCATTGCTAACATGTTATATTGCCAAGGCCTATTTGTCAAAACTAAGAAACTTACATTGTATACCTACCTTTGAATCAGGCATTTTTTTTCTCCCTGATAGAGGAGCCATAAATTTCTCTCTCATCCATCCACAGGCCGAGAGTGTAGATACTCACAATGTGACCCCTTCGATTCTAGTGTCACTCCCGGGCACCTCTACCTTGCTCCCCGCAAAGAAAGCCAAAAGAACCATCAAGGAAGTACAGCTATAGGACCAGAGGCCCAAACTCCCAGGCAGTGTCCTTCAGGTGCCCCACACATCAAGCCCCTCTTTCCATTAGCTTCCAAAGTTACCTTTTGCCCACAAACACCCTCTCCTTGCTAATCTCTTCACTAACTCTGCCATTAGTCCTTGTGGGTATCCATCCAGTGCCAACTTCATCCTCAAAGCTCTCAATCAGATTCAATTCAGCAAGTATCTATTAGCAGTGCAGAAACAAATCCAGTCCAGCCCCTGAACTTGGGCAGCTCCTGGTATTTTGAGGAAAATAGACACTTCTGTCCATGATTAAAACATCATGTGGTAAGTACACAGTAGTTAAGAGCTTGAGGTCTTCAATCACTGTGGGTGACATTAGTTTCCATGAACATCAGTTGTCTGAATTCTAAAATAAGGATAAGAGTAGAACCTACATCATAAAGTGTTCATGATCAACTAATTAAAAAAAAAAAAAACCTGTCACTTATTAAGTCTGTCACTATCTGACAGGCACCTTGCCAGTTGTTTCGCCTTGTTTAAGTCAAGGCTTACAAGTAAAAGTTCCCTTGCCTTTACAGTCAAAGCTAGGGATGATGGTGGCCTGAATCAAGGCAATGACTTGGAGAAGACATGATTAAAGAAACATTTTAGAAGTCAGTAAATGACTGGATTTGGGGAGACTGAGTAGGTACTAGTGACATTCATTGTGAGAGGGGAACTGGAGGAGGAACAGGTTTGGAGAAGGTGGTGAATTTAGTTTGAGCATGATGCATTGAAGGAGTCTTTGGAACATTTAAATGGAGATGCCCATCCGTTGCATATATGGGCTCAAAGTCAAGAACAGAAATAGAATCTTCTGAAGCATCTGTTAATAGATGATAGTTGAAAGCATTTGTGTAGATATAATTGCCCGAGTAAAAAAAAAAAAAAAAGGACAGAATTCAAGGTAACAACAATATTTAAGGGGTGAATAGAGAAGGAGAAATCTGTACAGGAAATGGAATCTTTTTTTAACATTTAGAAACATTTTAACATTTAGAACATTACTGTCTCTTACATCCTACACCTCCTCTGGATTTAATGTCTTTCTTAGTGATATACAACCTTTAATAATCCTTTTAGCAAAAACTGTTTTTGCCTTTATGTGGCTGAAATCAATTTGTTTTGCCATTAACTTTCTGTGATAAGTCAGTCAGGTATAGAACTTTAAGTAGATAGTTATTTTTTTCTCATACTTTGATGATATTATTCTATTGCCTTCTAGCATCTATTGTTGCTACTGAGAAGTCTCAATAGAGACTATTGGTCTGATTGCAATTCCTTTTTATGTAATATATCTTCTCTTTTAGGTAGTTTTTAAGATTTTCTATTTTTCCTTAATGTTCTGTAGTTTCACTGTTATGTACAAGCTGTGACTCTATATTAATTTATGCTGCTTGGGACACTATGTTTATTTTCAATCTGAGAATTCATATCGTTCATCAGTTCTAGAGAATTATTATCCAATATCTCTCCTAATATTGTCTTTCCCTCATTCTCACAGCTCTCTCCTTCTGGAATTCCTATGAGATGTATTTTGAAGCTTACAATACCACTATTTGAGTCTGTGTTTTTCCCCCCAGATCTTTTTTTTTTTTTTAATTTATTTATTTTGAGGGAGAGAGAGAGAGCAGGAGCAGGGGAGGGGCAGAGAGAGAGAATCTCAAGCAGGCTCCACGATATCAGCACAGAGCCCAACATGGGGCTCGATCTCACAAACCATAAGATCATGACCTGAGCCAAAATCAACAGCTGGCTGCTTAACCAACTGAGCCATGCAGGTGTCCCTCCCCCCAGATCTTTATGTTGTAATAGATCCCAGGTTATTTCCAATGATCTATATATTAAAATTCAACAAATTTCTCTTCAGTTATGTCTAGTTAACTGTTTAAATCATCCACTGAATTATTTTTTTAATTTTTAAATTTTTTTAAGTAAGCTCTGTGCCCAGTGTGGGGTTCAAACTCACAACCCAGAGATCAAGAGTCACATGCTCTACCAACTGAGTAAGCCAGGCACCCCCTCCACTGAATTATTTTTTTCAAAGACTACAATTTTTATGTTTAGAATTGTATTTCGGGGTGCCTGGGTAGCTCAGTCAGTTAGGTGTCAGACTTCAGCTCAGGTCATGATCTCACAGTCCTGGATTTCAAGCCCCACATCGTGCTCTGTGCTGACAGCTCAGAGCCTGGAGTCTGCTTCGGATTCTGTGTCTCCCTCTCTCTCTGCCCCTCCTTGGCTTGTGCTCTCTCTCTCTCTCTCTCTCTCTCTCTCTCAAAAATAAACATTAAAAATTTTTTTAAAGAATTGTATTTCAAATTCACCTAGTAATTTTTTAATGGTACCTTATTTATGCCTTATGTACTTTGTTATTTTCTTTCTCTCCTTGGCCATTTTATACTCCACTAGATTATCATCTATTCTTTGCAGGTTATCTCTTCTGCTATTTGATTTCCTTATTTGTTTTGTAATTTTTATTTGTGAACATATCTTCTGGGAAATTTTCATTCATAGGATTCTATCAGTGCCCTGGGTTGTGCAGTAGATTGTGGATTGCCTCTGGCCCACGCAGTTTGCTGGCTCAGGATCAATTTTTATCTTAGGTGGGGGCTGCTTTGAGGTTGAGATTTCTATATCATAAATAGAAAGGTAGTGCATAAAAAGAAAGGTAGTGCAGAATCACAGCCTTCTACTCACATATTGATCAGGCCAGAGGGTCAGATTTCTCAGGGTTGACATAAGCACTTCTAGTCTAGACTAAGTGGCCTATTTCCACTTCTGTCCGTATTCTCCAGGAAATGAACCAGGAAAGAGTTCCATAGATCTAAATTAACAGACAATACAGCCCTTTCCTACCTCCATCTTTATGCTAGGAGCCTAATTTTATCCTGTAGTCTTAACTCCAGCTGGCATCTAGTATTAAAAGCCCAGCCCCAAAGTTTAGATCTCAACCCCATCATGGGCTACATGGCCTTAGCTCCCACTCACACTAAAGAAATCCATAGTGTTGTTTCGACATTTGGAATTTTCCCTTCGTTGCTTTCAAGCTCAGATACACTTTTTTTTTTTAATTGGAAGGAAAAAACCTAGAACTTTCTATCTCTCATTTCTATGTATTTGGATAAAATTCTAGCTCAGTCTGACATCTCAAATAGAAATGCTGAAATTCTATGAAGAAATTATAACAAAGGTTTGACAATAACATGGAGACAATTATGTCTCAGAAGACAACAGAGAAAAAAAGTTTGAAGAAAGGGAATCAAGTGTATCATACCAAATATTGTATGTGGACAAGTGAAATAAGAATGGAATGGATACCATTAAATGTAAAGCATGGAGGCTATTGACTACCCTCTGAGAGTGTTTCATGGGGCAGTGGGAAACAGAAGACTAATTGTAGTGAACTAAAGAGTAAAAGGGGGGAAATAGAGAGAGGAGATAGAAGGTTCTCCTTCTGAAGTGGGACTTTGCAGAGAGGAGACTGGGCTGGTGATAGTGGGACAAGGGGTTGGAGTTAGGTATTTGTGGGCTAAGGGAAGGAAACAGTGAAGGCAGAAGAGCAAGAAGACTAGGAAAGAAAAGATGTTTCACAAAGGCTAAAAAAGGCAGGGTTCAAACTCACAGTCATCCACAATGACATATCACTTCACACCTGTTGGTGATAATGGCTATTGACAAAGGCTATCATCAAAACAAGAAATAGTAAGTGTAGGTGAGGATAGGGAAAAAGGGAACACTTGTGTACTGTTGTCAGGAAAGTAAATTGGTGCAGTCACTATGGAAAACATCATGAATTTTCCTCAAACAATTAAAAATAGAGTTGCCATATGATCCAGCAATTCCACTTTGGGGTATTTTATCCAAAGAAAACAAAAACACTAATTCAAAAAGATGTATACTCCTTCATGTTCATTGCAGCATCATTTACCATAGCCAAGACATGGAAATAACCTAAGTGTCCTTTGATTGACAAATGGATAAAGATGTTGTGGTATACACACACACACACACACACACACACACACACACACACACACAATGAAATACTACTCAGCCACAAAAAAGAATGGGCCTCACTATTTGCAATAGCAGGGATTGACCTTGAGGACATTATACTAAGTAAAATGAGTCAGATGGAGAGAGACAAATACCGTGTGACTTCACTTATATGTGGAATCTAAAAACAAAACACACACACAAACAAAACAAAAACAAAACCAAGCTCACAAATACAGGAATGGACTGGTGGTTGCCAGAGGAGTGGAGGAATGGAGTAGAGGTGAAATGGATAAAGGGGAACACAGGGATGGCTTAGTGGCTCAGTCGGTTAAAAGCATCCAACTCTTGATGAATTTCAGCTCAGGTCATGATCTTACAACTTGTGAGATTGAGCCCTGCATTCAGCTCTATGCTGACAGTGTGGAGCCTGCTTGGAATTCTCTCTCTCTGCTCCTCGCACACACTCTTTCTCTCTCTCTCAAAATAAATAAATAAACACTTAAAAGAAAAAGAAAACTGGATGAAGGGGAACAAATGGTACAAACTTCCAGTTATAAAATAAACAAGTAATGGAAATGTAATGTACAACATGGTGACTATAGTTAACAATGCCATATTGCATATTTGAAATTACTAAGAGAGTAAGTCTTAAAAGTTCTCATCACAAGAAAAAAATCTGTAACATGTATGCTGACAGATAGTAACTAGTCTTATTATGGTCATAATTTTGCAGTATATACAAATACCGAGTTATTATGCTGTACTCTTGTAACCAATATAATACTATATGTCAATTATACCTCAATTATAACAATAACAATAATAATGAAAGCAAAGTAGTTGTTGGCCTTTCCCAGAAGGTGAAATCAGAATTGAGAGAGAAAGATGGGAGAGCAGAGATCATTTGAGTTGGGGGTGGAGGGGCAGGTTGAGGGGGTTCATATCCACAGCTAAGTGGAGTCAGTAGCTTGGCCCTGGTTGAAGCAGAAGCAGAATAGGTAGGGCTTGAACAAGTCTGAGCATGTGGGATGAGGTGGGGATAAGAGAGGCAGCATCACTGAATGCCCCTCAAGGGCAGAAAGGCCCTGCGATCCCCCTATCACAACCCTCAGCAGGCCAGCCTGCAGTGGGTATTAGTCAGGCAGATGCTGCAGAAGGCCAAGGGTAAGGGAATTTGGGTGCTGGTGAGAAGGTAGGGCCGGCACAGGCGGGGCTGGGTGGAGGAAGGGTTCAGAGAGAGAGAAAGAGAAGTGGGTAGGTACAGGGCGCCTGGCTGGCTCAGTCTGACTCATGGTTTTGCGGGTTTGAGTCCCACATCGGGCTCTGCGCTGGCAGCACGGAGTCTGCTTGGGATTCTCTCCCTCTCTCTCTATCCCTCCCCTACTCACATGGTCTCTGTCTCTCTCAAAACAAATAAATAAATAAATTTTTAAAAAATTTTTTTTAACCTTTATTTATTTTTGAGACAGAGAGAGACAGAGCAGGAACGGGGGAGGGTCAGAGAGAGAGGGAGACACAGAATCTGAAACAGGCTCCAGGCTCTGAGCCATCAGCACTGAGCCATCAGCACAGAGCCCGACGCGGGGCTTGAACTCACGAATCGCGAGATCATGACCTGAGCCGAAGTCGGATGCTTAACTGACTGAGCCACCCAGGCGCCCCAATAAATAAATTTTAAAAATTAAAAAAAAAAAGAAGTGGGTAGGTAAACCATCCTTGGACAGAGAGTGGAAGCAAGAGTGCAAGAACTGTGTGAAAGTAAACATTTCCAAAAGTGCAGCTTGGAAATTTTTCATATATGTAAATTGTTTTGTCATTCTCTTTGGGGCTTGATCAGTAGACGAAGAATGAATGAATGCATAGATGAATGAGTGAATGACAACTAATAGATTAAAGGAAAACAGAAAGAGAGAGAAGTTGGAGAGAGAGACAGGCAGGGGGCAGACAGCTAGGTGACTAGATGAGTATAAAATAGCTGGACTGGGTGCCCAGGTGGCTTGGTAGGTTAAGCATCCCGCTTCGGCTCAGGTCATGATCTCACAATTCATGAGTTTGAGCCCAGCATCAGGCTCTGTGCTGACAGCTCAGAGCGTGGAACCTGCTTCGGATTGTGACTCCCTCTCTTTCTGTTTCTCTCTCTCTAAAATAAATAAACATTAAAAAAAAAAAGAAGAAATGTTAAATAAATAAATAAACAAACAAACAAACAAATAAAAAAGCTGGACTGATAGGTTCATTCTCCTCCCTAAACTCAACCTTTCTAGACTGGGTTATGTTCTCTGTACTCCTCCTCTTTTTCCTTCCTCTCTCTCATCCTGCTGTTATCTTGGGGCTCAGTGCCAAGGTTGGAGGGAGCTGGGGAGTTACTTTGTAAAGGGCTGCTTCTGAGGGCTGGCACTAGGGTGGGGCACTGGGGCTGGAGGGGGCAGCTTTGGGGATGTAGTGGGGGAGTGGTTTGCAACTGAAGCTAAGCGGGGAGGGGCAGGGAGAGGGGACGCAGAGGTGCCCCAGGCATGGAAGCTGCAGAGGTGTCAGAGACGGAGATTTAATGACAACCCCGGGGTCCACCTGCACAGACGAGAAGGGCTGGGAGGTGGGAGCTGTGGGAAAATTGGAAAAAGGACACGTTCATTTTTCAGCACAGGTCTCTCTCCTTACACACACACACACACACACACACACACACACACACACACACCTTTAATAAAGAGCCAGAGGCTTGCTCTGTGCTGGCTCTCACTCCATTTACACAAAAGACCCCCAGGAAACAGGTTGTAAAGAGGGATAAAGAGAGTCCTGAGAAGGAATGGGGTTGCTTTCTCCCCTGGGCTTTGCCCCTGTCCACGCACCTGCAACACCTGATTTAAGCTGTCCGCATTTTTGCTTGTAGATTTTTTTTGCAGTGTGTATAATATCATTATTTTATTGGTCACCAACCACAAGTAATTCATTTTTCAATCATGACTTGTAAAGCACATCACCTACAGAGTTAGTTTCACTCCTAAGCTCTGATGGTCGTAACTTATGCCACTTGCTTGTGATGCTGCTGATTATGGATTGCATGAGGCCACTTGGCTCTGATGAACCCCTGGCAGTGGTCAGCGACAGATGCACAAGAATGGAGCTCATGGCAATCACTTTTGTTTGTTCACTTTTGCGTGTATGGTAAAATATGCATAACAAAAAATTTACCATCTTAACTACTTTTAAGGGTACAGTTCTGTGGCATTAAGTACATTCCCTCTGTTGTGCAACCATCACCACCATCCACCTCTAGAACTCTCTTTTCATCTTGCAAAATAAAACCCTATACTCATTAAATAATAACTCCCCATTTCTCTCTCTCCCCCAGTCTCTGGCAACCATCATTCTACTTTCTGCCTCTGAATTTGATTATCCTAAGTACTTTATATAAGGGGAATCATTCAGCTTTTGTTCTTTGTTGACTGGCTTTTCTCACCTAGCATGATGTCCTCAAGGTTCATCCATGCTACAGCATGTGTCAGGATTTCCTTCCTTTTTAAGGTTGATTAATATTCCATTATATGTATGTATCACATTTTGCTTATCAATTCATCATTGATGACACTTGAGTTGCTTCCACCGTTGGCAGCTGTGAATAATGTTGCTATGGGACACCTGGGTGGCTCAGTTGGGTAAGCATCAGACTCTTGATTTCAGCTCAGGTCTCACGAACTGTGAGATCGAGCCCTACATCAGGCTCTGCACTGACAGCAAAGAGCCTGCCTGGAATTCTGTCTCTTGCTCTCTATATCCTTCCCCACTCCCTCAAAATAAATAAATAAACATTAAAAGAAATTTAAAAAATAATATTGCTGTGAACATGTTTGAATCCTTGCTTTCAGTTATTTTGAGCATTTACCCAGAAATGAAATTTTGGGATCATATAGTAATTTTACGTTTAATTTTTTAGGAATTGTCATACCGTTTTCCACAGCATCTTCACCATTTTACATTCTAACCAGCAATGCACAAAGAGTACAATCTCTCCACATCCTCATAAGCATGTGCTATTTTCTGTTTTTGTTTTCTAATTTCTGACCAAGTCAGCCTCTGCTGACTGCAGGGCTTAGTGCAGAGGAATGTGGCACAATCAGTGGCCACAAGAGACTTTTGGCCCAGGCTTAATATGCATGAGGAGCCTGAATTTTGTATTTAAAATTTTATTTCCAATGAGATTATACACAGATGTTATATTTTTATACTACAATTAAAATAATGAATTTATTAATGGAAGCATTTAAATTATACTACATTTAAAGCCATTGTTTTGGTATTAGACATGTTTAATGCACCTATACACTCAAATAAATAAAAGTAGCCTGGACTCTGTCAAACTCCGAGAGGCCCTGACTGGCTGCCCTTCCTGAAAACACCAGTTTTCACCTTACATTGTTGTGCCTCTGTTCTCTTCTCTATCTATTCTTCCTTTTCCCAGCCCCTCTATGTAAGCCTTCATTCCCTAAGACTCATGGGGCCCCTCATCTTCCATTATCTCGCCCCACAGCCCCATGTCCACCATCTTTCCTATGACAAATGGTCCCCAAATCTCTCTCACACAAACAAACTTTCCTCCCAAGCCCAGATATGTATTTCCAACTGTGTAGAATTGGTTCCCTGAAAACAGACTCCAAAATGGAGATCTGTAGGCAGGAAGTTTTGGGGGGAGTACTCTCGGTATCAGCATCAATGGGGGAGGGGAGGAAGTAGAACTGGGCAGATGAAGGAACTGAATGGTCAAAACAAAAGCCACCACCAATCCCATAATGAGCTTGGGAATCTGGACAACCTTCATATTTGTCCTGCCTTGAGCAAGGGGGCCTGACCTTTATATCTCCACTTTGGTTAGTCATTGATGTTGATTGCCTAGGAAGGCAGTGTGACCTTGGGCCTCATCAGCTGAGGACAGGTACAAATACAGACTGGGACTCAGTTGAGAGCCCTCAGTCACCAACACTTCCAGGATGGGGGAATGAGTGCTTTGGACCTGAAAGAGGGATCTGGGTGACATACCACAGTATCTGCTACACCAGCCCCCACTTGGACGTCCTTGGGTATCTCAAACTCGATATGCCCCAGACTGAACTGCCCCTGCTCCTTTTCTGGGTTCTCTCTCATGTTATTACCAAATTCTTAGGCTTGTCAAGTCTGAGTCAGTTATCTCCCCTCTCCTTTGCCCTACATCCAACTGACATACCTCATAAAGGATATTAGACTTGGCCTAAAGTCTCTTGAATTCATCCCCATCACCTCCTTCCCCACCCCCATGGACCTGCCTCAAGCCCTCACCAAGCCCTCACAACCTTGTTATAGCACTGTACTTCAATCACCTTCCAACAGACTCAGGGGAAAGAGCCACTTACCACAGAATAGGTGCTGCATGAAAGCTTTACTGGGATACTGTTAAAAAAAAAGAGAGTGATACTCAACCTCCTCAGAAATTAGGAAGGAAGGAAGAGAAAGGAGGAAAATTAAAATAACAGTTCTAATAACATATTGTTAACTGTATTATATATACCAATATAGAGTATATTTTGTTAGTTACATATACAATTATATCTAATAATTAGTGATTTTGAATTTATTAAATTTGCAAAGATGTCTTCATTTCTCAAGAGCAATAAAGACCCTTTGTTCTAGGAATCCTAACTGTTAGTTTGAATTATGAGGGAAAATATGAACAAAGATGTTAATTATAGCATTATTCATTAGAGTAAAAAAAATGGAAGCATCTTAATTATCTAACAATAGGGTATGAGTTAAGTATGTTGTGGTTTGTTCCATATAACATTATAAAATCATTAAAAATAATGGTCAAGGGGCACCTGGGTGGCTCAGTTGGTTAAGCCTCTGACTTGAGCTCAGGTCTTGATCTCACAGTTCTGTGAGTTCATGCCCCACACAAGGCTCTCCACTGTCAGCATCAAGACTGCTTCAGGATCCTCTGTCTCCCTCTCTCTGCCCTCCCCCCGCATGCACACTCTCTCTCCCTCTCTCAAAAATAAATAAACATTTTTTAAAAATTTTAAAAAAATAATGGTCAAATAGTCAGTGTAACAGCATGGAAAATGATTACTGCAAAGTTGAGTAAACAAAATTGGGATTTATCATACTTACACATTATGGTTGCGATGATGTAGAAAATGTGATTGGGGAAACAATCTGAAAGGAAATACACCAACATGCTAAGAGTCGTTGTATTAGAGAAAAGAGAGTCATTCCTGATATCTTTAGCTACTCTTCTTTCACCATAATCTCCTCCTCATCTTTGGTATTGACAACATTATTTTCTTAGTATACAAAGTGCTATGGAAATGCAATTCCAAGATTCACTGCCTTCCACCACAATGCTACCTGAAACCCCTCTTACACAATAATTATGGAGTCACCACCAGCTATCAATAATCCCACAACCTTAGTTTACAACTTTTTAGTTGATGGCATTATTTTATGATATGATATGATATGATAAAAGGTAATATATAATGTAATATAACTATAATAAATAAAAATGTATCAGCGCTTTAGTTCTTTTTATTGCTAGGTAATATTCCATTGTATAGTTATACCACATTTTGTTTATCCATTCATCTGTTGAAGGATACTTGGGTTTGTTAAAAAAGAAACAGTAAGCTCAAAATGGCATCACTGGTGCTAAGCCTGCATTAGCAACCAAGACTTAATACCTAACCTAACTTCAGTTTCAGCTAGAATTTCTTCTTACCCCACCTCCTTCTGCCTATAAAATTTTCCATTTTGTACAGCTCCTTGAAGCTCCTTTCTATCTGCTGAGATGAGATGCTGCCCAATTCATGAATCATTAAATAAAGCCAATTAGATCTTTAAATTTATTCAGTCAGATTTTTTTAAAGGTTGTTTCCACTTTGGGCTATTATGGGAAATGCTGCTGTGAACATTCCTGTACATGTTTTGTGTGTGTGTGTGTGTGTGTGTGTGTGTGTGTGTGTGAGAGAGAGAGAGAGAGAGAGAGAGAGAGAGAGAGAGAGAGAGACTGTATGTTTTCAATTCTCTTGGGAATATATGTACTAAGAGTGAAATTAGTTGGTTGTGGAATTATAGTAACTCCATTTGAACCTTTTGAGGAACTGCCAGATTGTTCTCCAAACAGCTGCATCATATTACATCCCCTCCAGCAGGTCACAAAGGGTCCCATTTCTCCACTCCTCACCAACACTTGCTATTATCTGTTGTTTTGGTTATAGCCATGCTTGGTGGGTGTGAAGTGACATCTCATTGTGGTTTGATTTGCATTTTCCTGACAGCTAATGATGTTCACCATTATTCATTTGTAACCAAAAGGAATTTTTTGACAAAATAAAGTTGAAATGTTCCCATTATAAAAGTAATTCATGCATATTATTAGATATTTTGGAAACGTCTTTTTTAAAAATTCAACCACACCCAAATAGCACCATCTAGAGGTGATCACTGTAAATATGTCAGTGTGGTTCCATTTTTTTTCCTCCACTCTTTCTAAAATATGCCTGAAGTCACATGACATTTGCAGTTTTGCCTCTGGCATTTCACCTAATGTGATAAAATGGGAATTTTCCCATTACTGGATGTAACAATTTCTTTAGCCATTCCCATACTGATGGACCTCAGTCATTTCCAACTGTATAAAATATTGTAAATAAAGCAATAGTACAGTGATTTGATACTGCTTTTCGATCTGTGTTCCATCTGTCCAGTAAAGCTGAGATCTTTGAGGACAAAGAACCTGTTTTCTCTTCCCTTTCCATGCATTGGCATCCTCCTGGGACAGTCCTGGGTACAGAGGACTTACTGAGTCTTCACTGCAGGACAGGAACTCTTCTAAGTAATTTACACACATCAGTGCATTTAATCCTCACAACTTCCCCATGACTAAGTAATATTATTATTATCCTTACTTCACACACGAGGAAGTTGAGGTAAAGAAATTTTCCCAAGGTTATCAGCTAGTAAAGGACAGAAGTGGAATTTGAATCCAGGCAGCCTGGTCCCAGAGTCTGAACTCGTAACCATCAGCCATACTGCTTCCCTGTGATGGTGGAGGCAAAGGGAACTGGTAATGGGAGACAGTCATCTGGGCTTTGGGGATAGGTTGGTTTCATGTTTGAAACCTGGCACCCAAGCTTCATCCCTTAATTGGGAAGATCAGGAAGTCTTGGTGGAGGGAAGTGATTCAGATCCAACTTACGGGACAGCAACTTCCAACTGTCTCCAGCCTCACACCTTTCTCATCAGCCCACAAAGCACTGGAGTGGTCTTTCTCGGCTGCAAATCCCATCTTGTCACTTCCCTGCTTTAAGCTCTCTACTGGCCTCAGGATAAATACCCAAGCCCATACTTGGCAGGCCTGGTTCTCTCTAGCTTCATCTGTCTCCTCTCTCCACCTGGCTTCTCCTCCTCTTTGCCTTATCCTCACATCCTACAAACCCCACCACACTGGGTCTCACTCTTCTACCTTTTGTACCAGTGCCCTGGACAGCTCTTTCCTACCTTGCCCCTGCTTATGTTGGCTGCCCTCAAAATCTGCTTAACCACTCCCCCTTCTAAAAAGCGTGCTCCAGATCCATTGATTGGATTGTGTCCCCCTACTAGAGCTGTACTTCTCTACTGACACTCATCATATTTCTTGTAATTGCTTTTCTTAAAAACAATACAGGAGCGCCTGGGTGGCTCAGTCAGTTAAGCGTCCAACTTCAACTCAGGTCATGATCTTGCAGTTCACAAGTTCGAGCCCTGCCTCAGGCTCTGGGCTGACAGCTCAGAACCTGGAGCCTGCTTCAGATTCTGTGTGTCCCTCTCTCTCTGCCCCTCCCCTACTCACATTCTGTCTCTCTTTCTCTCAAAAATAAACATTAAAAATTTTTAAGACTTTTTTATGTTTATTTTTATTTATTTTGAGAAATAGAGAGCAAGTAGGGGAGGGACAGAGAGAGAGGGAGACAGAATCCCAAGCAGAGCCCGATGTGGGGCTTGAACCCTTGAACTTTGAGATCATGACCTGAGCCAAAATCAAGAGTTGGATACTTACCTGACTGAGCCACCCAGGCACCCCAACAATACGTTTTTTTTTTTAACATTTATTCATTTTTTTAAATATGAACTTTATTGTGAAATTGGTTTCCATACAACACTCAGTGCTCATCCCAACAGGTGCCCACCTCAATACCCATCCCCCACACTCCCCTCCCTCCCACCCCCCATCAACCCTCAGTTTGTTCTCAGGTTTTAAGAGTCTCTTATGTTTTGGCTCCCTCCCTCTCTAACCTTTCTTCTTTTTTTTTTCCTTCCCCTCCCCCATGGTCTTCTGTTAAGTTTCTCAGGATCCACATAAGAGTGAAAACATATGGTATCTGTCTTTCTCTGTATGACTTATTTCACTTAGCATAACACTCTCCAATTCCATCCACGTTGCTACAAAAGGCCATATTTCATTATTTCTCATTGCCACGTAGTATTCCATTGCGTATATAAACCACAACTTTTTTATCCATTCATCAGTTGATGGACATTTAGGCTCTTTCCATAATTTGGCTATTGTTGAAAGTGCTGCTATAAACATGGGGGTACAAGTGCCTCCTGTATCCCTTGGGTAAATTCCTAGCAGTGCTATTGCTGGGTTATAGGGTAGATCTACTTTTAATTTTTTTGAGGAACCTCCACACTGTTTTCCAGAGCGGCTGCACCAGTTTGCATTCCCACCAACAGTACAAGAGGGTTCCCGTTTCTCCACATCCTCATCAGCATCTATAGTCTCCTGATTTGTTCACTTTAGCCACTCTGACTGGCGTGAGGTGGTATCTGAGTGTGGTTTTAACATTTATTCATTGTTTGAGAGACAGAGAGAGAGCACAAGCAGGGGAGGGGCAGAGAGAAGGGGAGACCCAGAATCCGAAGCAGGCTCCAGGCTCTGAGCTGTCAGCACAGAGCCCGATGCGGGGCTTGAACTCATGAAACACGAAATCATGACCCAAGCTGAAGTCAGATGCTTAACCGACTGAGCCACCCAGGTGCCCCAACAATACATTTTTATGACAGAAATTTCAAATGTAAGAAAAACAAAAGAGGATATGCTCACCACACAACTTCAGTTATCAATTCACATCGTCTGGTTTCCCCTGAGCTCCCAACTACTTCCCTCCTCCTGTAATTATTTTTAAGCAAGTAATATAGATTATTTCATTTCATCTGAAAATGTTTGATTTAGCAAGTGTCTTCTAGAAGATAAGGATTTAGGGGCGTCTGGGTGGCTCAGTCATTTGAGCGTCTGACTTCAGATCAGGTCATGATCTCACAGTTTGTGAGTTCGAGCCCCACATCGGGCTCTGTGCTGACAGCTCAGAGCCTGGAGCCTGCTTGGGATTGTGTTTCCCTCTCTCTCTGCCTCTAACCCACTCGCATTCTGTTTCTGTCTCTCTCAAAAATAAATAAACATTAAAAATTTTTTTTTAATTTTTTTAAGTAAATAAAAGATAAGGATTTTAAAAATCAAAGTTATGGTATCATCATCATATTTTTTTAAAAAAACCTATTATAATTTTCTTTTTTCAACCTTTTATTTTGAAAAATTTCAAACCTACCTAAAAATTTCAAGAGTAATTCAATGAGCAACACTAAAATTCTCGCCCAATTCACCAAGTTTTAGCATTTTGCCACATTTGTTCTCTGAGCCATCTGAGACTAATTTGTGAAAACCATGATCTTCCATTCCTATACATTTCCACATTTATTTCACCCAAACAAGGAGATTCTTCTATGTAACCATAATACACTGATCATATTCAAGAAATTTAAGATACACAGGATAAAATATGTATAATACAATCCATATTCATTTTGCCAAATGTCCCAATGCTGTCCTTCACAGAATTTTTTTCCTATCTAGTATCTGATCCAGAATCATGCACTGCATTTAATCCGGAAGTTAATTCTCTTTCATGATGTCGATGTTTCCTAGCCTGAGTTGGGGTTTGTCTGATGGTTTCACTCCTGGTTCTGCATCCCTCAGGTTCGCATCTTTTGGCAGGAATGCTACCTAGATGACAGTGTGTCCTCCAGGCTTCGTACCAAGAGGTGGAGGCCATTTGCCTCACTATGATGATATGATTTTGGTTGCTTGATTAAGGTGTATTATAATGGCTTTTAAAATTTTAAATGATCTGAGTTTGTTTGTTTTTGTTTTGGTTTTTGCTTTTTCCTGCTAGACTGTGAGCTTCATGAGGGCAGAAGCCCTATCTATTTTCTCCATCTCTGTATCCAGCAAGCAAAGCAGGTTTATTTTTTTTTTTCAACGTTTATTTATTTTTGGGACAGAGAGAGACAGAGCATGAACGGGGGAGGGGCAGAGAGAGAGGGAGACACAGAATCGGAAACAGGCTCCAGGCTCCGAGCCATCAGCCCAGAGCCCGATGTGGGGCTCGAACTCATGGACCGCGAGATCGTGACCTGGCTGAAGTCGGACGCTCAACCGACTGCGCCACCCAGGCGCCCCGCAAAGCAGGTTTAAACAGGAAAGTTGCACCTACTCTAGGCCCCAGCCTTTTGCGGCCCTTCAGCCTCAGAGCAGCCTTAGGAGGGACTAATTGAGACCTCAGATGAAGAAAATGAGGCTTCGAAAGAGCCTGGCTCCCTAGCAGAGTGACTTCCTCAAACTTCTACCTGAGCTGTTCTCTCCCTTCTAGACTCTCTCTTTGGATGGCACCTGGGAAAAACCCTCCTGCCCCCCTAAAAAATGGTTTCAATGGAAACAGAAATTCCCAAAAAGAAGGAAATTACATTAGCTGTCCAGAGCCTAAGGGCTGGAGGAGAGAGGTGGGAGGCCCTATTTGCATTTTTTCCATTAACAAGCTGGAGTTGAGCTAGCTCGCCTGGGGAGATAATTTGAGAGGGAAATCTTTGCATATTTTATTTAAAAGCACGCTGCGTTAGGCGGGTAATAATGCAGAGTGTGGCGATTAGGTAAGGCCTGCAGGGACTGGGGGTGGGGTCCTTTCCCTCCCCACCTCCTACCACCCCATCCCAACCCCCCCCCCCCCCATCTCCAGTACCTCCACCCTAGTCCTGGGAACCAGCCTCCTTAAAGGAACAGCCTCCTTAGGCTTCTGAGGCTAGTTGGGACTCAAGCCTCAGTAACTCTTGACACTTTCTTACTGAGGAAGCCCGCGGGAGAGGTCCAAAAGTGAGACACTAGCCCTGTGTCTAAGCGGTTTTAAGTGGCTGGGGTAGGGTTGGGGGTCGGATGGGGTGGGGTGGAAGGGGAATACCACACTTTTAGGAGGCTTTTAAAAATATGAGACAGATGTCTTTGTCGTCTCGATCATTGTATAGGCAGTCGTATTCATATTTCATTTCTGGGGACAGGGATGCTAAAGTGTGACACTGCATTGCCTAGAACAGTGCACTCAAAGAATTATCCAAATGCCAAAGGCACTCCCACTGAGCTGGCAACCCTCCCTGCACACATGCGCAAGCCTTTCCTGTAAGTCCTGCCCTGCTGTTGTGTGGGATTCAACCAAGACCTGCGCTTGAGTAATTAGTTGAATGAGCAGGGTCCTTGCTTCAATGCAAGGTGTCCGATCTTACGCAAATCACTTAACCTCTCAGAGTATTTCCTCTTCTATAAAAAAGCATAATGCCTACTTCTCTGTATAGTTGTGGGAAAACAATGGGAAAATAGAGGGAAAGGGTTCTATAAACTACAAAAATTTTTAATGGTTTTGAGAGAGAGCGAGAGAGAGAACATGAACGGGGGAGGGGCAGAGAAAGAGAGAGACACAGAATCCGAAGCAGGCTCCAGGCTCTAAGCTGTCGGTAGAGAGACTGCCTTGGGGCTCAAACTCACAAGCCACCAGATCACAACCTGAGCCAAAATCGGAGGCTCACCCAACTGAGCCACCCAGGCATCCCTAAACTACAGAATTCTGATCGCCCTTTAGAGAATGTAAGGAACTCCTGAGGGTAGTTATGCTTCTCTGGGAAGAGTTTATAAGGCCAAAGGGACCATAACCATTCCCACCTCACCAGTGAGGAACTCATTAGGTCACAAGGTCAGTTAACACTGCTTGTCCTTGGCTATAGCTCCACCACTGAAAAATGGGGTACACTGTACCTGGGGTACACTGCACCTGCTCTATAGCCAAATAGCAGAACTGGAAGTGGTTTGAAAAATCTTAAATATCATGAAGAGGCAAGGTACTAGAAGTCTCAATAAGGAAGTCTCAATAAGGTAATCTGTCATTTCCAAATGAGCCATAGAAAATCTGCCTTCTCCTCTCCCCACCTCAGTCTTCTCATCTGTTAGATGAGTGCATACACTGATTCACCATCCCCAAAATGCATATGCATGCATGCATGCCCACACACACAAACTAGATCTTATTAATAATTAGGGGATGGGTGCTGCGTGGCTCAGTTAGTTGAGTGTCCAACTCTTTTTTTTTTTTTTTTTTTCAACGTTTATTTATTTTTGGGACAGAGAGAGACAGAGCACGAACGGGGGAGGGGCAGAGAGAGAGGGAGACACAGAATCAGAAACAGGCTCCAGGCTCTGAGCCATCAGCCCACAGCCCGACGCGGGGCTCGAACTCACGGACCGCGAGATCGTGACCTGGCTGAAGTCGGACGCTTAGCCGACTGAGCCACCCAGGCGCCCCGAGTGTCCAACTCTTGATTTCAGCTCAGGTCATGATCCCAGTGTCATGGGATGGAGCCCACATTGAGCCCTACACTGAGCCCCACATGGAGCCCCGCATCGGCCCCTGTGTTGAGCATGAAGCCTGCTTAAGATTCTCTCTCTCTTCCTCTGCCCCTCCCCTACTTGCTCTCTTTCTCTCTCAAATAAAATTTTAAGAAATATTTAAAAATTTTAAAAAGAATCAGGGGAGTATCTGAGTGTCTCATATAAAAGAAGTTTCATTATGGAGGATCACCTGGGTGTCTCAGTTGGTTAAGTGTCCAACTTCGGGTCATGTCATGATCTCACAGTTTGTGGGTTCAAGCCCCGCGTTGGGCTCTGTCCTGACAGCTCAGAGCCTAGAGCCTGCTTTGGATTCTGTGTCCCCCTCTCTTTCTTTCTCAAGAATGAATTAGCATTAAAAAAAAAATGAAGAAGTTCATTATGGAGATGAAGGTGATGATTGCTCCTGAGACAAATTGAGGGGGAGGGGACAGGAAATCAATAAAAGAGTCTGTTCCTAGCTGTGAGTTTGGGGATAGGAAGGAATTCAGGGGTAAGGTGGTCTGTGAGTCCTGGGAGGCTGTATGAGGTTTCCAGGCACTCTGGGCACAGGAAGCAGGATAAGTAGCACCTTCCCTTCCCGCCATTTTCCCATAAGAAGCAGGAAACAGTCATTTAGAGCATTAACTCTAGGGGTGCCTGACTGGCTCAGTCAGAAGAGCAATTGAATCTTGATCTCTTGGATGGACTCTTAGTTTGAGCCTCATGTAGAGATTATTTAAAAAAATAAAATAAATGAGTTGAAGAAAAGTTTCAAATATCTAGAGCATTAACTGTAAAGCTGTACCATGAGGGAGACATCTGCTTTCACGTCTCCCTCCCCCTTCTGTTTCTTTTTTTTTTTTTTAATTTTTTTTTCAACGTTTATTTATTTTTGGGACAGAGAGAGACAGAGCATGAACGGGGGAGGGGCAGAGAGAGAGGGAGACACAGAATCGGAAACAGGCTCCAGGCTCTGAGCCATCAGCCCAGAGCCCGACGCGGGGCTCGAACTCCCGGACCGCGAGATCGTGACCTGGCTGAAGTCGGATGCTCAACCGACTGCGCCACCCAGGCGCCCCCCCCTTCTGTTTCAATTGCATTTCCCCCCCTTTCCTCTTGCTCAGTTTCACAGAACTTAGCCCCAGGTGGATTGGTGAGGATACTCCCTAACTTAAAGAACCCTTACTGAGTACAGATGAGCCTGTTTCTCAGGTAAGGAGTCTGTAACCTTGTTTTTTCCTGGTCTGGGTTAGAGGGAGGATGTGAGAATGTGGAGTGGTATGTCAGTCCTGCCAGAAAAGGAACCCACCTAAAGTAACTTTTGTTTATTCACCTGCAAAATGGGATAACAGAGAAATGGCACATGGCCTGAAACATGTTGGCCAGTCTTTTCTCACCCATAACCCTTCTCTGCTCTTTATCTCTATTCCCATCCACTGCCCTGTCTTCATTCCCCATTCCCATCTCACCTCCTTTCCATCCAGTTCTATAGCGCCTTCATTCACAATCATTCTATTTTTAGGAATACTAAAAGTGGAACCTCCCGTAGAAAGTATTCCCAACCTTGTGAATAAAAGCAGCCTTTTCTTTAAAAAAAATATTAATCACAAACAATAAAGACTACCATTTCAGTAGTCTCCATTAAAATTAATTTCAAAACAGTACAAAAATGTCACTGTTTAGAAAACGAATGGTCAACTGGGGTGCCTGAGTGGCTCAGTCAGTTAAGGGTCCAAATCTGGATTTCAGCTCAGGTCATGATCTCACAGTGGTGGGATCAAGCCTCACTTTGGACTCTGTGCTGACAGCATGGAGCCTGCTTGGGATTCTCTCTCTCCCTCTCTCTCTCTCTGCCTCTCCTGTGCTCTCTCTTTTTCTCAAAATAAATAAACATTTAAAAAAAGAAAACGGGGCAGGGGGCAGGGAGGTCTTAGATGGCTCAATCAGTTAACTCTCCGACTTCGGCTCAGGTCATGATCTCACAGTGTGTGAGCTCAAGCCCTGCATCAGGTTCTGTGCTGACAGCTCAGAGACTGGAGCCTGCTTTGGATTCTGTGTCTCCCTCTCTCTGCCCCTCCCCCACTTGTGCTCTGTCTCTATCAAAAATAAATAAAATGTAAAAAAAAATTTAAATAACGAAATATTAAAAAAATTAAATATATATGTAAACATTAAAAATTTTTAGTAAGTAAAACTAAAAAAAGAAAACAAATGGTCAACTACTGAGATAAAACATTTGCTTCCAGAAAGGGTGAAAAATAATATCAAGGCAAATTAACAAAAAAACAGCATATTGGTCTGTAAAATATTTTGCAATTTATAAAGCTCTCTCAAGAGCATTATTTAATACTTAATAACAATTCTGTAAAGTAGATGAAACTTGCTTTCTTTTCCCCCCTTCTAACAGATGTGGAAACTAAGTCTCCAAAAGATTAAGTGAATTTATCTCTTGGTCACAGGGCTAATGAAGTTGAGAACAGACTGTAAAGCCAGTTTCCTAAGGAGTACAGGGAAGAGAAAGGGAATAGAGATGGGAAGGTTGATGGGGTGCTGGTGATGAATGGAATGAAACTGGGCATGGAGTAAGTGGGGTAGGAATAATGTGCTCAGGACAGAATAATAATGGCATTTGGGTGTGGAGACTAGGGTGGGGATGTGTGTGGGATGAAATGAAGATATTCACAGAGGTAGGTGGGGGATGGAGGTGGGGCAGTGTGGAGTTTGAGGGGGTGAGGGCACTGATCCTACAGCCACACTGTCTGGGTTTGAATTCTGTCTCTGCCTCCTACCAACTGTGTGAATTTAGGCAAGTTGCTCAACACCCCTGGGCCTCAATTTCTTCATTCACAAAATGGGGATGGTAATAGTATCTTTCTCCTGTGGTTATTGTGAGCATTAGATGAGTTAACACATGTAAAGTGCCAAGAAGAGTGCCTGCACTGGCACAAAGTAAGGGCACTAGGGGCATGCTCTCCTCCTCCCCCCTTCCCCTCCTCTCCCTTCTCCTCCTCCAGCTGCTTCTTTCTCTTGTAGCTGTTAGGGAAATGATTTGGGCTGCAGTAGAGAAGTGAGGTGGAAACCATGGGGTTAATGGTCAGAGGAGGCACTGGCTGCAGGGGGACAGTAAGAATAAAATTGGGGAGAGCATGGCATTGAACGCTGCCAGAACAACCAGAGAAAAGAAGCTCTGGGCTTCTTCCCAGGAGTCTGGACACACACATATCCATCTGTAGACACCTGCATGTTCTGGAGGGAACCTGTGTTGGGTTCCTGCAGAACCAAATTCAAGTAACACAAAGGAGGGCCTTTTGAAGGAATCTGCTAGGCTCCTATGATGAAGCCCAGCGACCCTGGTACCAAACTCCTCTTTAAAGAGGACTGGCTTCTGGGGTTCCCAGTCTGCATCCCTTACAACCCCATATGCACCCAAACTGTGAAGGTCCTGGGTGTACCTGAAGACAGAGGTATGTCTGGCCCACAGACAAGTGGGATATTTTATTGACCTAATTATACTGCCTAGCATCCCAGGAAGTGATATGATGTGTCAGGCCAAGCTGATGAGAGTGAACATTCATAACAGTTGCACAGATAAAGCCCCTTCCCATGTTGCAGTTGCTGCCTCCAAGACTCCTCTGTCTCTCGTACAATGCCATGCTTCTGAACCCTCAGAGGCCCTGGGCTCCTGCCTCCCCAGGGCAAGGCCCCTTCCCTTTTCCTAGGATGCTCTTTTCCTCACCTACTTTTACTCATCCTCCAAATTGACACCAGCTCCTCTGTGAACTCTTTCTTGACCCCCCCCCCTTACCTCCCTCATTCCTCTTTCCACCTCAGACACAGAATTAGTCTCTCCATTCTCTAGGTTCCCATGGCAATGTGCTTCCCAAATATGATCTCTGGAACACTCAATCTATATAATATGATCCATGAGAAAAGGGTTGCATACTCAAACAAGTTTGAGAATCCCTTTTCATACGGTGTTCTCCTCTCAGGAACTAACAACACATATTGGCACAGTAAAGACCCAGAGGAGTCTTGCAGTAAAGAAGTCCAGTTAGCATGGTTAAACCCAGGGTTTCCCAAGCCCCTTTGAGCATGGTAATCTTTTTTTTTTTAATTTTTTTAATGTTTATTTATTTTTGAGAGACAGAGACAGAATGTGAGTGGGGGAGGAGCAGATAGAGAATCTGAAGCAGATTCCAAGCTCCGAGCTGTCAGCACAGAGCCCGAACACACGTGCTGTGAGATCATGACCTGAGCCAAAGTCAAATGCTTAACCGACTGAGCCACCTAGGAAGCGATCATGGTAATCTTTTACTTCCTGTCTATTGACCATGTTCTGGAAAGTGCTTCCATAGCACTGTGTACAGACATCTATTGGCACTTACCATACGACACTCTAGATTCCTCGTGTCTGAGTCTGTCTCCCTGGATACAGACTGTGAAATCCCTGCAGGCTCGGACTGTCTCTGATTCATCCGGGTCCCTGGTGCCTAGCAGAGAGTCTGGCACATGGTAGACAGTAATGTTCAATGCAGGAAATTTCCTGTCTGTGACTAAGATGAGGACATGAAGAGTACCTTGGAGGCTCCTGGCTGGGCCTGGGAGGAGGTGTCTGGTGACAATGGTGACAGTAGCAGAGTGACACAGATATGCTTGCAGACTGTGGCGTTCTAGGTCTACCAGGGATATGATCCATCCTGAGGGATCTGGGACAGAGATGAGGATGTCCAGCATCTCTGGGGATCCAAGCATCTGAAGTGGCCTCTGTAGCTGCAGTGGCCAGAGAGAACCCAAGGAAGAGCAGGACCTCATCAGCTTGGAAGGAACTATGTTGTCCTCCATGTGGCAGGCACAGTGTGGGTAAGGCTGGGCCAGCAGCATACATCATCTTTGAAGAGCCTGGCTTCCCTGACTCATCCACTGCCCTGTAGTGCCCTGGACTTTGGGGGCACTGACGGATGGTTCTTGTGAGCAACAAGGCTAAGCCAGCAATTTCATTCCCTTTCTTGAGAGGGAAAAATCTCCATCAAGGCTCTTGAGGAAGGTCTTTGCGGACTAGATTTGCGGAACACCAGACCCTGGGGAAAGATCAGGCCAGCAGGCATGCAGGAACCAGAGAAGGCCTTGCAAGCCAAGCTAAGTAAGTCAAGTCACTGGAAAGTCTCCGAAAGGTCTTAAGTTGGAGGAGTCTTATAGAAGCCCACTCCAGAGCTGTGTGGTGAATGGAAGGGAGGGAGCCTGACTAGAAGTGGCCTGGAAAAGTGCTTAGGAAACCAAGCACAGCACTTGGTGACAGTCAGCTTGACTGACTAGGAGGGCCCCAGATGACTGAGTGGAGTGAGCAGGTTTATGGGTAGGAAGAAGATGGGCTCAGTTTTGGACACAAGGAAGTTTAAGGTGCTATGGGGCATCTGGGTGGAGCTATCCCGTAAGTAGCTGAATATGCAAGTGGGGTAGGAGGCAGAGGCCCAGCTGGAGACAGAGGTTGGGGAAGGAGTCCCAAGGATGGGGGAGAGGGGGGACTGAAGTCACAGAGTGGAAGAGATCCCAGGAGGAGAGTGAAGAGAAGAGGTCCCAAGACAGCCCAGGGGAGCATCAAGGGAGTTTCTTGCCCTGAGAGCAGTCTGAATACTGACTGCTAGGGGCTGGCTAGGGGAGTCTAAGAAGCATGCAGAGCCAGCCTGCTCCCTCGCACCCACAGGTCCGGTCCCACACCTGTGTTCTCACTTGCACACCCCTGCGCTCCAAGCGGGGGGCACGCCCCGCAGCCCCTTTTTGCTCTGCCCCCCACGGCCCCGCCCCTCCCTGCAGACCCCGGGGTTAATCCTCCCCTCCCCCAGATTAGGGGCGCTGCCCCCCTTTGTGCGCCCAAGTGCCCGAGGCGAAAGCCCTGGAAGGCTCGCGGCCGTCCGGGCAGCTGAGGTGGGGAGGGCGGAGTGGGGCGCGGGGGAGGAGACACAAAGAGGGGGAGGGACCCCGGCTGCAGCTGTCCCGCGAGGAGCTGGGACAAAGGGCCTGCTGGCGGGCCGGCCCGAGCCGTTTTCATGCTTGTTGGGATTAGGCGCAGGAAACGTCGCTCCCAGTCGTGCGGATCAGCAGTCCGGGGCGCGCGGGCGCGTGGGGCGGGCTCGGCCCCACCCGCCCCCCGCTTTGTGCCGAGCCCCGGCTCCGGGCGGCGCCGGGCTCCGGGGAGGCCGCCCCTTTGTCTGCTCCTTTCGGGGGGCGAGCCCCGCCCCGGCCTCTGAACACCAGCTGAACGCGGGCCTCCAGCCCTCTCCTTCCCCAGCGCGGAGCCCTGGAGCTCCACCTTGACCCCCCCCTCCCCCTCTTATGTGGCAAGGTCACGCCCCCCCCCCCCCCCAACGCCCCAGGCACTCGGACTGTTCCCATCCCACGGCCTGAGCACTCTCTCCTCCCGGGTGTGGGCGGATACCCACCTGGGGGGATCTAGCCCCTCCCCCGGCCCCCACATTAGTGCGAGTACCCCCCGCCCCCCGCCTTTTTCGCGCGCCACCTCCCCCGTTCCGGCTGTGAGTCCCATAACCAGATGAATCTCTTCTCAAATCTACTGGTGATAAATGAGAATGAAGCGATTAGAGGATCGACGGGTTCTAAGCTTGAGGGTTTGGGGAAGGAGCAGGGCAAGAATAAGGCTTGGCCAGAGAACCCTCCAGGCCTGGACAGGGGAAACAGACACATTTCTGGCTGTCTGGTGCTGAGGCTGGGAGAGTCTCCGGGGTCTGCAGGAGTATAAACACCTCCCCAGGCTGGGTGCAGTCTTATTTCTGAGACAGGTTGGGGGAGGAGGAGGGAGCATGTGGGTCTGTGGCCAGAAGTGTGCATTTGTGAGTGTGAGCGAATTTGCGTGTGTGTGTGTGTGTGTGTGTGTGTATGTGTGTGTGCGCGCGCGCGCTCATGCATAGGTGTGGGTCTGGTGCCCTTGTGTCTGGGGGCGCCTGGTGGGTGTGGGCATGTATATGCGAGTGGACTTGAGGTCTGGCTCACACCCCAGAACGTCCCCATCTCATGGGCCTCGCCACCAACAAATATTCCATTAAACTCGTGGGTCTGGGATTCGAGGTCCTTTAGCAACGCTTTTAATATACAGCACAATGGCCCAGCTGCCTCTTCTACCTCTGATGCCTCCCCATACTCTGCTGGTCAGCTAGTAACAGCTCACGTTTACAGACTGCGTCTTTGTGCCAGGCTCAGGTGTAAGCCCTTTACATGTGTAAATTCATTTATCGCTCACACAATCCTATGAGAGAAGTACTAATTATCCCCATTTGACAGTTGAGAAAAGCAAGGCACAGCTAGTAAGTGGAGGATCCAGTACATCCGGGTCGAGTCTACACTAGAAATCATTATCCTCTGTTGCTTCAATTTCTACTCATCCTCTAGGAACTTCTTCCTTCAGGGAGCCTTCCTAGATCAGGTGCTCACAGATTTCATCACTTTCCTGTTCCTGTCACCTGTTCACCCCATGATTAGGAGACCCCAAAGCATGGGTTTCCCCAGGAAGCTTATAGGAAACAGAGGCTGGCAGACAGGTCACAGGCTGCCACGAGGGGGCATTCAATCTCCTTTGAGATAGCCACCACACAGCCCTGATAAGCCAGGCTGGGGGGCCTACCCACCACATTCTGAAGCTTCCTATGCCCCCCAATTTCTACACTCTTCCTCAGTTCCAAGTTCACTCCCTGCCTCCCTGTACCCCAGGCTTTAATCCCAATCCCTCTGCCACACTTACCGGAGATGACCTATTTCTCTCCTAGGAGAGAAAAAGCTTTCCATGGAACTAGCCCTTTTTTCTCTCCCCAGAGGACCCAGCCCTGCGTTCCCTCCCCGCCAATCCCTTCCATGCCTTATCCTGTCCCTGGAGCCTGTTCAGGCTTCTGCTATGTGCCCTGCCCCTGTGGGTCTCTGGTTATCAGCCTCAATCTCAACCCTCCTTCTTCTTACTAAGCAGGACTCCTCAGGTAGCACCAGAAACCTAGTTACACTTCCTTGCTCCTAGTCCATTCTTCCTTGCTCTGCTTTCATTCTGGCTGGAAGGGGAAGGTGGCTAATCCCCTCCTTAGAGCATGAACCTTCCCTACTCCCCTCACAGTCCCAGGGACTAAGCAATCCCCACCCAATGATTTTAAAACAACCTCCCAGGGTGTGTGGGTGGCTCAGTTGGTTAAGTGTCCCACTCTTGATTTCTATTCAGGTCATGATCTCATAACTGTGAGACGGAGACCCCTGTCAGTCTCTGTGCTAAGTGTGGAGACTGCTTAAGATTCTCTCTCTCCCTCTCTCTCAAATAAATAAATAATTTAAAATAACCTCCCAATAAAGAAGTCTCTGGTCGAGAGAGCTGCACAGAGGGCCAGCCAGGTTTCCCCTCTCCTAGGCTCAGAGTGGCTTGTGCATTAGTCTTTGGGATGCAAGTCTCATCTGCCTGTTCGGGCAAGACCTGCTCAAGGGCAGAGGAGGGATCCACCAGGCCTTGTGTGTTTTAATGCATATGAAGCATCTTCAGGTTCATTTCCTCATTCAGGCTGTACAGTTGCCACAGGCGAAGAGACAGAGGTAGTCTAGAGAGTCTCTGGACCCTGCCTGCTCCACATACAAAGTACAGCAGTGGTGTCAGCAGCTCCAGCATAGCTGATGGGCAACAGCAGCCACTGGAGTCCTGCCTCAGTTTCATTTATTTGTTTATTTAACAAGGTTTTTTCTTTCTTTCTTTCTTTTTTAACGTTTACTTATTTTTGAGAGAGAAAGGGTGCGAGTGGGACAGGGGCAGAGAGAGGGAGACACAGAATCTGAAGCAGGCTCCAGGCTCTGAGCTGTCAGCACAGAGCCCGACATGGGGCTCGAACTCACAAACCGTGAGATCGTGACCTGAGCTGAAGTCGGACGCGTAACTGACTGAGCCACACAGGCGCCCAAGCAGCTTTATTTTTAAAAGCTTTTTTTAAAAGATGACTTTCAAATTTTAGATTGAATTTCCTTAAGGAAAAATTTGATTTTAATATATCTTTATTTTATTATTTTTGAGAGAGAGAGAGAGAGAGATGGACAGAGTGTGAGTGGGGGAGGGGCAGAGAGTGAGAGGGAGACACAGAATCTGAAACAGGCTCCATGTGCCAAGTTGTCAGCACAGAGCCCGATGCAGGGCTCGAACCCACAAACTGTGAGATAATGACCTGAGCCGAAGTCACTTAACTGACTGAGCCACCCAGGTGCCCCAGAAAAATTTGATTTCTTAATGAAAATTTTAAGTGTGTATCACAAAAGCACTATTTATAGTAACTGTCATTGATGCAGTTTACTATATACCAAGTGGAGTTCTAAGTATTTTGCATATTATATATTCATTTAATCTTTGCAACAATCCTGTGAGGTGGTTACTACTATTGTCTCAATTTTAAGATGAGGAAACTGAGGCACAGAGAATGTAATTGACTTACCCCAAGGGTCACAGAGACAGAAAGCAATGGTGCCAACATCCAAATCCAGGGGTCTGGTTTCAGAGTCTGTGCTCTTAACTGCTGGCTATGCTCAGAAGAGCCTTCACACACTTAGGAAAGAACCCCTTCTAAAAATTCACTGTCTTGTGCTCTGAGAGCTTGACGTTGTCTCCTTGTTAGAAATCTCCATGGTTAAAGTTGTTAACCTTAAAAATAAAACTGTCAGTTACTTTACCAGGAGAGATGGGTTTATTTGGAGATAGCAAAGAATTGCGATTCAGAATAAGCAAGCTTCAGCAAACCATAGGCAAGTCTGAGAACAAAGGAGAAGAATGCTCTTTTATAGAAGAAAGGGGGGATTGGGAGGAGCTATTATAAACAAAAATTCATTGGAGTAACCTGGGAGTTTGAAGTGTAGAGGCCATAGCTAGCTGAGTAATGACAGTCTCTCATTGGCTGGGCTGTTGCCAGGCAAGGAGAAAACCTTTCGCCCTCCAGCTTGGGTAGTAAAGTATAGGGTTCTTCCTGTCTGGAATGCAAGGTAGTCCCTTCCTGTTGGGTTCTGCAATTGACTAGGAGTGATAGGGGTGAGAGCTCCCCCTTCTGGCCTCCCAACTCCATTTAAAAAAATTTTTTTAATGTTTTTTTACTTTTGAGAGAGACACACAGAGCATGAGTGGAGGAGGATCAGAGAAAGGAGACACGGAATCTGAAGCAGGCTCCAGGCTCTGAGCTGTCAGCACAAAGTCCAGACTCAGGGCTCGAACCCATGAGTGATGAGATCATGACCTAAGCCGAAGTCTGAAGCTTAACTGACTGAGCCACCCAGGAGCCCCCCCAACTCCATTTTAAATGAGGTTTCCTTTTACTAGTTTTCAATTGTTTGAGTTTAGCTATAGCTCTTTGCTAGAACATCTCTTAATAAGTGGAATTTGTTAAAACTGGTTCCATATTGTTTCTGTTTAAATGTCCAATGTCAAGGTGACAAGAATTATTAATACCTTGGGTCGCTGTTTCAGTGAAAAGTACACTTTGTGAGGTTTAAAAATATACATCTTTTTGGGGAGAAGTACAGGGAGACATTATATTTCTCTGAAATGTTTCAATTTATATAAGTAGAACATAATTTTTACTTGTGTGATTAAAAAACAGTCATAAAATATGCCCTTATTTAATCAATCAAAAAATGCCTTCTGTGGGGGTACCTGGGTGGCTCAGTCCATTTAACATCCAACTCTTGATTTTGGATCAAGTCATGATCTCAGGGTTATGAGATTGAGCCCCATGTCAGGCTGTGCTCTGGGCATGGAACCTGGTTAAGATTCTCTCTCTCTCTCTCTCTCTCTCTCTCTCTCTCTCTCTCTCCCTCTCCCCTCCTCACCTCACACCACCCCTCCCACTGTGCATGCATGTGCTCTCTCTTAAGAAAAAAAGACGCCTTCTGTGTTAGATAGCCTCTTCGTCCTAGTAATTACAGCCTTGTATAATATCCTCTCTTTGAGTAACTTGCTTTTAACCAATAGAATATGGCAACATTGAGGGGTTGTTCTTTCTGTGAGTAGGTTGCAGAAAATCATGACTTCTGTCTTGCTAGTACCCTATCACTTTCTTGGCTGCCGTCCTTTGATGAAGTGAGTTGTCATGTTGGGAGAACCCACATGGCAAGGAACTGAAAGTGACCTCCAGCCAATGGCCCTTGAGGAACTGAATGTTCCCAACAAATAAGACCACAGACCCTGGATTAACACCTTGCTTACAGCCTTGTGAGAGATTCCTGACCTACAGAAATCATGAGATAACAAATGAGTATTGTTTTAAGTCCCTAAGTTTGAGGGTAATTGGTCATGCAGCAATAGATAACCTTTCTTTATACAAATAATGAATTTTTGATAAACTAATTAATAAGTCATCATACAAACCAATGTAAAATAAGTGTAGTCTATATTGGCACAGCAAATATCTGAAGTCATATACATGTATTATAACCACATATGTGTCAGAACCAGCTGAGGAGCCTAACTCAGTGTTTTGCAGTCAGGGCACCCTTCAGGGAAGTGGTGGTTCTAGGGCAGGGTTGAATAGGAGTGTGGGGGGCGGGGGGAGCATATGTATCCCTCACAATTGATGCCTACCCACCCCCCATCTTCAGGCTCAAAGGTGCCTCAGGATGAGAACAATCCCATACAGGGCTCTCAGGCCAAGTCTCCCCTGTCAGACTGAGAGGCCCTTGAGGAGAAACCTCTTGCCAGCCCCATCAGCCACAGCAGGCTGAATACCTCCTCCCCAGTGACTTCCCCCACATCTGTCCCCCAGCTTCCAGTCCAAAAGGGCACCTCAGATGCCATGGAAAAGAGGCCACCAGGCAATGGGTAGAATAGAAACACAAACTCAAGAAATGCATTTCTCTGCCCCAGTTTATTCACCACGGCTTGGTCCAGAGGCCAGGTTCATAGTCAACATGCAAGGGCTAGACACAAAAGCCCCCAGGACCATTGCTTCAGCCTCACTCCCTATACCTTTCACCCACCCACCCATCAGGGATAGAATTCTTTACAGATAGAGCACCCCCATTGTGCAGATAAGGAGAGTAAGTGTCATGCCACTGCTCACCCATCAGGATCTTGCATCCTCATGGCTCCAGAGGCAAAGCAGAGAGCTTGGCTACCTTAGTCTTTGGTTCTCCCCAAAATTCACCCACTCTCCTTTTCACAGAACCTCTGCTCTAACCTGTCAACCCCCATTTAAAGGGCCATGCAGTGATGGAAGGGGTTACGACCCAACATGCTAAGAGCTTCCAGAGGCTGGGCTGAGCTGACACTCACTGTCCCCCCCACCCCCCCACCAAAGGTTAATGTGGCTCCTCTGGGCCCAGACAGCCTGATTTCAGAAAAAACAGACCAACCTAATTTGACGTCCAGTGTTGCTAAAGCCAGAAAGGCACAGCGAGTAGAGGCACAGAGAGGAAACAGATTTTTTTTCCCAACAGCCTTGGAATGCCATGCCGATTCCTTGCAAGCTTATAAGCACACATTCGCTTTCATCAGAAGCTGAAATCAATATGGTCTGCAACAGCTCCTTTGCTGTGGAGATGGGTGGTTTGTTTCAAACTGATATTTTAGAATTCCCACTCTCCTATTCTTCACAGGGTTCTGCTGTTATCATCTCCCTTATCATCTCCCCCGGCCCCATCTCCCATGTGCCCCAGGGCAGAGTTCAAGAGGGACAGTTCTTTATCTTCTTCTCTGATCCCATCCCCCATCCCTGCCACGTGTCAATCACCACCCCCAGCTTCCCTCCCTCATACTAATTTTCTACCAATTGCTCAAAAAGCCATGGAAGGCCAGAGCAGCCACCACACTTCCTACAGCAAATCCACCATCAGGGACAACAGCTTCAGCAGAGAAAAGTCTGGGAGGAGCGATGGGGAAGGAATAGGAGAGGTGGCCTGGGAAATCCCAGGAGAGTGGATCAGCACAACCCTCAGATAAATGACGTTAGCCCTCTCTCCAGGGAACAATTGGACCCTGTGGAGAAAAAAAGGCTAGGATTGACAATGGGTAACACAGAGTGTGGATGCTCGACATACGCAACTGAATAAGTATTTGCACACACCTGCTAGTGAGTCGACCTGCAAATCCATGCTCCTAATACACCCTTCCCATGCCTGCACTTATACACAAAGGCCGGCACACACAAGGGCTCACTCACAGACACCCACCACAAGCCTGCACACTCAAACTCATTCATATGCACACACACACACCTTTTGCATATATATCCTCACTCGTGCACATATATACACACTGTTGGACACCTGGTTCATGCATACATATACAAACATACTCCCTCTTACATACATGCTACACACACACATATGTACACACCCACACACAGACCTGCACATCAGTTAGCTCATGTGTACGCATGGCACACACAAGCTGATGCACAGGTGCTGATTCACACACGCCTGGACCTGCCTACATGATAGCACATACATACTCACGCTTATCTGCACTCATACCAGCAATAATCATGTACTTACTTGTGCACAACCACACACATGCCTACAAATATATACATGTACCCCTGCACCCCTGTGGAGGCACACCCTTAGCCCTGATCCTGGGGCCTGGATGGGACCGCCCTCTGTTGGAGACAACGGATAAGCTCCTTTCTGTTGTCTAGGATGGTGTCAAAGCTCTCCTGCAGACGGGTCTGCTGGTCAACCAACTGGTGCTGCAGGCCCCGGATCCACTGCAGCAGGGCCAGGCGACGGTACATCACCAAGTGCACATGGTGCTTCTCCTTTTCCTGCTCTTTGTAGCGCTCCTGAGCCTGCAGCTGCTGCACAGCCTGGGCCACTGAGGGCAGAAGGGGATCTGGAGGGCCTGGGCCTCGAGGGGTCCCACAGACAGGTTCAGGGCTGCTGCTGGCGCTGTCGGTGCTCAGGGAACTGCTGGCATAGCCGTTGTCCTCCAGAGGGGAGCAGACTGTGCTGGCGCCGCTCATCTTCTCCAGCTCAGCTCCGGCGATTTCTGCCCCCTCTGGTGGGCTGCGGACCTCCCCATCTGGGAGTCCAGGGGCCTGGAAGGCCTGGTTGTCAGAGGGCAACTCAGAGGAGCCTCTCATCAGGCTGGGCTCCACCTGGCCTGGCATCCCATGCCAATTCTCATTGGCATCTTTGGCACTCGCCATGAAGTTGGAGTTGCTGTCTGGTTGGAGCTCAGGCTGACATACTCCAGGCGGGCCCCCCAGGACCTGGCCCCCCTCAGCTACCCCTGGCTGGATGGCAAACATCTGGTCTGCAAAGGAGAAGCAGAAGAATGAGTCAAAGCAGGACAGGGTGGGGTGCCTGAAGTCGTGGCAACCTAGCTGTGGGGGCAAGGCAGTGTGGAGGAGCTGGATGCTCCTTCTCAGTCCCTTTCCCTCTGGTAACACCTCCCTTTGTGGTATTCCTACTCCTTCTCTGTTGATTCGCAGTCTCCTGCATAGGGTTTTCCCTCAGCTCTCCGAGGCAGGCTGTCTCCTTATTCTGTGCACGTCTTCGCAGATGAACTAATCTTCTGCTATAGCTTCAAGAACCATCAGGTGTTGGTGACTCTCAGATGTGTCTCCAGCCCAGATCCAACTGCTAGCCAACTCTGCAACCATCCATAGGCCCCCCAAATTCTACATGTCCCAACCAGCTCTCCCTCTCCAGTGTCCTCAGAAAAATGGCCCACCCTGCATTCAGTCACTCCAGCCAGAAACCTGAGAGCATCCTGGTCTCCTCACTCTGCTTCCTTCCCCCATCTCATTGACCACAAAATGCTGACAATTCTTCCTCTTAAAAACCGGTGTATCAGGGGCGCCTGGGTGGCACAGTCGGTTAAGCGTCCGACTTCAGCCAGGTCACGATCTCGCGGTCCGTGAGTTCGAGCCCCGCGTCAGGCTCTGGGCTGATGGCTCAGAGCCTGGAGCCTGTTTCCAATTCTGTGTCTCCCTCTCTCTCTGCCCCTCCCCCGTTCATGCTCTGTCTCTCTCTGTCCCAAAAATAAATAAACGTTGAAAAAAAAAATTAAAAAAAAACCTGTGTATGTATGCATATACGTCAACCCTCACTTGTACTTGGTTCAGGCCATTTCTTACCGGGATTACTGACTGACTGCTGCAGCCTTTTCTGACCTCTGTGCCTCCAGTTAAAAATGTAAACTTGAGGGGCACCTGGGTGGCTCAGTCCGTTGAGAATCCGACTTCAGTTCAGGTCATGATCTCGCAGTTTGTGGGCCTAAGCCCCACGTCGGGCTCTGTGATGACAGCTCAGAGCCTGGAGCCTGCTTTGGATTCTGGGTCTCCCTCTCTCTCTGCCCCTCCCCAACTCACGTTCTGTCTATCTGTCTCTCTCTCAAAAATAAACCTTAAAAAAAATTTTTTTTTAAATGTAAACTTGATTGGTCACAGCTCTGAGAGCCCTCCCTAAACTGGTAGCCCTCAACATGGCCTACAAGGCTGTGCTTCAGCTGACCCCTGCTCCCCATTTCAGGCTTGCCTCTTGCCACTCTGCCCCTCTCAGAATCCCAAATTTCTCAGAGATCTCAGAATGTGTCATTATTCTGTGTCAATAATGTGTCATTATTCACACAATTCCCTTGGTCCACAATACCCTTCCCTTCCCCTCCCCTGTAAATTCCTCCCTTCTCCACCCAGCAAACTCCTTTTTGTACTTCAAAACGCAGATGTCTGATCCCCACCTCTCTGAAGCCTTCCTGAAGTTCTTCCCACAGCCCCAGCATACATAAATAAGCACAGTTAACTATGCCTTCCCCTGGGTCCCCACTGCACTGGTACTCACTGTTTTGTTCATATCTGTTTCTTGACCCTGGTGCATAGTTGATGGCCAGTAACTGTGCATTTAGTTGTTTTTGGTTTTGTTTGGGGACTATCTTCTAATAGCAGCTTATACATTTGGCTTCCTGACTAGATACCGAGCTCCTCTATATATCGTCTGTCATATTCCTGCACTAAGCAGGTGTCAGTACATAGTTGCTGTGAGGGTGAATGGGGGAGAGGGGCTGCATTGGGCTATCTATGCTCTTAAAGAGAAAGCCAATGGTAGTGAGAGGCTACTGCTCAGGCCCAGGGATAGAAGATACGACTCCAGTTACCTCCTCTGCCCTAGTGAGCAACCCCACCCCCGCCCCGCCCCGTCCCCATCCCCATCCCCATCCCCATTGACAAGCCTCTCTTCTGACCTTGCCCTCTTCCCTCTGGGTTTACTATCTTGTGCCCCTCCCCTAGCTTGCTCCATCCAGGGGCCCCAGAGGGAGGGCGTATCACACCATTCTTTCCTCCCTAATAACCACTTCTACCAAAATTAGGGTTTGAATTAACAAGAGGTTTCTACTGACTACATATTACGAGGATTAGAAAAATGGGGGATCAGTAAGAGTGAGGGATAGTGTAAGTATAGCAGGGATTAGGAGGTCTTTATAGGTGGTAGTGGGCAAAAGTCCTCGGGGTGTAGCGACGGTCCTTTAGTGACCTACATACTCCCATCCCGCTAAGCAGTCTTGGAGACCTTCCAGGCCCAAATGTTTTGTTGTTGTTGTTGTTGTTTTCTTTCTTAAACTGGGAGCGGCCGCGAGGGAAGCTGAGATGCGGCGGCTTAGGTGTTAAGGCTCACAGGGTTCTCAGAGATGGTAAAATGGGAACCCAGACACCCTAGGATCAGGCTTACGTCCAAGCTAATCCGCAGTCGGCCCGGGGTGTGTAAGGCGGCGGGGGTGGGGAGATGGCTCTGTCAGGGTTGGGGAGGCCGCCTCCCTTCCTGCGTAGCCCTGCGGGAGAGGACCCCACCCCCCACCCACCCCCACCCCTCCGCCTCCAGCAGACAGAGGATAGAGACCATGCTTCCCTAAGCTCCCCACAGGGGGCAGCCCGGAGGAGGCTGCGATCCCCTGCTTGCCCCCCCGTCCCGGGGGGCTGGGCCCCCAACCCTCCCCTCCTGCCGGACTCACTGCCTGGACGCGCCCGCCCCGGCGCGGCTGGCTCTGCTCCCGCGGGCCCCGCGGCGGGAACTCGTCTCTGGAGGCTGGAGCGGGGGAGGGGTATGTCTCGGCCTGGCCTGGGCGGCCACGCGGGCCGGGCGTGGGGTGCGGGGCTCCCCGGCGACGCGCCCAGCCCCAGGCCCGGACTGCGGAGTCGGGCGGCGTCAGCGCGGCAGACGGGGCGGGGCGGCCGGGCCCACGTGGGCCGGTTCGGGGTTCCGCCGAGCGAAAGGCTAGTCCGGCCAGAGCGCCGGAACCAACTCCCCCGCCTCCTGCAGCCGTGACCGAGGCCTGCCGGGTCGGGTTTTATCTTCCCACTGCATCCATTGGGTCCCTCGGATCGCTTTGCGTCACTGCAGATACGGTGACATTTTCAAAATGAAAATCTAATCATGTCACCATCCTCCTGCTTTTAAGCCTTTCAAATGGCTTCCCTCTTGCAGGGTAAATCCTTGAGGCAGCGGCCACAGGGTTCTGAGCATCTTGTCCTGTCTACCTCTCCAGCTTCATCCTTTGCCCTCCATCTCTGCAACTGGGCCTCACACTCCGTTCTGCCACGCGACTTTTGCACACACGGTTCCCTCTACCTAAAATTCTCTTCCCCTTCTCAACTTACTCATATGTCAGCTCTCTTCTCAGATAAACCTCCTCTGACCTCCTAGGCAAGATTAGTTTCCCCTTTTATATTTCTCAAGGGCACTTGGTTCCTTTTCATCAGAGCATCTATCACAATTTGAAATGATATATTCATTTTCTGCTTGTTTCATTAAGGTCACTTAATGAAAGCTATGCTTTTTTTTTTTTTTTTTTCAATTTATTTGTTTTGAGAGACAACAAGGGAGGAAGGCCAGAGGGAGACAGGGAGAGAGAGAGAATCCCAAGCAGGCTCTGCTCTGTCAGTGAAGAGCCCGATGCAGTGCTTCTTCTCACCCACCATGAGATCATGACATGAGCCAAAATCAAGAGTAGGGATGAGGCTGAGCCACCCAGGCACCCCCATGAAAGCTATGTGTTATTATTTGTATTTATTTATTTATTTATTTATTTATTTATTTATTTAATAAAGGCTGCCCTTCCTAATCCAAAGGCTGCAGCTTTTTTTTTTTTTAACGTTTATTTATTTTTGAGACAGAGAGAGACAGAGCATGAACGGGGGAGGGTCAGAGAGAGGGAGACACAGAATCTGAAACAGGCTCCAGGCTCTGAGCTGTCAGCACAGAGCCCGATGTGGGGCTCGAACTCACGGACCGCGAGATCATGACCTGAGCCACGTCCGCCGCTTAACTGACTGAGCCACCCAGGCGCCCCGAAAGCTATGTTTTAAAAAAAGAAAAGAATATCTGCTCTGGGACAGGACTGGGCCTTATGTCCTACACTCAGGCCCTGGCACCTTCCTCCCTGCAGGGCAGAGAACTGCTCCATAGTGGCTGTGCTGTGAACTCTTGTCAGTTTCTACTGACTGAAGCCTAATCTTCCTCACTTCCTTCTTCCTTGGAGGAAAAGGGGAGGGTTGGGGATTCAGTTTGCAATCAGAGAGAACAGAGATGCAGTTGGTGCTGACTCTAATGATAAGAAAGCACTGGCAGGTGTTAGGAAAGTTAGGCCTTCTTAAATAATTTCCTAAGGTAGCCCTAGAAGGGAGATGAGGACAAATTTAGCCTTCAGGGTTCTAGAAGGTCCCTTCCATACCCCCACTTTACCAAGCAAACCGAGCAACTGGCTATACCTCCTTCATGTCCTCCCCACATTAAAAACAAAATAAAACAAAACTAATATGGCTTCATCTTTGAAACATAAAACATTTTAAAATACTCTTGTCTTGGGGCACCTGGGTGGCTCAGTTGGTTAAGGGTCCAACTTCAGCTCAGGTCATGATCCTGAAGTTTATGAGTTCAAGTCCAGCATCAGGCTCTGTGATGACAGCTCAGAGCCTGGAACCTGCTTTGGATTCTGTGTCACCCTCTCGGTCTACCCCCCCACCCCCATGTTCTGCTTCTCTATCACTCTCAAGAATAAATGAATAAATAAACATTTAAAAAAATTAAAATGCTCTTGTCTTTCCCTCATCTCTTTCTTTTGCTTTTATCTCCTACTCCATCTTTTTTATTTTAATTTTTAAGTTTATTTATTTAGAGAGAGACAGCAAGCAGGGGAGGTGCAGAGAGAGAACGAGGGAGAGAGAATCCCAAGCAGGCTCCAAACTGTCATCACAGAACCTGATATGGGGCTAGAACTCACAAACCGTGATATCATGACCTGAGCAGAAACCAAGAGTCAGATTCTTAACCAACTGAGTCACCCTGCTACCCAGTCCCCTACTTCAGCTTTTGCTATTTTTTTAGACCTCAGCCCCATTTCTACATCAGATGCTGAAGCCTAACTAGTCTTCCTTTTTCCCTTACCCATTCCAAGTTCCCCTTGCCTTTAGACAGGTGACCCAATGAGGTGACCCAAATCCTCACTCCTAAAGGCTCTGAGCCTGGGGGGATCTAGAGTTATGCAGGTCTTCCTGTGCCATACAGCCATGTCAGATAGTTGTTTGGTGGGCCCAGAGCTGCTCCTCTCTGCTTCTCTTGTGGACTCCATCTCTCCCAGCTCTAACCATGTGGGTCAAATGGGAGCCCGGTGAGTCCAGGCATAGGAACCCCACTCCAGGTGAGTCCCTTCTCTGGGACTTTCTGAAATAAAAGGAAGACAAAGCTGGGAAGATGTATGGGCAGAGCTTTAGCAACCACATTCCCTGCCAAGTAGAAGTCAGTTTGGAGTAGGAGTAAATGATGCTTACACACAGAAGCAGAGACAAAAGACAGAAGTCCTGGTGATGTTCTGGTCCCTGTTTCCTGAGGCCTTTCTATAACTTCCAGTAAGGCCCTTGTTTTGTCAAGCCCACCTTGAGTGGAATTTCCTTTGCTGGCAATCAAAAGAATCCTGATTAATACAAGAGCACAAGGTAGTGGCCCAGGGGTCCCCCTCATATACCTCTCAGCCCTCATTAAGGAGTGGCATCTCTGTTTCCCCTTGGTAGCCATTAGCAATCCAGCTTACACTGTGACCTCCTTTGAAATGCAGTGGAATCATCTCCGTGTTCCCACATTATAATCATTTCTCCCAAGTCGCTGAAACCTCCTGACCTGTAGAAGTTAGAATGTCAGAAACAGGAAGCAAACTCTTCGAGAACGTCATTAGGTAGACTCACGTAACACGCCACACCTATCTCTGCCTCTTCATATGGATTCTGGCTACAAATGACAAATTATATACTGACTGTTGACTTAAAGCCTCTTGTACTCTGCAGGGCAGCACACAAATGGGCATAGTTCTAAATAACTTAATATCTGAGAAGTCAAGTGAATTCCCACAGCATCAGATTGTTGTAGCCTCTCTTCTCTTAGTCAAGGGTAAAGTTGTGTGGGATACTCCAGCACTGTGTAATTAATGCAGTAAGTGCTCAGACAGTGGTCCTGGCTGCTCCATAATTTTCAGAAGGCTGGGAGCCTTGAGAACAAAAAACCCTAGGAAGGTGGGGGTGTCCATGTCTGCATGATCACAGACAAGCAGATGTATAGATGTCCGTGATCCATTCACCAGAAGTTTCTGCAGTCAGGATGCCAAGGAATCAGTCATTCCAGGTAGAGCGGTGTCTGTGGCTGTGTCTACCCAGCTACATAGATTATAAAGACTGAATTGTCAAGGACACAGAAATCACTAGAGATGGCCAGTAGCAGCCCAAATAGGCCAGCCCTGGGAAGTGGGTAGATATCCTGGCAGGCAGACAGATGTCAGAGCCAAGAGAGACTAGCAATGAGTAACCAGTGCTAGGTGCTAAAGGGCCTAGAGTGTCAGACAAGGAGACAAGGGAGATGAGAAGTATTTCTACCCCAGGAAATAGGACAGGCATAAGAGTTGCCTCCTCTATAGGTGGATAATTTCTCAGTGTCAGTACTTCCAGGAAGAAAGAGGTGGGTGGGATCAAGGTGTTTCAGCCTCAAAGACATTATTCCTTCCTATCCATTCACTCACATTCAGTACAGAGTGCTCACTTTGGGTCAGGTGCTGTGTTGGGGATTCAGAGCAGGATCAGAGCTGGTGGTGGCCTTGTGCAACTCCCTGTTTAGAAAGGGAAATAGAAAAGAGTGGGCTATACAATGTATAGGTCCTACAACAGAGTTACAAGGAAAAAGCAATGAGTACAAAAGAGGGTAAGGAAAGCCTTTACAGAGGGGGCTTTAAAGGATGAATGGAAGCTCACCCAGAGAAAGCAGGAGAAAGCAGAGGAGACTGTATGTGGTGTGTATGTTCAGAGTGTGGCCAGGGTGACTGGAGATTGAGGGGAAATGGAGGTAAGAGATGAGGCTAGAGGATAAAGTTGGCCCAGTTGTGAAAGGCTTTGACCATCATTCCAAGGAGCTTGAGCTTCACCCTGTGGGCAGCAGGGAAATAACCGAGCAAGCCCCCAAAACTTCCTTGTCAGAACAAAGCACAGGCGTCTAGTCCTGGAGGACAAGCTATATTGCCACCTGCTTTCTTCTCCTTCCCTGAGCTCAGATCATCTGTCAACCTCTCCACAAGGCTTTGGAAACTTAGGCAAATCAAAACATTTTCAACTTCCCAGATTAAATAAAGATGATATGCCTTGAACATTGTAATTGTGAACACTGGACTCCCAGGGCTAAGCACAGCCCTGGAGGACCTTTGATGTACCAGAGAATCCTTAAGGAAGATTAGAAGGAACTCATTCCCCAGAATTTGCTCACCTTGGGAAAGAAGGCCTACAAAGCTGGTGACCTACTTATTTTGTTCATCTATTTCCCTGCTGCCTTTTAAAGGTAAAATGCCACTCTCCTCTATCAAGAAATTGCTGGGGCACCTGAGTGGCTCAGTCGGTTAAGCATCCAACTCTTGGTTTCAGCTCAGGCCATGATCTCATGGTTCATGAGTTCGAGCCACATGTTGGGCTCTGGGTTGACAATGCAGAGCCTGCTTGGGATTCTCGCTTCCCCTCTCTCTGCCCCTCCCCTGCTTGTGCGTGTGCTCTCTCTCAAAATAAATAAATAAACTTAAAAATTAAAAAAAAGAAATTGCTGTGTGATCACTTTAGGTAAGACATGTCCATTCCCCACCCCCAATATGGCTGTTTTCTCAGCTGTTAAAATGAGGGGGATGTATATCAAATCTGAAGTTTTAAAGCTTTTTTTTTTTAAACCTTGGAATCTTTTTTTTTTTTTTTTCCCAAACAAAATCTATGCAGTATATCCAGTTTGAGATCTTGTCTCCTCCCTGAGCCCTCCACTATAAATGGCTCCCGAAGAGGCTCACAGGAAGCTTTTAAAGCTCAGTCAAGGCACAATTTCAAATGCCCTGCACCACAAAAATCTAGAATACAGATCCTTCCACTCACCATCCCTGCCTCCCCTAAAGGGAACAAGCGGGTGTTTTGGAGCTGCTGGAGAATGAAAGGTGGTGTAGACTCTTTCTCCTCAGTGCACCCAAGTGGTAAATGGCCTCTTCCACCAGGAGACCAGAGAGACAAATCTTAGATCCCGAGGCTGTGTGAAACTCTACAGTCCACAACAGAGGGAGTGAGCTAGAGTTGATCAGGAGGACTGAGAGAAGGGAGTGTCTGTTCCACCCCCTTCCTAGCAGCTGCCTCTGTGGGCTCCATAATCCCCATGCCCTCTCCCCCCACTGCACCCTCTGGCCGCCCACCACTCCTCCACCCACCCCATTCATCAGTAGGAGGGCACCATATCAGTACAGCCTTTCAGGGCCTGACAGGTCCTTTCTGGGTGCCCCCCACATGTAACCACTTAACCCCCAACACAAAGGGCCAGGCTGAATGGGCTTGGAGCCGGCGGCTCGTGCAGAGGGGGAGGCCTCAATAGGATTTGGGGAGCTGGGTGTATAAACCTCTCTGCTCCAGCAGTCTTCAATGGAGGCGCTGGAGTCGGGGCATGTGCCGAGGGGTGGAGCCCGGCAGCTGCATCCCACCCCTGAACAATGATTTATTCATTCTCCCAGCACACACAGAGAAAACAGGCTTGGGGAACGTGGCCCCACAAATCGCCCGTGGTCTCAGCTGATTCCCATGGCAATCACAGCAGTTCTGAGTGCCCCCTCCCCCTTGTAATATCTTGCCTAAAGCCTGCCCTTCCTCTTCCCCACCAGCAAGTAGAGTGCAGTATGACGTTATGGGAGGCCTTTGGTAGCCAGAAGCTCAGGCGGCCTTGCTCTGTGAATTGGCTCCACCCAATCTCAACCTCACTGTCTCAGAAAGCTTCCTCGTCAGGTTTTTCTCAAACCCATTTCACGGCCAGAGAAACTGATGCAGAAAAAGAAAAAAAAAAAAAAAAAAAAGGCACATAGCTTGACCCACCTCAGGACTGCCCCAGGGGAAGGACTGAAAAAGAAGCAGGGAGTTGGGGGTTCAGATTGGAAATAACTGACAAGTAAAGGGGGTGCCATAAAGGCTTGCTGGGTGAGTTATTGGCTGCTAACAAAAGGTATCCTATATGTTGTCCCCATGCCTTTCCCCAGCCCCCATCCTCCAGCCACACCTGGCTCTGATTCCTGTTACAATCTTTGGGAGAAACTTTGGGGATGAGGGAACAGAATGAAGACAGTTAAGCAGAGATGCTAAAACCAGTAGATTAAAAAATATGTTGGGGAGGGGGCGCCTGACTGAGGGTAGAGCATGGGACTCTTGATCTTGGGGGCATGAGTTCAAGCCCCACGTTGGGGGGGTGTAGACTGAACTTAAATTAAAAAAAAAAATCTTGAAAAAAATGTCAGGTGGGTAGGTGGTTTCAAGAAGCTGAATTGTGGGGCGCCTGGGTGGCGCAGTCGGTTAAGCGTCCGACTTCAGCCAGGTCATGATCTCGCGGTCCGTGAGTTCGAGCCCCGCGTCAGGCTCTGGGCTGATGGCTCAGAGCCTGGAGCTTGTTTCTGATTCTGTGTCTCCCTCTCTCTCTGCCCCTCCCCCGTTCATGCTCTGTCTCTCTCTGTCCCAAAAATAAATAAACGTTGAAAAAAAAAAATTAAAAAAAAAAAAAAAGAAGCTGAATTGTGACATTTGTTTTTGACTTCTAGCCTCCACACCTCATGTGTCACCAGGGCCAGATAAAAAAAAAAAAAAAAAAATCATCATAATAAATAAAACTAAAAATCAATAATGTTAGCAGAACAGGGAGCACCAGATTGAAGTGACCATCCTCAGACTGGCCCCTGGGCCTCCTGGCCCCAAGTTCATAATTACCCTGTCACACAGAAAACAAATCTATTGCAGGTGGAAGTGTGGGGAGGTGGGAGATCCTGGGCAAAGGGTTTGCCCAGCTGAAGAGGGGGAAGGGGTGCAACAGGAAGACAGATTAGCCTTTGGTGCTGGGCAAGAGGGGGGTGGTTTGAGACTGACAAAATCTAAAGCCTTGAGAATTTCAGAAAGTTTTCTTCCCTTAGACAGGAGGGTAGATGCACTAAGGGAGGTAGGTGATCCTCCTAATACTGAACAGTAGTGGTGGGAAGTCAGAGGGAAGTCAGGGAGCCCACTTCGAGGAGTGGGGAGGGCGGCTGCTATGCTGCTGCTGCCCTCTGGTGGGCATAAAAAGACAGTATCAACACCTCCAATGCTGGAAACCTGCTGGAAACTGGAGTCTCCTTCCCTGTTCTAAAGCCTTGGCTACCGGGACTAGCACACCCCAGGAAGCAGATGCAGAGACATTTTAGCATGCAGGACACTTATTACTAAGTGCCTTTGGGATCAGGATCTGTGGAAGGTTGGAGAAAGAAGCTAAACTACCATTCAGGCCCCTGATAGCCTCAGTCAACCCCTCAGGGAACTCTGAAAGGTTGGATGGCCCTTCAGAATTATCCCCAAATGAGCTGAGATGGGCAGCCCTTTATACTCCTGTCATTGGATGAGGGCCATGCTGGAAAGTGGCATGATCTCAGGCAAGGGGTTCTCTGCTACGGAGGCAATCCCCAAAGGGCTGACCATGGAAGGCTGTCTGCAGAGAATGCTCCCAGCAACTGGGCCAAAAAGGCCTTCCTCGAAGGGGAACAGGGCAGCCCATCATGCTCTACCCCACACATCACAGATACTCATTAAACTTGTGTTAAGTGAGTGGCATGGTTAGATCATGCCTCAGGTTCCAGACTCAGTAGGGACAGCCCACAGGTCTGTTATTCAAGCAACTGGTCTTTGGAAATGGTCAAGGGAGCCTTAATGCTTGAATTCATGGGTTCATTCATTCAACATTCACTGAAGTTTACCAGTGCCAGGCCTGGAGGGAGACACTTTACAAATGGTTTTCTTTCTTAATCCTCACAACTGTGAAGCTAGTATTAACTTAGATTATTCAGATGAGATCAAGTTATTAAGTGGCTTTCACAGTCCAGCAACACTTTAAAAACTGACACAATGGGACAAGTGCTATTGCTGCTGTCAAGGGTTCTTCAGGCCACAAAGGGTCTTGGCTCTGTTCTGTGTGTGTGCATGTGTATATGTAGAGAAATGGCTCTCTCTCTCTGCTTTTAGCCAGAGTATTTTCTCTAGCACATGGAATCCTGCTTCCATGGCCTCTTGTTTGAATTCCTTTCTAACAACGTTTTTCCCCAGAGGTAACAGAAGTATGGGCTTTAAAAATTCCTGGTTGTAGCTACAGAACTACCTCCTTCCCTGGATATTTAAAGGATAGACCACTCTTAATCCCCAGTGTTCTTAGGCCATCTGATAATTAGAAAGTCATGGAAGGCTGACTTCTACCCCTAATGTCTAACTTCCCGATCTGCGTGATCATGTGGGGATAACCTTAAAGGGAAAAGAGTTGGAGGTTTCTGCTCCTAAAACCTCTCTGTACCCTGTACCTCTCACTAACCCGATTTTGTAGGAGGTAAGGGTTGGAGAGATAGAGAAAGTTGTCAGCTGCGTTCTATTACAGCCCTGACAGGTTCTCATTGTTGAGAGTTCTCTGAGCACTCCCAGCCAGCAACATAAAGATTTTAGTTTTCTCATTTAGATTCCAATCATAAAGAACTTGAAGGAAAATGAGGTGGGGAGGGGGAAGTTTGGTATCATGGAGCAATTTCTGGGTCTGACTACAGAGAAACAAAGTACCCTCAATACTCCTCATCCCCTCCCAACCACACACACACACACACACACACACACACACACACACACACACACCTTTCCTCCTGGGCCCCCAGAACCTAATTTTTCACATTTGGAAAATCCAGATGATTTTTGCCTGGGTCCATCTGGTTTTCCAAATAACCTGTCTTTTTGATAAATAACATAAGTTAAATTAGACAAGACAAACAAAGAGGGGGTGGGCAGTCAGTTTTTTTCCTTTCCTCAGCCTCTGAGAGAAAGACAGGGTTTGAAAAACATGTACCATGACTCATTCCCAACCCTGCCCTAGCACTTTCCACCCCTTAGACTGGGCCCAGCGATTCCCCAGCCTGCAGCTGGGAGCTGCCTCTTCACCCCCACCCAGAGCCCACCAGCCTTCAAGAACAACAGACTGTGGTTCTTTCTGAAATGAAGGGAAAGAACCCAGGTGTTCAGCCCCATAGCTTCCTCTGATCACCTTTAGGCTGTAGCTACTTCAAATCCCCTCTTCCCATTATGTATCCACCACAGGGAAGAACTAGATCAATAAACTGAAAATGAAAACCTTTAAGGTGAGAGAAGAGAGGACAGGAAGAGGGGACGGGAAGGACGTGGATAGTACAGACAGACAATACAACTACTAGGGACAGAGATCAGCACCTACATCTCAAAAGGTAAAGTCTGAGGTGACACCAGCTGTCCATAAAGCCATGCCTATTTCCCCAGCTTGCTGCGAGGGTCCAGGTACACAGCTGGCTTCCATCCCAACCACTCCCACCGGTCCCAGCATAGAGCCAACCCAGGCAGCATGGGCTGGTGGCTCTGGCAAGGCTTGACTTCTCCCCAGTCAGCAGATCATAATGAGGCATGAGCCTCACCCCATCCTCAGCAGTGGGCTAGTGGGCATTAGTGCAGCCTCTTATATGTACTCAACCATTTCACATTAATTTGTACCTCTGATCCTAACCACAACCCTGTGAGCTAGACCAAGCCATTTCACTCTGGCCTCATTTTCCAGTTGAGGAAAAAAGTTCAGAGAATGAATTATCTAAGGTCATGCCACTTGTAAGCTGCAGAACAAGGATTTATGGTTTCACACAGCTATCATCTCTATTCTGTCCCACACTGAAAAGCTTCTTTGTATGCAGTTCAGCTCCAAGCTTTTCACCATTAGCTCTTCCAGGGCTTCAAATCATTCCTTGCTCAGTAAGTATTTGTTGAGTAATTCTATATGCCAGGTATGGCACCATCTATGCTTTTTTTTTTTTTAAGATTTTATTATTTATTATTATTATTTTTTAAGTGTTTATTTTTGAGAGAGAGAGAGAGCTCAAGCAGAGGAAGGGGACAGAGGATCCAAAGTGGGCTCTACGCTGACAGCAGAAAGCCCAACACAGGGCTTAAACTCACAAGCCATGAGACTCAACCGACTGAGCCACCAGGTGCCCCTAAAGATTTTAACTAATCTCTACACCTAACATGGGGCTTGAACTCACAATGCTAAGATCAAAAGTTGCATGCTTTATGGAGTGAGCCAGCCAGGCACCTCTTTCCATTTTTTGACAAAACAGATATGGTCTCTGTTTTTACAGAATTTAGTCTAATGGGGGAGGCAGACCTAAACAAACATTAAGGTGACAAACTGTAATAAAAGATCCAAAAGAAAAGGAAAACTAGCAGAGGTAAACTGATTAAAAAAGGGATGGTAATGGAAGGCTTCTCAGGGGAAGTTAGATCTAAGCTAACACCTGGAGATTTATACATTAGCCAGACAAAGATGAAGCGTGGAGAGAAGGGCATGCCAGGAAAAAGGAAGAACACTCTGGAAGGCCCTGATGTGGAAGAAGAGTGGAAAGGAGGTTGAGAGACAAAGCTATATCACAAAGATTTTAAATGAGGACATGGCATCCTCCAATTTATGTTTATACCAAGGTTACCCTCTGGCTGCTGTGCATAGATTGAGTGGAAGGGGAGCAAAACTAGGAGAGAGATCAGGAGGCTACCACAGTACCCTGGCAAGAATTATGGAAACTTGGAATAGGGCATTGGCTACAAAGCCGGAAGAGAGGTGATTCAAGGTGCAATTTGGAAGTAGAAATAACAGGAGTTGATTTTGGAAGGAAGGAGATATCAAGAATGCCCTTATAGGGGTGCCCGTCTGGCTCAGTTGGTGGAACACGTGACTCCTGATCTTGGGGTTATGAGTTCAAATTCCACGTTGGATGTAGAGATTATTTAAAAATAAAATCTTAAAAAAAATTTTTTTTTTACGTTTATTTATTTTTGAGACACAGAGACAGAGTGTGAAAGGGGGAGGGGCAGAGAGAGAGGGAGACACAGAATCTGAAGCAGGCTCCAGGCTCTGAGCTGTCAGCACAGAGCCCAATGCAAGGCTCCAATTCATGAATCGTGAGATCATGACCTGAGCCGAAGTCAGATGCTTAACCGAATAGGCCACCCAGGTGCCCCTAAAAATAAAATCTTAAGAAAGGGTGTGTGTGTGGGGGGGGCCACCTGGGTGGCTCAGTCAGTTAAGTGTCCAACTTTTGATTTTGGCGCAGGTCATGATCCCAGGGCGGAACCTGCTTGAGATTCTCTCTCTGCCCCTCCCTAGCTCTCACACATGCCCTCTCTCTCTCAAAATAAACAAATGTTAAAAAAAAAAAAAAAAAAAAAGAACGGCCTTATAAATTAAATAAGTCACGGACATGTAATATTCAGCATGGTGATTATAGTTAATGATATGGTATTGCATACTTCAAAGTTTCCAAGAGAGTAGATCATAGAAGTTCTTATCACAAGAAAAAAAATTTGTAACTATGTGTGGTCATAGATGTTAACTAGACTTACTATGGTGATCATTTCACAATATATACAAATATCAAATCATTATAATGTATACCTAAAACTAATATAATGTTATATGTCAATTACAACAACTAAAAAGAAAATCTTTTCAACTCAGATTTGAAGGAATGATAAAATGAAATAGAATTTTTATAACTTAATAAAAAAAAAAGAATGCCTTTTAGGTTTCTAGTCTGGGTGACTGGGTTTATGAAGTACCTTTTACTGAATGAGGAATTCTGGAGTAAGAGCAGATTTTTAGAAGGAAGGAAGATCACATTTTTCCCCCTTAAAGTAAGCTCTGGGCCCAACGTGGAGCTCAAATGCACAATCCCAAGATCAAAAGTTGCATACTCCATTGACTGAGCCAGCCAGGCACCCCAAGGAAGATCACATTTTTAAGATGCTTTTTAAGATCACACATTTGAGATGCTTATGAGACAATGGGCCTTTTAACGAGTTGTCTACAAACATTATGATTGTGACAACGGGAATTTCATATTTATGCTTGCAGAGTAGCACTTGGCATAATACGTTCACATATTGTCCAACTTAAGCCTCACAGCAACTCTGAGACAGGCATGAATTACTATTCTCATTTTATACATATAAATGGAGGCTCTGAAAGGTATGGTATTAGTATTCATTCAACCTTTACCAGGCAACACTACATTCCAGGCCATGTGTCAAGGAATGAGTAGAGGGGCATCTGGCTGGCTCAGTCGGTAGAGCATGTGCCTCTTGATCTCCGGGTTGTAAGTTCGAACTCTATGTTGGGTGTAAAAATTATTTAAAAATAAAATCTACACTAAAAAAAACAAAAAACAAAAAAAGAATGCAAGGCAGAAGACAGAATACCATCTCAAATATGATATAATCAGATAGCATGACACTCTTCCCAGAAATACTCTCCCCTATCCTCAGGTAAACAAGTCTGAAGACAGGAAGCCCCATGAGTTATTAAACAAGTACAGGAGACAAAGACCAAAAATGTCCAGTTTGAACCATTAGAAATTCTCAAAGGGTACAGTTTATGGATTGCACAGGGAGCTGAGCAGCTTGTCCCTATGGTGCTTTGGTGAACAGAACCTGATGCTTTATGGAAGAGGCCCTAGAATGGTTTGTGCAACTGTAGACTGAATTAGTGAGATCAAAGACCTGTTTACGTGAAGTAAATGCCATGTGTCCCTACCCCATGGTGTGGAACTAGGAGGCAAAAGGGCTGACATTGAGCATATCTATCTCACAGATGCATGGGCTCTCACCCCTCCAGGTATGCCATTTCCAAGCTAGTTGAGCTGAGTGCTAGCAGGAGCTATAACAGCAGGCCCTGGGGTTTCATTAGAACATAGCTGAAGCTGATGGCTCAATGTTTTGGGCACAAGCATATGGGTCAGGTTGCAACTCTCTGCTCCAATCTTGTTAGCAAGGTCGAGACTTAGTTTGCCTTAAACAACTATACTGGCATGGGACAAAGTCACCTAGTGATTAAGACTCAACTTTTCTTTCTCCAAAGAGTGCTTTCTTTCCAGAGCCTAGAACAGAAACCATACGCTCCCTAGATTTCTTGTGCACTGCTTTTCTTATCCTCAGTGGTCAATCAATTCCAACCCTCTTCATCTCTCCCCCCCAAAAAAGGATATGAAAAAGCAAGAGGGGAGAAATACCTAGCCCTACTTCCCAGTTCTTTTGCAAGGCAAAGGCTACCTGTCTTGGGCATCGTTTAAAGAGCTCAAAGGGGTGTGCCTGGGTGGCTCAGTCAGTTGAGTGGTTGAGCATCTTAACTCTTGATTTTGGCTCAGGTCATGATCCCAGAGTCGTGGGATCAAGCCCTATGTCAGGCTCTGCACTGAGCATGGAGCCTCCTTGAGATTCTCTCTCCCTCCTGCCGCCCCTCTCACTGACTCACGTGTTCGCTCTCTCTTAAAAAAAAAAAAGGGGCGCCTGGGTGGCGCAGTCGGTTAAGCGTCCGACTTCAGCCAGGTCACGATCTTGCGGTCCTGAGTTCGAGCCCCGCGTCGGGCTCTGGGCTGATGGCTCAGAGCCTGGAGCCTGTTTCCGATTCTGTGTCTCCCTCTCTCTCTGCCCCTCCCCCGTTCATGCTCTGTCTCTCTCTGTCCCAAAAATAAATAAACATTGAAAAAAAAAAAAAAATTAAAAAAAAAAAAAAAAAAGCTCAAAGGGAGGGGCATTAACTCTCATTTTGGACCCACAGCTGCCAATCAGAGGGCTATAACAACAGGTACAATGTATGTAAAGTCTCTTTACCTGTACTGAACCCAAACCACTTTGGGAGTGAATATGATCAATTAAGCTGAGAGGTCAGGGAGGGACAACTGCCCAGCCTCTCTCTCTAGACCCAGAGGGCTTCCCTGGGAGGGAGGCAGCCTGAAAACAATGCTCCTCGATATTACACAGGGACTGACCTAAGAATGAGCACCCAATCTGGATGGCAAACCCTGCCTTCAGGCATTGAGATTTATTGAAACACTACATACATATTAAAACATCTTTATATACATTTTCCCCATTAAAAGATTACAAATATACAAATTCTCTCAAAGTCAGCATCTTGTGTATTAGAAACAATTGTAGAAAACCTATACCCTAATTCCAGCAATTAAATTGGTGTTTCCCATTTGCCAATAAAAAACTGGCACAATTCATCCAATTTCTCAAGTCCAGCTCCTGTCACTGAAACCACAGTATTCACATGGAACGTTTTTCCAAAGCAGCAGTGACACTCAGTTCTAAGGGGGGAAAAGATCTGCCTAAAGTTCTAAGAGCCTCATGATTGTTCAGGGAAAATTGGGAGTGGGGGGAATTACATTCAACAATATTTTGATTATAAACTCCATAGTGGTCTTCTTTCTAAATAAGTAATGACAGATTAAATTGTCCTCTGGTCAGGGCAATGTAATAAACCCAGCTGAATGCGATAAATAATAGTTATATTTTTGTGTGTGTCACGATGAGAAGGGAGGTCCTTGAGCAACATTGTTGCACGTTGAGAATTTAGTCCCAGGAGAGAGCTCTCTGCACTCCCCATCAGATATGTAATGTGGACAGACACTGGGTGTAACCCTTTATCTTTATCCTTGTAGTCCAGAAAATTAGGGCCAAGATCTTTCTGAATGGGGACCAACTGAGTCCTTATTATAAGGGAAGCAAATGTTAATTGGCAAGTTGAGGCTGCCTAGGGAAGATGCATGCAGGAAAATAGAAGGGGCAAGACAAATATAAAGGTCCATCTATTAGTTCCCAGGTCCTCTAAGAAGGCTCTCTTTCACAGAGTCCAGGTCACCGTGGTACACGTCTTAGGGTGTGAAGGATTCATTCTGGTGTCAACATTCACTGTTTTCTGTTTTTTTCTGTAATGACACATTTTTTCTTCTCCTTCTCCTCCTCTAACCACACCTTTCACACCTAACCTCCTCCAACCACCCCTATCAACCCAGGAGGCCGCTAGGACAAAATGTCAAATATATAATGGAGGAAGTGAGCCTTCACCCAAGTACCCATGAGTTATTGTTGTAAACACTGCAGAATTAAGATTAGTGGCTAACCCAGGAAATAATACTAGGAAAGGAAAAAGATGTCCAGAGCCATGCAGTGGAAAGAACTGGAATCTGTCCATAATCTTAATGCACTGATTATGAAGGAAGGGGAGCAGGGATCATCCACATGAACATCGATTCCAACCTTCAATGCCAGAAACTTCTCAAGCAGTCTCAACATAGGTGCCATCAACCGTGATGGTGTTAGCTTTCCAAGTATCTGAAGATGCTTTGCTTCAATCCTGAAGTACTATCATCTGTTTTGAGGCGCTTAGGTGAAGGGGATGTCATTAAAGATGGACCCCTTCTCCTTACCTAGAGAGCAGAGAAAGAATCAGGATCAGCTCAAGACCCTCATACAAGTACTTACCTTCAATTAGCTCTTTAGGAACTCATAGTTAAATCATGGATGTTTAGAAAAAAAGAAAGAAATATAAACTTTCCAGGAAAGTTTCAAAGCTGATTACCTACTGGGGGTAGCAGTCCTCTTGTACCTTATGGGGAGTGCAAGATTAACCCTGCAGCATAAGCCTTTAAGTCAGAAATATCTATATTTTCTATTTAAAAATAAATAAATAAACCTTGCTGTGGAGAGCCACCAAACAAGTCCTCAAATTCCCTACCTGAGGCTTAGATGATTCCTTCGCTGCCTCAGCCTTAACAGGAGAAAGTGTGTGGAAGACAAAGTTTCTTAAATTTCGGGGCGCACTGGGGTTGAGGTCAGAGAGGGCAGCCAGTTTCTGAAGCACGGCTTTGGGCTGGTTTAGCAGTGAGCCTGTCTTCAGCTGAAGAGAGAAGAGTCGTTTGGCATCAAATCCCAAGTGTCAAGGAAAGAATGAGAAGTCAGTCCTTCCCTGCCTCCCCCAGGTCTTGAGGGGACATATTCCTACCCCACTCAAGGAGAAAAGGAACAGCAAACTCCTTTGACATCTACTTTTATTTCCTGCAGCCACCTCCCTCCCCTTGACGATAGAGTATTCCCTTAGCCTGACCGGGACCTATATAAACTTGCAGATTATGACATCAGGTTAACAAAGTCCCCAACCAACCTGGTGAGCACTTTCTGGCCTGATGGCTTCAAAAGGATTTCTGAGTAAAGACTTTGGTTCTTGACTAACCACAGTGCGATTGGCTGAAAAGAAAAGACAGAGAGGCTTGTTCTGGGCAAAGCTAGGTAAATTAAACAAGCTAAGAAACCTGTAACTAAACTAAAGCTTAGGAACTCTGATTATTTTATAATGGTGACTTTAAACTATATTAAGTGGCTCCAAGAAGACAGACAACCAAGTTGGATATCGACAAATCATTAACAGTAATAAGAAAAAACAAGAGTGACAAAAGTACGGAATAGTCTTTAAAAGCCTCAGCTCTGAGGGGCCTGGGTGGCTCAGTCAGTTAAGTGTCTGACTTTGGTTCAGGTCATGATCTCACCATTCAGGAGTTCAAGCCCCGCATCAGGCTCTGTGCTGACAGCTCAGAGCCTGGAGCCTGCTTTGGATTCTGTGTCTCCCTCTCTGCCCCTCTCTTGCTCCCACTCTGTCTCTCTCTCTCAAAAATAAATAAACATTAAAAAAAAAAATTAATAAAAAAAAAAAAGCCAGAATTCCTACTCTGAGCTGCCTTAGAAGATAAAGTAAAACCAGCTACATATACTCAGAAGTACAATGTCCACTGTCAAATAGTCTAAGATCCAAGAACACTGTCTTTCCCATCTCTGAGGTGCCTCTTTAAGACAGTATTGGACAAAGGCCCATGCCTGAGCTGCAACAGCCCCTAAAGGTTGGAGTCACTTCCAAGGCTCCAACACCAACAATCCGGGGGGCTGGACACAGAGGAGGACCAAGAGCTCACCATTTTTCTGTAGTGCTTTGGCTGTAACTTTCTTGGCTAGCATCATAAACTGACTGTCTTCCCCAATTTCTTCTTCTTCAGCTGCAATTTTCCCCTGCTGTGCCTGAAAATAAAAATCAGACAACAAAAAAAGAAGTCTACCACTTCCAGAAATATTTAGCATAGCCTGGACCTGGGATATCATTTGTTTTCCTTTTTGCAACCTTTGTTGATTTAGACAAAAAACTGATATTGGACAAACAAACATGAATTGAACTGCCCATGGTAATCTTCTCAAAGCATAAAAGAAAATTCAAGTATTAAAAGGGACAGCAATAAGTTAGTTGCCCAAGATTTCAAAACTATCCTGACAAGCGAGGTGAGTGGGTCTTTTCCTCCTTATAGAGTCAGAATAGGCGACTTTCCTGCAGACTTCCTACCTGGTCTCGAAGCCACTGCTCTCTTTCAATTCTTTCCTTCCTCCAATGGGCTTCTGTCTCATCAAGCTGCTCTTCAATCTGATCATCATCAGAGTCTCTGTGGAACAAGTCCATCTGGGAAGCATCATCTAAAGCAAACAGTTAAGGCTATCAGCATTCTGCAATCCCCATAGGATAAGGTGCCAGACAGACACAAATGAACTCATCATTTACCATATACCAATACAAGCTCGTCCCATTCACTAATAGAAAGTAAGTTCTAGCCAGGTCCTCCACAATAGACTGCTACAGTTTTGATTTCCACTCACAGTCTTAAACTGGACAAACATGTACATTGTACCATTTATTTCTAACAGCAACATCCAAGATACCTATGTTTTTCCATCGGAATTTCCTCATTCGTCCAGGACCATCACTGTGCAGATCCCCATCAGCAAGGTACCTCTCCTGGTATAAACGTAGCTGTCGCTTATCATCATCCAACATCGTTTTCCTGCAGGAAAAATATGGTGTACAAAACCAGGACCACTCTGGCTGATCGTAGGGCCTGACTTAAGAAACATCCCATTACTCAGAAGGACCTGTTGGGATACTGACATGTGTATTTTCTTGATTTGATTCTGCAGCTCCTCATCAGAAGGAAGTACTTCATCAATTTCTTCCTGTTCATATTCATCAATATCTTCCCCATCATACTCATCTTCACTTCCCACATCACTCCCTGACACTTCTGCCTCGTCCTCCAGGTATTTCTTCAATCTCCTAGAAAATAATTTCAAAGATTAGAAAATGCAATAATGAGGGGCACCTGGGTGGTTCAGTCAGTTTAGCGTCCAACTTCTGCTCAGGTCATGATCTCACGGTTCGTGAGTTGAGCCCCACATCAGGCTCTGTGCTGACAGCTCAGAGCCTGGAACCTGCCTCATATTCTGTGTTTCCCTCTCTCTCTGCCCCTCCCCTGCTCATACTCTGTCTCTCCCTCTCAAAAAAATAAACATTAAAAAAAATTTAAGAAAATGCAACAATGAATACATACACAGATTACGGATGTAATGAGAAAAGCAGAACACAGAGCCACTTCTAATAATAAGCTTAAATTTGTAATAATACATTTTGATAATACTTAAAGTGTATCATTTAATATATACTGTGTGCCAATAACTGTGCTTTACAAGCATCATAGCATTATCTCAGGAGGGAGCACTTTTATTTCCTTTAATTTGCAGTTGAATGAATTGAGATTCAGAGAGTAAATAAATTACCCAAAGTCACATAGCTAGGAGGCAGCAGAGCCTGGATTCAATCAGGTTCTTTAAAGCCAGAACTCCCAATCTCCTCTATACATTTGAAACATAACTGCTGGAAAGTTTGGATCATTCTGTTCTGTATTTAAGCTCACCAGTGTTAGGAGACAGTATAGAGATGGTATGGAATAGAAAGGTAATAGACTGGGATCTCTTACAGCTACCACATCTTGACCCCCGAGTTAGAGACATGACTGAGGCTCAGAGTTACTGGTAAGCAAAGCCACTACTAGTAAGTTTTTGTGACTTCAGTTCCCATTGAGAACAAATCTGCTTTCACTTTGGGTTCAAAGTACTGCCATCTACAGTCATGAGTGTCAGAAGTTTGATGGCTTTCTGAAGGTTAATTTTTTTTAAGTTTATTTTTATTTATTTTAAGAGCGATAGAGAGCAAGCAGGAGAGGGGCAAAGAGAGAGAGAGAGAGAGGTAGAGAGAGAGAGAGAGAAAGAGAATCCCAAGCAGGCTCCACGCTGTCAGCACAGAGCCTGATGCAGGGCTCAAACTCTCGAACTATGAGATCATGACCCAGGCCAAAGTCAAGAGTCAGACACTTAACTGACTGAACCACCCAAGTGCCCTGAAGGCTGATTTTTATTAAAGACTTATGTTATTTTTTTTTAAGCTGAATTTCTCTAAATCCTAGGCTTCCTAGGGAATTCCTTCAAGGGCTACCAGACACTAAGTTCCCCAATCTTCCCATCTACCCACTTTGAGCTGTTCAACTTTTAGCTGTCTTTCTAAGATTTCATTTGAACAAAGGACTCTACAGTTAAATAAGGTTTAAGAACAACCACCTTAGGGGCACCTGGGTGGCTCAGTCAGTTAAGTGTCCAACCTCAGCTCAGGTCATGATCTTCTGGTTCGTGAGTTCAAGCCCCACATTGGGCTCGAGCCTGCTTCCTATTCTGTGTCTCCTTCTCTCTCTGCCCCTCCCCCGCTTACACTCTGTCTCTCTCTTTCTCTCTCTCAAAAATAATAAACATAAAAAAATTTAGGGGTGCCTGGGTGGCTCAGTCAGTTAAGCATCGGACTAACCTTTGGCTCAGGTCACGATCTCGTGGTTCGTGAGTTCAAGCCCCGCGTCAGACTCTGTGAACAGCTCAGTCTGGAGCCTGCTTCGAATTCTGTGTCTCCCTCTCTTTTTGCTCCTCCCCCACTCACACTCTGCCTCTCTCTCTCTCAAAAATAAACATTAAAAAAAAAAAAAAAAGAACCACTGCTGTAGAAAAATCTATAGATGACCCAAAGCTGTATGAGATAGTTAACTTGACAGGTGAGAAATTAGAACCCCAAACTGACCTTAATAGAATGGAATGATGGGCTAGAAACAATAATTAAATCTAGTAGGGATCAATATGATATCCTGTATGTGAATTCCAAAAGTCATCCACATACAATAAAATACTGATTACCTATTAAAATGGTCTTTATAAAACTTTTAACATCATGGGAAAATGCTTATGTATATCCCAAGTGGGGAAAAAAGATGAAAAATTATACATAAAAAAATTGCACAGATATCAACTATATGAAAATATATGCATAAAAATGGCTACAAAGCAATAACTACCATCAACACTTTCATTAAATATTCTGGATGGTGAACACAGATGACTTTTTATTTATATCTTTTTGTATTCTTTTAAATAAAATAAATGGTTTACTTTCATGATCAGAACAGCAAAACATTAAAAAAAATAAACAGGGAACCCATTTACCCAAGACTAGAATGAGGAAAACCTGAAATGACAGTAATTCAGAGGAAAAAAAAAAAACCAGGAATTTTAGCTGTCTACTAGGTCCTCAGGATCTACCGTGACTCAGCTCTTACAATCCCTGGTTACTTTACAAGCAGTATGCATCCAGAACAAGGGATGTGGTTGTAGCACTACATACAGCAGTAGTCAGACCACACTTGAGGATAAAGAGAATACCCAGTACATGAGGAGTCTAGAAGCAATGTCATGTGAGAAATAGCAGTAGGAACTAGAGATATTTAGTATAGAAATCACTAAGGAGTACGTAACCATCTCTGAATACTCAAGTGACATCACATGAATGGGTTTTATTTAATCTGTGTTAATGCCTAAAAGCAATACAACCAAGCAAACATAGGTAAAACAGTGGCAAGCTACAATTTAACTGTTAGAACTTTCTCTAGCAATGGAAGTTATGGACAGAACACCTACATTTGCCTTTTCAACTTCTCAGACTGTTTTAGGAGCTCTTCATCATCATCTTCATGGTCTTCCAGTGCCAGATGTTCATTATCAGAGTTACTGCGTTCATCCTGAAAAATCATAGAGTATCACACACAAAGTTAAACAGAATAAAACGTGTCCTCAACTAAAACAGGATTTATAAATTTCTGCCCAAATGTCTCATTCTAGGAAACTGCTTCTGCTAACATGACCAACAGAATTCTCAAGAACTCAGACTAGAAAAAAAAAAAACATACAGCAGCAATACATGGAGTTCAGTTATGATTACTTTGTACCCTTCAAACTCACCTCATCGCTATCAAACTCATTATCATTGGGGACAAGCCGAAAGTCTCCAAATTCTTCCTCTTCCCCTTCTTCTTCTTCTTCTTCCCTAAAATGCAAATCAAGAAATTAATAAATAAGATGTTGGAACCAAACAATAAGAAGTCAGCCAACTTAGGAACAGAAAATATTTTATTAGCACCAACAATCTCTTTAAGAAATAGGAAATAAGATACTTTGCCAAATTTAATTGTAATAAAACATACAACATATTCCCATTGTTGTCCAACCAACATCCAAAACTCCTTTCATCTTTCAAAACTGAAACTCTATGCTCTTTAATCAACAATTCTCCACTCTTCCCTCCCCTCACCAACTGGCATCCAACCCTTCTACTTTCTGCCTCTATGAATTTGACAACTCTAAGTACCTCATGTGAGTGGAATCCTACAATATTTGTATTTTGGGGACTGGCTTATTTCAATTACCATAATATCCTCAGGATTCATCCATGTTGCCCCATGTTCCTTCCTTTTTAAGGTTGAATAATATTCCTGTGTGTGTCCACCACATTTTGTTTGTCCATTTGGGATATCTCCATTTTTTTACTATTATGAATAATGCTACTGTGAACATGGGTGTACAAATACTTGAGACCCGATTTTCACTTCTTTTGTGAATATACTTGGAATTGCTGGATCATATTCTATTTTTAGTTTTTTGAGGAAATGCCATTCTGATTTCCATAACAGCTTCAACATTTTATATTCCTACCAGCAGTGGGTAAGGGCTCCAATATCTCCATATCCTCACAAATACTTCTTATTTTGTGGTTGGTGTTTTTTTTTAACAGTAGCCATCTAATGCATGTGAGGTAGTATCTTATTGTGGTTTTGATTTGCATTTCCCTAAATATTAGTGTTGAACACTTCCATGTGCTTATTCTTGTCTTTTTTTTTTTTTTTTTTTAAAGAGAAATGTTTTGTTTAATGGTAAAGCTTAGCACACTTTTAGCACCAGGCAGGGCCTGAAGTCAAAGCAGCAGGGACAGGTAGGTGACCCCCATGGACCCTCACATGGCGAAGAGGATGAGGAAAGCGACTATCAGACAGAAGAACCCCATGCCCTCAGACACACCAAAGCCTAGAATGGCATAGAAGAGCTGCTGCTTCAGAGATGGGTTCCTGGCATAGCCGATGATCAAACTGCCAAATGCCGTTCTGGTGCCAGCCCCTGAGCCAGCCACACTAACTGTGGCAGCCCCAGCACCAATAAACTTGGCTACTGTATCAATGTCCCAGGAAACAACACTGGTCTGGAACTCCCACTGGGCAACCTGGAGTGGGGAGCTGCTGTAGGATGACTGTGTAGATGGGATCACTGGCCTGCTCAAGGAGAAGGCAGACATAGGCCTGATTAGACCCATTACAACAGCAGATCAGAGCTGGAAGAATAGGCAGCACCCGGTGGTCTACACTGTCTGCCTCCCAGCTTTACCTTTAGGTTTCTGTGCTTGCCTTTTTTAACCCTGTTCTCCACCAACTAAACGAAAGTACTGTAATTTCCTTACTTTGCAAACAAGACTCAAACACACTGCAAGACTCTCAGACAGGATATGAAGCTCCTAAGATGACTCATTACTGTGGACCCCAGGATTTTACCAGACGACTGGGCCTTCTGAAGTTCCCTCCAATCACTGAGACTCACCTGTCTGTGGGGAAAGAGCCTGAGCAAAGAGCAAGGGCTTCTTCCATGGGATCACCCAAACTGTTCTCCTTTTCTTGCTTATTTAACTCTGATGGAGCCAGAGTAGAGGCATCTATATAACAATGAAAAAGATTTGTCACCAAGAAATAACAGCTTTATCCTCTTTCCCCAGCCATCTAAAGACATGCCAGCTCAATACAGTTATAAGGTAAGCTTGCCAAAAAGAGCTCACCATCCATTCATTCAACAAATCCTTATTTAGTACTTACTATATGCCAGGCACCAGGGATACAGTAGTGAACAAAACAAAACTCCCAGCTCCCACATAGCTAACATTCTAGCATTGGGGAAAAAGGAGCATACAGGTGGAAACAAGTAAGCATTTATATGAAATTTACTACACACCAACACTGTTCAAAGCTTTGCATACATATTAGCCATAAATGAGAAATCACATGGCAAAAGCTAGAGCAGCCTTTCTTTTTATTTAGTGTTTGTTTATTTATTTTGAGAGAGAGAGAGAGAGAGAGAGAGAGAGAGTGCACACATGCAAGCCGGGGAAGGGCAGAGAAAGAGGGAGAGACAGAGAATCCCAAACAGGCTGCAACCTGTCAGCACAAAGCCAGACCTCACGAACCGTGAGATCATGACTTGAGCCAAAATCAAGAGTTGGACACTCAACCAAATGAACCACCCAGGTGTACCAAAAGCTAAAGCAGTCTTAAGTTGACATTTTACCACCTTAAGAAAGTAAGGGCTCTAAATATCAGGAAGCTAAGAATTCAACCCGCACGTAAGAATCCATCACAGCCCTGTTTTCTGTGAACTTTTCACCCAAGAGTAACAGGCTTCTTTTCAAGGACACTGACTTAAGATATTTGGCTAGGGAGAGCCTGATACTCTCTGTTGGATATTTACCCTGAGAAGTGAATTTTCCTGAACAAAGATTCAGAAGTTCCTCCAGGTTCTCTTTCTTGTCGCTCTTCCTGGACAGAGTTTTTTCAGCTTGAGATGTGAACTTTCCAGTGCACAGATCCAATAGTTCGTCCATGTTAGCATCCATGGCATTCTCATCCATACTGGCCAGTGGCAATCGAGGCTTCAGAGACTGGTACTGATTCCTGTGGTTTCTAACATTTAAGAACCTACAAGCACAATGAAGAATATAAGAAATTCCCTAGGGAAAAAACAAAGTAGTGTGTGAAAAATTTTGATGTTTCTAAAACTGAACTTAGAAGCTGAATCCCAAACCAGAAGACAGAGGATTCAAACTGAAGCCTTAGGATAATCTAAAATGGGAGGGAGTTTAATTAAAGAATAAATGATATTCGAAAGGTAAGGGTATAGGATAATTTTTGGCTTCAGACGGTGCCAGAATAGAACTTGGTGTTATGTCCATGTAACGTGCCATGGGTGTCTCCATTCTCAATTCCACACAACAAGCCTACACGCAGCAGAATGGATACAGGAAGATTTGATCCCTTACAGGAGCTGTGCATTTCAAGTAAAGCAGAGATCGAAGGATCAGAATGGTAGCTAGGACTATTTACATTTTATTTTCTGGAGAGATTTTCTTCAGACTTGCAGAATGTAATACTAATGGTCTGTACACCTTCTCTTTCAAGAAGAGAAAGCACAGATGGAGTGACAGAAGCTTACTTTATTTTTAAACAAAATTAAGCAGTACCCAGCACCATCCCACCCACAGAAACATAAAACTACCTACCCATCTGCATCCAACAGTTGGCTCTGAGTGTCATCTTCTAAACAGAACTGGAAGTCTCCTGCTCCCAGGAAAAGTGTCTTAGGCTCTGGGGAGGCGTTATACAGATCCTGGGAATCCTCTATGGGAAGTGAAGGCTCAGACAGCTTTCCTGAACTCTGGCACCAAAACAAAACCAAACAAAAACAAAACATTTTATAATTGTCATTCACTGTCATGACAACAACAGAAGTTGCTATTTGCAGTATTTCATCTACTCTAAGGCAATTGCAGTTAAGGAGGACAATGCATAGCCAAGGGAAGCATAAAGAAAAATACCTTCAAGAATGTAAGAACATTGGATGAGGATTGTTTTTAATACACAAAGGGGGTGGATTCTTTAAATTGAACATACATAATGTAGTGGGAGTTGGTTGGCTTGGACACACTTTATTTAGCAGTGTGGGAAGCAAAAGGGGGAGGAGATTAGAAAACCATCACCATCTTACCTTAGAAGCTGAGCTGACCAAACTGGCTCGAAATAGCCCAGGGGAAGGAGATCTGAATCCTCCTGCTGTGGGGAGAAAACTGGTCCCACGGCCTGTTTGTCTGTTGCAAGGCTGATAGGACGGAATTGTGGAGCCAATCAGCTCAAAGCTGCTATTGTGGCTGCTCTCCTTTGTTAGCAATGAGCATGAATCATCTTCATCTAAAGAAAGAGAAATCATTTTTAAGTACATGATTCCAGAAATAAGGTGGATTTGTTTAGGAAGAAGAATTGAGAATGTAAAGCTATCAGGTAACATCCATAGGCAAATCTCTCAAGTTCTATGTTCTAAAACATGAAGTTGAAGGTAAATTATAGTACTGAGATAGCATTATACAATCAAGATTTATCACTCTGAGCTAAGTGACCCCTGAAAGTTCCCATCTTTGTCTCACCCTGCCTAATGCCTATAATCACTCTCTCCATTATCCAATCACGTATACATCTTCTGTTCATCTACATATGATTGAAATGTTTCATGGTTCACTCATTCAACACACACTACTAAGGACCTAGTATGTGTCCATGGTCAGTAACAAAGAAACTGAATGTAAGTTTTCCAAAACAGAATCAAGAAAAATGTTCTAATTCATAAGTTCCTTTCATTGCCACAAATAAGACAGAGTGAAGTCCACTAGAGCTCAAAAAAATGGAATCTTATGGAATTGTCCTTAAGTATCAAAGCTAGAGGAGCTAAGAAAAGTCAAGTTCGGCACAAGAGTCACTACTTACCCAGTTTGCTAGGCCTTTTGCCTGAGATTTCATCTGTTTCTGATTTTTCTTCACTAGGAAAGTAACTACAAAATAAGAAGGTAAATTGTTTATCTGCTTCTGCTTCTGCTTCTAACAAGAGGGGCAAACCCAAGGGAATCTTATCTTTCTCTAAAGAGAATTACTTACCCCATCTTGGAAGAGTTGTCCTTAAATAGAAGTAAGGTAGAATCAGATGACAGAGGTTTGGGGACAGAGAGAAGGCCAACTGACTTGCCAATTTCACTACTGCCATCACTGTTTTCTTTATCCATTTCCTTCTCATCTTTGGTTTCTATTTCTTCACTACTGAGAAGGAATTCTGCAACCTTCATCAATCATGCCACCCAAAACCAAAGTAAAAAAATTTAAAAGCAAATATGTTGTTAGCATCATGCATGGCTGCTTGGTTATAGGTCACATCGTAAATCTGAAAAGGTAAACCCAAAGGAGACTTGGTCTGACCATCATCATTAACATAACTTTCCCTGACACTTCTAGAGCTCTTTTGTACTTTTTTTACATTGTACCCTCCCCAAAGTGCTACAAGACTGAAAAAAGACCGAATTATCATTTTACAGAGGCAATGAGAGGTTAAATAACTAGCCTGAGAATGCAGGACAACTAGTGGCCTTAAACCAAATATAGACTATGACATGCTACCTGGTTCAGCCATTGCTTTCCTCTTTTCTTTACCCAGGGGTAAATATGAACCAACTCTTTCAAATGACTGCAGAGCTCAAACAAGGGGGGGGGTCTTCCTTTTTTCTACTACCAAAAACTTCATCATCTACCCTAGGCAGAAGACAATATTATAGAATGGCAAGAGCCCTTTTACAAATTTCCTCCTCAACCAAGAAAGAAATTAACTCAGGAAGGTCTCAGCCTGCCTGAGAATTTATTCCAGACCTCGACCTGACCAAGGTTGAGACTGCTTTTCATTCTGAATAGAGAAAACTTAAATAAACATCAAAGATAAAGGCATCTATTAATACAAAGCCATTTCCATTTTTGCCTTCTATTTCAGTGAGTAGACCAACAGGTAGAAGCTAAGGCTAGGCCTCTGTGAACTGCAGGTATCTAGAGGTGCTAACAGAACTGAATACAAAAACTTGGGTAACTGTGAGTTACCCCCTAACTCTCTGCCCCTAAAATCTCTTATACAATTGAACGTGCTTACCTTACTTTACCTTACTCTTATTCACATCTGATTTTCTCTTTCCCTTATCCATCCTAAACAAATAACAAAATGAAATAATTGTCAGAAACCTCCTGATTGCCTTCTTCTTCCTCCTCTTCTTCCTCTAGATCTCCTTCTTCCTCCTCTTCTCCATCTTCCTCAGACTCATCTGTCATTTCTTCCTCCTCTTCCTCTTCTTCAAATCCATCTTCATTATCTAACTTAAATAATGCTTGGCGCTTTCGGCGCTCCTCAAGTCTACGGAGTTTCATTGCTTCCTGCAGCTTAGCTTTCAGCACCTGAAGCTTTTCACCTGAACAGAAACAGGAGAAAATGCTTTAGACATAACGACCAACTACCTACTGCAGTAACGGAGTGTGCACTTCAGACAACCCCAGGAGTGTTCCAGTTACATCCCAAAAGGAAAATCCGAGGCCTTATTACTCGAGGGTATTATCTTAACAAATAAGGATTACTATGAACTAAAGAGAACTTTTCATAGTTATGTTCTACACTCTGAGATAACATACTACACAGAGATTATAAAAGTTATTAAAGAGGACAAAAATGGGGTGCAAGAGTAGGACTCTGAAAGTCTCTGGCCCAGAAGCCATGAAGGACAGCCTTGATAAATATACCTATATTAAAGAAAAAAAGAAGGGGCACCTGGGTGGCTCAGTCGGTTAAGCATCTGGCTTTGACTTTGTCTCAGGTCATGATCTCACGGTTCATGAGTTCAAGCCCTGCATCAGGCTGTCTGCTGTAAGCACAGAGCCTGCTTCTGATCTGTCTCCCTCTTTCTCTGCCCCTCCCTGCTTTCACGCTCTCTCTCTCAAAAATAAATAAACATTAAAAATTTTTTTTTAAAGAAAAAAAGAAACAACTCAAGAGTAAAATGGGCAAAGAATATGACCTGGTAGTTCACAGAAAAATTGAACATACATGGTTAGTGAACAAATTAAAAGTAACACTTAACCTCATTTCTTTTTTCCTTTCTTAAAGATTTTATTTTTAAGTACTCTCTACACCCAACGTGCAGCTTAAACTCACAACCTCGAGATCAAGAGTCACGTGCTCCACTGACTGAGCCAGCCAGATGCTCCTAGTCTCATTTCTAATTAAAGAGATATAAATCGGGGCGCCTGGGTGGCTCAGTCGGTTAAGCATTCAACTCCAGCTCAGGTTATGATCTCACGGTCTGTGGGTTTGAGCCCTGCGTCAGGTTCTACTGACAGCTCGGAGCCTGGAGCCTGCTTCAGATTCCGTGTCTCCCTCTCTCTGACCCTCCCCTGTTCATGCTCTGTCTCTCTCTGTCTCAAAAATAAATAAACATTAAAAAAAAAAAAAAAAAGAGAGATATAAATCAAAGTAAGAGATAACATTTTTGACATATTAACAGGAAGAAACAGGAACTCAAATATTGTGATTCAGAGTATAAATTGGTGCAACTATTTTGAAGAACAGGATGATATATATCAAAATTTGACTCAATGATTCCACTATAAGGAATTCTGCATCCAGATAAACCAACATATATCTGATACTACGGTGCAACATTGTATGAAATAACAACAACTGGAATAAACAAGATGTCCATTAACAGGAATATGGTTAAACGATTCATGTTACAGTCTCACAATGGACTATTATGCAGCTGTTAAAAAACTCAAAAGCAATATAATGTGTATCCGAACTCTGAAGTTAGGAGGTCTGGATTAGGCTACTGGTTCTACTACTTATGAGCTGTGCAAACCTGAGTAAGTTGTCTAAATTCTTTGTATATCAGTTTTCTCCTATATAAAATAAGAATATTAATGTTATTCACGGTAAAGCACCTAGAGCAATGCCTAGCAGAAAGTAAGTATCCAATGTCTGTCTGTCTGTCTGTCTCTCTCTCTCTCATGCCCACACCCATAATGGTGTATGCATATGAATTTTCTTCCAAGGACACACAAGAAATTAACAGTTGCCTTTAGGAAGACTAATTTTTCATTTCATACTTTTTCCTCAGTGTCTCCATTTTCTATGTGATATATTATTTATACTTTTTTTTTAAAGTTTAGTTTTGAGAGAGAGAGGGACAGCATGAGGGGAAGAGGGGCAGAGAGAGAGGGAGACAGAAGATCTGAAGTGCACTCTGCCCTGACAGCAGAGAGCCCGATGTGGGGCTCACACTCAAGAACCATGAGATGATGACCTGAGTCAAACTCAGATGTTTAACCGACTGAGCCACCCAGGTGCCCCTGTCACTTGTACTTTCAAAGTACAACAGACATCTGGGAACAACAGACATTGTTAAAACAAAAGAGCAGATTACAAAGCAGAATGTACAATATGATTGCATTATTGTTTGTTTAAAAAAATGTTTTTAAGGTTTATTTTTGAGAGAGAGAGAGAGAGAGCGAGCGAGCACAAGTCAGGGAGGGCAGAGAGAGAGAGAGAGAGAGACAGAATCTGAAGCGGGCTCCAGGCTCTGAGCTGTTAGCACAGAGCCCAATGTGGGGTTTAAACTCACAAAGCACAAGATCATGACCTGAGCCAAAGTCAGAAGCTTAACTGACTGAGCCACCCAGGTGCCCGTTTGTTTTTAAAAACATACATATACACCTATGCAAAGAGATTAAAAGGATACACGATATAATTATAGAAGGTGTCTCTGATAGAGGATCATAGAAGTTTTTTTTTTTATTCCATATATTTTCTACAACAGATATTTACTGTTTTTTAATAAGACAAAAACTATTGGAAATAGTCATCTTATCACCTCCCACATCTAAGCAATGCTACATGTGAGTCATGCCAGAGGTACTGCTATCCAATCTTCAAACTGCCCAAGGAAAAAGATTCTAGAACTTTTCACTATAGGGTCTTCGGTAGCCATAAAGACCTGCCAGTGCACAAAGCATAAAGCACGCAAACGAAAACATGAACTCAAATACCTGGTTTTGTGTGGCTTGCTCCATCCAGCTTCTCAGCTGCCAAAGTCACAGGTACCACATCTGCCTTTAGCTCTTCCTTTCCATCAGTGCCCACGCCTTTCACTATGATGTTCACATTCATCTTCTGACCAGCCCTGGGTTTCACTGCTGGATTAGCATGCTTCCAGAAACGCTGTTTCAAGGCTTCCAGTTCTAGATCCAAACACCAACCAGTATGTCAGTGTGCCATGCTTGAACTCTTTCCTTTAAGATTCCAGTTAAGAATAGAACTACTCTGACCCAGCAATTGCACTACTAGTTATTTATCCAAAGGATACAAAACTGCTATTCGAAGGGGCACACGCACCCCAATGTTCACAGCAGTGTTATCAACAATAGCCAAATTATGGAAAATGCCCAAATGTCCATCGACTGATGAATGGATAAAGATATGGTGTGCATATGGGTGTATTTTCATGTATACACAATGTACACACACACACAATGTATACATACATATACACACACAGTGGAATATTACTTGGCAATCAAAAAGAATGAAATCTTGCCATTCGCAACAACATGGATGGAACTAGAATGTATTATGCTAAGCAATACAAGTCAGGCAGAAAAAGACAAATATCATGATTTCACTCATATGTGGAATTTAGGAAACACAACAGACGAACATAGGGGAAGGGAAGGAAAAATAAGATAAAAACAGGGAGGCAAACCATAAGAGACTCTTAAATACAGAGAACAAACTGAAGGTTGCTAGAGAGGAGGTAAAGGGGGGGGATGGGCTAAATAGGTGATGGGCATTAAGGAGGGCACTTATTGGGATGAGCACTGGGTGTCATATGTAAGTGATGAATCACTGGGTTCCACTCCTGAAACCACTACTACACTGTATGTTAACTAACTTGAATTTAAATAAATAAATTTAAAATTAAAAAAAAAAAATTCCAGTTAAGAATCAGTTTTCAAGCTAAGTTTTTAAGCTCAACAAAGTTGGAGGGGGAAGAAAAATGCCCCAAAACACCAAAAACTCCTTTGCTACTAACACCTATATCAAATTCACGTAGCTTAACCCAAACTAATGAAATGTTGCAATTATTCTGCCTCAATATACTTCAAAAATCATTTTAGGGTAGACATTTACAACTGAAGTTTCTAAATGTGTGCAATTCTTAAAAAAAAAAAAAAAGTATTATGCTGGTGGAACAAACACCATAATTACCAATCATTCAATGGCTTAATTTTTCATAGGTTTCAGCCTCTTTTTAAAATTTTTCCTATTTTGAACATTTCACTATTTAATAGTAATCTTACTAAATATGAGCAAGGTCAATTTAAAAAGGGGAAAAAAAATGGCAATCAATCCAGTCAGTGATGTAACTCATGTTGGTGAAACTGTTATACTAGTATAACCAGAAAGGAAATTCCACTTACAGGTGGCCTCTGAACCACACACCCAATATGCATACAAAGGGGGGAGCGGTAAGTTCAGTGGTCAAACGGCAACAGGGGCTCTATCCCCTCTTCTCCAATGCTATATAGTTCAAAATGTCCTTCTCCTTTCTCCCTCAGCTAGCTGCTACTGGGCACCATAATGCCTCTGTTTGCATCACACCACAGTGAGCTCTGTTTTAAGAGAGAGACAGTAATAAAGAGAAAAGATTCCTTCAGGGTTGAGGGATGCCTTCTCTTCCATAAAATGTCCAGGACACTCCAAGTTTGGTTCTTTTTTCTTAAAAAATGCCCTCAAATCATATTGTAGTAGTTTTGTGGTTAGCAAAACTAGTTGTGGTTTTTCTTGCCCTAGAAGGGGATAGGACTGGAAGGAAGCCTTTCCATTCTGAGTCCCTAACGTTTTTTTTTTTTTAATTTTTTTAATGTGTATTTTATTTTTAAGATAGAGAGACAGAGCATGAGCAGGGGAGGGGCAGAGAGAGAGGGAGACACAGAATCTGAAGCAGGCTCCAGGCTCTGAGCTGTCAGCACAGAGCCAGACGCGGGGCTCAAACTCAAGAACCACGAGATCATGACCTGAGCCGAAGTTGGATGCTTAACTGACTGAGCCACCCAGGCACCCCTCTCTAACTTTATTAGTAGCAAAAAATCCAACACCAAAGGATAGTATGTTTACATCACAAACAAAAGTGCAAGGAGAGAAGGTGTAGGTCTGTATCCTCTTTTATAGCAGTTTAGTAAGGCTGGAAGCAATGGGTAGTGGCAGTGGAAAGGGAACAGAAATAGGCAAGTCATTATTGGCACCAAAAGAATAAAAGAAATGGATGTGGAAGAAGATTTACTTGGGACCTAAAATGATAGTGAGGCAGAGGGGTTGCCTTCATTCTTATGGAGAAAGCCAGGCCCCTAAAAGCTCTTCATCCCCAATGCACCACAGCACCTACTTTTGCCTTTTACTATATTGCTACTTCTTGCCTTTTACTATATTGCTCAACCATCTCCCTCCTCATCCTAGGATCTATGTTCAGGCTCCTCTCCGTCCAACAGTCTTTGCCTAGCTCCTTTCATGTCCTGTCTAAGTGAAAAGTCTCTGCTCCAGCTCAGTATCCATCAGCAGCCCGAATCTAAAACTGTTCTCATTCCCATTGTTCTTTGTCCAGAGGAATTGAGGACAGAGACTTTCCCTACACTATTGCAGGAAACAGAAATAATATATTTCTGGTACCCCAGAGTTTGGATCTATATGCATTTTTCTCATGGAAACCTTACTCCATGTGATATTAAGGAAATTAAGGTCTTTCTACTGCTTTTACTCTTAACCCCTTCCAATGTGTCCACCATACTAGCCGCTAGATTGTCCCAAAAATGAATATCTGATTGGGTCATTTCTTTTGCTAAAAATTTTTCAGTGGTCCTCTACTAACAAAAGGCAAAAGTCCAAGCTCTTAGCATGGCCTAAAAGCCTTGCATGATCTGGCCTCACTAGTTACCCATTCCCAAAGTCCTTGCAATCTTCACCCTACCTCATCAGGATACCTTGTGTTTTCTCTTGCCTCTGTTGGGTCTTTTGTGGGTCTGTTCCCTCCACCAAGAAAGCCTTCTCTCATTTCTCTACCTTGGTATCTCCTATTCAGCTTTCAAGAGTCAGCTCAGGTATCAGGTCCTTTCAGAAGCCTCCCTGACTCCCCACGAGGTACTCCAAGTGAGGTACCCTTTCTCTAGGCTCAGGGTATACACAGTCGTGTAATGGCCTGTTTGCCTTCTTTCACTCCTATTAGACTCTAATTTCCTTGACAGCAGGGACTATGTCTTGTATACACAGCATTAACACCATGCTAAATGAAAGTTTATTACACAAATAAATAAAAGTTGATCCTAACTTCATACATATTATGGAACTGACTGGTCTGGAAACCCAACTTTCATGTCAAATACTATTTCTGAAGGAAAACATATTCTGAGTTAAAAACAAATGCCTACTACGTGCCAGGCACTGTGCTAGTTCCCTATATAAGCCAAGTGTAATATTGGAACAATTACCCGGCCTCTCCAAGCCTCCATCTCTTCATTGCAAAGTAATACCTGCAGCCATGAGAATTAAGAACAATAATAAAGAATCTATCAGTGTCTAATACAGTAGGTACTCAAAAAAAGGTTTCTTCTCTTTCCTGTCTCAGTTCAGGACTATTTAAAGAACATTGAGTTTCAGACAAAAAAAAATCTTGGGGGGCACCTGGGTGGTTTAGTCGGTTGAGCATCTGACTTCAGCTCAGGTCATGATCTTACGGTTCATGAGTTTGAGCCCCGCTGTCAGGCTCACTGCTGTCAGCCTGTCAGCACAAGCCCACTTCAGATCCTCTGTCCCCCTCTCTGTGCTCCTCCTCTGCTTGCAATCTCCCAAAAAATAAATATTAAAAAAAAAAAAAAAATCTCAGGGCACCTGGGTGGGTCAGTCAGTTAAGTGACCGCCTCTTGATTTCAGCTCAGGTCATGATTTTATGGTTTATGAGATCGAGCTCTGTGCTGAGCTCTGCGCTGACAGCATGGAGCCTGCTTGGGATTCTCTCTCTGAGCCCATTTCAGATCCTCTGTCCCCTCTCTTTGCCCCCGCTGTGTGCTTTCTCTCTCTTTCTCTCTCAAAATAAATAAATAAATAAACTTAAAAATCTCCTATTTCTTTGCTAATGGATCTATGCTAGTTCTGTTAACCACCCTTCCAACCCATCTCCTATTCTGGTCAAATGGATTTATAACATCCTTCCAATAATACCATGCAGAACTCTTTCTGTCCCTTCCAAGAATGTCCTTCTCTCCACTTCCACAAAGCCCACTCATTCAATCAACAAAGACTCATTGAGCATATTTTACACACCAGATACTGTGGATAACAAAGCACCCACCAACCATAAGCTCTTATAGTTTTAATACAAATAATTTCACTAATAACAGAAGTAGGAGCAAGCATTTGAATGCTTCTTTATGTTATCCATTTCTATGCATGATTTCAACAAATGTTCACTATAGCCCTAAGAACCAGATATCCTTTAAAGAAAAAATTTTTAAAAAGGTGGCTCAGAGAGGTCAAATAGCATATTCAAAGTTAAACAGTAAATAGCACAACCCAGATTCAAACTTTGCTCTTGCTACAGAGCCTAAGCTCTTAATTATCATGCCAAACTGCCTCAATGCAGAGGAGAGAATATCCAATTCTATCTACTAGTCAGGAAGTCTACCTAATATGGTAATACTTGAGCTCTGTCTTGAAGGATCATTCATTCATTCATCACTCATCCAGTATAAATGCCTACAATGTGTCATCCTCTGCGGAAGCGCCGGTGATAGAGTAGGGAACAAGCCAGAAGATCCCTATTCAAAGTATAAAGGGAAAGGCAGTGAACAAGTAATTACATCCACCTACACTTTAAGCCTTCTTTTAACCACCTATTGGGAGAAACTTATCCTTCCTCTAAACTGCCATAGCACTTTATTCTAAATGTTTCTTTCAGCAGAGACTATTTTTCCCTTTTCTTCATTTAATTTTTCCAATTATCAGTGATACATGCTCATTATAGAAGTCACTTTCCACTTTCTCTCTTGTATTACTGTTATTTGCATACTTATTATCTCCCCTACAAGAGTGTAAGTACCTTAAATGTACGATAAATATCACATTTCTCTTGGTATGCCCTACAGCACCTTGCATGTCGTGGATAGTTTAGTATTTCTTAAATGACTTCGGGAAAAAAGAAATTCAGTTTTGCAGACAATTTACTGAACCAAAATGTTTTCCTTTAACAGTAAAAACATGAACAATGCTTTTTTGAATGTCATACAATAACGCGACAGCAATGTACTTCTTTTGTATGTTAACCTATCAATAGGCTTCTATTTTAAACAAGGTTGAGGGGGCACCTGGGTGGCGCAGTCGGTTAAGCGTCGACTTCAGCCAGGTCACGATCTCGCGGTCCGTGAGTTCGAGCCCCGCGTCAGGCTCTGGGCTGATGGCTCAGAGCCTGGAGCCTGTTTCCGATTCTGTGTCTCCCTCTCTCCCTGCCCCTCCCCTGTTCATGCTCTGTCTCTCTCTGTCCCAAAAATAAATAAACGTTGGAAAAAAAAAAAAAAATTAAAAAAAAAAAAAAAAAAAAAAAACAAGGTTGAGGACATCCTGATGCCCTGCCAAATTTATCTAAATAGAATTGTACCCACATCTGGGTATCTATAGAGTAAGCTCATGTGCGCAATTGGTTTCTCCTATGTTCCGTATCCCCAAATAGTAGCAAATAACAAAAAGCTGCCAGAACAAATCACTCTGGAGGCTCCCCACAACTCAAAGGATTACCTCTGTTGGTTTCAGGTTCTTCAAGTATCACAAAGGAGTCTTCATCAGCACCCAGCCGAGGTTTAATGGAAACATCTACTCCCAGTTGCTTAAGTCTATCCAGAGTGAACCTCCTTGCTTTTTCAGGTGGCACAACTACTGATTTAGTTTGCTGCCTGGGCTCTTCCACCTTCTCATCTGCTTCTTCTGTTCTTTTCAGGCCTTCTTCTCCCTCCAGGGCACGAGGTTCAGGTGCCATAAGCCCTCCAGCCTGACACACCTCATTGTCCTCATTCCCGAGGAAGCTGGATTCCTGATGTGCCACTGAGCTGTCCTCAGGTGGAGGTCTGCCATCACCCTGCTTCTGTTTCTCCTGAATTTCTAGCTCTTCACTTCCCATCATATCCTTACTACAAGATTCCCCTGATCCAGTAGTGATCTGGGGTTCCTTTGAAACTGCAGGGAGTGCATTAATTTCCAGTTCATGTCCCACACACACTGTCTGCTCAGAATCTTTGTTATGGTGGCCATTATTCATCTCACTTGTATTTACAGCGTCTATGGTTTCTTTGTGATGGTTTGACTGATACTTAGATGACCTAGAGAGGGGAAAATAAGCTCAAGTTGAAAATTATCCTAAGTGTGAAACTCTCATCTCAGCACATAATGAATCCATTATAACAGTTTTAAGAGACTGAGGAATCTGAACTTTTTTACACCAGATGTTTGCTACAAAACTGAATATTTACAAAAATTATAATCTCAAGGAAAGAGAATTCTTACTTCAGTAGCGCCATGGCATTTCCCTGGCAAGTGGGTCGAGGTTTACGTTTGAAGAAATCATGAATGGTTTTATTCTCTGGCATATGATATGGAAGATTAAGTGCAGATTCTACAAAATGGAACAAAACAAGCAAATACACATACTGTATATTCTGAAATGTCACTTCATGTTCAGTCAACTAAACAGCACAGTGAAAGCCATCACCAGAAATAGAAGACAATCCTGGCTTTAATAAAGACAGGATCTAACTACAAAAGAACTCCCTGGAGACCAGTGGCTTTTAAACCTAGTTGTGAAATTAAACTGATCCAGGAAGTTTTTAAAAAATACAGATCCTTGGGGCACCTGGGTAGCTCTGTTGGTTGGGTGACCGACTTGGACTCAGGTCATGATCTCGTGGTTTGTGGGTTTAAGCCCCCTGTCAGGCTCTCTGCTATCAGTGCTGAGCCCGCTTCTGATCATCTGTCTCTCCCTCTCTTTGCCCCTCCCCTGATCATGCTGTCTCTCTCTCTCAAAAATAAACAAACATTTAAAAAAGAAATAAAAAATACAGATTCTTGGACCCCACTTCAAGCCTACTGAATCAGAATTTCTGTGGGACCTAACACCTTACACATTTGAAAAGCTCCCAAATCCTGATACAGCTGGTCCACAGAAAAACATTAAAAAAAACCCTCCCCCCTTAGCACTAATACAGTTCTGGAAATTTTCTCAGTTTATACTTATGTTCCAGAGGCTTTAGAACAGTGGCCATTCACCAAGATCAATTTTAAACTTGGTATTATAATTTATGTTAAGAATATTAAAAAAAACAAAATTCCCCAATATCCAAGTGGAGCTTACAAAGAAATATTGTGATTTGCCACAAAGTTACTGTACTGGTTTATATTACCTCGAATAAGGCGCTGAGTTTCACTGTGCAGTTTTTTTAACGCTTCCTTACTTAATTTGGCTGCCTTCCGTTCCTTAAAGAAAACAAAGAGACTATGTTAATGCTATTATCCAGAAAGACATTCATCCTTCAAGAGTTTGCCCTCTCCAAGAAAAGAGGATAGAGAGGGAAAAGTAAGTGCTAATGAATTCAGTACAATATAAACTACTAAATATTTATCCAAAGGATATAACAAAAATGCTGATTCAAAGGGGCACACATACCCCAATGTTTGTAGCAGCGCTATCAACAATAGCCAAATTATGAAAAGAGCCCAAATGTCCACTGACTGATGAATGGATAAAGATGTGGTGTGTATATATACGTGTGTGTGTATTTACATGTATACACAATGTACACACGCAATGGAATATTACTTGGCAATCAAAAAGAATGAAATCTTGCCATTTGCAACAACATGGATGGAACTAGACTGTATTATGCTAAGCAAAATAAGTCAGGCAGAGAAAGACAAATATATGATTTCACTCATATGTGGAATTTAAGAAACACAACAGATGAACATAGGGGAAGGGAAGGAAAAATAAGATAAAAACAGAGAGGGAGCAAACCATAAGAGACTCTTAAATACAGAGAACAAACTGAAGGTTGCTAGAGAAGAGGTGGGTGGGGGATGGGCTAAATAGGTGATGAGTATTAAGGAGGGTACTTGTTGGGATGAGAACTGGGTGTTATAATATGAATGATGAATCACAGGGTTCTACTCCTAAAATCAATACTACACTGTATGTCAACTAACTTGAATTTATTTATTTTTTTTTTAATTTTTTTTTTTTAATGTTTATTTATTTTTGAGACAGAGGGAGACAGAGCATGAACAGGGGAGGGGCAGAGAGAGAGGGAGACACAGAATCTGAAACAGGCTCCAGGCTCTGAGCGGTCAGCACAGAGCCCGACGCGGGGCTTGAACTCACGGACTGTGAGATCATGACCTGAGCTGAAGTCGGACGCTTAACCGACCGAGCCACCCAGGCGCCCCTAACTAACTTGAATTTAAATAAGTAAATTAAAAAATAAACACAGGGAGACCATTTATTTGCATATCACATTGAATTCAATACAATCCATATCTGTGTCCCTACTGTACACAAAGTAAAACCATGGATACCAGGAAAATATGATAGACTTGATAAAACATTTATCCCTCAGAAATCCACAATCTCCTGGGGAAAGAAACCAACATGACAACATACAGAGCTCTATCCCACCTTCCGTATGGTGCCTTTCGATAACTCAGTTTCTTCTTCAAATGAATAGACCCCACTCTCCAAAGACAGCTCTTTTTTCTAAAAGAGAAGATTACAAGTTGAAAAATATGGACAAAAATTAAACTGAAATAAGAGACGTTGCTTACTCAAAAGACTGCTTTGTACCCCAACATCACATCATGCTATGTTAATAAAAAGTCAGTAATTATCAAATAGAAAGTTTTAAACATACAGCATCCTATAATGCCTAGAAAAAAATTTGCTATCTCAAGTGAAGGTTGGGCCCTAATTTCTCATACTTCTTTATTTCATCTTTCCCTAAGGAGGGACAATGACTCCCAGGGAGCTAAAGGTAATCTTAGCAAGAACAACTGTGCTTCCAAACACTCAGGACAATGAGGTTTTGACTGCTGCTTTTCTTTGATACCTCTCCAGAAACACTTTAGGTTCATTTCTTAGAGGCCACAGGATTATAAAATGTATACCTCTGTCCCATTACTTACCTGCTTCTTACACAATATAAAGTATCTTACTTTTTCCCCCTAACATTCCGATGAGGGCAATTAAAATACTAGTTTCCATACAAGTTAGCATGTCTATCACTTGCATTGCCTGATTCTAAAATTAACAGCCAAAAAACTGAAATCAATTGCCACATGTTTTTCTGGAGTTAAAAATGGCAACTTTGGCTCAGGGCATGATCTCATGGTTCATGAGTTCGAGCCCCACCATCAGGCTCTGTGCTGACAGCTCAAAGTCAGGAGCCTGCTTCAGATTCTGTGTCTCCTCTCTCTGCCCCTCCCCCACTTGTGCTCTGTTTCTCTCTCTCTCTCTCAAAAATAAATAAACATTAAAAAAAAGCTTAAGTGTGCCTGGGTGGCTCAGTCGGTTGAGTGTCTAGCTCTTGACTTCAGCACAGATTCCAGGGTTGTTGGATTGAGGCTTGTGTTGGGCTCAGCACCTGGTTACGATTCTCTCTCCCTCTCTCTCTCTCTCTCCTTCTGCCCCTCTCTCCTCTCCCTTGCTCACGTGCTCTCTCTTAAAAAAAAAAAAAAGGGGTGCCTGGGTGGCGCAGTCGGTTAAGCGTCCGACTTCAGCCAGGTCATGATCTCGCGGTCCGTGAGTTCGAGCCCCGCATCGGGCTCTGGGCTGATGGCTCAGAGCCTGGAGCCTGTTTCCGATTCTGTGTCTCCCTCTCTCTCTGCCTCTCCCCCGTTCATGCTCTGTCTCTCTCTGTCCCAAAAAAAATAAAAATAAAAAAACGTTGGAAAAAAAAAATTAAAAAAAAAAAAAAAAAAAAAAAAGGTTCCAGGGGCGCCTGGGTGGCTCAGTCGGGTAAGCATCCGACTTCGGCTCAGGTCATGATCTCACAGTCTGTGAGTTCGAGCCCCACATGGGGCTCTGTGCTGACAGCTCGGAGCCTGGAGCCTGCTTCAGATTCTGTCTCCCTCTCTCTGACCCTCCCCCATTCATGCTCTGTCTCTCTCTGTCTCAAAAATAAATAAACATTAAAAAAATATATATATGGTTCCAATAGTAAATCAGAAAATAAAGCAGGGGCTTCTGGGTGACTCAGTCAGCTGGGTGTCCAACTTCAACTCAGGTCAATGAACTCGCAGTCCATGAATTCAAGCCCTGAGTCGGGCCCTTGTGTGGACAGCTAGAGCCTGGAGCCTGCTTCAGATTCTGTCTCCCTCTTTCTCTGCCCCTCCCCTACTTGTGCTCTGTCTGTATCTCAAAAATAAACATTAAAAAACATTTAAAAAAAGAAAGAAAGAAAATAAAGCAAAGGTTAGGAGCAGTGGGTTAGCTCTTTTGCAATCATCTTTTACTTGCCTTGTGCTTTTTTACTTTGTTTTTCACAGCTGCCCTTATCGATTCTAATGACTCTTCGTCTTCTAATGCAGAGTTATTTTCTTCCTCCAATCCAGTTTCAAAAAGGTCTTTATCCACAAGAAGACAGCCACTATCATTAAATGGCTGTTTCACATCATCTTCCTGGACAATGCATAAAGACAAAGCAAAATCCAATCACCCAAACTCCAATATTTCACATCATAAGGTAATTTGGACCAGGCCATAAAAAGCCCATAATGTATCAGTAGACAAATATTTGGGATTTTAGAACATTCTCCCTGGTTCCTACCCACAGCCATCTTTTGAAGTCCATGCTGTGATTTTATGCTACAGTCCAAAACCAACTTGGTAAAAAGTAAATATTTTTTTTTAAAACTCAAATACTTATCAAACAGCTAGTTTATAAAAAGATGTTTTTTTCTAGTTAGCAAACAAGACTTCTGACTTATGGATGTCTAAAAAAATACTCCTCTGAAAGTTCATTTTCATCAGATAACAAGCAGCAATACTCCATGTGCTTGCAGAGAAAATCAGAAATCCATTTACGGAGAATGAGACCAACAAGTTTTAAATTACATACCTCATTACTCGCAATACAAACCAATCAACTTGAAGCTATATTCTAAGTGCAGAAGCCTCAAGAACTAAAAGCAATTTTTTCTAAGATGTTAATCTGCCTTAGAAAGAACAAATTTAGGGGCACCTGGATGCTCAGTCAGTTAAGCATCCGACTTTGGCTCAGGTCACGATCTCATTGTCTGTGAGTTTGAGCCACGCGTCAGGCTCTGTGTAGACAGCTCAGAGCCTGGAGCCTGCTTCAGATTCTGTATCTCCCTGTCTGCCTCTTCCTGATTCGCACTCTGTCTCTCTCTCTCTCTCTCTTTCAAAATAAAATAAAAAACAGAAAAAGAACAAATTCATTCTTTTAAATATACCTCATTTTTTGTTTCCTTCTTTTTTAGCCGCCTGATTTTTTCCATCTTTTTTTCCTCTTTCTCAAGTCTTCTCTTTGATTTTACTTTTGCTTTTCCTTCCATTCTTTCTTTATCATGTTTGGGTTTTTTGGAAATCTTTCTGTCAACTGTAAAGTCCACAGAGTTTTCAGATTGGAGACTCAGCTCTAAGCAAGGCGTCACCTGGGTTTCAAGATTTTCCTGATACAAAGAATCCTCAATGTCACTTCCAGCACTGTCTGCCAGAGTTTTGTAAATCCTTCTGACTTTTCCATTTTTTCTGGCATATAAGTTCTCTTTATTTTCCTCCTCAACGCTGTCGTAAGTTTTCTCTGGAAAAGCATTTGTGTCCTCTCTTTCAGAATCACTGTCTTGTAGCAGCTTCCTGCTTTTCAATTTCTTACTCACAAATATCTCTTCATCTGAATCTGGAGAAAACATAATTTTTTTCAGAGATCTACTATTATTTTGTCCTCCTCCTGGTCCCATTACTCCTAAAAAACATCCAATTACCCAACTGCTGTGTCACCTTGTGAAATTATGTAACTACCACTAAGAACTGATTGTAGCAAAGCAAATCTAAAAATAGGTTTTAAGAACCATTTTCCCTGGAAATGTCTCTTACTGAGAAATGTAATTATATATACGTACAAAGTGTAAAGTTGTTCTAATTCTTTTGGTAGGTGTTAAAAATCATTTATTAAAGGATGAATGCCTTCAACCATGCAATGTGGTAGCTTCTAGACATTTTACACATTTAATAATAGAAATGGTTAATTTCAAAAAAGTATATGCACTATAATTTTGCTTTTACAATAAATAAGACAAACAATAAGGTTAGGCATTAATAATTTAAAGAATCAAGAGAATAATGAAATTAATCCAATCCACTTATAACCCAGGCCCCCACATTCTATTTCTAAAAATAAAATTACTATTACAAACCTCCATCACTCAAGGGCACAATTGTTCCACAGCTGCCTTGTCCACTGTCTGAAGGACTATCGGGTTCTTCCTGTGAGATAAGTTTTGGATCATTGATTTCTAGATGAACCTAGAAAATGAGAACACACTTTGCATTAACCAGGTGGTGACAGAAAGCTCTGAGTACATAATGACACACAAATCATCATAGGATCAGCAGGCTGAAATGAAGGGATGACATTAAGAATTACTGGACAAAGAAAAACACAAAAATTCACTGTTCACCTTTGAAGGATACTATAGAAGCAATGATTCATTTTGAGTAATGGTACATAAAAAGAATCAAGCATTTATTACACATTTTCTGTTTGAACTGCTTCTCAGTGTATCCAAATGACATGTTAAATAACATCACAGAATTGCAATCCTGATGTGAAAAAAAAATCTATAGGACAAACCGTGTGTTACTTTTGGAATGAACTTCAAGAAAAAAGGAGAAAGAGAGGAAGGGGGACCTATATAGAGTTAAGATACATACACACACATATCAACAACTGCAGTTTTTGTTTTTAATTTTGTTTAAGTAATCTCTACATCCAACGTGGGGCTGGAACTCACAACCCAGAGATCAAGAGTCCCATACTCTACTAAGCCAGCCAGGCACCCCATGCAATATGCAGACTTTGGATCCTGATTCAAATAAACAGAGCACCTGGGTGGCTCAGTTGGTTAAGCATCCGATTCTTGATTTCAACTCAGGCAGTGATCCCAGGGTTATGGGATTGAGCCCTGTGTTGGGCTCCACGCTGTGTGAAGCCTACTTGAGATTCTCTCTCTCTCTTTCTCTCTGCCCCTTTCCCCAGCTCATGACTTCTTTCTCTCTCTTTCTAAAACAAAATAAACAGAAAGTATACATCTGAGTCAATGAAATCTGAACACTATCTACTTAGTATTAAGCAATAATTCTAAGATTTTTAGGTGTGGTAATATTTGTGTTACCTGTTTTGGAAAGCCCTTATCTTTTAGAGATGCATAAAGAAATATTTTTGGATGCAATGATATCTGGAATTTGCTTCCAAATAATCCAGTGAGGGTGAAAGTGGATGAGCTAAAAATGAAACATGATTGGCATGATTTGATAACTATTTAAGTTAGGTGATAGGTTCATTATACAGCCTTTCGACATTTGTATATGTTTGAAAATTTCCAAATAAAACCATTAAAATGTTTTTTAATGTTTATTTTATTTATTTTTTTTAATTTACATCCAAGTTAGTTAGCATATAGTGCAGTAATGATTTCAGGAGTAGAATCCAGTGATTCACCCCCTACATATAACACCCAGTGCTCATCCCAACAAGTGTCTTCCTTAATGCTCCTTGCCCAGTCCATCCCCCAACCCATAACTCCTCCAACAAGCCTCAGTTTGATCTCTACGTTTGTCTCTTATGTTTTGTCCCCGTCCCTGTTTTTATATTATTTTTGTTTCCCTTCCCTTATGTTCATCTGGTTTGTATCTTAAATTCCACATATTACCAAAGTCATATATTTGTCTTTCTCTGATGTTTTTATTTATTTTTAAGAGAGAGAGGCAGAGTGCTAGTGGGGGAGGGGCAGAGAGAGAGGGAGACACAGAATCCAAAGCAGGCTCCAGGCTGTGAGCTGTCAGCACAGAGCCTGACGTGGGGCTCAGACCCACAGTGAGATCATGACCTGAGCCTACGTCAGATGCTCAACTAAGCCACCCAGGTGCCCCTCAAATAAAACCATTTTAAAGGTCACAAGTAGAGGTGCCTAGGTGGCTCAGTGGGTTAAGCTTCTGACTTTGGCTCAGGTCATGATTTCACAGTTCCTGGGTTCCAGACCTGCACAGAACTCTGTGCTAATAGTGTGGAGCCTGCTTTGGAGTCTGTATCTCTGTCTCTCTCTGCCCCTGCCCCCCACCCCGGCTCTCAAAAATAAATACAACATTAAAAAAAAAAAAAAATCACAAGTAAAAAGTATAAGTAGGATGGGTGTGTTAGGTGACATGACCAGTCAAGTAACCAGGCTGACCCTAGAGGCCAGGTCTCCTACATCCCTGGTGTTCTTAGGGCTCTGACTTGACTTAATAGGGGGGCAGATATTGACATCTGTAATGTAGTCGAGCATCATTCACCCTAATGGCTTCTCTAACAACTATTAAATTGTTTTAAATGTTTGGTATAATTACTAAAATAATAACCAAAGATAACAGGTATTAAGGAATCACTGAGGATCATCACATATGTGCTGATGATTCTCCCAACACCTGAAGCAGTAAGATTCTTTGTGGATGTGGAAACTGAGTTTAGATAACCACATAACTCAATACATGCTTTAATCACTTTCTTCTATGCAATTTATAGCAGTATCTGCCACAGTCAGGGCCAGGAACAGGGCCAAGTCTCAAAAACCCCTGTAATTGAGATAATAGTACAACATTAAAAACAAACAAACAAACAAAAAATCAAACTGGCAAATCATGGCTCATGAGGTCAGCCTACTACTTTTGTAAATAAAGTTTTATTGGAACCAGGGCCAGGATTATAGGCACCTGAAGTGGAGTAGTGCAAGCACAGGGTCAGATCTTGTCTTTATTTAAAAGTTTTATATTTTGTTCCAAACCATATGATGGAATTTTTGCTTTAACTTTTATTTTTAAAAATTGCATTAGGGGCGCCTGGGTGGCGCAGTCGGTTAAGCGTCCGACTTCAGCCAGGTCACGATCTCGCGGTCCGTGAGTTCGAGCCCCGCGTCAGGCTCTGGGCTGATGGCTCGGAGCCTGGAGCCTGTTTCTGATTCTGTGTCTCCCTCTCTCTCTGCCCCTCCCCCGTTCATGCTCTGTCTCTCTCTGTCCCAAAAATAAATAAATGTTGAAAAAAAAAAATTGCATTAAAACATTATCTTAATTACTGAGTTTGGGGAGCCCTCTTAAATTTTGCTCCCAAGGCTAGTGTCCCACACTAGTCCCGGCCCCAGAAAAGAACAGGGTTCTGGAAACAGATACTTCTATGCCCAATCCTGCCAGCAATCAAGCCACAAGCCGAGAGGGCCCGACACTCCTACTTCTTTCGGGGTCGCGTTGGATGACCTCACAGGCCCTTTGTAGATCCAATTCCGAACTCCCAAAGACTGCCGCCGTCCATTTCCGGAGAACCCCGCCCCGCACCCCAGCGGCCCGGGTCTGCCCAGGCCTTCCTCTTTTGGGGGGCTGGACAAGGAAGAACTCCGGCGGCAGGAAACGCGCCAAAGGGGAGGTGGGCAGGCGTGGCCGGCTGAGGAACTGCTGGGCGGCCAGCCGCGCGCGCGGAAGGGACCAGAAGCGACGCCGCCTAGCTCACCGAGGCGCGGGAAGCCCACCGCGGGACCGGACCGCAAGAGTCGCGAGCCCCAGGGGCCATCCCGCCAGGCCCGGCCGCGCGCCGCGCCGCCACGGTGCCGCCGGGAGCTGTAGTCCTTCCAGCCCCCGCGACCCGCTCCGCCCGACTCGACCCCTACCTCAACCCGCCCCTTGGAGCCAGGCCTCCGCAGCCGCGGAGGGCGGCAAGTGCACGAACCCACCTCAGAAAGTACTTCGCCCGTCATGACTCCGGCTTCCTAGCGCTTCGCTTGTGACGGAGCGGGTCTCCTGGTCCCTTAGCCGGAGCGCAGCCGCTCCCGCGGTCTCCAGCCCGGCAACACAGTTCGAGGTTTCGCGCCCAGCCAGAGTGGAGGCCCCGCCCTAATGATTTGCACCAATCCGGAGGAGGGTTTCTACATGAGGCCACGCCCCTATTCCGTCCTACCAATCACGAAGCACCTTTGACGAGCCCGCAGACTGTAATCTGGGTAGGGTTGGCGGGTCTCGGTTCCTCTCGTCTGTTGAACTTAAGTGAGCCTGAGATTCTCCTGGCTGCCAGGCGGTCGGGGCCCTCTGGCTTCGCAAGGCGGTACCAGGAGAGTGGTGGCCTTTGAGCTTTGACCCTTGCCACAGCGCAGTGTGAGGAGTAAGCCTTCTGGGCTGGATGGAAGTGAGCTGGGAGAAGATCCCAGGGCAACCGAAGGCACCTGTGGGGATTTTCTCCAGGACCTCCATCCCTGGAGCAGCTAGATCCTACTTCCTCCTTCTTGTACATAGCATTCATGCCACTGAACAAACAGACAAGTTTTGTGGGCTGCTCGGATACCAAAGAATATCCTTGGATAACCTTTATAATTTTACTTAAATTTAATTTGAGGATGCAGAAAACATGCACCCATACCATTTCTAGACTTTTTGGACAAGACAGGAAAAAGAATAAAAGGTCTGGAGTCAGACTAATCCCAAACAATTCTAATCCCTTGTCATTTTGCTAGTTACTATCTTTTTGCCCCTCCAGGTCCATTCTCTGTCTTTGCTTATCCTGCTCTGTCCAGCAAAGGATGACTTCTCCCCACTGCATTACCCAAGCTCCCTTGCCCTCTGGCTCCTGGTTGAATCAAGCCCCGGGAAAGTACTTTACAAGATTACTATAGAGAGAAGATCAGAGGGCACCAAGAAAGAAAGGCATGGTAGTTACCATCCCCACTTCATTCTCGTGATCCTATCCACTTGTAGGGTAACCAACTCATCCCGATTTTCCCAGGATTTTCCCAGTTTTAGCATTGAAAATCCCATCTCCCAAGAATCTCAGTTCCAGGCAAACCAGGATAATTACCTTATCCACTGGCCTCCTCTTCCAAGTTTCCAGCTTTAGTTGGGTTCAGATAAAAGTTCTCTTTCTTCATCTTTCTTTACCTCCTCACCACTTCCCAACCCACTTTTGCCACACCAACAAGATCCCATTATCCACCCTCTTCTCTCGCATCTGTCTAGCCATGTTTTCATCCACTTTACTATTAATTGCTACATTGATAATTTACAAATATCCGTCATAGCACTCCTCCTTCATATTTGGAGGGCTAATATTTATCAGGGGCTTGCTTACCCTGTGACAAAAACAGTTGCAAGAATTTTGCAAACATCTTATTTAATCTTCAGAGTAAATTAAAAAAAATTTTAATGTTTATTTATTTTTGACAGAGAGAGACAGAGCATGAACGGGGGAGGGGCAGAGAGAGAGGGAGACACAGAATCCAAAGCAGGCTCCAGGCTCTGAGCTGTCAGCACAGAGCCCGACGCGGGGCTCGAACTCATGGACCGTGAGATCATGACCTGAGCCGAAGTCGGATGTTCAACCAACTGAGCCACCCAGGCGCCCCCAGAGTAAATTTATAAGGTAAGTAATACTACTATCTCCATTTTAGCAGGAAACTAACTTTTAAAAAGGCTAGTAACTGGTGGAGCCAATATTCATATCCTGCTCAGTCTGACTCCAGAGCTCAAACTCTTCAGAGAGACCTTGACTGAGTCCCCTCTACATTCTCCCTCTATCCCATGTTCTGGTTTCCCCAATAACACCTCTGCCGCAATTTTATTTTATTTAAGTGTTTATTTATTTTGAGAGGGGTGGATAGGAGGGGCAGAGAGAGAGAATCCCAAGCAGGATGTGGGCTGTCAGCACAGAATGCCACACGGGGCTTGAATCCAAGAACCTTGAGATCATTTTCTGAACTGAAATCAAGAGTCCAATGCTTAACTCACTGAGCCATCCAGGCATCCTTGCAATTTTATTTTTAGCTATTTGTATATTGTTGCTCCAAGAGGACAAGCACTTTGTTTCCTTTAACACCATATCCTCACTATCTAGAATAGTCGTTCTCAAACTTGAGCATGCATCAGAATGATCTGAAGGGCTAGTAAAAAAGATTGTTAAACCCTACTCTCAGAGTTACTGATTCATTATGTCTGATGTGAGGCCAAAGAATTTGCATTTCCAACAAGTTCACAGATGATGCTACTGCTGCTGGTATGGTGACCACGCTTTTTTGAGAAGCAAGGGCTTAGAACATATCTGGCTGGGGCTCCTGGGTGGCTCAGTCAGTTGAGCGCCTGATTTCAGCTCAGGTCATGGTCTCGCAGTTCGTGAGTTCGAGCCCCATGTTGGGCTCTGTGCTACCAAACAGCTCAGAGCCTGGAGCCTCCTTCAGATTCTGCATCTCTCTCTCTCTCTCTCTCTCTCTCTCTCCTCCCCTGCTCATGATCTGCCTCTCTCTGTCTCTCAAAAATGAATAAATGTTAAAAAAAATTTTTAAAAAGAACATATCTGGCTCATTGTAAGGAAATCAGTCAATATTTGTTGAACTAACTTGATCACTTGACAATTATAATATTATTCTTTTTTTAATGTGTATTTATTTATTTTGAGAGAGAGAGAGAGAGAGAGTGGGGGGGAGGGACAGAGTGAGAGGGAGAGAGAGAATCTCAAGCAGGCTCCACTCAGTACAGAGCCTGATGCTGGGCTTGATCTCTCTAACTGTGAAATCATGACCTGAGCCAAAATCAGCCAGATGCTTAATCGACTGAGCCACCCAGGCACCCCAACAAGTATATTATTCTTGAACTCTCTTTGGAAGTGAGTAATTGAGATAATAGTCCTGATATTAGCATTTTCAGAACTAATTAGCATTTTGTTCTCTTTGAAAAACACCTATTCAGCCACCAGAAAAACATAAAAAGAGAGTTCTGATTTCGACAATGAGTGGAATGAGTGAGCTAGGAAAGGGAAACCTTTTATTCTATTTATTAACTGTGCTAATCTAAAGTGAGTCTGTATTTGGAATTAACAATCTACAGTTTCAATTTTGGTGGTTGGCACCATAATCCATCATTCACCAATTTAGAAACCTGGGAGTCACTTTGACTCTTCTCTCTCCTTTGACTCTCAAGGTTAATCATCCAACAAGCTCTGTTTATGAAGTTGATAGATGGCAGCCAGAGAAAGCTCTGGGGTGTTCACTTTGCAGAGATTAGCCTAAACCTGTCCAATAAATGGCTTTGTAAACCTAGGTAAGTCATTTAGCTTCTCAGAGCCTTGCTTTCATTATATTTAAGTAGAAAACACTGAATCCAATCCAATCAGATCAGACTGAATTTCAAATGGATTTAAGTGGCAGATCACCAGGAAGTATTTCTACAGGAAATACTTTGCAGTACTGACCACACCTAATCTGGTCATAGAAAGTAGACACTACTAGTATCTATCCTTATGTCACATAAAATCAATATAAAAAAAGGAATTCTGGGGGCACCTGGGTGGCTCAGTTGGTTAAGTGTTGGGCTCTGCACTGACAACTCAGAGCCTGGAGCCTGCTTCAGACTCTGTGTCTCCTTCTGCCTCTTTGCCCCTCCCCCACTTGTGTTCTCTTTCTCAAAAATAAATAAATAAACATTATAAAAATAAAAGGAATTCTGGGGCGCCTGGGTGGCTCAGTCAGTTGAGTGTCTGACTCTTGATCTCAGCTCGGGTCATTATCTCCTGCTTCATGGGACTGAGCCCCGCATCAGGCTCTGTGCTGATGCTGTGAAGCCTGCTTGAGATTCTCTCTCTGCCCCTCCCCTGCTCGTGCATGTGCACTCTCTTCTCTCTCTCCCAAATTAAATGGATAGACTTAAAAAAACAATAAAATGAAAAAATAAAAAAGGAATCCTGACATTACATATCCATGAAAAAATAAGTCACAGGATTTAACGTGGTCAGCCTACTTGAAGGTTGTATTTATAATTGCTCACTGGCAGACAAACGAAAGCAGTTTCCAAAGGCTTATGAAAGTTTAGAGGGAACAGTTGATTAAATTATGTTTTCTTTCACTCTTTCTGAACACTGAGAAAGCCTCCCATGTTAAATTTTAGTACTACTATTCCTCTGGAGTTAAGTGTGAGAAATGGCTTGCTTTTTCTAAAGTCCTAGGCAGCTAAATCTTTATCCCTGGAGAAACACTGCCACCATGTGGCAGGCCTCAGTCATGTCATTCTATCTATTGCCTGTAGCCACTCTATTCTAAAAAAAAAAATTTTTTTTTTCATTTTAAAATTATTCAAAGAGTTGTTTAAATTTTTCCTTGTGTGGTGAGATAATTTCATCATTCTTTTTAAAGAATCTTCTTTCAAAAATAATTTCATGGGGCGCCTGGGTGGCGCAGTCGGTTAAGCGTCCGACTTCAGCCAGGTCACGATCTCGTGGTCCGTGAGTTCGAGCCCCGCGTCAGGCTCTGGGCTGATGGCTCGGAGCCTGGAGCCTGTTTCCGACTCTGTGTCTCCCTCTCTCTCTGCCCCTCCCCCGTTCATGCTCTGTCTCTCTCTGTCCCAAAAATAAATAAACGTTGAAAAAAAAATTAAAAAAAAATAATTTCATACCATAATTCCAGTTTAAATCTTCCCCTGGAGGGTGCCCTGCTAAAAGGCCAAGGGCTATTTTTCTGGCTTAATGTAAGTACCCCTGACCTTTAAAATTTTTCAACGTTTATTTATTTTTGGGACAGAGAGAGACAGAGCATGAACGGGGGAGGGTCAGAGAGAGAGGGAGACACAGAATCGGAAACAGGCTCCAGGCTCTGAGCCATCAGCCCAGAGCCTGACGCGGGGCTCGAACTCACGGACCGCGAGATCGTGACCTGGCTGAAGTCGGACACTTAACCGACTGCGCCACCCAGGCGCCCCAGTACCCCTGACCTTTAAAACTGGCACAGGACTTGGGGCACAGGACTTGGAGCCTGGGTGGCTCAGTTGGTTGAGCATCCGACTTCAGCTCAGATCATGGTCTTGCAGCTTGTGAGTTCGAGCCCCACGTTGGGCTCTGTGCTAACAAACAGCTCAGAGCTCCTGAGTCTGCTTCAGATTCTGTATCTCCCTCTCTCTCTCCCCCGCCCCTGCTCATGCTCTGCATCTCTCTGTCTCTCAAAAATAAATAAATGTTGGGGCACCTGGGTGGCTCAGTTGGTTAAGTGTCTGACTTTGGCTCAGGTCATGATCTCACAGTTTGTGGGTTCTAGCCCCGTGTCGGGCTCTGTGCTGACAGCTCAGAGCCTGGAGCCTGCTTCAGATTCTGTGTGTCCCTCTCTCTCTGACCCTCCCCCGTTCATGCTCTGTCTCTCTCTGTCTCAAAAATAAATAAACATTTAAAAATAATAATAATAATAAATGTTAAATAAATAAATAAATAAATAAATATGACACAGGACCTGACACATAATGGGTGCTTACTAAGTAATTGTTGAATGAATGATTAAAATACTGTGGCCTGGGGCGCCTGGGTGGCGCAGTCGGTTAAGCGTCCGACTTCAGCCAGGTCACGATTTCGCGGTCCGCGAGTTCGAGCCCCGCGTCGGGCTCTGGGCTGATGGCTCAGAGCCTGGAGCCTGTTTCCGATTCTGTGTCTCCCTCTCTCTCTGCCCCTCCCCCGTTCATGCTCTGTCTCTCTCTGTCCCAAAAATAAATAAACGTTGAAAAAAAAATTTTTTTTTAAATACTGTGGCCTAAAAAATATCAGGTCCTTTTCCCAAGGCATGACAGCATTCACACCATCAACTATTTTTGTATGTAGAAGGTCCTTTACTGCAACTTTTGGCAAGCTCAAGTACCTATCAAATATTCATCCACTCTTTCAACAGACCTTAAGCATCTATTTTGAGCCTATTCTAAACATGGAGAATACAAAGATAAATAAAATTCAGTCTTGTTCTCAGAGAACTCCCATTGCTGCTTGGAGAGAGGCAAATAAATACGCGTGTGTAATAGTAGAAGTGTGTGTAAGTAGCTGTGGGGCCCTGAGAAAGGCAACTGACTTTGCCTGGGGTAAGCCAGGGGGAAAGGACTCCTGAACTGAGTTTCAAAGATGGACTGGAGTTCTCTAGGCTAGTACAGAGAGGAGAAGGCATTTCAGGTATGTGTAGGGGCTTGATAAAGCATGTTGTGTTTGGGGAACTGAAAGTAGGTCAGTATGACCGGAGCTCAGGGTATGTGTTGGGGGGAGGGGGGGAATGGCCCGAATGAAGGCTGAAAGGTAAACAGGGAACAAAAAGTCTGGAGTGCTATGCTTAGACTTTAGTTTTTAGACAATATGAACTAGGCAGCTGGGGGTGGGGGTGGGGGTGGGGAGTGTTAAGAAGGAGAGAAACATGGCTAGATATATGTTTGAGAAAGATTATTCTGGCAGGGTAGGAAGGCTGGATTGGAAGGGGATTAGACTGGAGGCAGGAAGACCAGTTGTCTAGGTGGAAGATTATAGGGATCTGAACTAGGTCAATGGTAGTAACAATGGAGAGGAGGAGACGGATGGGGGAAGAAAGGAGGCAAAACAGAGGAGAGCTTGTTGAATAATTTATCTTGAGGGGCGAGAGACAGTAGAGTCATGGAACTCTGGTGACTCTCAGGTTTCTGGATTGGTGAGTGACCAATTATGGTGCAACTCATCAAAATTGAGAATATAGGCAATTAATTCCAAATACAGGCTCAATTTAGCTTGGCACAAAAGCTTGGTTAAAATGTAGAATAAAAGGTTTCCCCTTCCTAGGTGATCCCTGTTGACACATTATCCAAACTGGAGCTCTCTCTCTTAGCTTTCCTGGTGACTGAAGAGGTGCTCCCCAGGCACAGGCCCATCTCTCTATTCCATTTCCAAACTGCTATCCGTGCAGTATCCAGAACCTCAACTCAGCAGCTTTTTGTGTTCCATTCATATATCTTTTCCTTAATTTTCTTTTCCTTTCTGGCTACCTACCCAGGGGGGAAAAATGTGTAAGAAAAATTCCTCTGCCCTGCTTTATTCAGTCTTTTTTCCTCAGGCTTTGGCTTCATTTTTCGCAGAAACCCAAGTATTTTCATGACCCAACCCTCCCCTAAAGCCCTATAGACTTAATGGCTCGGTGATGCCAAGAGTGTTTATTTGGACATCAGCATCCTCAGCACTTGGTCAATTATACCTCAATCACATATTCCTCAACCAGTTTAGGAAGACTAGACCCCTATGTATATGTCTAGGGATGGGGATTCCATCATAGAAGGATAAAAGGGATCTGCTCCACTCCTATTTTCTATTAAATTTCAGTACTTACCTATGGGCAGGCTAATGCCTACTTCAGACATGTCAGGTAGTTCGACTGCACCTAGAAGGGCAGAATCTTATAGGAATATAGCAAATCCTTCAAGTACAATATAGTTGGAGAAGGAACACTTTCTAAGACAGGAGGTGGTACTGGAGAGACAAAATAACATTCTTCCTACTATAAGCCCAAAGGATGGTTTTATTAGTGATATTCAACCAGGGGATTTATCACAGTTGTCATAGTGACCCCACGTTTACTAGAATCTAGAGGGTAGGGCCAACATTGCTAAATGTCAGTGAGAAACACTGAAATAAGCATAGAGGAAGATGGAGAGTTTGCGGTTTTTTAAGATTTTATTTAAAAAATTTTTTGATGTTTATTTATTTTGAGAGAGAGAAGGAGACACAGAATCTGAAGCAGGCTCCAGGCTCTGAGCTCTCAGCACAGAGCCCAATGCGGGACTTGAACCCACAGACCTCAAGATCATGACCTGAGCCAAAGTCGGACACTTAACCGACTGAGCCACCCAGGCACCCCATGTTTTTTTTTTTTAAATAATCTCTGCAGACGTGGGGCTGGAGCTTAATAACCCTGAGATCAAGAGTCCCATGCTCCACTGACTAAGCCAGCCAGGTACCCCAAAGGAGAATATTTTAGGTAGGGAAGATGGAACGGATAACAGCACTGAGACAGGAATGATGGTAAGATTTTCAGAGAATTGTTTAACCCGTGACTTCATAATGATGGAATGGAAGGTAGGAAATAGAATGTCGAGATTGCTGAATTAAATTCAACTCGAGAAGGATCTACAGTGTCTTTTTGGAGCCTGAATGCCTGCTAGATACACGGAATATGTATGCAAGGATAAACCACACACACAAATAAATTACAGAGCAGATTGTGATAAGTGCTATGGGAAAGATATGAAATCTGTGCTCTGGGAAGCAGGATCACAGCAGACCTTGAATATGCAGCATGGAACTTTAGACAGTTGTTCATTTACTCCACAAAGCTTTATTGAGCATTGTGATGGATTGCTAGAATAATCTCAGCGCTTTGTATCCTCTGCCATCTAATTCTCAGGTCTCTTAAATCTGTCCTTGTAACAAGGCTGTCCTTGTTACCTGCAGTGATGAACAAAAATATAGTGAAAGTAACATTGTATATATAGCTTCTGAGACTAATCTTTAAGGAGCTTTGCAGCTTTTACTATCATTATGTTACAATACTGTGGCTACCATTTAAGAAACCCAAGGTATCTTGTTGTATGGGCCAAAGAGAGGAGAATCAAGGCACTTTGGCCAATAGTTAACTGCTAGATTTGACCATCTTGGATCATCCAGCCGTATTGAGCCTCTAGATGAACGCAACCATGTGAGCAACCAAAGATGACACCAAGAAAAGAACTGATTAACTAAGCCTCGCCAAATTACAGAATCGTGGGCAAATAAACGTGGGACTACATTTTAGTAGAGTTTGGAATAATTGAAACAAGCTCTTACCTCCTGACCTCCATGGGCCAGGCATAGAAAATACAATTTTAAACAAAATTTCTGCTGTTACAGGGATGAGATTCTTGTAGTAGAAGATAGGTAATAAACAAATAAGTAAGTATATAACGTCAGTGATAAATGTTTTGGAAGAGAAATAATGGATGATAAAGGGTTAGAGAGTAGACCCTGAATAGCTAAAGCAATCTTGAGAAAGAACAAAGCTGGAAGCATCACTCTCCCTGGCTTCAAACTATATTATAAAGCTATCATAATCAAAACAGTATAGTATTGGCATAAAAACAGACACATAGATGAATGTAACAGGATAGAGAGCTCAGAAATAAACCTACAAATGGGGCACCTGGCTGGCTCAGTCAGTAGAGCATGTGACTCTTGATCTTGGGATGGTAAGTTCAACCCCCATGTTGGGCATAGAGCTTACATTAAAAAAAAAAAAAGTTAAAATAGAAAAAGAAAGAAACCTGTGAATATATGGCAAATTAACTTACAAGAAAGGAGCCAAGAATATAACAACAGGAAAGGACAATCTCTTTAATAAATAGTATTAGGATTAAAAAACATTTTTTTAATAAATAAATAGTGTTAGGAAAACTGGACAGCCACATGAGAAGAATGAAACTGAACCACTATCTTATACCACACACAAAAATTAACTCAAAATGGATCAAAGATTGGAATATAAGAAACCATAAAACTCCTAGAAGAAATTATAGTCAGTAAGCTCTTTGACATTGTTTTTTGGTGATGATTTTCAGGATTTGACACCAAAACCAAAGGCAACAAAAGAAAAAACAAAGAAGTGGGATGATATCAAACTAAAAAACTTCTGCACAGCCAAGGAAACCATCAACAAAATGAAAAGGCAAATTACTAAATGGTATAAAATATTTGCAAATCATATATCTACAAGGGGTTAATATCCAAAATATATAATAAATAACTGATACAATTCAATATAAAAACAAAACAAAATAAACTGATTTAAAATTGAGCAGAGAGGTGGAAATGTAAACTGGTGCAGCCACTCTGGAAAACAGTCTGGAGGTTCCTCAAAAAATTAAAAATAGAACTACCCTATGACCCAGCAATCACACTACTGGGTATTTATCCAAAGGATACAGGTGTGCTATTTTGAAGGGACACATGCACCCCAATGTTTATAGCAGTGCTATCAACAATAGCCAAAGCATGGAAAGAGCCCAAATGTCCACCAATGGATGAATGGATAAAGAAGATGTGGTATATTTATACAATGGAGTATTACTGGGCAATCAAAAAGAATGAAATCTTGCCATTTGCAACAACATGGATGGAACCAGAGTGTATTATGCTGAATGAAATAAGTCAGTCAGAGAAAGATAAATATTACATTACTTCACTCATATGTGGAATTTAAGATACAAAACAGATGAACGTAGGGGAAGGGAAGCAAAAATAATGTAAAAACAGGGAGGGGGACAAAACATAAGAGACTTAAATATGGAGAACAAACAGAGCGTTGTTGGAGGGGTTGTGGGTGGAGAGATGGGCTAAATGGGTAAGGGGCATTAAGGAAGACATTTGTTGGGATGAGCACTGGGTGTTATATGTAGGGGATGAATCACTGGATTCTACTCCTGAAATCATTATTGCATTATATGCTAACTAACTTGGATGTAAAGTTAAAAAAATAATATAATAATAAAAAAAGTCACCCCCCCCCAAAAAAAAGACATTAAAAAAAATGAGCAGAGAAGTGTGCCTGGCTGGCTCAGTTGATAGAACATGAGACTCTTGACCTCCAGGTCGTGAGTTCCAGCCCCACCTTGGGTATAGAGATTACTTTAAAAATAAATTGAAATTGAAATTAAAAAAAAAAAAGTAAGCAGAGACTCTGAATTGAAATTCTTCCAAAGAAGGCATACAATGACCAACAGGTACATGAAAAGATACTCAATATCACTATCAGGGAAATGCAAATCAAACCACAATGAAATATCATGTCACCCCTGTTAAAATGATGATTATCAAAAACACAAAAAGATTTCTTTTATCACGAAAGCAAGAAATAACAAGTGTTTGTGAAGATGTGGGGAAAATGTGTACACTGTTGGTGCAGCCACTTCCTCAAAAAATTAAAAACAGAACTACCATATGATCCAGCAACTCCACTTCTGAGTATTCAGCTGAAGAAGATGAAAACACTAACTTGAAAAGATATGTGCACCCCCAGAATTATTTAGAATAGCCAAGATAAGGAAGCAACCTAAGTCTCCATTGATGAATGAATAGATTTAAAAAATGGAATATACATACATACACACACAATGGGATATTATTCGGCCATAAAAAAGAATAAAATGTTGCCATTTGCAACAACATGGGTGGACCTTCAGGGCATAATGCTAAGTGAAAAAAGTCAGACAGAGAAAAATAAATAACATATGATCTCACTTTTATGTGGAATCTAAAAAAACAAATTCATAGATCTCATAGATAGAGGGAACAGATGGGTATTTGCCCAACATGGGGGAGGAAGAGTGGAGGGTGTATGAAATGGGTGAAGGGAGTCAAAAGGTACAAACTTCCAGTTATAAAATAAATAAGTCTTGGGAACGTAATGTGCACCACAGTGAGTATAGTTGACAATACTGTATTGCATATACGAAAGTTGCTAAGAGGGTAGATCTTTTTTTTGGGGGGGGGGGTGCTAGAGATTGCAAGCAGGGAGGTGGAGGAGGGGCAGAGAGAGGGGGACAGAGGATCTGAAGTGGGCTCTGTGCAGACAGGCTGACAGCAGAGAGCCAATGTGGGGCTCGAACTCACAAGATCATGACCTGAGCCAAAGTCTGACTCAACCAACTGAGCCACCCAGGTGGCCCAAGAGAGTAGATCTTAAAAGTTCTCACCTCAAGAAAAAAAATTGTAACTATGCATGATGACAGACCATGGTGATCAATTCAAAATATACAGCTGCCCTCTGAACAATGTGGAGGGTTAGGGGTGCTTACCCTCACATGCAGTTGAAAATCCACATATGACTTTTTACTCCCCCAAAACTTGACTACTAATAGCCCACTGCTGACCAGAGAAGCCTCACCAATAACATAAACAGCTCACCAACACATATTTTGTATGTTATATGTATTATGTACAGTATCCTTACAATAAAGCTAGAGAAAAGAAAATGTTATTAAGAAAATCATAAGAGAAAATACATTTAGAGTACCCTACTGTAAAAAATGAGCATATAGGTGGACCCACACAGTTCAAACTCCTATTAATCAAAGGTCAACAGCAAATATTGAATACAATAACAATTCAATACAAATATTGAATCATAACACTGTATACCTGAAACTGATATGTTATATGTCAATTATACCACAATTTTTTTTTAATTTTTTTTCAACGTTTATTTATTTTTGGGACAGAGAGAGACAGAGCATGAACGGGGGAGGGTCAGAGAGAGAGAGAGGGAGACACAGAATCGGAAACAGGCTCCAGGCTCTGAGCCATCATGAGCCATCAGCCCAGAGCCTGACGCGGGGCTCGAACTTGACCTGGCTGAAGTCGGACGCTTAACCGACTGCGCCACCCAGGCGCCCCTATACCACAATTTTTTTAATGTTTATTTATTTTGAGAGGGAGAGAAAGAGCATGAGTGGGGGAGAGGCAGAAAGAGAGGGAGAGGGAGAATCCCAAGCAGGCTTTGTGCTGTCAGTGCAGAGGCTAACATGGGGCTCGATCCCATGAACTGTGAGATTGTGACCTGAGCCGAAATCAAGAGTTGGATGCTTAACTGACTGAGCCACCCAGGCACCCCAATTATACCTCAATTTTAAAAAGCTTATTACGGGGAGGGGGGGTTAAAGATGACAGGTTTGGTTGAGAGCTAAGGAGAAGAGTTGCAATTTTAGAAAAATAAATCCTTTGAAAAAAACATGACAGTGTTCTAGAAAAGAAGTTTCATGCTGATGACCCTCTACCAACTATCAATAAGTCTTTTCTTAAATTTTTTTTCAATGTTTATTTATTTTTGGGACAGAGAGAGACAGAGCATGAACGGGGGAGGGGCAGAGAGAGAGGGAGACACAGAATCGGAAACAGGCTCCAGGCTCTGAGCCATCAGCCCAGAGCCTGACGCGGGGCTCAAACTCGCGGACCGCGAGATCGTGACCTGGCTGAAGTCGGATGCTTAACCGACTGCACCACCCAGGCGCCCCTCAATAAGTCTTTTCTTGATCCTAACCCAGATCCTTCCAACTGCATTAAATTCTATTTATAGAATCATAGAAGAAACTTTAGAAGTCATTTCATCCTATCTCCTCATGTCAATAAACTGAACCCTAGAGAAGGTGTTATGTCTGTAATTGACTATAATATAGTATTTAATATAAAATATGATATATGTTAATAGGTGTTAAAATAATTCAGGCTAGAAAGTTTGATATGCATGTATATTAATAGTTTTAGGGTAAACCTTGGAAGCTATTAATAATGAAGTATCCTAATAAGAAATACACTTTAGGAGTGGTTAGTATCTGTGAAATTCTAATCAATAGTCTACATTCCAATAGCAGTTATAAGAAGTCAACTATCTTTATCTCCAATCAGCACTAGAAAGCTGTTAAATATGGTTAGATGTTAGATACAGTTTTTCATCAGTGAAATGAGTGGTATCAAGATATGTGATTTGGGTCGAAGCATTATATTGTACAAGCATCCCACCCTGGCCTAACCAAAATGTAAGAATCTAATGCCCCCAACAAGTAGGTTCTTTTAGAGTGATGTTATGGCCTAGGACTTATTCTATCCTTTTCTTCCCATTTAGCGGGGGATTCTGTTACCTGATTCTGACTAGCAGGTTTAGATAAATTCTGCTCCTAGAATATTGTCTTATTTACTTAAAGTAAACCTTTCATGCGAAGTGCTTGGCAAAGTGTCTAAAAAGATCAGGAGCTACGACTTCAGCGAGCTAACAAGTTGTATGACTGGTTTTGCTTGCTTGTTAATAAATATTTGAGTAAGTAGCAGATTTTAGTCTGAGACTTGCTTTCATTATAACATACCGCTTGATGGTACGATTTGAGGAAGGCACATGTGGCCCATCTCTTACTGTGAAGGCTACTGATATCTGTCCCTCACCCTTGCAACAATAACAACCAAAAAAAAAAAAAAACCCCACTCAATAATTAGTAGTTTATTAATATGATATAATTAATAAGTGAGTAAATTGGCTTGGGTCAGTATGGAATGGAAGATGATTTGCCCAAGATTACATAACAAATTGATTCTTTTCACCATTAAATACCAAACAATTTGGACCCACATTACCAAAGAGAAGTCAACCAATGTTAAGTCAAGGTAAAATGTGTTTCAGGAAGTTCAGCTTTCTACAGTCTAGAGAATGGACTGAAAAGAGAAATACTGGAGACAGGAATATGGGGTTATTATTATAGCCGAGGTGAGGCAGGAGTCGGAACAAGCCTGGGTATGGACATCAGAGAGACCCTTGTTCCAATGCTGGCTCTACCACTTATTGGCTGTGTAACTGCAGGAAAGTTACTCCCCTTTTCTCAAATTCAGTTTTCCCCAAATGCAATCATGATTAAATGAAATGGTATATGTTCAGACTGACATGCATTAGGCACTAAATAAATGCTAATTCTTTTCACCACCATTAAACAATAAAATGGAATGATGTAATGGATATAGAAAGACTAGTCTCAACCTAAGACCATATTATGTGGACAACACTATAAATTAAATTTGTGGCCCAGATCACCACTACCCACTCCATATACATACTCTCTGCCCAAGTTTCCAAATATTTCCCCCATATAGCTTGGAGAATTCTTTTTATGACCATTATCACTTTTAGGATTTAATATAGTTGTATGTATATTCCTCATGTGTGGATATTATGAATGTAGAAGGCTTGACAACCTGGAGGAGTTGACCTGAGTTGGCCCCTTGGCAAGTAGGAAATGTCACCACAGTCAGGTAGTTGGAAAATAGATGGATGGGCCAGGCCAAAATACTTCTGGCCCTGTTCTAGCCTCTGGAAAAAAAGAAAACAAGAGATACTCTGGAAGACCGGAGGCACCAAGAACTCGAAAGAATGTGGCTTCTCCAGGGAAGAACTCACATCTCTCCTAAAATTCTGGTCCCAGAACTTAGAAAATTGCTATGCATTTGGTGATCTCAAAATACTGTTGTTGAGAACTGGTAGTTTGAACACATATGTTTATCTCTTCTCCTTCTTGGAGCCCCACAAAAATGACAGCAAGTGAATAAGACCAGAATAAACCCACAAGGATAAAGAGAGTGGGAGAGGAGGCATCAGAGGATAAGAAGATGGAAAGCCAAGTGGAAAAATTAGCAGGGCTGAGAAAGCTGCATACCAAGTGTCTGCAGAGGTGGTGCTAATGAGAAGCAAGGCATTTCCTGCCACAGAACGCCAGCTAAGCTCAGTACTAGAGGACCCAGAAACCCAGGAAGAAAGACCCAGGGAGAAGAATGGATTGAAGACAAGAGAACTGGACAAAAGTCTCTATGACCCATCAGCCCTTCAGGTCCATCTGCAATCTTGTACCTGTGAAATGACAGCCCCTCCCTGGCAGGAGTCTAGAGGGTTAGTCTGCAGAGCAATTGAACCAGAGAGGAGCCTTACTAGAAGAAAGGAATCTCATTGTAGTATATACTGAAAAAGAGAAAGCATGCTTCTCTGTCTACTCTCTCCCCATCTCCCAGTCTCCTTATTTGGTGGTTAGGTTCATCCCTCCCTAGGTTTGAAAATAGGGAAATTTTCTCTAGAGAGACTGAACAGCCTCAGAGACCTAAGTTGTAGCTTCTATCAGGAAAGCCACCAAATGACAAATTCCACACGTGGATACAGAATTCAAATCAACCTTTTAATACCTGACTCTTCAATGTGAATGGACAAAAAGGATCAGCAGACATTTGATGAAAGCCTCCAAAATAAATGAAGGAGACTAAAACAAACAAAAATAAAGGACTAATACTTGCCTTCCTTCGTTTCTTGGATTTCACACACCCTTCTTTTCCTCATACCTTGTTGGCCATTTCTTAATCTCCTCTGCTGAGTCTTCCTCATTTCCTTGACCTTTAAATGTGACAGTGCTGGGGTCCTACCAGTCTCAGAATCTCTTTTCTTCTCCATCTACACACACTCCTTTAGTGATATTATCCAGCCTCATGGCTTTAAATAATGTCTATTTTCTGTTGATTCCCAAATGTATATCTCTAGACCAATCTCTTCCCTGAGTACAGACTGTGTATCTCTATGTCTACTCAACCTCTCCACTTGGTGACCTAATAGGCTTCTCAAAACTAATGTGTTCAAAATGTACTACTGGTGTTCCCTTCAAGAATCTGCACCTGCCAAAGTCTTCCTCATCTTAATAAATGCCAATTTATTAATAAATATTAATAGGGACACCTGGGAAGCTCAGTTGGTTAAGCATCCGACTTCAGCTCAGGTCATGATCTCACGGTTCATGGGTTTGAGCCCCAGCGTTGGGCTCTGTGCTGACAGCTCGGAGCCTGGAGGGGGAGGGGCACAGAGAGAAAGAGAGACACAGAATTCCAAGCAGGCTCCAGGCTCCGAGCTGTCAGCACAGAATGCAGCGCGGGGCTCAAACTCAAGAACCGCCAGATCATGACCTGAGCTGAAGTCGCACACTTAACCAACTGAGCCACCCAGGTGTCCCTAGCAAATTTTAATTATGTAACACAGTGTTATTAATGATAATCATCACGTTTATTAGACCTTATTCATCTTATGGCTGAAAGTTTACCAACCTCTCCATTATTTCTCTCAACCTCCAGTTCCTCTAGTTTGAAACATCGTCTTTTTTCATGAACTAATTTTCAGTAGATAGGTCAGAGAGAGAGACAGAGAGGGGGGAATCTTGGATGCTTTATTCTGTAGTGAAAAAAACAAGGCAAAAATTTAACAAAAAATGTAATATAACTATTGGGAAAATGGAAGGAGGGAAGGCGATATAGATAACAGCATTAAATTCACATCTTCCACAATAGTCATTAGATAGCTTTACTGATCAATCAAACATTATTCTAAGCACATTACTTCAAAATATGGTAGTAAATATCCAAAGAAACACCCAAAAGAGTTGAAAATGGTTGCCTTTGGGGAACAAGACTCTTGAGATGTAGAGGTATGGAACATTTAAACAACAGGCATACACTACTTGAATAAAATTTCCATTCTGAGTTTAGATGAGAGATTATAAAGGATATTTCTCAGGGTGCCTGGGTGGCTCAATCAGCTAAGCGTAACTCTTGGTTTCAGCTCAGGTCATGATCTTACAGTTTGTGAGTTCGAGCTCCTCATCAGGCTCAGTACTGCTGGTGCAGAGCCTGCTTCGGATTCTCTCACTCCCTCTCTCTCTGCCCTTCCCCTGCTCTCTCTCTCTCTCTCTCTCTCAAAATAAATAAATAAACTTTAAAAAAAAAGGATGTTTCTCTTTATGTTCCAAACTTTCTATAATTATCTTTCATTTTATTACTCTTTATTTTAGTTTTATGCAAATACTATATGAATACCTTGCCTTTATTTTAAACATTCTATGAAAATAGGAGTATATATAGAATAAAATGTATAGTCCTCTTTAGCTACCTCCTAATTCTCTCATTAGAGGTAATCACCATTAACACTTTATGTGTACATTTAATTCCTGACCTGTGGAGTTATTTCTAGAGAGTGTATTGTAAGTCCTGGAAGGTAAATGCAGTAATAGCTGAAACATAGGCAATGTTCTGGTCTCAAGGCTGTCGAATGAAATAGCATTATGAGCTACAGAGACCCACGATCCCCCAAAGGACAGTTTAGCTACAACATCTGCTATAACTCCCTGGCATTCCTCGAAACCACACGCATTCCCTTCATGCCTTCATGTAGCCACCAGATGTATGTCTGGCTAATGTCTAAAATCCTTTGTGTTCTCTTTCCTTGCTTTGATATTCTTTGATACTTCTATATAATAAAATATGAAATAAAGGCTATATGCAGGCTGGTGCTGCTGCTGGCTCTCTCGCAGAGGCAACCCTGGACATCCACTCAGTCTAATGTCTGAAAACTTTTTCTTCAATGCACGACTACACTGACATTTTTCTGTGCATTTATAGTTGTGCAAATACAAGTACACATTACATTTTATTTTTTTTTCAATATATGAAATTTATTGTCAAATTGGCTTCCATACAACACCCAGTGCTCATCCCAAAAGGTGCCCTCCTCAATACCCATCACCCATCCTCCCCTCCCTCCCACCCCCCATCAACCCTCAGTTTGTTCTCAGTTTTTAACAGTCTCTTATGCTTTGGCTCTCTCCCGCTCTAACCTTTTTTTTTTTTTCCTTCCCCTCCTCCATGGGTTTCTGTTAAGTTTCTCAGGATCCACATAAGAGTGAAAACATATGGTATCTGTCTTTCTCTGTATGGCTTATTTCACTTAGCATCACACTCTCCAGCTCCATCCACGTTGCTACAAAGGGCCATATTTTGTTCTTTCTCATTGCCATGTAGTACTTCATTGTGTATGTAAACCACAATTTCTTTATCCATTCATCAGTTGATGGACATTTAGGCTCTTTCCATAATTTGGCTATTGTTGAGAGTGCTGCTATAAACATTGGGGTACAAGTGCCCCTATGCATCAGTACTCCTGTATCCCTTGGGTAAATTCCTAGCAGTGCTATTGCTGGGTCATAGGGTATGTCTATTTTTAATTTTCTGAGGAACCTCCACACTGCTTTCCAGAGTGGCTGCACCAATTTGCATTCCCACCAACAGTGCAAGAGGGTTTCTGTTTCTCCACATCCTCTCCAGCATCTATAGTCTCCTGATTTGTTCATTTTAGCCACTCTGACTGGCGTGAGGTGATATCTGAGTGTGGTTTTGATTTGTATTTCCCTGATAAGGAGCGACATTGAGCATCTTTTCATGTGCCTGTTGGCCATCCGGATGTCTTCTTTAAAGAAGTGTCTATTCATGTTTTCTACCCATTTCTTCACTGGGTTATTTGTTTTTCGGGTGTGGAGTTTGGTGAGTTCTTTATAGATTTTGGATACTAGCCCTTTGTCCGATATGTCATTTGCAAATATCTTTTCCCATTCTGTTGGTTGCTTTTTAGTTTTGTTGGTTGTTTCCTTTGCTGTGCAGAAGCTTTTTATCTTCATAAGGTCCCAGTAGTTCATTTTTGCTTTTAATTCCCTTGCCTTTGGGGATGTGTCCAGTAAGAAATTGGTGCGGCTAAGGTCAGAGGGGTTTTCCTGCTTTCTCCTCTAGGATTTTGATGGTTTCCTGTCTCACATTCAGATCCTTTATCCATTTTGAGTTTATTTTTGTGAATGGTGTGAGAAAGTGGTCTAGTTTCAACCTTCTGCATGTTGCTGTCCAGTTCTCCCAGCACCATTTGTTAAAGAGACTGTCTTTTTTCCATTGGATGTTCTTTCCTGCTTTGTCAAAGATTAGTTGGCCATACGTTTGTGGGTCTAGTTCTGGGGTTTCTATTCTATTCCATTGGTCTATGTGTCTGTTTTTGTGCCATACATATTACATTTTATACTAACAAGATCATATTGTGCATCTAATTCTGCAACTGGATTTTTTTTCACCTTAATAATATATTTTAGATAAGAGTGACTGGGTGGCTGAGTCAGTTGAGCACCTGATTCTTTTTTTTTTTTTTTTTTTCTCTTTTTTTAAGCATCTGACTGTTGATCTTGGCTCAGGTCATGATCTCTGGGTTCATGGGATCGAGCCCCTGGGTCTGGCTCTGTGCTGGAGGCTCGGAACCTACTTGGGATTCTCTCTCCCTCTCTCTCTCTCTCTGCCCCTCCCCCACTCTCTCTCTGCCCCTCCCCCGCTCTAACTAAATAAATAAATATATTTTTTTTAAAGAATAAACTTTAGAGATCCTTTAATGCCAATACATGTATCTCATACATTTTAATTGTTACTTATTATTCTATTATATAAATGTAACCCACTTTTTAACAATTCCCTTTGATAAATGTTAAGGTTGTTTCTATTTTTTCCTTTTGCAATCAATGCTATAATGAATAAACATCTTTGTACATTATGTGTGTACAGAAGCTCAAGTTTCTCAAAACAGAGAACAAGAATGGAATTAAGGATTTAAGGGAAGGCACGATTAAGTTTTGATAAACACTGAGTAACTACCTCCCAAAAAAGCTGTCCCAATTTACAATCCCACCAACACTGTTTGAGAATATTAATTTCCCTCACTCTTACCAACTAGATGTAATCTATTTTTAAAATATTTTTCAAGCTAGGGATGTCTAAAATATCTCATTTTTGTACTTTGCTTTTCTCTCTCTCTCTCTCTCTCTCTCTTAAGTAGGCTCCATGCCCAGGAGGGCTTTATTTCACAACCCTGAGGTCAAGACCTGAGCTGAGATCAAGAGTCAGATTCTTAACTGACTAAGTGACCCAGGCACCCCTGTACTTTGCTTTTCTCATTGCTAATAATTGCACATGTTTTCATATTTGTTAGCATTTGTATTTCTTCTGTGAGTTGCTCATTTTTCTACTGTATTGTCAGTCTTATGAATTTGTAGGAGACCTTTATAGTTAATTATATGGTGTTTTTTTGTGTGTGAGAAGTTTTCATTTTTCATGTAAACAAAATGTTTAAGAATGCCTTTCCTACCCACCCACCCCTCAAATTTAGAAATACTCTATAGCTTGCACTATTACTTTGTGTTTGAGGTTTATCTGTTTTAATCAAACAGGAATTTATTTTTGTGTGTGGTGTGAAGAACGCTTGGAGCATATTATTTTTCCTGAATGGATAGCCAGTTGTCCCAATATTTGTTACAGCCATTGTTTTCCCCTCTAATTTGAAATGCCACCTTTTTTATATACTAAATTCCAATAGATAGGGGTGCCTGAGTGGCTTAGTCGGTTAGGCAACCAACTCTTGGTGTTGGCTCAGGTCATGATCTCGTGGGTTCGTGGGATCAAGCCCCAAGTTGGGCTCCCAAGCTGACAGTGCAGAGCCTGCTTGGGATTCTCTCTCTCCCTCTCTTTCTGCCTCTGTCTCTCAGAATAAATAAATAAACACTTAAACATTTTTTAACATTTATTTATTATTGAGAGACAGAGAGAGACAGAGCATGAGCACAGGAGGGGCAGAGAGAAGGGGAGACACAGAATCCAAAGCAGGCTCCAGGCTTTAAGCTGTCAGCACAGAGCCCAAAGCGGGGCTCAAATTCACGAACTTCAAGATCATGACCTGAGCCAAAATCGGACAATTAACCAACTGAGCCACCCAGAGGCCCCAATAAACATTTTTTTTAACTTACAAAAATTCCAATAAATAGATGGATGGAGGAAAGAATCTGGTCTTGGACACTTTATCCATTAAAGTGGATCCCAAAAGGCATCATCCCAAAAGATGCCCCCTTCAATGCCCATCACCTACCCTACCCTCCCTCCCACCCCCCCATCAACCCTCAGTTTGTTCTCAGTTTTTAAGAGTCTCTTATGCTTTGGCTCTCTCTCCCACTCTAACCTCTTTTTTTTTTTTTTCTTTTTTTCCTTCCCCTCCCCCATGGGTTTCTGTTAAGTTTCTCAGGATCCACATAAGAGTCCAAATTTCATTTTAAAAAACAGATTAATTTGAGTAGCAATGGCATTTTAATTTTTTAAGTTTATTTATTTATTTTGAGAGACTGAGACCATGAACAGGGGAGGGGCAGAAAGAGAGGGGGACAGAGGATCCGAAGCAGGTTCTGTGCTAACAGCAGAGAGCCTGATGTGGGGCTCAAACCCAAGAACTGTGAGATCATGACCTTAGCCAAAGTCAGACACTTAACTGACTGAGCCACCCAGGCACCCAGTAATGGCATCTTTAAAATAAGTGGTCTTCCATATGTCTTTATTTATTTGGATAGTCTTTTATATCTTATAGTAAAACTTCATAATTTTATTCATATAGGACTTTCACATTTCTTGCTAAGTTTATTTCTTGATTCTTTATAGATTTTGCACCAGTTGTGAATTTCTTCTTTTCTGTGACATATTCTAATAAATTATTGTTAGTCCATAGAAAAGCTACTGATTTCTATATGATTATTTTATATATAACCATATTATTAACTCTTATATTAATTCTAATTATTTTTCAGTTGGTTCACTTAGATTTTGTAGGCACTATCTCTCATCTTGAAATAATGCTTGTATTGGGGCACCTGGGTGGCTCAGTCAGTTAAGCCTCCAACACTGGCTCAGGGCATGATCTCATGGTTCATAGGTTTGGGCCCTGCATCTGGCTCTGTGCTGACAGCTCGGAGCCTGGAGCCTGCTTTGGATTCTGTGTCTCCCTCTCTCTCTGCCCCTCCACCTCTCGTATTCTGTCTCTCTCTGTCACTCAAAAATAAATAAATATTAAAATTTTTTTAATTAAAAAATGCTTGTATTGTGTCTTTTTTCCAATTTTTATACCTCATCTTTTCTTGTCTCTCAGCAATAGTTAAGTACTCCAATATGATATTGACTAGTAGAGATGATCATTGGCATGCTTTTCTTGTTCTTTAATTTAGTGGGGTTTGCCATTTTTATTGTGATAGGTAATTTTGTAGGTAGACTCAATTATCAGAAGCATGAATGTATTATCTAAACAAATTGTTGACTTAGAGTTGCTTTCTTCAACAGATAGCAAGACATCATAGAAGAGATATTCTGCAGCTGACCCCCCCTCCCTTGGTCCCATAGAAACGTCCTAACCAGAGGAACAAGATGTTAACAGTTGACTTGAGGCGAGTTTCATGGAGACTAAGGACCTGCCCAAATACTTTCTTAGTTACTCTTTAAACCCCTTCCTTAAATGATTAACACAGTTTGTGTATATTACAGTAACATGTTCAACTTAATAGGAGGCACTTGCATTTAATATAACGCATTTGATTTAATAGAATACGTCTGTATATAATATTTACATACCTATTTAACTCTGGATGATTGCCTTCATAGAGGTCATCTTATGGGAAACCTCCACTATAAGTATAATGTTTGCCTTTGGTTTCTGGTAGATACTTTTTATCACATTGTGGAAAGATAATAACAATAGCACAAGCTACCATATATTTGTGATAGTTACTGTTGAAAGTGCTTCATATGTAAACTCATTTAGTTATATTTACTAACTCATTTAGAAAATCTCCTTCTTGGGGCGCCTATGTGGCTCAGTCAGTTAATTGTCTGACTTCGGCTCAGGTCATGATCTTGTGGTTGAGATCGATGTGGGGTTTGAGCCCCACATCGGGCTCTGTGCTGACAGCTCAGAGAGTGGAGCCTGCTTCGGATTCTGTGTCTCCCTCTCTCTCTGCCCCTCCCCCACTTCCTCGTGTGTGTGTGTGTGTGTGTGTGTGTGTGTGTGTGTGTGTGTGTTAACAGGAGTGTGGGATTTTACTGAATGCTTTTTCAGCATCTCTTGGGATAATTGTATGACTTTTCTCCTTTATTCCACTATGTAGAGAATGAAATCAATATACATCTCCTAGTGTTGAATCAGAACCTCATGGAGTCCCCTGATCCATCAACATCATCACTTTTCAGTAATTATCCCACTCTCCTCATGTTCTTTTCCACTCTAGATTCCATGGTACATCATTGCAATCACAATATTGTAAATACTCATAATTCTCTTGTCACTTTCTCTTCATTACACTCACTGACAGAACTCCAAATCCTCCTAAACCCAACTGAGTAGTCCATGTCTGCTCCCGAGCAGCAGGACATGGCTGCAGAAACTGGAGTTTGTTTTTCAAATGAAATTTCTGACTACAAACCTTAAATGAGACTCAGAACAGTCCAGCAATTCTGCAATGTTCCGCTGGTAGTTTTGCTTTCCCACTGTCCAATACGACCTTTTCTTCTCCCTTCAAACCTTCAACATACCTGATCCCCCTTCACTTTCATATGAATTTAATTTGTAATTCATTGAGATTCATCCTCCTCCCACCTAATCTACCAACGTTTCTTTTTTTTTTTTTTTTAACTTTTTAAAAAGTTTATTTATTTATTTGGAGACAGAGTGTGTGCATGTGTGTGAGCGGGGAAGGGGAAGAGAGAGAATCCCAAGCAGGCTTTGCACTCTCAGTGTGGAGCCCAATACAGGGCTCGAACTCACAAACTGCCAGATCATGAACTGAGCCGAAATCAAGAGTCGGAGGCTTAACCATCTGAGCCACCCAGGCACCCCTCTACCAACTGTTCTGATCTGTATTACAATCCATATTCTTTGCTTTTTCACCTGGGCCTACACTCTTATCTTACATCCTTCTGCTTTCCCAAGGATCAAATTCCTTCTCTCTGCTGTATCATCAATTTCTCCTTCTCTACTGGATCATTTCCATCACCAAATTCATATGCCTTAGGACCTCTCATCTTAAAATACACATAAATACAAGCAAAACACGCCCTTGACAGCATATCTCACTTTAGCTAACATTCCACTTACTCCTACTCATAACAAAACTTATGGAAAGGTTGTCTATAGTTGCTTTCTCTGCTTCTTAACCTTTGATAATGATCCAACCAACTTTTTAGCCTCTGCACTCCACTGAAATTGCTCTTGTCAAAGCTATCATTGACCTCTAGTTTGCCAAATTCACTTCTCTTTTGTTCTCATCTTAATTGACCTCTATGAAGTTTTCAACATGGTTAACCACTTCCTTCTTGAAACACCTTTTCTTAGCTTGATAATATACCACTCTCCTCATTTGCTTCTACCTCATTGGCTGATGCTTCTCAGTCTCCTTTGCTGCTTCTTGTTAAGCCAACCTCTAAATCTTGGAGTGACTCAGAACTCCATTCTCTGCCTTCTTGTCTTCTCACTCCTTTGGTGATCTCATCCAGTTCCAGTGGTTTTCTTTTCCTTTCTTTTTTCTTTTCTTTTCTTTTTATTTTCCTCTTCTCTTCTCTTCTTTCTCTTATTTTCTTTCCTTTCCTTTCATTTTTTAAGTAAGTCCTATGCCCATCGTGGGGCTTGAGCTTATAACCCCCAGACCAAGAGTCGAATGCTCCGTCCACTGAGCCAGCTGCCCCTCCAAGTAGTTTGGTTTTCAACACCTGATGGCTGACAAAGACTCTATCCTTGATCAAGATTTAGACACTCTCCTCTGAATCCTCTTTTGACTAGGCCTCATCCTTGGGCCCTATTCTCAGCCTGCCTAGTTTTAGCAAGAATACTGCTAAATCAGTTTAGTGAGAATCCTCCCACCCCTGATACCTGATCAAGTTCTCATATCACACTTTTGTCTAAGTCCTAGGCTTGTCTTTAGCAAGAATCCTGTTAAGCCAGTTTATCAAGAATCCCCCTACCCTTGATGCTTCCTCTTAGTAAAATTGACCCCCATACTTTCATTGGCTGTAAATCCCGGGCTGTCTTTGCTGTATTCAAAATTGAGCTCACACTCTCTCCCTTGTTGCAATAGTCTTGAATAAAATCTACCTTCCATCTTTAACAAATGTCCAGTGAGTAATCCTCTTTAAATTGGCTTCCAACTTTATATCTTCAGCCCAGACCAGTCCTCTAAACTCCAGATTTCAATATACTATTGCCTCTTTGACAGCCCCTTTCAGGTAGCTAATTGGAATTTCAAATTAAACAGATCCAAAATAGGACTTTTTTTTTTTTTTAAGCTCTAAGCCCAACATAGGACTCGAACTCACAACCCCAAGATCAAGAGTCACATGCTCTATGACTGATCCAGCCAGGTACTCCTTCCCCTCTCATTTTAGTAGAATATCTTCCTTTCCCAGACAGGCTAACTAGAAGAGAAGCTAGGCACTAAAACATCTCTAATCTCCTAGCATTCAGTTTTCTTCCTCTCCCTCCAAGCTACTTAACCATGGCTACTATGATGATTTTAAAGTACAACAATAAATTCTTTGACATCATTTTCACTGAGAGGTAGGGTCTACAACCCCTCTCCTTGAATATGAGTGGGCTTGTGACCACTTTGGCCAATAGAATATGGTGGAACTATATGACTTCTGAGGCCGAGTCATAAAAGGCCACGCAGCTTCCACTTTGCTCACTGGAACACTGTGTGGGAGCTCTGAGCAGCTATGTCAGAAATCTGATTATCCTGAGGCCACCATGCTGGAGAGGCTGTGTGTAGATGCTCCAGTTAATTGTCCCAGCCTACAAGTACAAAGGTCTTATGCCATGTGCTAAATATTCAGGATGCAGAAATAAATGAGGCAGGGTTCCTTCTTTCAATATTTCCCACTAGCTACAGCTTCAAGAAGAGAATCTAATTGTCTTCTCTCTACCACCACCCCCACCCCACACATTGCTTTGATATTGTAGGGGCTTTTCTTCCTCCTATTCTTTTCCTCTTCATGCTCTTCCTCTTCCTCCTCATGTTCCTCCTCAACTTCTTCCTCCACATTTTACATTTTCCTCTGATCTTTACTGTCTTCCTTTTCCTCCTTCTCTTTACAACCCTTAGGTCATGTCTTCACTCATTTTTACTTGTAGGAATGAGATTTAGAGTTGGGAAAGGAAAGGAAAAGAGACTTATCTGTTGCTGTCATAGTTATCTATGGCTGGGTATCAAATCACCCCAAAAGTTAATGGCATAATGAAACAACCATTTCATAACAAGTGTTGGTGAGGATGTGGAGAAAAGTAAAACTTTGTGCACTGTTGTGGGAATGCAAATTGGTGCAGCCATTAGGGAAACCAGTAATGAGGTTACTCAAAAAATTAAAAGTAGAAATATACAATCCAGCAAACCCACTTTTGGGTATTTACCTGAAGGAAATGAAAACACTAACTCAAAAAGATATATGCACACACACCCTCACATTCATTGCAGAATTATTTATAATTGTCAAGAAATGGAAGCAATCTAAGTGTCCATTGATGGATGAATGAATAAAGAAAATGTGTTGTGTATATATACAGTGGAATATTATTCAGCCTATAAAAAATCTTGCTATTTGCAATAACATGGATGGACCTTGAGGGCATTATGCTAAGTGAAATAAGTCAGAAGGACAAATACTGTATGATTTCACTTATATGTGGCATCTAAAACAGTCAGACAAACAAAAACAAGAAACTCTAGATACAGAGAATAGATAGATTGGTGCTTGCCAGAGGCAGGAGTTAGGGAGGAGTGTGAAATGGGTGAAGGGGGTCAAAAGGTCCCAAATCCCATTTATAAAATAAATAAGTCCTGAGGATATAATGTGCAGCATGGTGATTACAGTTAATAATATTATACTGTATTATTGGTTGAAGGTATATTATACCTATTATTATTGGTTGAAGGTAATATTATACTGTATTATTGGTTGAAGGTATGACTCTTGATTTTGGCTCAGGTCATGATCCCAGGATCATGGGATCAAGCTCCATGCTGAGTGTGGAACCTGCTTAAGATTCTCTCTCTTTCTCGACCCCTCTCTCTGCTTATGTGCACACGCTCTCTCTCAAATAAATAAATAAATAACAAATAACATTATACTATATATTTGAAAGTTGCTAAGGGAGTAAGTAGATCTTAAAAGTTCTCATCACAAGAAAAAAATTGTAACAATGTGTGGTCACAGATGTTAACTAGACTTATTGTGGTGATTATTTTGCAATATATACAAATATTGAAAACATGTTGTACACCTAAAACTAATATAATGTTCTATGCCAATTCTATCTCAATTTTTTTAAAAAAGGCAACCATTCTATTATGCTCATGAATTCTATGGGTCAAGAATTCAGAAAAATAACAGTGGAGGGCACCTGGCTGGCTCAGTCAATATAGCATGCAACTCTTGATCTCAGGGTTGTGAGTTCAAACCCCATATTGGACATAAAATTTACTTAAAAAAAAAAAAAGAAATAATAGTGGAAATGTTTTTCTGTATTCTGGAGCCTCATGTAGCAAGACTCAAATAGATAGGAGTGACTCAAATGGCAGGTAGCTGGAATCATCTGAAGGCTTTTTTACTTATGTCTGGCACTTCAGCAAGAATACCTAGAAAGCTGGTGTTAGCTGGGACAGTCAACTGGAACACCTACACATGGCCTCTCCAACGTGATGGCTTCAGGGTAGTCAGACTTCCTGTACAGCAGCTCTGGGCTATGAGACAGGGCTCCAACAAGCAAGGTACAAACTGCATGACCGCTTATGACCTGGCCATGGAAGCTACATGGCATCAATTCTGCAGTTCTTGGGGCGCCTGGGTGGCTCAGTCGGTTAAGCGGCCGACTTCGGCTCAGGTCATGATCTCGCAGTCCGTGAGTTCGAGCCCCGCGTTGGGCTCTGTGCTGACAGCTCAGAGCCTGGAGCCTGTTTCAGATTCTGTGTCTCCCTCTCTCTGACCCTCCCCCGTTCATGCTCTGTCTCTCTCTGTCTCAAAAATAAATAAACGTTAAAAAAATTTTTTTTTTAAATTCTGCAGTTCTCTGTTGGTCAAAGTGGTCACAAGCATGCTCATATTCAAAGGGAGGGGACACAGACCCCACCTCTTAATAGGTGAAAGGTCAAAGCATTTGTGGCCATATTTTAAAACCACCACAAGTTCTCAGCTGAAATGTCACTGTGTCAGAGAGGCTATCCCTTCCTCCTTTCTCTAAAATGGTCTCCCCTAGGTACTTTATCTCATTTTCTTTATTTATTCAACTCTTGTCATGATTTGTAATTATCTTATTCTTTTGGTTTATTTTCTTTTCATTGTTAGTCTCACTTCTAGACAATGAGCTGCATGAATAGTCTAGGGAAGCCCGCTATTCTGGCTCATCCTTGTGTCTTCATTACCTAGCCCACCTAGGGTTTGGCATATGGCAAATACTCAATAAATAGTTGCTAAAAAAACTCAGTAACATGTAAGTCAGGGCACTTGGGTGGCTCAGTCAGTTAAGTGTCCAACTTCAGCTCAGGTCATTATCTCATAGTTCGTGAGTTTGAGCCCCATATTGGGCTCTGCACTGACAGATTCTTCTTCAGATTCTCTCTCTCCCTCTCTCTCTCTCTGCCCCTCCCCCAACTCGTGCTCTCTCTCTCTCTCTCAAAATAAATAAATAAACTTAAAAAAAACCTCAGTAACATATAAGTCAATGAATATTTTCATATTAACTTAATAGACTCTAAAGAACCATAAAAGTCATCTGACCTTACCTTTTCATCATTTCAAACTTGCTTCGATACTCTCAGAGTCTGGAGCTCACTACTTCCTGAAAACCCCTCCCTTTGGATAAGTCTAGGCATTAGAAAAGTCTTTTTTAAATTAATAATTTTTAGGGTGCCTGGGTGGCTCAGTTGGTAGAGCATCCAACTCCAGCTCAGGTCACAGTTCCCCATTTTGGGAGTTTGAGCCCCGCATCCGGCTGTGTTGACAGCTTGGAGCCTGCTTCAGATTCTGTGTCTCCCTCTCTCTCTGCCCCTCCCCTGCTCATGCTCTGTCCATCTCAATCTCTCTCTCTCTCTCTCTCTCTCTCTCTCTCAAAAATAAACATTAAAAAATAATAAATTAATAATTTTTCCCAACTTGTAGGTTAAAGAAGGCTTGTTCAGGGCTGGGGAGAAAGTCAAAAGGATTGGGCATTTTTTGAGCCCTAAGTGCCAGGCACTGTGTGAGGTGCTTTCCATTCATTATCTTCTTTGATCCTCTAAATAACCCTATGAAACAGTTAGTGTCATCTCCGTTTCACAGATGAGAAAGCTGAGGCTCAGAGAGATAAGGTGACTTACTCAATGTCAGGTGGCCTATAGACTTGAAATTTGAGAATTACAATATAGAACTGAAATTCAAATCTGAATTCCCTAATTCATTCCCTTTATTTCATCTTAAAGAAGAGAGTGAAACAAAGTCAAATGTCCCAGTTCAAAAGTGTAGGGGAAATAAAGGCTGAAAGTAAAAGCAAACATATTAACTGATTTGTTTGTCAAAGCCTCATGTTCTGCTCTCCTTGGTAGCTATGCCAGCTCATTGACAGAGATGGCAAGATCAAATATAGTTGCCAAGTCTCTCTATTCCTGGCCCTAGACCATGAATATGTAGAAAGCTGCCTGCAAAATAGAAAAGAGGGCAACTTTTTAAAAAAGTTTTTATTCAAATTCCAGTTAGTATACAGTGTAATGTTAGTTTCAGGTGTACAATATAGTGATTCAACATTTCTATACAATACCCAAAGCTCATCAAAACAAGTGCACTCCTTCGTCCCCATCACCTATTTCCCCCATCTCCCCACCTACCTCCCTTCTGGTAACCATCAGTTTGTTAAAAAAAAAAAAAAAAAAAAAAAAAAGCCACTTCTATTCAACATTGTACTAGAGGTTTAGGGCAATTAAGCAAGAATATAAAAGAAAAAGCATCCATATTGGAAAAGAGAAAGTAAAACTATCTCTATTTTCAGATAACATGATCTTATATATAGAAGATGCTAAAAAATTCCCCCCCCCCCAACACAAATTAACTGCTAGAGGCAATAAACAAACTCCGTAAGGTTGTAGACACAAGATTAATATAAAAATAAATTGTATTTCTTTTGTAAAATTTTATTCATTTTAAGTAGTCACTACACCTGACATAGGGCTCAAACTCATGACCCCACGATCAAGAGTCACACGCTCTTCTGACTGAGCCAGCCAGGTCCCTGCCCCTCAATTGTATTTCTACACATTAGCAATGAGTAATCCAAGAATGAAATTAAGAAGACAATTCCACTTACACTAGAATAAAATAGGAGTAAAATCAACCAAATAAGTATAAAATTTTCACTCTGAAAACTACAAAATATTGTTGAAAGAAATTAAGGAAGACCTAAATAAATGAAAATATATCCTTTGTTAATGGATTAGATGATTTAATATTATTAAAATGGCAATAATCCCCAAATTAATCTACATATTGAATGCAATCCCTATCAAAATTCCAACTGCTTTTTTTTTTTTTTTTTTTTGCAGATGTGGACAAGCTGATCCTAAATTTCATCTGGAAATGCATGAGACCCAGAAGAGCCAAAACAATCTTGAAAAAGAACAAAGTTGGAGGACTGACACTTCCTGATTTCCAAACTACAAAGCTACAGTAATCAAGACAGTGTGATACCAGCATAACAAAACACAAAGATTGACAAAATAGAATTGAAAGCCCCAAAATAAACCCCTACATTTGCATTTGATTGATTTTGACTAGTGTGCTAGACCATGAGGGAAAGAACAGTCTTAAACAAATAGTACTTGACCAACTGGGTGTCCACATGCAAAAGAAAGAATTTCAACCCTACCTCCCACCATATACAAAAGTAAACTCCAAAGAGATCAAAGTCCTAAATGTAAGAGCTAAAACTCTAAAACACTTAAAAGACAACACAGGAATAAATCTTCATGACTTTAGGTTTCTTAGATATGATAACAAAAAAGCACAAGCAATCGAAGAAAAATTGGACTTTGTCTAAATTAAAAACTTCTGTGAACACCATAAAAGAGAATGCAATGACATCCCACAATATGGGAGAAAAGTTTTGGAAATCATATATTTGATAAGGGATTTAGATCTAAAATGTATAGGGGTGCCTAGGTGGCTCAGTCGATTAAGTATCTGACTCTAAATTTTGGCTCAGGTCATGATCTCAAGGTTTGTGAGTTTGAGCCCTGCATTGAGCTCTGTGCTGACAGCACAGAGCCTGCTTGGGATTCTCTCTCTCACTTTCTCCTTGTCCCTCCCCTGCACATGTGCACATGCACCCTTTCTCTCTCTCAAAATAAACAGACTTAAAAAAAAGATCTAGGGGTGCCTGCATGGCTCAGTTGGTTAAGCATCTGACTTTGGCTCAGGTCATGATCTCACAGTTCGGTTTGTGGGTTTGAGCCCCATGTCGGGCTCTGTGCTGACAGCTCAGAGCCTGAAGCCTGCTTCGGATTCTATATCTCTCTATTTCTCTGCCCCTCTCTTCTCATGCTCTGTCTCTGTCTCTCAGAGATGAATAAACATTAAAAAAAATTTTTTTAAGACTTAAAATGTATAAAGGACTCTTACAACTCAATAAGAAGAAAGATAAATAACTTATTTATTTTTAACTCAGTTAAAAAAAGAAGATTTGAATCAACATTTCTCCAAAGAAGTTATACAAATGGCCCATAAGCACATAAACAGATACTCAATGCCATTACTCCTTAGGGAAACACAAACCAAATACACAATGAGATACTACTTCCTACCCACAAAGATAGGTATAATTTTTTAAATGTGAAAATAACAAATATTGGCAAGAATGTGGAGAATTAGAGCCCTCACTTATTTCTGATGGGAATATAAAATAGTGTAGCCACTGTGGAAAACATTTCCTCAAAAAGCCAAACATACAGTTATCATATAACCCAGGAATTCTACTCCCAGGTACATACCCAGAAGAATTGAAATTTATGTATCTACATAGAACTTATACGTATGCATATAAAAACTTGTAACGGGTGTTCATAGCAGCATTATTATACCTCAAAAATGAAAACAATCCAAATGTCCATCAACTGATGAATAAATCAACAAAATACGGCGCATACATACAACGGAATATTATTCAGCATTAAAAGCAATGAAGTATTTTTAATGCCAAGATAAGAAACAATTTATTATAAAGAGAAGAAAAATTTCCAATCCAAAATTCAGAAATATTTCCAAATTTGCCACAATCAATATACATGAACTATACAAATTTATACCAGTTCATAATTTACGAAATAGAAGATGAGTGTTCACAAAGGAGATGGTGGTTTGTGGAAAAGACTATGACCAGGTTAAGTACAAGGAAAGTTACAAACCAGACCCCCACTTTTTAAAGAAGTTTACTCAGTCCTAGAAAACTACAAGCTAGCAAATGTACCGAGAGCTGGCTGGTGCTAACACCATGGTTGAGACAGTGTCTTTTTAAGGGTCTTTTTAAAGCCTGTTGCCATGGCAGATTCTAGTCACTTGTTACTCTCAAAGCCAAAAACACAACACAACTTCTGACCATTTCCCCAGGTCATGCTTATTAGGTTTGTCTTATGTACATTTATACATATTTTTAAGTGCTAAGTAAAAGTCTTGTCAAATTTTCCAGTGCAACCATGTTTAAAATGTTGAGTTCTCCGATGCCTGACATGAAGGTCAGCCCGACCCAAGGCTTCTCAGCCAAGTGGGACAACTACAAGGACAGGTGGAAGAAATGGGAGCCCAGCATTCATGCACCTGAGCCTTGCCTCATTCTGCCACCTCTGTGCAGCTCAGCATATCTTCTGGAAACTGTTATGTTGCAGTACCAATGCTAATAAGCGAGCAGTTTACGTGAAAAAAAAAAGTTGAAGTTTCCTATTGAGCTGCCAAAAAAGTTAACAATTTTCAAGTGTAACTGTGCAAAATCTACTGCAGAGAAAGGTTCTTTGAAATACAGATTTGCCTTAAAAGCAATGAAGTATTGATACATGGATAAACCTTGAAAACACTGTGGTAAGTGAAAGAGACTAGATTCAAAAGAGCACATATTGTATGATTCCATTTATATGCAATGTCCAGAACAGGAAAATCCATAGACAGAAAGTAAATTAGTGGTTGCCAGGGGCTGGGAAGAGGAAGGAAGGGGGAGTGATTCCTAACAGGTATAGGGTTTCTTTTTGGATGATGAAAATGTGCTGGAATTAAATAGCGGTGATGATTGCACAACCTTGTGAATACACTAAAAACCACTGAATTTTACACTTTAAAATGGCAAATTGTATAGTATGTGAATTTTATCCCAATAAAAAAAATGCAAAAGGCTGCCAATGGAGGAGGAGCAGGTGGGCAGAAATTCCATTTGGATGCCAGGTGGTGTCTCTTGGCAAGCTATCTGGTTCAGTAGTGTCCAGTGCAGGTTCCTCTCCTCAGCCAAGTGGCTCCACTTCAGCTCCCACTTGAGATCTTTGTTTGAATAAGGGGTTCCCCAGCTAAAGCAGAATGAAAGCCCTTGATCAATTGCCAAGAAGCTCCTCCCCAACTTCTAAGCTCCAGACTTGTGGAGTGTTCTGTGAGGAGAGGCCAGGGAGTCAAAACATCAAAAGAGAGCAGCGGCCCAGACAAGGGTTGGAGTGTCACAAGCAGTGCTGTGGGCTGGAGCCCTGCCTTCTGACAGTGTCCACTAGCAAGGCTCCCTCTGGCTCGATCTGGTCTCAGGGGAGCATTGACACATTCGAGAGGTTTAGTTTCATTCATAAACCTCAAGTGAGCATGTTCTGGCTCTCACCCTGGGATGGGTGAGCCAAGTCCCTGTCCTCTGGTGGCCCAGGTACAAGATGTGTAAAGATGCTCAGTCCCTGACAGTTTTGCTCCCCTCTCTTGGACTGAGCTGAGACCTTGGGTTCTCTGTCTCTCAAAGGACAGGGAGACAGTGGCAGGGAGCAGCTTTTAGCTGAGCAGGGAGTGGGTGGGTTGGGAAGGAAGGGAAGAAAACATTAGTGACTATTGGGGACTTACTCTGTGCCAGACACACAGGAACATGCACATATATGATTTAACTTCCTCCTTACTGACTCCTTTAGCAGTAGGTGAAGGGACTGTCCCAGGTACTTGGAGCTAGTATGTTGTTGCACTGAGATTTGAACCCAGGATCATGAGATTTGAAAATATGTGCTCTGAAGAAGCTGGAAAGCTGGAAGTTCACCCAGAGGTTTTCATTGAGGCCCCTCCATTGGACTATGTCTAGCTCCTGCTGTTTATACATTACTTGATCATTCATTCATTCATCCCATAAATTTCCCTGAGTAGGCACTTGGTGCCAGATAATGTGTTAAGTAACAGAGACACAAACCTGAATACCCAAATAAGGCTTAAGCCCTGCCTTCAAGGATTTATAATAATGGTAGCTAATCCTGGACTGAACATAAAACCAGCAGCTAAATTAATTATACCACCAAGGGAGGCCCTATGGTGGTTAGGCCAAATGGCAAGTTTCTTTGTTCATTTGTTTTGTTTTTAAAATCTTTATTTAGTTATTTAGTTATTTATTTACTTACTTACTTACTTACTTACTTATTTGAGAGAGAGAGAGAGAGAGAGAGAGAGAGAGAGAATCCAAACCCCGACTCAGGACTTGATCCTTTGAACCGTGAGACCATGACCTGAGCTGAATCAAGAGTTGGACATTTAACCGACTGAGGCACCCAGGTGCCCAGCAAGTGGTTTTAATATGAGAATGAAAATTCAAGGTTTGGGGCAGTGGGGGCAAATTCTCTACCCACCCCCCACCCTATCCTATAGATGTGTGGGGTGTGGGAGAATGAGTAACCACCATCAGAAAGAGCTGAGGGGGAAGTGGTATTTTGGGGCCTGGCTTATTCTGAGCCACAGCAGGAAGTGGAGGGAGGGCTTGCTGAACAGGCCAAGGCTCAGGGGAGTTACTGACTACAGACTTTTGGTGTGGGAGGGCTCAGTCAGAAGGGTCTTGGGAAAGGGAGCAGTGGGTGCGAGAGTGAGTTTGGAAATGAGAATGCAGATGATCAGAGTGGTCAAGAATGACAGACTGAGACACAGGGACTGAGGTTTTGCAGCTCCAACCGAAACTAAAGGGTCAATACATTTCACACTCTGGTTTCTGAGGCTATTTTTGGTACAGGAAACAAGCTATATTGTCTTTGCTCGGGGTATCAAATAGAACATGGGGGAAATTTGTTAGGAAATGCAAGAGGGAAAGTCAGACCCAACTCAGGCTGGAAGCCACCAGCACTGTTGAAACTATGGGAGGAATTTAGCCTGGAATGGAGAAAAAGGGAGGTGGCTACTAGCTTTAACTCAAAGACTGACCTCCAGTTGGTTTTTCTTATCCTCTTAACTGTAAACCAGTCTGCTTATTTAGTGAACACTTCCTCGTCTTTAAACTTGCCATCTTCTATTACTGTTTCCAGTTAATATCTGGTTTAGCAGAGAAGTAGCATGGGGCTCTGGAAAGAACTTGGAATACGTACGTTATCAGTTACTGTAAAATCTAGTCACTCAATTAAAAGTTCCATTTCCATAGCCAGTCAGGGATGGAAGCAGCTAGAACTAGAATGCAGAATTTAGAATTCCAATTTTTCCATCCTCCACTGCCGCATCATATGATGCAGACACTGACTTCCTTATCTTCCCTGAGCTTCAGTTCCCTCATCTGTACAAATACCTTCCTTAAAAATACCTACCTTATAGGTGATTGTGAAGATTAAATGATGCATAAAGTCCACAGTACAGTGCCTGGCCATGGTGTGCCCCTAACATTTTTAATCATTACAGGTGATAGTTACCTGGTTGTTTGGCTGCACATGGTAGGTGCTCAAATGAATATCTCATTTTACATGTTATGAGCTGACCCGTGTTCCCCTCAAAATTCATATGTTGAAATCCTTACCCGTACTATCTCAGAATGTGACTGTATTTGGAGATAAGGTCTTTAAAGGGGTAATTAAGTTAAAACGAAGTCTGTAAATTGGGCCCTAATCCAGCCCGACTGGTGTCCTTACAGGAAGAGGGCATTTTGACATAGACATATACAGAGGGAAGACCATGTGAAGAAAACGAGAAGACGGTCATCTACAAGCAAAAAGGAGAGATCTCAGAAGAAACCAATCCTTGATCTTGGACGTCCAGCCTCCAGAACTGGGAGAAAATTAACTTAAGTGTTTAAGCCACTCGGTCTGTGGTACTTTGTGATGGCAGCCCTAGCAAGCTAATACAGCACATACACATTGTATCTTTTTAACGGGTGAGCGGACGGCTCCCTTGTTCTGCTGGCTAGAAACTGCTTCTCGGCCTGTAAGTGCTGTGCTCTCCATCCAACTCAAAGTTCCAGCTAAAGGCCCCAAAGGTGCTGGTCCTGCTGGGCTGGCCATGTTGCCCTGGACTGGGTGTTGCTCCCTTGGCTCTTGGCTGCTACGAGGAGACTTGCTGACCAGAGGTGCTTGGGGTGGGGGGCCAGCAAGAGAATGCACCATGCATCATGGTCCATTCCCGGGTGCTTTCGGGCTGCATGGGGAGGGCAACTTGGGAGTGTGATTAAGATGAAGCAATGGAGGAAAAGTACTGCATCTGTGCTACCCTGGTGTTCTCTGTCCCAGGACAGTGGAGAAAGAGGAGACAGAGGAGAAAGAAGGGGTCCGAGATGAGAGGAAAGAGAGGTGCCTGACGTGAATCATAGGACACTTACCACCCCCAGAAGTAAAGAACTGTGTCTGCGTATCAGTGGGCTCTGGAATCCCGGTCTTTTGCCGGGCACTGTTTGCCGGGTGGCTCTGGGACCACGGTGCGAAGCCAGGTCCAGGGCCTGGCCGCCCTGGACTACAGGGCAGTGCGGGCGGGCATGCGCGCATCCGACACGTCCTCGGGGCACTGCCCCCTTCGGACGCGCGCCCGCCCCCGCCCCACCCCGCCCCGCCCCCCCGCCGGGCTCGGTGGACCCGGCGCCCGGGGCCGCGCACGCCCCCTCCGCGAGCCGGGACCCTGGGCCGCGCGCGCCCCGCGCCCCCTCCCCGTCCGGCGGGCGCGCGCGCTGGCTCCCGCTCCCGCTCCCGCTGGCAGCGGCGGCGGCGGCGGGGATTGTTTTTGTTGTCGCTGAGGCCGGAAGAGCCGCGGGAGCCGGGTCCCTGTCCCCGGGCCGGGCGCCGCCGCCGCCCCCTGCCCAGCGCCCGCGCCTCCGCGGCGCCCCCCCAGCGCCAATATTCCGGAGATCAAGCGTTACGCGGCGGCGGCGGCGGCGGCGGCGGCGGCGGGGCCCGGAGCGGGAGGCGCCGGGGACCGGGGCGAGGCGGCCCCCGCCGCCGCCATGGAGGCGCTGGGACCTGGTGAGGAGTGCGCTCGGGCCGGGGCCGGGTCGCGGCCCCGGGACTGGTGGGCGGGCGCGCGGGAGGGCCAGTCGCTCCGCGTGTCCCCCATCGGCCCTTGCTTACCTGGGTTCGGGCCGTCAGGCTTGGGGGAAGGGGATCCGTGCCCCACAGCACAAGGCAGAGGGAGCTGACCCGGGCCTCGGGGGGCGGAGACCGCGCCCCAGCCTGGAGAGACAACCCAGGTCTCGAGGTCCAAGGGAGGCAGGCCCAGGATGGAGACCCGGGTTGCCAGGGGGAGGGGAGACCTAACCCAACCTCAGGGGGGGCGGTCTGCGCTCCAGGGTTGAGGCAGTCCAGTTTGGTCCTCAGAAGGAATGATCTGTGCCAGGTGCTCAGCCGAGGCCTGGTCCGGACTGGACCAGGAAGGACCCCCTTGAACTGCCAGGGGTATTCTTAGCATGGGGCCACACCCGTGTTTTTCTTTGCACTGGTAGACAGTCCAGAGCCCTCAGATAAGGAAGAAGAACTTCGCCCAAATACTTCTTATGACCCCCAAAGGCCAAGGGGCAAAGTACCCTCCCTTTCTCAAAGGCCCTGAAGTCTTGGGAAATATGGTCCTATGCCTCTCTTAGTCTGTGCGACAGTCCCAGAGTGATCAGGGCTAGTGCCTTCGTGACAGGTGAGTTACCAGCGAGCCCGTTCTAGCATAAGCTTTAATGCCTTGAGTTCTCTTCTCACTGGGTTATGGGTGGTTGTGGGGATCAAATAAGGGGAAAGTGCTCTGGAAACTGAAATTCCCCATCTTTATGAATGACCTCTGTTTATCTCCCCCAGTTGACCCAAACCAAAGGAACCATTCCAGGTTATAACAGCTGCCCTGCAGACTGAGAACCTGGTGCTCCCACCTCAAACTGCACCAGGTTTCTAATGCCTCGGCTAAGTAGGGCAGGGTTTAGAGGCTGTGATAGAATTAACTTTAATATCAAACCCTGTCTACATAGTGGACTTCGTTGTAGGGCCCTTCATTTTTTTAGTGGATAGAAAATTCACTTTGCCTTTTGAGTTTGGAAACTGCAGGTTTGTTTACTTAGAACTTGTTTACATAGCTGAATGATTAAACCCTACCTTAATTGGCTGCTTAAAGTATTTTTTAAAGGCCCACATAATCAAATTTCATATGCCTTTTAAAAATGAATTGGTTTGTGACATTAATATTATTTGATAAACCTCAATGTGAGCATTACTCTGGGTTCCTTCAGCTATGTCCCCCGGCTAAAGGCATGATCATGTCTTTAGGAATGTAACAGACTTCTGTTCAAATCCAATCTAGTAATTTAATAGTTGTATAACCTTGGGCAAATTACTTAATTCCTTTGAACTTTCATTTCCTCATCTATAAAATGAGGGCAATAATAATTATGTGCTGCAAGATTGTTGTGAGAATGAAATGTATGTGAGCAGTCTTATTGTGGAGACTAGTGCATTGTAGGTATTCCACAAATGTTTCTTCTTCCCTCCCGTTAGTGATTCATAATTGAAGCAACTGTTGCATTTTATGAGCTGATGCTGGAAGAGACTATGTAACTGTGTATACAAACTGAATTTCATGGAAAAGATCAACCTGGTAGAGTTAGGAGAGGCCTAGGGACTTTGTTTTTTTGGTTGGTTTTAGCTTTTGCAGATTTGAAGACTTAGTTTGCTCAGGATTGTGGAAAGTTCTCACTAATCACACTTTAAAGACACAAATGAATATATTAAAATGTCACATAGATCTTTCCTGTTGACTGGAATATTTTCTTGTCTGCTGTCTAGCAAACTCCTTTTCTGGTGTCACAGTATCTTGGAAACCCAATTAATAATAAGCTGCTTGCTGAGCATAGAATTGGAGCAAAGGGAGTTGATAGTCTTGTGGGATATTTTATCCAGGCTGTCTTAGGACCAAGAGAGAGGCACTTCAGTTTTGTTCAAACACGCTGGTCTAGTGCTTTCTGCCCTCCTCACTTGAAAATCATTGAAGCATTCTTAATCTTACTATGCTCTCCCCTCACCCCATTTTGGTTTCTGGCAATAATAACTTAGAAATGTATTCAGTTAGATTACCATTTATTTTGGCTATATTAATTATGTTTATTTTTACAGTGCTTTACAGTCTGGAAGGTGCTTTCATAGCTCTTAGCTCATTTGATCCTATGAGAGGTAGGTGAGGCAGGCATTAGCCCCATTTTACAGATGAGTAAAGAGATTCAGAGAGCGTAAGTGACTTCAAGGTCTCAAGGCTGAGAGGTGAAATGCAGATGAGTCTGGGTCATCTGACTCCTAGTCTATTGCCCTCTTCTTCATTTTTTAAAAATGTTTTTTTTAATTTTTATTAATTTTTGAGAGAGAGAGAGAGAGAGAGTGTGTGTGTGTGACTGGGGGAGGGTTAGAGAGAGACACACAGAATCCGAAGCGGGCTCCAGGCTCTGAGCTGTCAGCACAGAGCCTGATGCGGTGTTCAAACTCATGAACCACAAGATCATGACCTGAGCTAAGGTCCGACGCTTAACCAACTGAGCCACTCAGGTGCCCTGCCCTCTTCTTCATTTAAGGTTGACTTCCTGCAATCTGTGTTGAGTAATGTTTCCTTTTCAGAAGATGTAATTTTCTGACTTTCTCACTAAATTTTGGAGATACCCCCATTATAAAGCCCAGGGACCTTTGAGCACTGACTGTAACAGTTATTCAAGTACAATCATAACAGCTAACATTTATCAAGCACTTACTATTATCAGGTACTGTGGTAAGCCTTATGTATACATTATCTAATAGGATCCTCAAAATTGATTTATGAAATAGATTCTATTATTACCACACTTCCCATATTTTATAGATGAGGAAACTGAGGCACACAGTGACTAAGAAACTGGTCCAAAGCCATGCAATTAGGGAGTGGTAAAACCAGGGTTGAAACCTACACAGTTTGGTTTTGCCATAGCCACTATGCTTTACTTTCTTTGTAAGCAATTTGCTAAATTCAAAGAAATCAGCTTTGGGAAAATTTTAGGTTATAGTTTTCTAAATAAATCTCCTAAACTTATTCAAAGAAATGACCACTCACCTCCTCGCTTTTCTCTGCTACCAAAGAAAAGGAACACACTATCTGTCTTTCTCCGTTAACCCCACTTCTTTCATTTCCTCTGTCTCTTTCCCTTTTGGTGTCAAGTATTTCAGAGAGATATAGATACCACATGATTGTGAAGTACATTGGGAAGAAAAAGCACTGGGCTGGGAGTTAGGAAACCTAAATTCTAGTCACAATTTAAAATCAAAGCTATATGTGCTTGGGCAAGTCATTTGCTCCAAAATTCTGTTTCTCAATTTCTATCCTAAAGCTGGATTTATGATACAGTGATTGCTTAAATGTACCTTGGAATATGCAGGACTGACTTGTCTATGATTTAATTGGGTGAATTCAGTATGACTATCACCATTGATATTATTTATTATTTATCTCTTACCTTGTTTTTAAATGTCTTACCACACCTAGAGTATATCCCTTCTATGCCAGAAGTGGAACTCAACTCCAAGCAATAATATTTTTAGTATAAATTACGCACTTTTGCTTTAATGAAAAACAATAGTCAATTCCTGGGTTTTAGGAATGACTGGGTTTCTGTTTGGTTTCTATCTAGAGCTAGAGATGATTGGTACAGACATACCTTGGAGATATTAGGGGTTCAGTTGCAGACCACCACAATAAAGTGAATATCACAAAAAAAGCAAGTCAAGTGAATTTTTTGGTTTCCCAGTGCATATGAAAGTCATGTTTACACTATACTGTAGTCTAAGTGTGCAATAGCATTATGTCTAAAAAAAGTACATGCTTTAATTAAAGAATACTTTATTGCGGTGCGCCTGGGTGGCTTAGTTGGTTAAGCATCCGACTTCGGTGCAGTCTGTGAGTTGGAGCCCCACGGCAGGCTCTGTGCTGACAGCTCAGAGCCTGCTGGAGCGTACTTCTGATTCTGTGTCTCCCTCTCTCTCTGCCCCTCCCCCGTTCATGCTCTGTCTCTCTCTGTCCCAAAAATAAATAAACGTTGAAAAAAAAAATTTTTTTTTAAATAAAAAAAAAAAATAAGACAATGATGAAGTTTGCCATATCAATTGACTCTTCACAAATCGTTTCTCTGTAGCATGCAGTGATGTTTGATAGCATTTTACTTATAATAGAACTTCTTTCAAAATTGGAGTCAGTCTCTCAAACCCTGCCACTGCTTTATCAACTAAATTTTTTTAATGTGTGATAGCTCTATATACTTTTATTTTTAATAATTTATCTTTTAATTTACATCCAAGTTAGTTAGCATATAGTGCAACAATGATTTCAGAAGTAGATTCCTTAATGCCCCTTACCCATTTAGCTCATTCCTCCTCCCACAACCCCTCAACTAAATTTATATATTCTAAATCCTTTCTTGTAATTTCAACAATCTTCACAGCATCTTCACCAGGAGTAGATTCCATCTCAAGAAATCACTTTCTTTGTTCATCTATTTTTTAAAAGTGTTTATTTATTATTTGAGAGAGAGAGAGAGAGAGAGAGAGAAGAGCAGGGGGGTGGGGGGCAGAGAGGGAGAGAGACAGAATCCCAAGAAGGTCTTGCACTGTCAGCACAGAGCTGACATGGGGCTCAAACTCAAACTGCAAGATCATGACCTGAGCCAAAATCAAGAGTTGGATGCTTAACTGACCAAGCCACCTAAGCACCCCTCTTTGTTCATCTATAGAAGCAACTCCTTTCTCATCCATTCAAGTTTTATCATGATATTATAGCAGTTCAGCCACATCTCCACGTCTCATTCTAGTTCTCTTGCTATTTCCACTACATCTGCAACTACTTCCTTTACTGGAGTCTTAACCTGCTCAGAGTCATCCATGAGGGTTAGAATCAAACTCCTGTTAGTGTTGATTTTTTTGACCACTTCCCATGAATCATGGATGTTTTTCATGACATTGAGAATGGTGAATCCTTTCCAAAGAGTTTTCAATTTACTTTGCCCCGATCTATCAGAGGAATCACTATGACAACTATAGCTTTACAAAATGTTTCTCAAATAGTTAAGTCTTGAAAGTCAAAATGACTCCTTGATTTATGAGTTGCAGAATGGATGTTGTGTTAGGAGGCATGAAAGCAACACTAATCCTGTTGTATACGGCTGTCAGAGCTCTTAGGTGACCAGGTGCATTGTTAATGAGCAGTAATCTTTTGGAAGGAATCTTTTTGTCTGAGTAGTAAATCTCAACAGTGGGCTTAAAATATTCAGTAAACCATGTTGTAAACAGATGTGTCGTCATCCAGGCTTTGTTTCACTTATAGAGCAGAGGCAGAGTAGATTTAGTGTAATTCTTAAGGACCCTAGGTTTTTCAGATTGATATATAAATATTGGCTTCAACTTAAAGTCACCAACTGCATTAGCCATTAACAAGAATCCGTCTGTCCTTTTGAAGTTTTGAAGCCAGGCATTGACTTATTCTTTCTAGCTGTGAAAGTCCTGGATGGCATCTTCTTCCAGTATAAGGCTGTTTCATCTACATAGAAAATCTGTAGCCACCTTCATTCATTATCTTAACTAGATCTTCTGGATAATTTGCTGCAGCTTCTACATCACCACCTGTTGCTTCACCTTGCATATTTATGTTATGGAGATGGCTTCTTTCCTTAAACCTCATGAACCAACCTCTCTCTTCTAGCTTCAAATTTCACTTCTGCAACTTCCTCCCCTCTCTCGGCCTTCACAGAATTGAAGAGAGTTAGGGCCTTGCTCAGGATTAGGCTTTGGCTTAAGGGAATTTCGTGTCTGTTTTGATGGATTGGTTTGCTTGTTTATTTATTTATTTAGAGAGTGAGTGAGCACAAGTTGGGAGGGACAGAGAGAGAGAGAGAGAGAGAAAGAGAGAGAGAGAGAGAGAGAGAGAGAGAGAGAGAGAGAGAGAATCCCAAGCAGGCTCCACACTGTTAGCACAGATCCCCACATGGCACTCGATCTCATGAACTGTGAGATCACGACCTGAGTCGAAGTTGGACGCCTAACGGACTGAGCCACCCAGGCACCCTCATTTTAATCTTCTATCCAGACCACTAAGAGTTTCTTCCTATAAGCAATAAGGTCGTTTTGCTTTCTTAACACTTGCATGTTCACTGGAGCAGCACTTTAAATTTCCTTCAAAAACTTTTCCATTGCATTCACAACTTGGCTGAGTCTTTGGCACAAGAGGCCTACTTTTGGCCTGTCTTGGCTTTCCACATACCTTCCTCACTAACCTTAATCATTTTTAGCTTTTGATTGAAAGTGAGAGATGTGGGACTCTTCCTTTCACTTGAACACTTAGAGGCCATCATTGGGTTATTAACTGGCCTACTTTCAGTATGGTCGTGTTTCAGGGAATAGGGAGGCTCAAAGAGAGGAAGAGAGAAGGGAATGGCCAGTGAGTGGAGCAGTCAGAACACACAACATCTTTGTATTAACTTTGCTATCTCATATGGGTGCAGTTCGTGGCACCTCAAGACCATTACAACAGCAACTCAACAATCACTGGTCACAGATCACCATAACAAATACAATAATAATGTAAAAGTTTCAAATGTGAGAATGACCAAAATGTGACACAGAGACATGAAGTGAACAAGTGCTGTGGCTGGAAAAGTAGCGCCAATAGCCTTGCTCACTGCAGGGTTCCCACAAACCTTCAATTTGTAAAAGACTCAGTATATGCAAAGCACAATAAAGTGCAACTAAATGAGCTATGCCTGTACTGTTCAACTCAACATTTATTGAATTCCTACGATGTGCTATAGTCATTGAGTTAGATATTGAGGAGGTAACAGTGAACTGAAGGTCCATTTCTTCTAAGAGTTTACAGTCGGATGGCCGAGACAGTAATTTAACACATTGTTTCTACATACTTGTGCTATGTACTCCCTTATACAGAGGGTCTTGGATACACCAAGGATTCATCTTCCAGTCTGGAAGCCTTCCAGAAAGGCTTTCCAAAGGAAGTCCACACCTAACCTGAGTTTTGAAGGAGTAGAATTTAGAAGAAGAATGAACCATGAATTTAATCTGTGAGAAGATTTTCAATACTTTAAAAATTAGTATACGGAGATCTGTCAACACATATTTCGTTAAAGGGTTTGCTTTGATTTTCCTAAGTGATGTTGAACCAGAATAGCTTCTTGCTTCAAAGTTTTCTCTCCTTTGAATTGCCTTTGTTCTTGGTGAAATGCCTTGCCAATAAGAACCTGTTGTAACTTTCCATTGTAATCACAGCCCACTGTACTCAACACCTATTTGTAGCAGAAAAGATGTTTATTTTTTAGGCCAGTGTCTACTTGACATTATCCTCAAAAAGAAGTAAATTTTCTTTAGATAAATATTACCCAGTCTGTGTTTCCTCAAATCCTTATCTCCTGAATAGTGATAGGTATCTGATTTTAAAAACAGAGAAAACTTAGGGGAAAAATAAGTTGGGTAAATGATTAATGTTATTTATTATAAAACTCATTAGAGAATTTAATGCAATAATGCACATTGAAACTTTGAGAAGGGAGAGAATATGCAATTTCTTTAGCTTATGGAATCTTTTCTTTTTGTGGAATATTTTGTGAACCATCAATGGAATAATTTGGGTTGACTGCCCTGTCTAGACCAGAACTTCTCGCCCTCAGCACTATTGATATTTTGGGTGGATACTTCTTTGTTGTAGGGGCTGTCCTGTGCATTGTAGGATGTTTAGCTGTATCCCTACCCTATGTCAATAGCACCTCCTGAGTTGTGACAACCAAAAATGTCTGCAGGCATTTGTCAGATGTTTCCTGGGGGACAATATCTCTCCCACACTGAGAACCACTGGTCTAGACTGTAAGTTCTTTGAAGGCAGACACTCTTTTTCCTAAATCCACAGTGCACTTTGACATGTAATAAACGAATAAACTAGACATTATGATCAAGCAATGTCACATTGTCCAGATAGAATCTGGACATGAGGTTATAAGCTTTAGGTTATAAAGTCTAACATTATTGGTATTGTTTCACTATCTAAATTAGCAAGTAAATTAATAAATGTAGCTGCTGTTAATCTCCTGCCTGTACAAACTATAATAATGGAGGCTAGTTTGTGGAGGATTAATAGATGATCGCCAGCCTGAACATGGTGATGATCCCTAGAGGTTAGGGATGGTTTTATTTTAAAATGCATATAATTTGGGGGCACCTGGCTGGCTCAGTCCATATAGCATGCAACTCTTGACCTCAGGGTTATAGATTCAATCCCCACATTGGGTGTAGAGATTACAATGTAGAGCTACATTGGGTGTAGCTACAGACCTGATGCTCATAGGAAGTTTTATACAGTAGCCTACATCTGAGAGGAGATCATCATACTGTCTATATAATTTTGACGTCTCCCATAATCAAAATGATAACAATATGGCAAAATATTTAAAAATATAGAAAACCTGAGGTTAAAAGATATCACAAACTCTTTATATCAGAGTATGTTCAGTGAATAATAAGATCTCAATAATTATATCTATTATTATTATCATCATCACGATTGTGAAGGGAGTATTGTCCTTTATGACCAAATAGCACATCAAATGCCTTTCAATCTCTTCAGGACCTCCATCCAGCCTGTTTCAGCCACCTCGTCGTCCTGGCCTTGGAACTGTTGGGAAACCAATTCGACTGTTAGCCAATCATTTTCAGGTTCAGATTCCTAAAATAGATGTGTATCACTATGATGTGGATATTAAACCAGAAAAACGGCCTCGTAGAGTCAACAGGTAAGGACTAGAAAGAGTAGATTTCTATATATTTAAATGTGTATCATTTATTTATTATGTATCATATTGTTTTCTAAATTCTTTCAGCATATAGGCTTTGTTTTTTCTCTAAGATGGTAAGTTTCTTGATAGCAGCTTTGTTGTCTCATACTTGGTTATCCTCTACAGATTCTAACAGTGCTGGATACATTATTGTCCAACAGTAAATACTTACCAAATGAAGGAGAAAGTCACTCTCATTGTCCAATGGTAGCAGAAATTTAAATAATAAAATAAAAATAGGTGAAGCGTTAGTATGTACAGGAAACTAGAACTATCTGAAAATTCTGGGGCTTCTGGCTGGCACAGTTGGTAGAACATGCGACTCTTGATCTCGGGGCTCGAGATCAAGAGTCAAGACCAAGTTCCATCCTGAAATTGGATATAGAGTTTAATTAAAAATAAAATCTTAAAAAATAACTATCCCAAAATTAATTTTATTATTAAGTATTGGTATTGGGCATGAGAAAAATTTAAGTGTAAAGACAGAAGAATCATCTTGGAGTATTGAAAAAAGTGAAGTTCAGAGAGAAGTTCTGTTTAATTCTAACATTACCCAAGTGGGGTCTGGATGAGATGATTTAAGCCTTTTTGGTGTGTATGGCAGGAATTTACCAAATGTGAAGACATAGTCCTGTAGTAGATATCTTTACAATGCTAAGAGCACCCAATTTTCTTTTTTCTGTTTTCACGCCATCATATTCAACAATCCTTAATATTAAGATCCTTGCTTTCTAAGAATGCCTTTGGTGTCAAGTGCAATATTTTATGCTGCTGGATATTTTTCTTATTATAGATCAATAATATGGCTTTCTGGTACAGTTTAATCTCATGCAAGCCCATAATTGTTTGGCTATTGTATAACTGAAATCAACTGCAATAGTTACCATTAATGGCTACCATTAATCCATTCAACGAACATTTTATTAAGTGCTTACTATGTACCAGGTATTGTTCTGTGCTCTGGAAATACAACATGAACAAAACAGGCAAAAATTCTACCCTTGAGGAGCTTATATTCTAATAGGGGAGAAGACCAAAAATAAATGAATTAGCAAACAAAAATTATTACGTGTTAGTTGGTGATAAGTGCTATGAAGAAAAATTAAACAGAGAAAGAAAATAGAGAATGGGGGTGGGGTGAGCAACTGAGATGTTTTTAATAATTTTTTGGAGGTAGTGTCAGCACGATGTGCTGATGGATTAAACATGGGATATGAGTGAAGAAATGAGTCATGACTGATCCCAGGGTTTTTGTCCTGTGCAAGTGGAAAAAATAGAGTTGCCACTTGTTGGAATGGGGAAAACTATGGGTTTTCCCTAACCCAGTCAACAGGGCTGGCAGATCAGGAGACCTGTTTGGGCATGTTAGGGCTGAGATGTCTATTAGACATCCTAGTGGAGAGAGATGTTGAGTAGGAACTCGAATAGATGAGGTCGGATTTAGGCTGGTGACAAACATTCGAAGGTCATCAGCATATTGGTGGTAAAGCCATGAGCTGGGTAAGATTATATGGGAAGTGAGCGTGGTTAGAGAAAAAAAGACTGTAAGAGAAAAGACTCTAAGCACCCCAATATTTAAAAATTAGGGAGATGAGGAAGCCAGGAGACTGGCATGGAAAGGCCACTGGGATAGGTGAAAACCAGGACAGAACAAGGAGGCAAGGGAAGAAGATGTTTTAAGTTGGAAGACTTTATCATCTAATGTTTAAGGAACACTGAATTTAGCATTGTGGAGCTCACTGGGGACCTTGACAAGAGTAGTTTTGGTGGAGGAGAAGTGGAGAAGGTTTAGGAGAGACAGGGAAAGAACAATTAGAGACAACTTCTTTGAGGGATTTTGACACAAAGGGGAACAGAGAAATGGGATGTTCAAATGGGGAGGAAGTCAGGTCAAGGAAGTTTAATTTTGAAGATGAGAGAAATGATAGCATATCTGTATGCTGAAGGAAATAATCCAGTAAAGAGGACAAATCTGATAATTCAGAAGAGAGGAAGATCCTCGGAGTCCTATCCATGAGCACACCAGAGTAAGTAGGTTTATTGTGTGGCAAGCACTGTTGTAAATATTCTATGTATATTTATTTACTTAATACAAAAACTTTGTGGTAGATATTGTGATTATCATAATTTTACAAATGAAAAAAAAAACAGATAGGTTTCTTGTAACTTGCCCAAGGTCATGCGGTTCTGCCACTTATTCACTCTGTGACCAGGGGCAGATCACTTGCCTATGCTGATTTTTTTTTCTTTAAAAAAAAATTTTTTTTAATGTTTATTTATTTTTGAGAGAGACAGAGTGTGATTGGGGGAGGGGCAGAGAGAGAAGGAGACATAGAACCCAAAGCAAGCTCCAGGCTCCAAGCTGTCAGCACAGAGCCTAACACAGGGCTCGAACCCACAAACCGTGAGATCATGACCTGAGCTGAAGTCGGACTCTTTACCAACTGAGCTACCCAGGTGCCCCAAGTTATTTTTTTTCTATTTATTATGAAGTAGCATTTTTTTTTTTTCTGTTTACTATGAAGACAATAATCATTGGCCTACTTGTCTCACAACATTGTTGCATAGATTAAGTGAGAGCAGAGGTGAAAATATCTCTTCACTATAAAACTATTTATGGTTATAATTTAAGAATGTAAGATGAGGGGGGCACCTGGGTGGCTTAGTCAGCTGAGCGTCCGACTTTGGCTCAGGTTATGATCTCGCAGTCTATGAGTTTGAGCCCCACGTTGGGCTCTGTGCTGACAGCTCAGAGCCTGGAGCCTGCTTCAGATTTTGTGTCTCCCTCTCTCTCTGCCCCTTACCCGCTCGTGCTCTGTCTTTCTCTCTCTGTCAAAAATAAACATTAAAAAAATTTTTTTTTAAAAAGAATGTAAAATGAGGAATTACCCTGCTAATATGAAAATTGTTCTTAAGTTAGCTTTTTTTAATTGGTAATATATGATACTGCATTTCTCCATTAATTTTTTTCAGTTGCGTGATTGAGTTTATAAATGTGTGTCTTTTCCCACAGATTTTATTTGTGGAATATTAATGCCTTAGCCAGTTGTAATATGTTTTGGCTTTTAAGATATAGTTCACACATGTAACATTCACTAGACGTTGGTGAGATATAGAGCTATCATTGACTCTAGCATTCCAAAATCTCACACACTCATCTGTCCATCTCAAACCATAATACTCTAGTTGCCAGGTAACTAAAGCCGGCATACAGAGTGGTCCAGCATATGTACACACACACACACACACACACACACACACACACACACACAAGAACCCTGAAGTAAAGCTAGGCATGCTTGATTGAGGCTTTCATTCTAAAAAGAAAGAAACTACATTGGTAATCTTTATGGAATAAGGATATTTTACATTTCCTTCTCCACACTGCTCAAGAGTACTTTGGCATAAAGCAAGACAGTATGCAGAATAATAAATTACCAGCATTTGGCAAAGGGATTGACTTATTCCTTGGAGTATATGCATCTTAGATTTATTGGTCCTCAGATTTCTGAATTTCTGCCTACTCTCTTTTCTGAAACCATTATACTTGAATGAGGATGGTTAGTTGCTAACAATTACGAATTACGAATACTCATGCCAAACTTAGATGCCAAAGATAGGTTATTCTCATAAGGCTATATTTATCATCAGAGAGGATTGTGAAAAATAAGAGTTTGAGAGGCTGCCATAAATTTTATGCTCTCTTTTTTTCCCCTGCTTTCTTATCATCTCATAGCTGCTTTTGCTCACTTGTTGCCACCTTTCTTTAGTTGACCATTGCTAACTATTTTTTAATTACTGAAGTCAATTCTAACTTTAACTCTTACTTTTTCCAAGTAGTTTTGAACTCAGTTTAGGTGATTAAAGTATAGTGGTAGTTTCCTTACTATTCACCATTTCTCAAAGCTAATTGCCACTCTCTCCATTACTGTTAAGAGAGGTAGTAGACACAATGGTACGGCACTTCAAGATGCAAATATTTGGTGATCGGCAGCCTGGCTATGATGGCAAAAGAAATATGTACACGGCACACCCACTGCCAATTGGACGGGATAGGGTAAGTGTTAATAGTCAGAAATGTATGATAGGCTTAGGTCATTTCCATAGAACAAGAATGTTTCCCTTTCTAATGGCAACTTATTTCTTTTTTTTTTTTTGCCTTATTTTTAAAATTTTTATTTGTGTTGAGAGAGAGAGAGAGAGGAAGGGGCAGAGAGAGAGAGAATCCCAAGCAAGCTTCATGCTGTCAGCGCAGAGCCCTATGTGGCACTTGAACTCATGAACTGTGAGGCTGTGACCTGAGCCGAAACCAAGAGTTAAGAGGTTAAGAGTCAGACGCTTAACCAACTGAGCCACCCCCGTGCCCCATGGCAACTTAATTCTCAGTTGTTTCACATAGTGTTGATAGATTTGTTATTGTGTCCATATTCCCTTGTCCCTTAGTCAATCAATAATTGAAGATGAGATAAGCATTAGGATCTAGGTTGATTATGTCATCTCTACATACATTCCAAGGTTTTCACATTGCTAAAGTACTTGCTACCTGAATCTGAACAATGGAGTCTTTATAGAGTATAGAAAATTATCTAAACCCACTGATGAAAATATTTGTAATACCATAATAACTTTTTCTAAATTTATTTTAACTAGAAAATCAGTATATAAATATCTACTCATTATAAACTTACTTAGACAATCTAGAAATACTGTGATTTCCAGCCTCCTCACCTGCCTATACTCTTCATCCCATTTTCCTTTTTAGAAGAAACTATTCTAATAGTTTGGTATGTATCTTTTCAGATATTTTTATGTGCATTAGCTATTTATGCATATGTTTATGTGTAATCTTGTTTGTTTGCATATCATTCTATGATTCACTTTATCACTTAACAATATGTCTGGAAGGGGCACCTGGGTGGCTCAGTCACTTAAGTGTCCACCTCTTGATTTCAGCTCAGGTCATGATCTTACGGTCATGGGATTGAGCTCTTCACTGACATTGTCGAGCCTGCTTGGAATTCTCTTTCTCTCTCTCTCTGCTCCTCCCTGACTCACGCTCTCTCTAAATAAACAAACAAACAAATAAATAAATATAAAAAAAAACAATATGTCTGGGGGATCTTTCCATTTTTTTTACATTTAGAGGTTTTATTATTTTTTTAAATTCAAATTCTTTTTATTGTGGTAAAGAGTACATAATGTAAAAATTACTATTTTATCCATTAAAATGTTTTTTTAATGTTTATTTACTTCTGAGAGAGAGACAGACAGACAGAGCATGAGTGGGAGAGGGGCAGAAAGAGAGGGAGACACAGAATCCAAAGCAGGCTCCAGGCTCTGAGCTGTCATCACAGAGCCTGACACGGGGCTCCACCCATGAACTATGAGATAATGACCTGAGCCAAAGTCAGACTGTCAACCAACTGAGCCACCCAGGCACCCCTTAACCATTTTTTTTTTTTGAGAGAAAGAGAGAGAAAGGGAGTGGAGGAGAGGAGCAGAGGGAGAGGAGAGAGAGAGAGAGAGAGAGAGAGAGAGAGAGAGAGAGAATCTTAAGCAGGCTCTACACTCAGCACAGAGCCCGATGTGGAGCTTGATCCCACAAATCTGAGCCAAAATCAACAGTCGGATGCTCAACTGTTTGAGGCACCCAGGTGCCCCTAATTAACCATTTTTAGGTGTACAATGCAATGGCATTTAGCATATTCACATTGTTGTACAATCGTGACCACTATTGATCTCCACAACTTTTTCATCCTCCTGTACTGGAAGTATGTACCCCTTAAACAGTAAGTTCCCCCTCTCCTCTTCCTCTAGTTCCTGCTATCCACTGTTCTACTTTCTGTCTCTACAAACTTGACTATTCTAGGTACCTCATATATATGGAATCATACAATCTTTGTCCCTTTGTGTCTGGCTTATTTCACTTAGTGTAATGTTTTCAAAGTTCATCCACGTTGTAGCATTCCCCTTATTTTCAAACTATTATTTGCATAATGGTCAATACTAAATTATTCCCCTATTGATGGAGACTTAGGTTGTTTACAATGTTTTGCAACTACAGAAAGTGTTAAAGTTAAATATCCTTATGCATATACTATATTGAGTATTCCTGGGATCTTTTTTTCAGCCTTTGTAAATAGGTATATGTAAATGTGATTTTTTTTTCCTTAGGTTGATATGGAAGTGACACTTCCAGGTGAGGGTAAAGACCAAACCTTTAAAGTGTCTGTTCAATGGGTATCAGTTGTGAGCCTTCAGTTGCTTTTAGAAGCTTTGGCTGGGCACTTGAACGAAGTCCCAGATGACTCAGTACAAGCACTTGATGTTATTACAAGGCACCTTCCCTCCATGAGGTTAGTATCTTCATTTGAGTTCTTTCCCAAAATGTCAGGGGTTTTTTTGGTAGGTTGCATCAGAGCCACTGAAAGGTTTCTGCATAAGTCATAGTTCAAACTTGGTTTCAAGTTTGTTTATAAAGTTGAGAGAGAAATGAAAGACCTTGCACGTTTTTCATTGTGAAACATGCCAACTATTTTTTCAGGTACACTCCAGTGGGTCGTTCTTTTTTCTCACCTCCTGAAGGTTATTACCACCCTCTGGGAGGGGGCAGAGAGGTTTGGTTTGGCTTTCACCAGTCTGTGAGACCCGCTATGTGGAATATGATGCTCAATATTGATGGTATGATGGAATTCTCTTTTGATTCTTTGTTCTTTTGGCTGGCTGTTTTTTTTTTTGTTTGTTTGTTTTGTTTTGTTTTTTTGTTTTTTTTTTTGTTGTTGTTGTTGTTTTGTTTTGTTTTTTGTGGTGCTTTCCCTCTCCCTGAAGCTAAGTATCCTTCCTCTCTGTTTGTTAGTATCTGCAACTGCTTTCTACCGGGCTCAGCCTATCATTGAGTTCATGTGTGAGGTTTTAGACATTCAGAACATCAATGAACAGACCAAACCTCTAACAGATTCCCAGCGTGTCAAGTTTACCAAAGAAATCAGAGGTAGGTATTTGCATTGTGGTAGTCTCAGAAACGCAGCTCAACACGGTGGAAAGAGCACAGTCTTGGAGTCAGACACATCTGGGTTTCTAGCCCAGCCCAACCAGTTCTATCAGTGGGACCTGTGGCTAGATACTTAATCACCATGAGTCTTAATTTATTCATCTCTAAGGTAAAGATAATAATATGTATCTTTATGGTTGATGTGAGAATTAAAGGCAATTAAATGTATAAAGCTTCTTGCCCAGTAGCTGACACATATCAGACACTCTAAGCCTTACCCACTTAATAGCTTCCGTTTTAATAAAATAACACAAGTTCATTTATTATCCCTTTGGAATTTCTTTTCTTCTCGTTATTAGCTTTCTTCTCTCACTAGAACACAAGCTTCATCAGGGCTATCTCTAGATCTGATAATAAGTACCAGAGTAGTTGATGCATAGTAGATATTTATTGAATTAATTAATAAATTGAAGTAGATTGCCCATCTTAAGTCATCTGGGTTCTAAGTTTTTCTTCTTAGCTGAGACTTTTTGCCTGTACATGATGAAATTGTTCCCATATCCTTGCAACTTTTGTCCTGTACAATGCCATGCCTTTCCAAAGACAACATTTAAACCTGTTTTCATCACTTTGATTGTAACTAACACCTAATGTCTTGACTTTTTTTTTTTTTACTTCAGGTCTTAAAGTTGAGGTGACCCACTGTGGACAGATGAAACGAAAATACCGAGTTTGTAATGTGACTAGACGGCCAGCTAGTCATCAAACGTATGTTAACCACATCTAAAATGATACTGTTACATTTTTTGGTAACAGGAAGCTGCTATAATCATTTGAGAAATTGGCATCCCATATTGTAATCTTCAAAATCACTGTAATCCTCTTTTAAGCACCAAAGCTTTAAAAAATGTTTTAAGTATTTTTGATGGAGACATTTAGAAAACATATCTCTTGGTGTTTGATTCATTTCACCTCTTAAACACAGAGGATGCCAAACACAGATCAACTTTTATGTAACAATGCCGAGTCATGATTAAAAGCATCCTTTATTATACTGTTGTAATTCTCAATGCGTGTCCCAAAGGGTTTGTCAAGGCCTATACATCATATAAGGCTGTCATGGGAAGATAATTGCTTTGTGTTTTGTTTGGATTTTTCTCTCTTTGTAGTTAGTGGCTACTTCTTCCAGCTGTCAGTATGTATGGCATGCCTCTTAACAGCTCACTCATTTCCATTTTCCAAACTTATTTTTCTTTTCTTTCTTTTTTTATACGTTTTTTAAATGTTTATTTATATTTGAGAGAGAGAGAGAGAGAGAGAGAGAGAGCATGAGCCGGGGAGGGGCAGAGAGACGGATACAGACAGAATCTGAAGCAGGCTCCAGGCTCCGAGCTGTCGGCACAGAGCCCGATGTGAGATCATTGGAGGTGCCCCTCCAATCTCATTTTTCTAATCACCCAACTTCTAATCCACTGGGAACTACGCATAATCAGAAAATATATATGAAAGTGCTTTTTTTTAATTTACTATATCTGTAAGTTTTATTCTTGTAATCAAGATCTTTAAATTCATATCTGACATAAATAAATTGGCTCCTCCAAGTAAAGAGCATGAACTTAAATATATAAACGACATTATTTTGTTTAGTCAGAAGACTTTTGTTTGTTTATATTCTACTCTGACTTATTTTTTTAAACAAATTTTTTAATGTTTGTTTATTTCTGAGAGAGAGAGCACACACGAGTAGGGGAGGGGCAGAGAAAGAGAGAGGGGGACAGAAGATCTGAAGTGGGCTTTGCTGACAGCAGACAGCCTGATGTGGAGCTCGCATCCACAAACTGTGAGATCACAACCTGAGCTGAAGTGAGACGTTCAACTGACTAAGCCATCCAGGTGCCGCTAGTCTTGACTTTATTTTAGATCCATGGTTCTCAACGCTTAAACTTTAGTGTACATTGGGGCACCTGAGTGGCTCAGTTGTTTGGGCATCCGGCTCTTGATTTCAGCTTGGGTCACAATTTCATGGTCTATGAACTTGAGCCCTGCATCAGGGTCCGTGAGACAGTGTGGAGCCTGCTTGGGGTCCTCTCTTTCTCTGTCTCTCCCCTGCTTGTGCTATCTCTCAAAATAAATTAAAAAATAATAGTAAATAAAAAACCTTTAACTTTAATGTACATCAAAATCACTGGGAGGGCTTTGTTCTAGATAATAGAAGTTTTGGAGTGATCTCTGGATAAATGTGGTATATTAATTCAGTGTGATTTGATTAAATTGTTCAGTAAAAACTCATCTGCATCTGATGTGAATTTCTTAAGAGTTATAAAATAATATTTCTTGTATCCTTCATATTATACCATTGACTTAATTCTCTAGGGGAAAAAAATGTTACCCAAACTTTATGAAGTCACTATTGAGGAGTGTAGCTTTTTTTAAAGAACTATCTTTTTCATTAATTACTTCACATAATCCTATAAGAATAATTATACTTGTAGGCTTGTATGATCTTTGCATACAAATTAAAAGCACATAGTTTTAACGTTTATTTATTTTTGAGACAGACACAGAGCATGAACCGGTGAGGGTCAGAGAGAGGGAGACACAGAATATGAAAGACTCCAGGCTCTGAGCTGTCAGCACAGAGCCCGACACGGGGCTCAAACTCACAGACCGTGAGATCATGACCTGAGCCAAGTCAGCCGCTTAACCTACTGAGCCACCCAGGCACCCCAAACGCACATGGTTTTAAATATCACATAGGTGATCCTCACTGCATTGTTACTTTGTAGGGCTGTAGCAGTTAAGAAAACAGATTAAAGTTATTACCAAATATTTGCACCAAGTATTTGAGATAATTTGCCTCCTAGAAAAGCCAAAGAAAGGGAACCTCTTAAATCGCACTCCCCAGTTTATATTACATATCCTGGCAAAGCCTCATTTTCATGTATTTAGTCTTGTTTCCTCCAGACCCACATATATCTGTCCTGGTTTGGGGATCTGGAAATTGGCCTCAATAACTATGTTACATTCATGTTACAAATAGTTCTCTTAAACAAATAAAACTTCTGTGTGGGGGGTGCCTGGGTGGCTCAGTCGGTTAAGCGTCTCTCTTTTTTTTTTTTTTTTAATTTTTTTAAGTTTATTTATTTTTGAGAGAGAGAAACAGCACAAGCAGGAGAGGGGCAGAGAGAAAGGGAGAGAGACAATCCCAAGCAGGCTCCGCACTGCCAGTACAGAGCCCAACGAGGGGCTCAAATCCACGCACCGTGAGGTCATAACCTCAGCCAAAATCAAGAGTCAGATGCTCAACCGACGGAGTCATCCAGGTGCCCCAGCATCTGACTCTTGATCTCAGGGTCGTGAGTTCAAGCCCACTTTGGGCTCCACGCTGGGTGTGAAAGCTCAAAAAAAAAAAAAAAAAAAAAGAAGATTGACCTTTGTTTTTTAAGTGACTGATCAAGGTAGAAAATGTTTGTAGGCTTTTGTTTGCTTGCTTGTTTAAGAAAAAAAAGCCTCGAAGAAATTTCTGAAAAGATGTTCTCTCCTGTAGTTTTCCTTTACAGCTAGAAAATGGTCAAGCTATGGAATGTACAGTAGCCCAGTATTTTAAGCAGAAGTATAGTCTGCAGCTGAAATATCCCCACCTCCCCTGCCTCCAAGTGGGACAAGAACAAAAACATACATACTTGCCACTTGAGGTAAGCTAAGCTGAATTTTCTTTTGCCAAATCTGCCAATCTCTTGAATGAGTTAAAAAAAAAAAAAAAAAAGAAAAGAAAGAAAGAAATCACGTTCTAGGCTAGTGGCAGAATCTAGTATTAGTTTTTAAAATGTTTTGGGCAAATAGCTTCACCAAGTAACAGCATTTTCATGTTTTGAGGAATGGAAGATGTAAGATACAGTTTAGCTCTATCTAAGGCTCACGACATAGAAACCCATTACACAAAACGAATTTCTCTTTGCCTCTCGGTAGGTCTGCAATATTGTGGCAGGACAGCGATGTATAAAGAAGCTCACGGACAATCAGACTTCCACAATGATCAAAGCGACAGCAAGATCTGCACCTGACAGACAGGAAGAAATCAGTAGACTGGTCAGTAAGTCATGGTCTTCAAGATAAGCTAGCTTTAAGATGAGAAAAGAAGAAAATATAAAACTCCTGGTGGGACACAGTTACTCTTTGGTTTTTATATACGCAGGCTTTCCTGTTCCTTAGGTGAAGAGTAACAGTATGGTGGGTGGACCGGATCCATACCTTAAAGAATTTGGCATTGTTGTCCACAATGAAATGACAGAGCTCACAGGCAGGGTACTTCCAGCACCAATGCTGCAGTATGGAGGCCGGGTAAGCTTTTTATTTTATTCAGCAAGCTTCTTCCAACAACCAGTCAAAAAGAGAATAACCCAGGGTTTCTCCACTACACCACACTGAATTTACCCATAGTTTTGTTCAGTATTGCTTTTTGTCTTTTGGCTAATACCAAATAGAATTTTGTTTATCCCCTCATCGACATTAAAATGGCCTTAGATTGTAATGTCTTTTCTCTTTTCTTTTGTTTCTTTTTTGTTTTGTTTTTTTTTAAAGAATAAAACGGTAGCCACACCCAACCAGGGTGTCTGGGACATGCGAGGAAAGCAGTTTTATGCTGGCATTGAAATTAAAGTTTGGGCAGTTGCTTGTTTTGCGCCTCAGAAACAATGTAGGGAAGATTTACTAAAGTGAGTATCTTCATATTTTCAGCTTAGTAATATCCCTTCCAGATATGAAAATACCATCTTTACATGAATGTGCTATGTGCACTGGCACTAAATCCCTGACTCCTATAGTGACACCATCTGGCTATAGGAAAAAGACCTTGTATTATAGTAAATTGCAAACTTGGGAATGACATTAAGAATCTGAGTCAGCTTTCTTACATTTAGAGCAGAAATTTGTGACTAACAAGGCCAAAGCAGTGACAGTTGGCAAACTCTTCTGAGTTCTTAGTGAAGCTTCCTTTGGTATTAATTGTATCTTTTCAGCTAAGATAAAAACTAGTCCATTTTTAATCATTATAATTTACTAGTGAGCTTGTTTTATTGCAGGGTCACTGACTAAGATCATTGGTTCATGTCTTACAGATGCAGCTATCTATAGAAAGGAAGTTAGTAAAAAGGGTGGAAAACTCAAGGCAGGAAAAGGGAACTGGATGAAAGAAAGGAAATCTTGACAAATGCACAAAATCTTGACAAATGCACAAAAGAAATTCGGAAAGCTTTATACATATATTAAAGTAACTTCACAAATTTAAAATTTAAAACTTCACAATGAATTTTATTTTTTTAAAGTGATGATTTCTTTTGATATTGTTATTGAATCAAATCTATTACAAGTTTGAATGTAATCCTAAATATACTGATTTGTGTTTCCATATTCTCGATTGAACACAAGCTTACCCAACTATTCTCGTGCCAGGCTTAACAAAATACACATTATCTGAAATTTTGACTTTGCTTCTCTTTAGTTCAGAATTATTGACCTGAATGTTTAAAAAAATCTTTGAACAGAAATGCTATTCTAGTCCCTGGGGCCCCGTTGAGGTATAATTATTTAAAAATTCAAAATGATAATCTGATAGCTTAATATTAATAACACAGATTCTTTGTGCATTATAATTGCAGTGATACAATTGCCAGCCCATTTTTGGCAACCGGTTATGGATTTTTTGTTTATTTGTTTGTCTTTAATTTTGGCTAAGAATGTGCAAAACTGAAAGAAGTGTCTTTGAGGAAAATAAATGCTAGGAATGTACTCTGAAATGAAAGCACTGTACTACTGGTTCTGTTTTACCAGGAGTTTCACTGACCAGCTCCGTAAAATCTCTAAGGATGCAGGGATGCCCATCCAGGGCCAGCCATGTTTCTGCAAGTACGCACAGGGTGCGGACAGCGTGGAGCCCATGTTTAAACACCTGAAAATGACATATGTGGGCCTACAGCTCATAGTGGTTATCTTGCCTGGGAAGACACCAGTGTATGGTATGGACCCCTTTAATATTGAACGAGGGATGATTTCAAATAGTTGGTCAGGATAAGCTAGGTTATGCTGCAGTCACAAACAACTCCAAACTCTCAGTGGCTCAGATCATCCAAGGTTTATTTTTTGCTTTTCCTGTGCGTCCATTGAGGTAGACTGTGGCCTCTGTTACATGTCATCATGTTATTTTTCACTCTGAGACCTGGGTTGGCATAGCAGTTGCTATTTGGAATGTTCTTGGCCCCTTGGCAAAGAGAAAAGAGGGCTCTGGAAGGCTCTTAACATCTGCAACTTCTGTTTTTGAGAGAGAGGGGGAGGGAGGGAGGGAGGGAGAGAGAGAGAGAGAGAGAGAGAGAGAATGAATGAATGTGTAGCCAGGGCAGAAAGAGGGGGAGAGAAAGAATCCCAAGTAGGCTCCTCACTATTGACACAGGACCCGATGTGGGGCTCGATCTCATGAACTATGAGATCATGACCTGAGCCAAAAGCAAGTTGGATGCTTAACTGACTGAGCCACCAGGTGCCCCAACATCCACAACTTCTTGACCACAACCAGCCACTGGCTCTTCCCAACCTTTTTGCGGGAAGCAAGAATGGGGGCCAGGAAGTACAGTGGGAATGAGTGTCGGGCATACGGTACCATTCCACCGTAGTCCTCAAAGCAGGAAGAACTGGAATGTTTGGTAAAAAGCACTTAAGAATATCAGAGTGGGGAAGAGTGGGAGAACCTACCACTGGCAGAAAAGAAGCTGTCTAGTTTGTATCTATTATCACAAGAATGATACAAAAGTTCCTTTGTCATCTGAGTGAGGGATTTGGGAGCTACAGACCGGCTGTTTGAACTTTACAAAATGTCTTCAACTCCCTCTGTAGTTGTCTCTTCTGTTACTTTCTGGTTATCTCTGTGTTAAGAGGGGAAGAGGGGGAGGGTGGGAGAAAAATACTGAAAATTCAAAGAGCTGGCATGTATACTGATAGGGAGGAGCTGGGAGATGGATTCCTTTGCCAGACCAGTCCTGTGGAAAAAGTAACCTCGGGGGACTGCGTTAGTAGTGGCAGGCAGCATCCAAGGGTAAAAGAGGTGGCCTAGCTTTAATGCTCACCGGAGGGAAGAACAGAGAAATTTCCCTGGGGGGTTAGCAGATGAAACAGCCACATCTAGCACAGGGTACCGTATACAGTAGGCACTCTGTAAATGTTTATGTGTGGATTTTTCCCTCTATTCTTAGTATTAGGAGAATATTTAAACATTGTTAAATTAATTAATGGATTTATTCTTGTAGCGGAGGTGAAACGTGTTGGAGATACCCTTCTGGGTATGGCCACACAGTGTGTCCAGGTAAAAAATGTGGTGAAGACCTCACCCCAAACCCTTTCCAACCTTTGCCTGAAGATAAATGCAAAGCTTGGAGGAATTAACAATGTGCTTGTACCTCATCAAAGGTAAGATTCTGAACTCTGTTTTTTTCCACTCTTGCATTATATAAGATCGAATGTAACATAATTCACAGTAAAGCACACAAATCTCAAACATGCATCTCAATTACTTTTTCTTATATATGTATGAATGCACTCATGTAACCACTACTCAGGTGAAGACATAGAAAATTTCCGGGACCTCGTCAGGCTTCCTTGTGGCCCCTCCCAGCAGAGAACGCCCAGAAGTTAACACTCTCACCATAGATTGGTTTTGCCTGTTTTTGAACTTCATGTAAATGGAACCGTACTACATGTCATGTTTTATGCCCGTCTTCTTTTGCTCATCATTATGTGTCTGGAATTCATTCATGTTACTGTATTAAGTAGTCATTTGTTCTTTTTCATTGTTGTGTATTATTTCATTATGTGAATATACCACAGAATTTTAATCTGTTCTGCCATTGACAGATATTCTTATACATTCATTATACGTTTTTTGGTAGAATTTAAGTACTCTTTCTCTTGAGTATATATCCAAGAGCAGAATTGTTAAGTTATTGAGAATACATGTATTTAAAAAAATTTTTTTTTAACGTTTATTTATTTTTGAGACAGAGAGAGACAGAGCATGAACGGGGGAGGGTCAGAGAGAGAGAGAGACATAGAATCTGAAACAGGCTCCAGGCTCTGAGCTGTCAGCACAGAGCCCGACGTGGGGCTCGAACTCACAGACCACGAGGTCATGACCTGAGCCGAAGTCGGCCGCTTAACCGACTGAGCTACCCAGGCGCCCCGAGAATACATGTATTTAGCATCGATAGATGCTGTCAAATAATTTTCCAGAGTGGTTGTACCAGTTTACGTTTCTGCTGAGAGTTCTGGTTGCTCCATATTCTCACCAACACTTGGTAGTATCAGTCCTTTTAACTTTAGCCATTTTGTTTGGGTGTAATAGTATCTCGTTATGGTTTTAATTTGCATCCCCCTAATGATTAATCCGTTGAGCACAATTTCATATGTTTGTTGGCTATTTGGATATCCTCTTTTGTGATGGGTTTGTTCAGTTCTTTGCCCATTTCTTTATTAATCTTTTCATTAGTTTGTAGTTTCCCTATCTATTGAGATAATATCTGACTCGTTAACTCTGAAATGTTTCCATGTGGGGGTACCTGGATGGCTCAGTTGGTTAAGTGTCCAACTCTTGGTTTCAGCTCAGTTCATGATCTTGTGGCTCTGTGGATCTGAGCCCTACATCAGGCTTTGCACTGGCAGTGCGGAGCCTGCTTGGGATTCTCTCTCTCTTTCCATCTCTCTGTGCCTCTCCCTCACTTGTGCTGTCTCCATCTCTCTGAAAATAAATAAACTTAAAAAGAATATTTTCATGTGAAATTCTATATGTGAAAGCAATTTGAAAAGATAAATTTAGGGCTGTGGTATTAGTCATTGCTATACTTAACAAGAATGTGAAATTGAGTGCCTTGCTGTTAGTACAATCATATTCCAATTCTTAATTTTCCCTTGAATGAAGCTTATAGGTAACAAAATCCTTCCTACAATGTTGGTAGATGAGGTCTGCAGGCCATATGGGAAGTTAAGCTAAAATCTGAAATCATTTAATTTCACCCCAAACATTTGAGACGATATAGCATAGTAGCCTAGAGTGCATACTTTGGTGTCTGACTTCCTAAGGTTTGGATTCCAACTTTACCACTTCCAAGTTATGTAAGCTTGGGTGAGCCCCTTATTCTCTTCTGTCTCATTTTTTAAATACGGAAAATTGAGATGATAATTGTACCACCCTCATGGAATTTTTCTGAGGACTAAATCAGTCAATACAGGTAAAGTGCTTAGCACAGTGACTGGTACATAGTGTATGTAAGCTGTTACTATGTTACACATATGTATGTGATAGATACATGCCGTTGTACTGCTCTGTGCCAGACCCATGTTGCATAATGATACATATAGAGAAATCTCTAGAGAAATCTCGCACAGCCTCTGCCCTCATGGAGGTATCTATTCTTTAGTACCCATTATAGGAGATTTTTAGATTTGGGATGTCTCCTATATTATACTTAAATAGTTAGAACTCAATTCCAAGTCCTACCTTAAAGCATTTACCAGAGAAGGATGCATTATATTTTTCTCCTTGATTCCTTAGAAAAATCAGTGCCAAATAAATGAATTCATTCTTTCAACAAATATTTATTGAGTGCCAACCTTGAGTTAAGCAGTGTTCTAGGCACTAGGGATGCTTCAATGAACAAGACAAAACAAAACAAAATTCTTGCCCTTGTGGAACTTATATTCATGTGTGTGTGTGTAGACAATAAATAAAATAATTTACTGGGGCGTCTGGCTGGCTCAGTCATTAGAGCATGTGACTCTTGATCTCAGGGTTATGAGTTAAGCCCCACAATGGGTGTAGAGATTACTTAAAAATAAAATCTTAAAAAAAATAATCAAGTAAAATATGTGGTGTAAGTGATGAATACTACAGATTAAAATAGGGAGGTAGATAGACTCGATTCTCTTCTCTAAGCCTCACATCTTAAAGAGCATTGAAGTCTCTCTTTCTCTCTCTCTCAAAATAAATAAACAAACAAATAAATAAATTTTTTAAAAAATGGGGTGCCTGGGTGGCTCAGTCAGTTAAGCGTCTAACTCTTGGTTTCCGCTCAGGTCATGATCTCACAGTTTGTGTGTTTGAGCCCTACATCAGGCTCTGCTCTGATAGCTCAGAACTTGCTTGGGATTCTTTCTCTCTCCCTCTCTCTCTCTCTGCCCCTCCCCCACTTGCACTCACACACTCTCTCTCTCAAAATAAATAAATAAACAAAAAAAAAAAAAATTAAAGAGCCCTGGGGGATTTTATTCCAGTTCCGTGTACATTCTGCATTTCTATATCTGCTGTGGGAATACTAGGATCCAAGAGTACTTGTTCTGGTCTTCCCTTTACACAGAGATTTTATTAAATTCAGCTCAGGTCCTCTTTGTTAATTCTTCCCTTCCTGCTATTATAGAAGAACCATGTTGTCTTCTTAAGTCAATTCAGATTCATTGCAGGAGAGGCACAAACACTCAGTGGCCCTTAGAGTTCTCACCTAATGGGCACAGGTCTTCGTTCCCTTTTGTAAGATTATATCTGTGATTGTATCTGGTGAGCTTGCTAAACACAGACGTTTTCATCTGTATGTTTCCTTCAATCTGAGCAGGCCCTCGGTGTTCCAGCAGCCTGTCATCTTCCTGGGAGCCGATGTCACGCACCCCCCAGCAGGGGATGGGAAGAAGCCTTCCATTGCTGCTGTCGTTGGCAGTATGGATGGGCACCCCAGCCGGTACTGTGCCACCGTTCGGGTGCAGACCTCCCGCCAGGAGATCTCCCAGGAGCTCCTCTATAGTCAGGAGGTAATTCAGGACCTTACTAACATGGTTCGAGAGCTGCTGATCCAGTTCTACAAATCCACACGCTTCAAACCCACTCGGATCATCTATTACCGTGGAGGGGTATCCGAGGGACAAATGAAACAGGTACTCTGATTACCCATAGTTGCCTTTTGGGGTTTCTAGGTATCTGATGGAGCTTCCTCCCATCTGCCACTCTGGGTAAATCAGATCTGAGAGATGCTAGGTGAGTTCTCAATTGAACCTCATTCTGTTTGTAACTCCTAGGTAGCTTGGCCAGAGCTAATAGCAATTCGGAAGGCATGTATTAGCTTGGAAGAAGATTATCGGCCAGGAATAACCTATATTGTGGTGCAGAAAAGACATCACACACGACTCTTCTGTGCAGATAAAACAGAAAGGGTAAGAAACCATGGTATAAGCTTCATTATCTGGCACAAGTGAATACGTTTTTTTGTTTGTTTGTTTTTTTAATTTTTTTTTTCAACGTTTATTCACTTTTGGGACAGAGAGAGACAGAGCATGAACGGGGGAGGGGCAGAGAGAGAGGGAGACACAGAATCGGAAACAGGCTCCAGGCTCTGAGCCGTCAGCCCAGAGCCCGACGCGGGGCTCGAACTCACGGACCGCGAGATCGTGACCTGGCTGAAGTCGGACGCCCAACCGACTGCACCACCCAGGCGCCCCAGTGAATACGTTTTTAAATGGGCATATGTACTTTTTTTCCTAAAAGCAGAAGTGTAATAATAAGTTAATATATTAACTCCATTTGAGCTTAGATGATCACTTCTGAATGATACAGGTTTTAAGACTGAGTATTTCTCCTGTATGACAGAAGTGCTGGCTTCTAGAGTTATTTGGCAGAGGCCAAAAACGTACCAGACATGCTGTAGTGATACAGGCAACCTCCAAGGGGCGGGTTTATCTACTTGAATTTTTAAAAATTTTTTTAAATGTTTATTTATTTTTGAGAGAGAGAGACACACAGAGTGTGAGCGGGGGAGGGGCAGAGAAAGAAGGAGACACAGACTCCGAAGCAGGCGCCAGGCTCCAAGCTGTCAGCACAGAGCCCGATGCGGGGCTCGAACCCACGAAGCGTGAGATCATGAGCTGAGCCGAAGTCAGATGCTTAACCAACTGAGCCACCCAGGCACCCCTCTCTGGACTTTATTATCATATTGCTACTTTTTGTTACCAATGCCTAAGGCATAGTTCTAGGATATAAAGTAGAATTTCTCTTCCAAATGATTTTATATCAGTGCATGGGATTCTTGAGATACACACTTTGAACACTTATAATGTTATACTTTCTAACCATGGGCAAGTTAACTTCTCTAAGCCGTAATGTTCTCAACTGTAAAATGTAATAAGAATACCTATCTCACAGGGTTGTTATAAGGATTAAATTAATAAGTGAATATTAATTTGGGGTACAGTTCCCAGCACTTGATGAGAGGTATTTTGTGTACTCGATTTATAATGTTATTTAGGTGTAAACTAGCTAAATTATAGGTATTTAATATTGAGTGACTCTGCTTCTGTGCTATTTTCTATGACATTACTTCATCTTTTCCAAGCCTTCCCTGATCCACCCCAGAGAGACCAGTTCTTTCTGTTGCTTAATCTTGTAATCTTGTGGGTCACTCCCATTATTTTCTAGTACGCCCTTAGTTTTTGTCTCTAATCCAAGGCTGAGCTGTTTCTTTTCGTTTTCAGAATCGTTGGAAAACAATTCTTGGGCTCCAGTTCCACCAATCAGCTCATATGCCAAGTGTTGTCTTCTGAATTGTCCAAACCCTGACTCAGTAGTGCTGCTTAGATCCCTTCTAATACAAATTCTCCAAACTCTTGCCCAAACTCTGGTCACAGAAAACCCCGTCACCCCCTCCTTAACTGCATCATCACCTCTCTGTGCCTCTGTCAGCTTGTTGTCCATGTAGCTCTAGGACCTGAATTATTTTCCTAAAACCCAAGCTATCTCATCATTTTGTTCTTTGCCATCCCATGTCATGCCTAACCTTCCAAAGATTGATAATCCTGGTCCTTAGTCTACCCTGCTGCCTTGACACTTAACCAACATCTCCAGTTTTCTAAACATGCCTTGTGCCAATCTCTAGCTCTGGGTCAGTCCACTTACCCATTTCCTTTGCTTCAACTCAGGCCAGTAGAGAGATTGCTGAGGAAGGAAGTCATTTGTTTAATAAGAATGATATTACAGACTGATGATATCAAATCTCAGACAACCCTGGAGGCTGCAGTTTCTCTGTTCCTCCAGTTCCCCACAGCGTGTATTCCAAACCTTCACACTCCTCAACAACCTGTCCCAATCTGTGATGCCTTCCCTGGCAACACTCTACCTTGCCAGCAATAGAACAACCCTCTATTTCCCCAGTAAACAAAATCTAGAAGGCATAAATTTTTTCAACTTACTCTCCCCTACTTTCAAATGTACTGAAATGTGTTTTCTTTTCTCTATGCTCTCACATCTCAGAGGCTAAGCTCTCCACCTGGACTTTAGTTCCTAAAGGAACACTTCATTAATTACCGTGGTTTTTCAAAACTCCTGTTCCTTCTTCTCACCCTCTAAAGTTCCTCAACTCTTCCTAGGTTCCCATCACTAAACTTCCCTTTACTCTGCTTATCTTTCTTTTATTTCATGACCAAAATAGAGGAAAACTGACTTGACTTTCCTTCTGTACCTTCTTACATATTACATCAATTCTCTGTAGCCTGACTTCAGTTTTAATGATTCTACTGAAGTTCTTTGCTCAGTGACTTGCTCATTTCGAATCTAGTGATATCTTATCAGGTTCTTACGCTGACCTCTTCGCCTCAGCAATAATATGACTTTCCAGATTCAGTGCCCTCCTCTATAATCAGGCTTTTTTTGACTCCTCTTCCTCTGTCCATTAAACACTGACATTTCCAGGCATTTCATACTTTTCTTCCTCTTCTCTTCTGAATTTAAACTCTCTTTAGTCTCACCCACTTTTCTGCATGCATTGATTTTCTTAGAGATTCCTAAATTTGTATTCCCAGCCACAAACATTTCTATGCAGTTCCTGACCTTCACCTCCAATTGTCTCCCAGACACATTTACTTAGATGCTCTGTAGACACTGTATCAGCAAGATAGGCTAGACTGTGGTAACAAAAAAACTCCAAAGTCTTAGTGGCTTGCAAAGATGTATTTCTTGCTTATATCACATACCCACTGTGGCTCTGCTGCGGCTGTGACCCTGATGTCCTCCTTTTGGAACCTAGGCTGACAGAGAAGAATCTATCTTGAACATCACCAGTCATTACAGCAGAGGGGGAGAAAGATACGCACAAGCCATATGCTGGCTCTTAAAGCTTCTGCCCAGAAGTTACACGTTTCAGACCACATTTTTCAGCCAAAGCAAGTTACATGACCATTCCTGAGTTAATTGGGTGGGGATGTATAATCCTCCCCCAGGGAAGGGCATGGGAATTTTTGGCACTAGTGATACAATCTACCACAGGCATTTCAAGCAAAACACGTCTAAACCTTCTACTTATTGTTTTATCCTCATCCAAAGCCTATTCCTCCCCCAATTTTCCTTTTCTTCTGTGACTTGGCATCACTGTACATTGATTCAGCCAAGCTAGAAACTTCAGAGTTGTCTTTAAACTCTGCTTCTTTCCTCTCCCCCCATATCCAGTTGGTCAAATAGTCTTCTGTGTTCTGCCCTGAAATCTCTTGTCTTAATTCTTCCTCTTGTGTGTTCCCTCTGGCCTAGGCAGAACCTTCCGTTTTGCAGGAGACTCCTAGTGGTCTCCCCATCCTCACAGATGCACCCTCAACCTGCCGTCAGAGCTATGTTTAAAAAATACAGATCTCAGGTTGCCTGGCTGACTCAGTTGGTAGAGCATGTGACTCTTGATCTTAGGGATGTGAGTTCAAGCCCCACATTGGGTGTAGAGCTTACTTAAAAAAATACATATCATACCTTGCCGATCTACTATTCAGAAACCTTCATGTATCCCCCATTGCCTGCCAGATACTTCCCTTTGGTGTTCAATGCTTTCCTAAGGTAGCTCAAACATAACATTTTAGTTTCATCTTTCCACAATACCTTCATACACCTCCATTTCCCACATGATGCATTTGAATCCCTGGGATGACCACATCCATCCCACTCTTTTTATTTCCCCCACTATTTTTATTAAGGTATAATGTAGATACCGTAAAATCCACGTTTTTTTAAATTTTTTTTTTTAACGTTTATTTATTTTTGAGACAGAGACAGAGCGTGAACGGGGGAGGGGCAGAGAGAGAAGGAGACACAGAATCAGAAGCAGGCTCCAGGCTCTGAGCCATCAGCCCAGAGCCCGACACGGGGCTCGAACTCACGGACTGCGAGATCGTGACCTGAGCTGAAGTTGGACGCTTAACCGACTGAGCCACCCAGGCGCCCCATAATCCACGTTTTTGGTGTACTGTTTTGCAAGTTGTGACAAATGCATATAGTTGTGTAACCACCATGTCTATGAAGACATAAACAATATATCACACACACACATTTTTCCAAGCCCTCTGCAGTCAACACTTTCCCTCACCTACAGCCCCTAGCAACCACTGACAGACGTTCTGTCCTTATAGTTTTGTTTTTTTCCAGAATGAAATATAAGTGGGATACCATAGCCTGTGGTCTGGTTTCTTTTACTTAGCATAATGCATTTGAGATTCATCCAAGTTTATCATGTATATCAGCAGTTTATTCCTTTTCGTTGCTTAGTATTCCTCATATGGCTGAACCACAGTTTATCTCTTCCTGACTTTAGGGGATATTTGGAGTGTTTCCTGTTTTCATCCCATCCCCCTTTTCAACTACTGCTCATCCTGTAAAGGATGGCTCAACTCTTTGCTCCCACCAGCATTTTCCAGTGCCTTCCATAATGCCCTTATCACACTGCATTGCAGTTCATTGCAGATGGTGTTCATGAAGGGCAGGAATGCAAGTTCATTAGTTCTCTCCATGCCTCCATCTCTCATCCCCAACATCTGCTGCAGAGCCTTGCACATGGGTGCTCAAGCAGTAATTGTTGAGTTAAACGTGCCTGGATCCCTTTTTCCCGAGGGCAGCATCTCCTTAGATTCTCATCTGTTGATTCCAAGAGAGTTGTTTCAAAAAAGATTCTAAGGTCAAATAAGTTTGGGAAATACTATGTCCACCACCTCCCTCGTAAAGATTATACATTACTGAATAAAGGTTCTGAGAAATCCTACAACAGAAAAACCGTTTTAAGTTGAGTTCAACCCAGTATTTCTCAAATCTCTTTGACCATAAAATACCTAAATGCATCCTGCAGAACTAATATTCCTCAAGCACACACTTTGGGAAACAATGCCAGAACTAGTATAACTCCTTTATATTTCCTCTTGCCCAACTAGGTCCCCAAGTTCATATTTGAATTTGATAGAATGAGACTTTTCTCTACTCATAAATGTTCTTGTACACATTGGTATACAATTCAGCTGAAGGTAATGGTAGTTAGAATAGAGCCAAATAAACTCCCATCAAATTCATGCCTCAATGCAAAATAAACTTCCTCATACGGAACCCTGCTGTATATCACAAGAGGATGAAAACTGACCAAATACCAAGGTTTAATTCCTTTACTTGTAAATGCATTTCTGAAGTTCCCCCCTCTACTTTCCTAGAAATTTGATTTTAGAACTTTGGCTGTAATTGAACCTTACAATTTAGAATTTTAAAAGTGTTTCATAGCTAGTTTTATAGCTGATTAGATTAAGACCTAAAGATGTGGGGCGCCTGGGTGGCGCAGTCGGTTAAGCGTCCGACTTCAGCCAGGTCACGATCTCGCGGTCCGTGAGTTCGAGCCCCACGTCGGGCTCTGGGCTGATGGCTCAGAGCCTGGAGCCTGTTTCCCTCTCTCTGTGTCTCCCTCTCTCTCTGCCCCTCCCCTGTTCATGCTCTGTCTCTCTCTGTCCCAAAAATAAATAAACGTTGAAAAAAAAAACTTTAAAAAAAAAAAAAAAAGACCTAAAGATGTTATGTTTTGTTCAAGGTATGTAGTTGCAAGACTAGCCTTGGAACTGAAACCCTGGTTTTCCCAATTCCCATTTCAGAACACTCTTACTGATAATGCATGTGCCAGTGACTTCTTTTACTGATTCTGTCAAAGCAATTACTTTTTTTTAAATTTTTTTTAGTGTTTATTATTTTTGAGAGAGAGACAGAGCACAAGTCAGGGAGGGGCAGAGAGAGAGGGAGACACAGAAACAGAAGCAGGCTCCAGGCTCCAGGCTCTGGGCTGTCAGCCACAGAGCCCAACACAGGGCTCAAACCCACAAAGTGTGAGATCATGACCTGAGCTGAAGTTGGACGCTTAACTGACTGAACCACCCAGGTGCCCCAAAACCATTACTTTTGTTGAGCCTGGTGTACCAGTACAAAGATTTATTCATCTTAACCTTTTTTTAAGTTTTCTTTTTAATTTTTTTAATGTTTATTTACATTGGAGAGAGACAGAGACAGAGACAGAGCATGAATAGAGAAGGTGCAGAGAGAGAGAGGAAGATACAGAATAGGAAATAGGCTCCAGGCTCCAAGCTGTCAGCACTTAGCCCAACGTGGGGCTTGAACTCACGAATGGTGAGATCATGACCTGAGCCAAAGTCAGATGCTTGACTGACCGAGCCACCCAGGCACCCCGCTTCATCTTAACTTGTAATGAAAGTTGTGCATATTTTTTTTACTCCAACTAAGAAATAAAGTTGCATTTTTTTGGGGGGGCGGCACCTGGGTGGCTCAGTCGCATCCAACTTTTGATTTTGGCTCACGTCGTGATCTCATGGTTCGTGGGTTTGAGCCCCGTGTCGGGCTCTGTGCTGACAGTGCAGAGCCTGCTTGGGATTCTCTCTCTCCCTCTCTCTGCCTCTCCCCTGCTCATTTTCTCTCTCTCTCTCTCTCTCTCTTAAAATAAATAAACTTTTTTTTTAAAGTTGATATTTTTTCACAGGAAGCTTATCCATTGCAAATGTCTTTACATCCCCTCTGTGAACAATGCCAATATGTCAATATGCCAATATATCATCTGCAAATAGATGACAATAATGCAACCCAAAGTCATAGGTAAAATAATTCTTTTTCTGGATTCCCTTATAGAAACAATGGAGTATTTTCGTTTGAGAAAATACTTAAGGATAAAGTGGTTGGACTAAGGAGAGTTACAGAAAATTCATCATGTTGAATTAAACTGATTTTCAAAACTTCACTTAAGAACAGTTTGCTAACTTGTTACCAATTAACACATAAAAGGAAAGTATGGTCTGAGTTCAGTTTGGCATTTTGATGACTAATTATACCTCCCCCCACCTCTTTTTGTTTGTTTGTTTGTTTTGGTAGGTGGGGAAAAGTGGCAATGTACCAGCAGGCACTACAGTGGATAGCACCATCACACATCCATCTGAGTTTGACTTTTACCTCTGTAGTCATGCAGGAATTCAGGTAATTTGGAAGCTGGTTCAGATCTTTGACTTGATAAGGAGATGTTTGCAAACTGAGCAACCAGCTTGAGTAGACTTGTTATTCAACACTATGCATCAGTTTGTTAATGCTTGTATTCTAGAACTGTTATCTTTCCTTCTGGGTATCTGCTTGTAGTTGTGCTAGGAAGGAATACTTCTGAATTTAAGGAGTGGATTTCAATTCTTCTCTCCTCTCAGGTAATTAACCCATGTCAGAAATGTATTAATCATACAAGTCTCTCTCCAGGGAACCAGCCGTCCTTCCCATTACCAGGTCTTATGGGATGACAACTGCTTCACCGCAGATGAGCTCCAACTACTAACTTACCAGCTATGTCACACCTATGTGCGATGCACACGCTCCGTCTCCATTCCAGCTCCCGCATATTATGCCCGGCTTGTAGCATTCCGGGCAAGGTATCATCTGGTGGATAAGGATCATGACAGGCAAGTTTCTCAGGCACCATGAACTCTCTTTTTATCTGAGTCAGAAGCATGTTAAAAAAAAAAAAAAAAAAAAAAAAAAAAAAAAGAGCTACTACAGAGGAGTAAAGCTACTTTTGGAGGAGCTAAACTTCCTTTTAGGATTTAAATTTCAAGAAGCAAATAAAATCACATGTGCCTTTGAGAGCTTATAATGTGACTTTTGGTCCAAGAAGTGCTCAGGCTTGCTCATACTTGCATGGTGTGTCTATACTCTGCCCAAGGGAAAAAGTCTAATTTGGAGCTGCCTGTGGTTTTCCCGTGGAACAAAATGCATTCGGTTCTGTTTAGGTCCTGAGCAGCCTCAGAGGTGGCAGGCACAGTGTCTTGACTCCAGTCCGAGCAGTCACAGGCCTGTGGATTCCACTTCACGCAAGAGGAAGTCCTGAACATTTCGCTTTGCTTTCAGTGCAGTCTGGAAGAATGTACCAGAGTGAATTTGGGCATGTGTGTGGGAGAGGAGGGGTGCCAGACCATTTTTACCCCCAAATAGGGATCTCAGTAAGAATCAGACATTTTGACCTGTTACTGACGACTATTAAATAGCTGAACAAGCTCTCTGCATTAATTTTCTTTTCCAAATGACCATCTGTGAAGTGTAGCAGTTTCTGGGCTCTTCCCCAAGTCTGAATTCAGCTGCTAAATAGTAGACATTCCATTGCAAGTCTATTTCTGTAAGAGTTGAAAATACGCTATTATGGAAAATGCCCAGCTGTGGCTTTATACCTTCCGTTCTGTAATATACATTCATTCATTTAACACATTTATTAGGTATTGACTGTGTGCCCAGCACTGTGCTAGGTACTAAAAATAAAAATACTAAAATGGGGAAGACCTGCTTCCTGGGATTTTCTGTTTCAGTATGGCAGACAAAACAGGCAAACGCAGATCTGACAATTAGCCTGAGGCAGTATAGGTGAGGGACCTCAGAAGAAAGGTTGTTAGAGAAGATTTCATAGCTGGATGGATGGGATTTGGCTCTGGAAAGAAGAGAAAAGGATTTTCCAGGCAGAGGGAACAATGGACAAAAGAGAAAGCAAGTGACATGTTTAGACAATAGCGAGTTTTCTTTGGCTAGAGCATATGAAGCTGAAAAAGTATGTCAGAGCAAGGTTGTCTTTGTTAAATGTAAAAAGCTACTTTGGGGATAAAATATCTGGTCCTTAACCATTAATCGGGCTTACGTGGGAGAGAAGATGAAGTAAAAGATAACTAAGATTATGAGTTTAGATGATAAGGACGCTAATAATTTAGTAAATAATGATAAATAATTTAGTAAAGTAATTAAGTGGCAAAATTAATAAATTAAGTCAGAAGAAGGATGGTGTTTTTTTACAGTTTACTAAGCCCTTTGTAATACATGGCACCCTTAAGAGCTATGTTCAGAAGTTATTATTGTTATCCTGAAAGACCAAAGTTCAAAGGAATTGTTACCTCTCCAAGATCATATAGCTAGTGAGAGGAAGATGAGAAGAGATTCACGGCATAGTGACATTTGCACAATAACATGGTATGTTCCAGCACTGTGCTAGGCGCAGAAATTCATTTGTCAAATGGTTATTGAGGATATACCATGTGCCAGGCACCAGGGATTCGGTGGTGAGTAAGATAGACAAAGTCACTGCTTTCTTGGAGTTTACATTTACTGAGCAAAACATATAGCTAACTATCCAGTTAATAATTTCAATTGTGTTTAATACTATGAAAGAAAAATAGAGGATTCTGTGGAAGTATGTCTCAGGTGGCTCTGACCTGAACTTTGGAATCAGGGAAGACTTCTTTGAGGGAAATGACATCTGGCCGAAGCCTAAAGGACAGGTTGGCTTTAACCAGACATAGGAGGCAGTAGAAGTCCTAATGTAAGCACTGTTAAGGATTTGGGTCTTTGTAGACATTATTCTATTTAATTATTGCAACAGCCCGTTTAATAAGTTGTATTGCATTTTTCAGTTGAGCAAACTCATGTTTAGAGAGACATAAATTATTTAAGGAGGCACAGCTTGAACCTAAGATCTTCTGAAACCCAGTATTATTTGTGCTATTTGAAACATGTGAAGTTTGCAGTAGTCTTTTGTTACACCTGGCTTTTTGCATTATTCTCTTTACAGCGCGGAAGGCAGTCATGTGTCAGGACAGAGCAATGGCCGGGATCCTCAGGCCTTGGCCAAGGCTGTGCAGATTCACCACGATACCCAGCACACAATGTATTTTGCCTGAGAGTCTCAGAAAAAGAACTCAATCAATTTGACACCCCATGCAGCCTCAAAATGTTTCAAATGCCTACCGCCTCTAGAGAGAGCCAAGTTGACTTCAGGTGGTCTACCAGCAGCTCGGAATAGTTGCACTGAATCTATACTTCGCAGCACTGTCTGATGCATCAACAAAATTGAGCCATTTTTTAAAAGTAATAGATACTCCTAGATTGTCTTCTCTGATGCACTGGACTGAATTTTTACCTCATCATGCAAAGGCTGATCAGCCTGAACTTCCTTAAGGACTTTACAAGAAAAGGTTTCTATGGAATATTTTGCTAGCTGTGGTGTTCCCCGCATCCCTCTAGTCTTCTAAGAGACGATTATTCCTTGTTTTCTGTATTCATTGAGTGGGGTGTATGCGTAAGTGGGAGAGAAAAACCAAACAATCTACTTCAGTTCAGCGTAACTGTTTTAATTGTGGGGGTCCATAGACTTTTTAATGGAGATTTCTGACTTCGCCACTATAAATGCCTTTAACGAGCATTAACTTTTGAAAGTTTTACAGAGTTTTGTTAGTTTTCCTACTTTATCTTCTTGATCTCTACAGACTTGTGCTGTGCAAATACAGGCTGCCAGGTGATTGCACTATGTTTGGCTGCAGATGCAGAACAGGCAGCTCTCTTATTTGGTTGGCTTTTGTGAATGTGTAACACAAACAGATGTAATGCATGTCACGGTGACAGATAACACTGCCATGGTAAGAGTACTCCTGTTTCCCCCCTCTTTGAAAAAAAAAAAAAATTAGCTTTTAGTATTTTTCAAAGTTTTCAAAAGTGCCCATTTTATGCTGCTGTGTGGTTTGTTAGATCTAAATGATTTTTAAACTTTTCTCACAGAAAATTAACTTTGGCAATAAACATTTTTTAAGGTCCCTTTTCTTCCTCCCCCTGACAACGTAGTTTTCTAGATGAGATTTCGGTATGATTTTATCAGCTATTTCTTATAGGTCATAATCTGGCAACTTCTGAAACTGGTCAGACAAGACATATATTTCCATGGCTTTTTAAAGAATTATTTTTATCTGTTTTATAGTCACAGTTGGTGTCCTGTCACTTTGTTTTAAAATAAGCTAGAACCAGGACGCTTCCTTATCGGATAGGCTTTGCCAGTCCTTAAGGTACATTGAGCGATGCTGCAACTTGCACAGATGTACCAGCATTTAAAACTGTTTTTCCCGGGAATCAAGGTTACTCACACAATTATGTGCAGTGCAAATTTTTTTGCTTCTCTTTCAACCTGAAATGTATTTGGTAGGGTTTCCCTCCTTTCACTAAACTAAAACTGCATTTATAGAAGAAAAGGTTGACTTTTCTTAACAGAGTCTAGATTCCGATCACAAGGAGATGGGTTACTTTCTTGGTCCAGACAAAGGGAGCTGATCTAAAGCAAGCATCAGTGAACGTGTAGGGGAAAGGAAAGTGTATTTTGTATTTAGTGTAGATAACACTTTGTGAATGGACAACAGTTACATAGAGTCTTGGTAGTTCCAGCCAGTGTTTCCCAGCCCAAATTTTACTGACTTGTGATTCTCTCTCCGGGAACCTCAGAAGTGAAAGCTGGAGAAGGGGATAAAAGCCCTAGAACCACACTCCATATGGCTGAGGCAGGTGCTGGGGGAAGAGACAGACACAATGTGGTAAAACGATTTTGCCACCTCTGTCTGGAAACTGCTGGTGGGGAAACACTGGATCTGATGGTGAAGGGTGTTTGCTTGAACTCATTAGCCGGTCCAAATCTCTTAAACTAGCCTTCTCAAAATCCCAGCAATACAAAGCACTGTTTTTCTTCAGTCTTTTAAAGAAGCTTGTAAATACATTGAAGTTTACATTTCCATGTGCTGTTGATCGGTGGCGCCACCAGTGTTTGCTAAGACTGGTCTCTGAGAGTTTTATAACGTATACTGAGTCCTGTAGCTCATTAAGAGGACTGCAGACATCCTCATTCTCTGCATATAGTGGGATGAAAGCAAGCTCTGTAACTGAGGCACAACATAGGCAGGAGCGAAGAGATGGCAGATGTTAATTTCTTAAGATTTTCCTTTTCTGCAAATACCTCACTTGGATACTACAAATCAGGACATGTTGGTGAGGGGCTGGCTGCTGCTTTTATTCACACTTGTTCAGGGAGAGCTCAGAAAAATAAATACCCTTCAGCATGGCTACCCTGGACCCAAGAGGAGGAAAAACAGAAACTTCTTTAGGAGAAGGAGGACTTACTGGCGTCCAGGATGTGAAGGACTCTTGGTGGCTGGCTGGCTGGCCAGCAGGCACCACACCTGCACTTGAGTGCCTCCGGCTTGCTTGTTAATAATGCACAGAAGAAGTGTCACTTCTCACCATCTCCTGCACGTATGGAGCAGGGAGCGAGGCGGAATGCCGGGAAGCCCTGATTTACTTGCCGGCAGTCAGGCTGTATGCTTGACCTTGAACTATACAGTTTGTACAACCTCAGTCAGTCCTATACACTGGGGCAAATCAGTGTGGTGGTGGAGGAAAAGCCGGGAGGCCTATTTTTATAGGAAACAGTACCTTTAAGGGGGCAAATGCTGTAGTTTTGGATGAAAGGAAAGAAATATGGAAGAACTAGGATAATTGGAAAAAACTTGCTGGCGGGGGTGGGGGGGGGGGACGGTGAATCTTTAAGAGGTAACCGCTGCAGAATCAGAGTTGCAGCAATACTGTTGCAAGCAAGTCTAAATACATAGTTTCAATTTGGCTTGACAATTTGAATATGATAACCCCTTTGGACTGACTGAATCGTTATGCATGTGTCAATCAATGGGAGGTGTGCATTCTCTAGAAGTAGATTTACTGTTTGGTTTTTTAAAATGCAGCCTGTTTAGGCACTGTCATGTGGTGTGAAAGATTGAAATGTAGCAATGCTAAAGAGTAACAATTAGGGGATAAGGCACGGGGATATTAAGAGAATGGTGAAGATCCAAATGTTGAACCGATTATGTTTTGTTGTTATTGTTGTTCGCTGTTGAACCCTGAGTGGTTGATAAGGTGAACTAGTGGCTTAATGCAGCCAGCAGTCTGGGCAGGCAGAACATATTCATTCTTACTGTAAATTCTATTTGCTGCTTCCAAAGGTGATGATTTATAAGCAGACATGTTCTATATGGTCTGTATTTTAGGATCTGGCACCCAGACTATATCAGAGCTTATCTACCTGGCTCAGCTATCTACCCTTCCTGTGGGAAAAGGCAATCCACTGTCTAAGAAGGCTCACTCTCTTCTGCCCTGCCCTAGCAACCCTTTGTGGATGTGCTGTAAGATTTTCTTGCTCAATAGCAAGGTGGTAGCTCTGCTTTCATTTTAAGAAAGTAGAGGCTGAGGGCATTGTGTCAATACTGCTTCAACTCCAAGGATTTTTCCTTGTAAAATTAAAGGGAAGATCTTGTTATTGATTAACCATTTTCTTATCCCTTGCTATTGACATTCATGCTCTTTCTATGTCTGGTGGCTAAAAATGTTTGCATTTGTTCATTTGACTAATGGTGTAATTTTGGTTTCTATATTGTTAGACCTGTAATGTTTTAAAATGTATTTTATTAACTCTGGACTGGATGTATGTCTCTAGCAATACGAGGTACTTTCTAAACTATTAAGGGAGGGGTGGTATCCCCATGTTAAGACAAGATGATGGTTGTTTAAATTTTGCATTTTTTTTTTTTTTTGGCCTGCAGGGATATTTTGTGTTCATGTGTCCAAAAGAGAATAAATTGGCATTCTTGTGCCAAAAGTTGTTTTTTGGTGTCAAATTTCAAATACATATGGAGTATACTGTAATGGAAACAGACATGGTTGCTTTTTAAAAACAATTTCCGGGGCGCCTGGGTGGCTCAGTCGGTTAAGCGTCCGACTTCGGCTCAGGTCAAGATCTCACAGTCCGTGAGTTCGAGCCCCGCGTTGGGCTCTGTGCTGACAGCTCAGAGCCTGGAGCCTGTTTCAGATTCTGTGTCTCCCTCTCTCTCTGCCCCTCCCCTGTTCATGCTCTGTCTCTCTCTGTCTCAAAAATAAATAAACATTAAAAAAATTTTTTTTAAATAAAAACAATTTCCTCCATTTAAGAAGTTTGAGATAGGGGCGCCTGGGTGGCGCAGTCGGTTAAGTGTCCGACTTCAGCCAGGTCACGATCTCGCGGTCCGTGAGTTCGAGCCCCGCGTCAGGCTCTGGGCTGATGGCTCAGAGCCTGGAGCCTGTTTCCGATTCTGTGTCTCCCTCTCTCTCTGCCCCTCCCCCATTCATGCTCTGTCTCTCTCTGTCCCAAAAATGAATAAACGTTGAAAAAAAAAATTAAAAAAAAAAAGAAGTTTGAGAGAGAACAGAGGGGAAACTTAGTGTTTTTAACTCCTGGGTCTCCCTATCTCTAGAAATTGATACTTGGGGATTTGGGAAGAGCTTCTCAGCAAAATTTCACATATGAAAATTTTTATAAGATTCATCAGGTTCTCAGGATAGCTCTTAACAGGAAAATCTATTTCAGTGAAGTTTTGAGAAAAATCTGCAGTCTCCAGAGGGCAGTACAGCCACATACTTTAAGACTAACTTTTCGAGAGGAGGAGCTGTCTAAATTCCCCCAACCTGTGGCTATCCAGTCTTAAGTCCTTAAAAAATTCTCACCACATTTGGGTGAGTCACAGCAGGGATAATGCAGAGATTTTCACAATATGGTACTTATTTTCAGGGAATTTATGGTTTACCAGAGGGACAAGTTCTGCATACAACACACTTTACTACAGGTAGTTGTTTTTTTCCATCAGCACAATATCCCCCTCTCCCCGTTTACCCACTGTCAAACATTTATCACAAACTCAGTACATGCCAAACTCTGCCTAGATGCCAGGAAAATAGAAGAGTAAAAACTTAATCCTTCAAAGAGTTCATTCCAATATAGCATGGGGTAAGGGAGGCAGTGAGATTAACATTATCTGAGTGCCTAGTATAACCAGTCAGTTTATATTGACGTCTTTACTTCCAGTGACAGTCCTTTCACGCTGATAACAGTATCCCTTTTTTGAAGATGAGGAGTCTGCTTCAAAAAGGATAAATAACACACAGTCCCTGGATGGCACAGGCCTGTCTAATTATTACCCCTATGGTTGAGCACAAAATGACAGGAGCTTAGAAGGAGAAACAACTTTTGCTATGGGGAGTCAGGAAAGACTTTACAGTGGTGGTGAATTTGGGGATAGGTCAGCAGGAGTTTACCAGGTGGACAAAGAGGATGAGGGGATTCTAGACACACTATTCCCATACAGTAGATTGTGGTGGCTGCATTTTTTGTCTGTCTAAGTGCTTTCCCTTACTCCTCCTTTGGGTGATGGAATATCTCCTATGGGAATCTCATTATTTAGTGTGTTTCAGGTAAGTCTAAATGACCTTCCCACCTTGTCCCCCACCATATGTGTCATGTTCATGTCCATTCTTGAATCAGTCACTGGGGGATGTACACCAGCTAAGAATGACTAGTGTGTCCACTCCTCTGTGTAAGTGTATGTGTGTGGGGGGGAGTGGGTGTCAGTGGGTGTGACCAGCAAGTAGGAGAGGCACAGATTATTACAAGCCATATGCCTCTCTCTCCATCTCTTGGCTCTGATTTCCTCTATGTTGACTTTATTCTCCAGAGGCTAGTGACAATCATATAAGGAGAAGAGGTATAAAAGCAGACGAGGAAAGTAGAATCTATATTGCAAATTGACTGGAGAAGAAAAGAAATAAGTTTAACAAACATATCTGGAGCTCCTATTATGCAGTAGGAAATATGAAAGACACAAGTTATGGCCATGGAAAGGTTCATTTGTAAACTTGGGGTCATACATGTAACAAAGTAGCTTTGAAAGATACGTGCCTTGAGAAATGTATACATGGAACCATGGGATCACTTGGAGAGGTTCCCAACCCAGCTAGGGGATGATAAAGGAAGGCTTCTTAGAGGAAGTGATGAATGAGTTGCCTCATAATGAATAAGTACAAGTTTTATAAATGAACTAGGTGGAAGAAGGCATTCTAAGAATTCTCATCATTGGCAAAGTCACAGAGAGAAAAAAAAAGATGATGAATTATTTAGATGAATTACAAGTAATTTCAGTACTCTTAGATCATAAAGGGTGAGGGAGGAAGAGATGATAAATTTGGATGACAGAGGCAAGCACCAGTTCCTGACAGGACAGGACTTGAATGGCATGCTAAGAGGTTAGAGTTTATCCATAGGTGCAGGGGAATAGCACAATCTTATTTGTGTCAGTGATGTAGCAGTAGTGTTGTGGGTATGTTGAAGCAGAAGTTTTGCTGAAGGGAAGTTAGAGTTTTATTGTAGTAGCCCTAACAGAAGATGATGAGGGTTGAATTTGAGTAGTGATAGTGCAGTTGGAGAGAAGGGATGAACATGAGAGATTCCAGAAAGTAGAAAAAGCAGAACTTGAAAGTGGACATAGAGAGTGTGGGGAAGAAGGCCGACTCATCGCGACTCCCAGGTTTCTGCCACTGAGAGAATGAACACAGATGAAAAAGAAAATCTGTACCTTATGGGAAGGAGGAAGGTGGTAAGTTCAGTTTTGGACAAATTGGATTTGAAGGTGGTACATGTGGACTGGAGAAAGTTTGGGAGTCATCAGTAAATAGGTGGTGATTAAAACTATTCATACATGTGTTCAGGAAGATTGTTCAGGGCAAGAAGAAATAAGAAATATGGATTACCGGGAGAGACAGATCTTTAAAAGATAGACACAGAAAGAGGCACATCCAGTTGAGCGCAGACTCTTGATTTCGGCTCAGGTCATAATCTCACGGTTCGTGAGTTCGAGCCCTGCTTCCGGCTCCGCGCTGACAGTAAGGAGCCTGCTTTGGATCCTCTCTCCCTCTCTCTCTGCCCCCCCATGCTTTCTCTCTCTCTCTCTCAAAAATAAATGAATAAACTTAAAATTTTTTTAAAGCTTAATCTATATATTATGCATATTTTTATATTTATATTTTTAAGTTTAACCTATATTTTTATATGTTAGATATATAATCTATAATTCTTATTATATATAATTATGTAAATATAATTCCCATTATATATAAAATTCCTATTATATATATAATCTTTCTCTCTCTCTCTCTCTCTCTCTCTCTCTCTCTCTTTATATATCTTCCATTAGTTCTATTTTTCTGGAGACTCCTGATTAATATTGAAGGTAACTGCCCTTTTTCTTCTGGCTGCTTCCAGTATCTTCTCTTCCTTTTTGATTTTCAACACTTTGACTATAAAAGGCCTAGGTATCTTTACATGAACCTGCTTGAGACTTTGTCTTATTCATTTTTGTGAAATTGGCACTTAGTGTCTGGCATATAGTTGGTGCTCTTTAATGTATGTTACACACAAAATCCATAGACTATCACAGATATTTAAGGAAGTAATGCTTGAAAAGCCCTCCACCCTATGCTTTGCTCTCCCAGTGGTCCTATCTTATCTAATTCTGAACTCTAGTCTCTGTGATATCTTTCCTTGACTCTGCTCCTTGCCCCTGGACTTGGTTGGCATTTGAACTTGGTGTTTTCTTGTGTTTAATCCTGCCTTTCCCAGCTGCCTTCACTTGGCTGTCCTCAGAGTGTCAGGGTCCTTTGTGACATTAATCCCCCAGTCCCAACCCTGTGTATCGGGGGAGGGGGAGGGCAATTCTGATATTAGGAATAATAAAGAGTTTTAAAATTCTTGTTAGGGGCGCCTGGGTGGCGCAGTCGGTTAAGCGTCCGACTTCAGCCAGGTCACGATCTCGCGGTCCGTGAGTTCGAGCCCCGCATCAGGCTCTGGGCTGATGGCTCAGAGCCTGGAGCCTGTTTCCGATTCTGTGTCTCCCTCTCTCTCTGCCCCTCCCCCGTTCATGCTCTGTCTCTCTCTGTCCCAAAAATAAATAAACGTTGAAAAAAAAATTAAAAAAAAAAAAGATACCGTACATAGGGGTGCCTGGGGGGCTCAAGTGTCTGACTTCAGCTCTGATCTCACAGTTCATGGGTTCAAGCCCCGTGTCAGGCTCTGTGCTGACAGTGCAGAGCCTGGAAACTGCTTCGGATTCTGTGTCTCCCTCTCACTCTGCTCCTCCCCCAGTTGTGCTCTGTCTCTCTCAAAAATAAATAAATAAACACTTTTAAAAAATTTTTAAAAGATACCACACACAATGGCAATCTATTTCAAATATTACCTTTCAATGCATACACATTTCTATATAGTTGTAGTCTTAATGCATATAGGATTTCATATTTCTATTATTTCACTATTACATAATGAAGTTATCCTTTTTCAAGACTGAAGTCATGTCATTTTGCAGTCACAATAATTCATTGGACAACATTTATTGAATACCTACTGCCTACATGACATTGTATTAGGCACTGGGGCTACAAATATAAATAAAGTTTGGTTTTTCTTCACGCTTCTGAGACTTTTACATGTTTAGAGGAGGAGGAGGTGGAGGAGGAGGAGGAAAGGAAAGGCTACGTCGTCGACAAAAGAGAGCAGCTAAGTGTTGCCACATGTATCACAGGAAGTTCAAGCAGGGACACATGGGAGGGAATATCATAGGTTGTCGTGAAGTCAGGAAGCCTTGAGCTGAGTTTTGAAATACAAGTAGTTTCATCAGTAAGATGGAGGAGATGTTGAGGTTTTAGGGGGATTAATATATCATATGCTCATCCCTACACCAGTTCAGAACCAACTGAAAAATGGACATAGATATCATATAGTTGGACAAAAAGCAAGATGTCAGCTTTATTGCTGGTAAGACGTAGATAAGAGGACTTTCTTAGAAGTGATGGCAAATGAGAGTGCTAAAATTGCCATTTATTTAAGCATGCTTACCTTCACAGCAAGCACAGGACAACCTTGGTTTTCCACACAAGGCAAGAGTCAACTTTTCCCAGTTTAGTGATTAAAAACTTGAGAATAAAATCAAAATTTTAAAAATCCCATTTATTATATTTTATTTTTTTTAAGTTTGTTTGTTTGTTTTGAGAGAGAGAAAGAGACAAAATGAGCAGGGCAGGGGCAGAGAGAGAGGGGAAGAGAGAGAGAATCCCAAGCAGGCTCCACACTGTCAGCGCAGAGCCCAATGCGGGGCTCGAACCCATGAACTGTGAGATCACGACCTGAGCTGAAACCAAGAGTCAGATGTTTAACCAACTGAGCCACCCAGGCATCCCCAAAAATCCCATTTAAACAGCATCTAAAATATAAAATTCTTAGGGATAAATTTGAACAAAGATGAAAAGATGTGTAAGAACTGTACATTGAAAACTAGAAAACATTGCTGATGGAAATTAAAGGCCTTCATAAATGGAGAGGTACATTATGATCATGGATCAGAAAACTTAAAAGCATTAAGGTGTTATTTGTACCCAAATTGATCTATAGCTCTAACGCAATCCCAATCAAAATCCAGCAGGCTTTTGGTAGAAATTTACAGCTGATTATTTATTTATTTATGTATTTATTTATTTATTTATTTATTTATTATTTTAAATAGGCTCCACGCCCAATGTGGGGCTTGAACTCATGATATGAGATCAAGAGTTGCATGCTCTACTGAGTGAGTCAGTCAGGCACCCTAGAAATTTATAGCTGATTTTTAAAAATTTATATTGGAATGCAAAGGACCTCAAATAGCTAAAAACAACTTTGAAAAGAAAAA